>NC_045596.1:193122040-193777595 GCF_009762305.2 Zalophus californianus
ATATTTTCTCCTAGCCTCTTCGGTAGTAGCAGCATTATCTGGGTTTGTAGAAATGCAAGAATCTCAGGCTCCACCCAGATTTACTGAGTCCTAATCTACATTTTATCAAGAACTCCAGGGAGTCTGTATGCTCATTAATATTTGAGAAGCACTGCTCTACCTTGAATACTGAAGCTCAAGGCCCCTACCTGCCTCCTGGTGACAGCAGCAAGCCTGGGAACCTCCAGCCATTTTGCACACCAGAATTTGCAAACTTTATGAAGCTCGGTTTTGTGTCTTCTGCATCTTGGCCTATTATTGTAGCTTATTATTTCCTGAATATGAAGGAGATCTGTGGCATGAGTTCTCTTCTGTTTTGTTTTGGGTATATGGAGGATCATGGTTCCCAGTGGAAGGAAGGGAGGAAACTGAGAATGGGGGTGCTAATGGGGTTACAGGGCAGGCAATCAGGGGGAGCCTAAAATGTCACCTCAAAATGCAGCAATAAGAGACAGAGGCGCACTCCTCCCCCTCACAGGGACTTGGCCTCTGCCAGGCTTTGTCTTGCTCATTACTATCACTTCTCCAAACAACAGGACACAGATTTATAACAGACCCAGAATCATGTTTCCTTTCTCTACTGCAGGAGATTTTCTGTCATAATTAAACAGCTTTTTTTTTTCTTTTTCCATTTAAAATTTTGAAAAACGGGATTTGAATAAATCTTTTCTTCTCCCATTTCCCTTCCTCAACTCCCTAAAAATTACTAACTCTGTATCCCTGTGTCTAGGTGCATCTAACTGCAATAATCTGTAAGCACAAGGGTCTTTAACTCAACTAGCAATTCCTCCCTTATCCTATACTTGCTCTTCAAAGTAAACCAATCTTTCTTAATACCTAAGACTCAGAAATTTCTCATCATACTAAATAATGGAAAACCTTACCTCATACCTAATAAACCAAAAAAGCACTAACTTCAGTCATTCTAAGATACTTTCCTTATAAAGGGGGAAGAAATGGGAAGAGGCTGTCATCACAAAGAGTTGAAGGTCATTTTCTGTGAAGACCTAGCCGGGACCATCTGCTAAGAAGGTTAATGGAGGAGAATATCAAAGGAAAAGGATAAGTCCTAACTGCAAAGTTTGAGGTTTTTGACTGAGTTGAGACTGGACCAGAAGTAAGAATTCCTGACTCCATCAAACATTCTTCCTGGAATTGGGTTTAATGTCCTGTATATAAACATTAATGCCAACTCGGAATCTCTTGATTATACTCAATAGCAACTAGTAATGAGTTAAAATGAAGGGACAGGGAAATATTATTTGTTCCTTTTCCATTTTCCAAATTTGCATGAGGAAAGATTTCCATCATTTCTGGGTTTTGTTTACACATTGTTTTTGGTTTGTTTTTACTTCTGTTTGTGTTTTACTTTGCCACCCTAAATCTCTCCTATTTAAAACCTTAGAAATAAAGAGGTTTTAGTCATACTTCTAAATAATCATTTAACTCAAATTTCACTCAAAATGTATACACACTGACAGTTCACAGCTGTTAGTCAAACAAGGCTCACACACGCTTCTTGCTGCACATGCATTGCGGCTCTGATTACGCAGCTGGTGGTACAATTTGCTCAGACTGGGCCAATGCGCACTTCCGGTCATCTAGAATCCTGCTATCAAGTAGCTAAAACAGATGATTCAATTGCCCTATGAAAACTCTTAAAGGAGTTTTGTGAGCATCATGAACAAATATGAAGGGGGAAGTGCATAGTCTCTTAGAGTTTTAAATTCCTATTGTTGAAAATTTGAAGAGGCATTTTACAACCTCAGAGGAAACTTTTGGTGTCTTTTTTCAATATGCCCTTGCATTTTGTATGCCCCCTAAACATTTCTTAGCCCATTGGGACTCACGTACCCTCAAGCTGACCCTGTACCTGCTCATGACAATCTACTGAAATATTGCCTCCTCAAAGGTATGTTGTTGTTTTAGAATCTGCTTTATTTTACTGAATCTGTTTATGTTTTTGCTAATATCACATGTGTCATGAACACGCAAAGATATAGTAGGAAATCTAGCCATGTTCACAGGTATACAGCCAGGTATGACCTAAATCAAGCACCACATAAATGCTTTGTCAGGGCAATCAGATTCTCCCGTTCCTATACCAGGTTCTTCCCTGTGTGCATTAGCCTGTTTGTCCTTGGGATACCTTTTTATCCTTTTATAGACAAGACCAATAATTCATGAGAGAGCTGGGAATAGAAAACAGTTCTTCCTATTCCCAGCAGAGTACTCTTGCCACTAGGTTATATTGACTCCTTATACACATTAGCTGTTTCACTTGCACACTGAAACAGATCAGTATTTTTGATTGAGTTTGACATTTTGAAATTTAACTACAATAGCTTACCCTATAAACAGGAAGGGACTGTAAAACAGATGTTCTTATTTAGAAAACAAGTTACCAAAAGAGCAAAACACTAAATTTGTCCTTGCTGTAATTGTGTCATTTAAACCAAGAGGAACAAGTCAGAGCCCTAAGACTAAAGAAACCCTGATGGGAAAATTATGCCATCATTCAATGTTATAAGATGTCACCTGAAGAAAGAATGTGATTTAAGGTTCAACACTGTTCCCAAGTGATATGAATACCAATTTCCAAATTCTGGTATTACAATTACTGAATGAAAACCTTCCAGTATATATGGAAGTAAAGATTTGTGGATGATTTTTAATAAATTAGGGAAAAGACTCATCCTTAAACTCTGGAAACCAATGACTAAGATTTAAAATTTTGTGAAAATTAATTTGGTGTATTTATTAATCATGAGCTTTGTCTATGAAAGTTAAGCAGATGATTTCTGTTTGTTTAAAAAAAAGACAAATTTAGAATGAAGGCAGTCGATTCCAAAAATTTATCAATGTATCATGAATATAGGTGTTGAATGGATTTTGAGAACTATTGCAAATTGTTTATATGGGTTTTTGAAGAAGAAAATGAGTATTTTCAAGCATTTTATCTGGAGAGAGTACTCACCATGGCCTGTGATGTCTTCCAAGATCATCTACACTTATTCACCACTCCTCAGAAAAGATGGGCATGGGGACCATATTAGTGCCTAATAGATCAATTCACCTGGTCACAATTGATGGGACCATGGTGGACAAATGACACAAGTTGGGACAAGGTATTTGGAACGAGCATGTTAACAGATTTTGTCAGTTACATATGAGAAGCCAAATAGTATTATGTGGTCAGTTACATATGAGAAGCCAAATAGTATATGTGATTGTTCTTTTTTTTTTTTTTTTTTTTTTTTAAGGCCAGAAGTAAGGGTGCCTTTTGGAGAAGCCATAATGACCCATGGCTAACTGGAGCTGAGATCAGATAGCACTAATCTGTTAAGAGAGGAAATGAATCAAACACTTAAGCAGTTGCTGTCATGAGAATCTCTATAGCTCTGATGGAGATAACACAGACTTGGTTCTTGCCTTTCAGGAGTAAGTCCCAATGTGATATGTCTGTACTTAATTTCCTGTTCCCAAATGATGTGGCATCTGCTAATTTCTTTCTTGCCAAACAAAAGCAAACAATAAAAATGTACTCCATTAAATCAACTTGACTGGGATATTATTTGTGGTGTTATGGCTATAATATTCCAAATTTTCTTAAGTCAACCAAATTCAGATATGTAATCTTAAAACTGTATTTCTAAAACTGACTTTGATTTTTACTTTGAACCTGCCTCATTGCACAGAATTTAATCTAGACATGTAGGGGCTGTCAATTGAATAGTCCTCTTAAGATACATAAATTGGGGGACTTAGCTGCTGTTGGTGGAGCATGAGACTTCTTGATCTCGGGGTTGGAGTTCAAGCCCCACATTGGGCATAGAGATTACTTTAAACAAAAGAAAAAGAAAAAAAAGATATATAATTTAATTATAGTCTAGTTCAGAAGCTTCATTTTAGGTATTCTCAGCTATTCTCATCATCCTGGAGAGAATCATGGACCTACCAAGGTAGCCTCCATAAGAATCGACTTATAGAATTGGAAACATGCCAGTAGTAAGCATTAGATAGACCAGAGATCCATCATATTTCTGAATAAGATGGTTCTGGGCTGGAATCAGCCACTGATTTTCTCATCACTTTGGAAAGAAGATGTCTCATAGTGGTCATACCTATGATTCATCCTAATTTGCTGGGAGCAAACTCTGATTTCTCTGGTGTATTTGGCTACATATTTTATGTACTCTGAGGTACATAACATCATGATATATTTCTCTGATGTGGAACTCCTTGAATCATGGGATGATGAAACAGATTTCAATTATTACTAGCTTCTAAGTTCAACAGTTAAACATTACACTTCTTTTTCAGGCACTCAAGAATATTCTTATAGGAATCATAAGGAAAGAGATTATCAGGGGCCACCTCTCATATCTAGCTGCACCATAACCTACTTGGTCATTCTCACCAGAAAGTGAAATGGACGTTTTCTGATGTAGTTCCTCATTCAAAATTCTTTTGTCTTAGATAAACCCTAAAATTCAGGGATTTCATTTCATAATATTTTATTACTTACACTTACAGTATCGGAATAGAGTCTTTGTCTCCAAAGAACTTGTTCTTCTATTCTTCTTGTATTTCCTGAACTTATTTCTAGAGAAAATGTCAGAAAACCATTAAGCATTGGCTAAGTAATTGAAAATATAAATAAGAGGTATCATGGAACCAATACTGAGCTGTATACAAGAGTATAGAATTGCAACAAAACAGTACATAAGTTCTGACTTTTTAGAGGTGTGTATATAAACAACCCCAATAATTAACCATCCTATCTGTGGTAATAACTAAAGGAGGGGAGTATTTTTTTAACAACAACAACAAAAAATGCTGAAAATAAAAGAAAGAGTAAGGATAATGAGAAGAAACTAGACACACCAGCTGTTGCCATTTATATTGAGATAATCCTTATTAGAATAAAATGTGAACAGGCATTTCCATTATCCTTAGAACTTCTGTTTTCATAGATTTCAATAATAATCATGCCATGACCGCATGGGCTAGTGATAGCCATTTAGTGAAATAAATCAAAGCAATACATAATCATCTTACTTGGTTTTCTGCCCCTATTCTGAGCAAATAAATTGCCTGAGCATGTCATGTTATTTTTCTCTCCACCTCACTGTTCACCTCCCCACCTTCTACAGACATCCTGTGTTCCAAGATTATTAGAGGAAACTTAAGGTCAATAGTTCAAAGCAAGTAATTTTCATCTGTTAGGAAGGGGAAATGGATGAAATATAAGATGTTTGTTTTGTGTCTTTGTATTCTTTCCTCTGACTGGTTGTTGGTGATTATGTAGCTTAAGGACGATAATAGATTCAAGGGATCATAAGATACTTTATATCTATAATTCATCTCATTAAAGGTATGTGATTTATATATTACCTGTATCTAAAAACATTAAAGAAATTTGATGCACCTCAGCTAAAAGAAACATCAACATTAAAACAAGGTAACCTAAAATGGAAAACCAATAATTTATTGGTGTGATTATTAGTCCTTCTCACAAGTATATTTTCACATTCAAGGTTAAATAAGTTATATCTCTAAAATGCTACAGATCTATCCAATAGAGGAGGAAGACATCCTCTGTCAAAGGGTGATGAGGAAAAAGCCATTTGAAGCACAAAATAATACAAATGTGTTTTATTAATATTCTAATAATATGATAAAATATGGTATTTTTAAATATTAATTTATAGAATACTCTAATTTTAAAGAAACTTTACCCTCAGCATCTTCTGGTTAAAAATGCTTTGTTAATAACCAGAAGAATTAAATTTACCATAACGTTAATTAAAAATAGTCAAGAGAGTTTGTAGGCAGAGAGACACGGTTTAATAAACCATACATGGTCACCTTTAAAACATTTGAAAATCGTGTTTTAAGAGATAACTCCCTAAGAACATGGAACAAGATTGGTCATCATTTTGGAGATCCATTCATTCCTTTTAAAAGAATTATGAAAGCTCGGAAACCTACTGAGAAAATTTTGGGAATGTTTTAGTATGTAGAACCTAATTCCAGCAATTTTGAACCAGTGGTGAATTTCTGTTGTTTTTTTGTAGGGGCAGAGAAAAGAAACTCAATGACTTCAGGAATAAAATAGCCTGAACCTTTTTATCGCTCACATTAAATTCCTTTTAATGAGTCACCCAGGGCTGATATAATTCTTCTATTATTACAGATTGGGAAAGAAAATGTTGCAGCCTGAAAACTTCAGACAAAATCCTAAATCTGGTCAAGGTAAAGTGGCTTTAATAAATCCCAGTCCACTTACAGGTTTCAAATCTTTAAAATCCTGCATGAATTCCACATCTGACCTGGCCTCCCTTTTATTTACTTTGGAATAAGGAGTGGATAATATGCTAAACTCATTTCCAATTTCCTTCTCTGTTTTGTTTTTTGTTTTTTATTTTGCACTTGGTATATTCCCCAGAGGCCCTGGGGAAGGCTGCTGGCAGCCATTTACGTATATCCTCTCTCTGTAGTGTCTGTTCTTGGAAAGGTGTAATTTATTGTCTTTACTTCCTTCACAGAAATTTTTTTCAAACTCTTTTCTTCTTCCAGCTAGGTCGTTTTGAACTTCCCCTCTTTTTGTTCCACAAATCCGATCAAAGAGTAGTGAGTCCCGACAATAGTTCCACATTGTGGAAGCTGGCTCAGAATTAGCGAGATCTCTCTTGATGCCATAATGTTCATAATCCCCAAATTAACTATGCTTTTTTTTTTCCCAAAGGTGAACTAGAATTCATATGATCCTTTGTGACATTTATCTAGCAGACAAGAAATAGTCCAAGTTTTCTTGTAAGCTTAAGGTTAAATGTGCAGTTCAGTCAACATACCAAAAATTTTGAAATGCACGTCAGCCCAAGACTTGCCCCTGAGGAAACCAACCAATGCATTAACAACCAAAGAACAACAACAACAACAGGACACTAGGGAAAATTTGCATAGATAGATAGATAGATAGATAGATAGATAGATAGATAGATAGATAGATCAAGACGAAGACACAAAAATGTATGCATATAAACGCTTTCCTAACCCTGTTTGTGATGTCAAATGCTCCCCCACACAATATAAGAAACTTAGCGATTCATTTTTTCTTTCCATATCAGTTTTAGAGTCAATATTATGAAGAAAATCACCATCATCTATAATGATAGCAAGGTCAATGTATTTGCCATTCTACATAGTGCTTCAGCTTCCATGGCCATATTAAAAATAACATGGTCAATAATCTTCAACAAAGCAGGGAAGAATATCCAATGGAAAAAAGACTGTCTCTTCAACAAATGGTGTTGGGAAAATTGGACAGCCACATGCAGAAGAATGAAGCTGGACCAGATTTTTACACCATTCAGAAAAATAGACTCAAAATGGGTGAAAGACCTAAATGTGAGACAGGAATCCGTCGAAATCCTAGGGGAGAATATAGGAAGCAACCTCTGGGACTTCGGCTGCAGCAATTTCTTGCTAGACACATTTCCAAAGGCAAGGGAAACAAAGGCAAAAGTGAACTATTGGGACTTCATCAAGATAAAAAGCTTTTGCACAGCAAAGGAAAGAGTCAACAAAACCAAAAGACAACCAACAGAATGGGAGAAGATATTTGCAAATGACATATCAGATAAAGGGCTAGTATCCAAAATCTATAAAGAACTTATCAAACTCAGCACCCCAAAAATGAATAATCCAATCGAGAAATGGGCAGAAGACATGAACAGACATTTCTGCAATGAAGACATCCAAATGGCACACAGACACATGAAAAAATGCTCAACATCACTCGGCATTAGGGAAATACAATCAAAACCACAATGAGCTATCACCTCAAACTGGTCAGAATGGCTAAAATTAACAAGACAAGAAATGACAGATGTTGGCAAGGATGTGGAGAAAGGGGAACTCTCTTACACTGTTGGTGGGAATGCAAGCTGGTGAAGATACTCTGGAAAACAGTATGGAGGTTCCTCCAAAAGTTGAAAATAGAGCTACCTTATGACCCAGCAATTGCAGTAATGGGTATTTACCCCAAAGATACAAATTTAGTGTTCTGAATGGGCACGTGCAATCTCTATAGCAGCAATGTCCACAATAGCCAAACTATGAAAAGAACCAAGATGTTCATCAACAGATGAATGGATAAAGAAGATGTGGTATACACACACACACACACACACACACACACACACACACACACACACACAGCCATCAAAAAGGAAAGCTTGCCATTTGCTATGATGTGGATGGCACTAGAGGGTTTTATGCTAAGTGAAATAAGTCAATCAAAGAAAGACCATTATTATATGATCTCACTTATATGTGGAATTTAAGAAACAAAACAGAGGATCATAGGGAAAGAAAGGAAAAAATAAAATAAGATGAAATCAGAGAGGCAGACAAACCATAAGAAACTATTAATCATAGGAAACCAACTGAGTGTTGCTGGAAGGGAGGGAAGTGGGGGGTTGGAGTAACTAAGTGATAGACATTAAGGAAGGTACGTGACATAATGAGCACTGGGCATTAAACAAGACTCATGAATCACTCTTTACCTCAGAAACCAATAATATATTATATGTTAATTAATTGAGTTTAAATTTAAAAAAAATGAAAAAAATAACATGGTGTAATGTCTACTGGGAGTATAAATATCAATATAACAGTGAGAAACTCCAAGAACTTCCTGGAATTCAATAGAGATGGAGAATTTTTTTTCTCACTAAATGATGACTTGGGCATTAAGCTCTTTTCTAAATCAAACCAAATACCACTTCTATATTTGCACAGTCAAATTGAACTGATTTTCCAGGCTTCATGCCTATTCAGTAGAAGTATCCAGACTCCATCTCTCACTTTTACCACTAAAATCTTTACTTTCAGTAGGCTCCAAGCAAGATTCTCAGTTTTGTTAATGAAAAGATTATAGAATTATGGCAGCTCCAATATACCCTGGCATTGCTGTTGATCTTGAACTCCTATTCTTCTTTTAGTGTCTCCATTTTCAGTCTTGTAATAGACTGTGAACTAGAGTTGAGAAAAATGAAAAATTGCTTAAGCTGTTTTGACAAAACCATCTGAGAATCAGTTTTTGATGCCTCAACCATTGTAATCATGCCTTGGTTCAAGGAAGGGAGAATACTTTTAACAGATTCTATATGTGTACATTAATTTGTCCAAGTAGTAAACATAAACAGACTTCCACATCTCATCTACATCAAAAAATGTATGTGTTTTGATTAAAAAATAACTAATGGCTCTCTTCCTTGGCGCTGCCTGTGGAGGTGGCAGCCCTCTGTTAGTGGGCATCATGGCTGCACTCAGACATCTGGTGAAGCCCAAGATCATTAAAAAGAGAACCAAGAAATTCATCCAGCACCAGTCAAATATGTCAAAATTAAGCACAACTGGCAGAAACCCAGAGGTATTGACAATAGGGCACGCAGAAGATTCAAGGGCCAGATCTTGATGCCTAACATTGGTTACAAGAGCAACAAGAAAACAAAGCACATGTTGCCCAGTGGCTTTCAGAAGTTCTTAGTGCACAATGTCAAGGAGCTTGACGTGCTGCTGATGTGCAACAAATCTTACTGTACAGAGATTGCTCACAATGTCTCTTCCAAGAACCGCAAAGCTGTTGTGGAAAGAGCAGCCCACCTGGCAATCAGAGTCACCAATGCCAAGACCAGGCTGTGCAGTGAAGAAAATGAATAGACAACTTGTTGTGCATGTCATATTTGTGTTAATAAAACCATAAAACTAAAAAAAAATGACAAAAAATAACTAATGGACATATACTAATTTTAAGAGTAGCTATAATTAGGTAATATTTAACAAATATGAAATAGCATTTTCTAGGTTTGTTCCTACAGTATTTTTTAGCCATACCCGAACTGTCCAAACTTCAGAGTTTAGGACTGATTATATGTCATGGGGAAGTTGAAATCTATTCCCCTCTTACTTTCTAGAATCACAAACTTTCTTTCCCTTATTTTTATCCTGACATTCCAGAATATAATGGGAGTGTCAAGAGAAATTTAGGTTTTCTGACATAATTAAAAGATATTTATTTTCTCATAGACATACATACACTCACTTCTATCTCCCCTATACATACACACACACACACACACATACTACTGCAGTGAACCTTCTGGACACATGGAAGACATCTTCCTTGCCATTTGAAATTAGGTATGGCTATGAAACTTTCTTTGGTCAATGAAAAGTAAGCAAAATTGATGTGGTCATGTCTAAGTAAACTCATTTAATTACTGATATTTCATATAACAAATTTCCCTTTCACCTAAAGTTCCAGATAGTACAACTTTTATCAGTTTGAGTCTCAGACAAAGGAACTATAATTGAGGGTTAATGGATTGCAATTTTTTTTTTAGCAATTGAGCATTATGGTTATATTCATGCTTCATTTGTTAACTTATTCATTTATTTTAGAAACAATATTAGTTACATTTTGTGTAAGTTTCTAAAATTAAGAGGTTTAGAAATGAAATTTGCTTTTCAAGAGTAATACTAGCTTTAGTAGTTAGCCCTATCTCATATTATCTGCATGAGCTGCTAACTTAAGAGCATTCCATGGCCAACTAGATGAAATATCTCCAGGATAGAGAGTACATGTGGATACACCTGTGAGCCACAGAGATTAAGTCCTTCACCATTTTGTAAGAAAAAAAAAGACTAATATAAATAAAGAGTGAGAGAGAGGGAAGAGAGACAGAGAGAAAACTAAGAGCTAGAGCTTTGGTTCTCAACATTTAACATGCTTCAGAATCAAGAGAGCTTGTTAAAACACAGATTGGTGGGTGTAGAAGACAGAATTCTAAGATAGTTCCCAAGATGCCCGGTTCCAGGTCCATATATGCATTTTTGAACTTATTCAACTCAAGCGCTAATTTAGTTGGTGCTGTGAAGGGATTATTGCAGAGGCAAATGAGGTCCCAAGTCAGTTGACCTTATGAGAGAGTGATCATCTATGTGTGCTTGACCTAATGTTAAATCTGGATCTAGAGGTCAGAGACATAGCAAGTGAGAAATCAGAAGCACTATAAGGTTATGGTGTACCACTCAGGCTTAAAGGTGAAAAAGACCACAGACAGGGCATTATGTTGGAGCTGAGAGCAGGCCTTGGCTGACAACCTGAAATGACATGGGACTGCATTCCTATATCTACAAGGAACTAAATTCATCCAAAAACCAGAATGAGCTTGGAAGTCGATTCTTTGCTAGAACTTCTAGACAAAAACTCTGCTCAGCCAACACCTTGATTTCAGCTTTGATATCATGGGCAGAAAAGCCAGCCTGATGAATTGTGACCTGCTGATCTGTGAGTGAATAAATGGTATTGTTCTAAATTGCTACATTTTTAGTGAGTTTTTGTTTGTTTTTGGTTTTTAGATTTTATTTATTCATTTGACATTTGGCAGAGAGAGAGAGAGAGAGCATGCACAAAATCAGGGGGGAGTAGCAGAGGGAAAGGGAGAAGCAGGCTACCCGCTGAGCAGGGAGCCCATTGCAGGACTCGATCCCACAACCCCACGATCATGACCTGAGCCAAAGGCAGCCGCTTAACCAACTGAGCCAGCCAGTAGCCCCCGTTGTTGGTTATTTGTTACACAGCAAGAGAAATTGAATATACTGGGCCTTACCCCCAAAAGTTTGTCATTCAGCTGGTCTGAGGTAGGGCCTAAGAATTTGTACTTCTAACAAATTTGCAGATGTTACTACTGCTGCCAGTCCACAATTTGAGAACAGCTATATGGAATAAGGGCTTTGGGCCATGAGTGACACAAGTAAGACAAACGAAGAAGTGATGGGTTATTGGGTTCTGCTGTGTGGGAATGCTTTCTGACTCCACTCAGTTGGCATTGTGGTCAGGTATCAATAAAATGTAAGTGAATAGTGTAAGTAAGGTTGTTTTAGGCTTTGATATTCCTGAAGACTCAAGTTGTTTAATCAGAAGTAAGACCACATTGTTTCTTGATTCAACTTTCATTGGTACTCTTGTTACTATGATTAACCATCAAGGAAACACCCAGTTTGCCATGACAGTGACATAGATGGCTTGATGAACTGACTGCTACTTCATCTGTCATATGGTGGCATCCAGGAGAGTAGGAGAAAATATCATTTTTAGAATATTTAGATAATTCTACATCTGGACTCTGAGTGAATCTTCCTTTATTTTTTTATTTGGTACATATTAAAACTAATATGCCAAAATTGAAAGAATAGCATAATGAACTCCCATGCTCTTATGAGCCACATTAACAAGCTTTAACAATGAATAAGAAATGGCCAACCCAACAGTGAGTTAAGCATCTGACTCTTAGCTTCGGCTCAGGTCATTATCTCATGGTGGGATAAAGCCCCAAGTTGGGCTCCACACTAGGCGGGGAGTCTGCTTGAAAATTCTCTCCCTCTGCCCCTCCCCTGACTCATGTGCTCTCTCTCTCTCTCTCACTCGCTCTCTCTCTCTCTAAAATAAATAAATAAGTCTTAAAAAAAAAAAGAAATATCCAACCCTGTCTCATCCATGTCCCCATTCAATTTCTCACACCTCAGTGATTATTTTGAAGCTAATCCCATGCATCATATTAATCACTCAATATTTCAGGATCTATCACTAATAGGATTTTATTTTTAACATAGCTATAATATTTTTAACACAGCTATAATGTTGTTTTAACATCTAATAAAAATGGAAATACTCAGTGTTTTGAGATAGGCTGTTACTGATTTTCTTTAAATTCATGTCCAGATATATGGGTTGAGATTAGAATGTCTCTTTATCTTTCCTGCCTTTCCGGGGGCGGGGGCGGGGGAGTCAATTTTTAGAGACAATTGGTTTCTAGCTTGGGGAAATCTAAGGAAATTCATTTGATCCAGAATATGTAAAATTGCTAAAACATAATTTGAACGTACTTTACATTGTAAGGGAGATTTACCTGAAGTTAAACCAATGGAAAAGAGGCTATGGAGATTCTTTACAATGTACCTTTTCAACTTTCCTATGACCAATTATTTTAGTGCATATGTGACAGATGAATATTTTTTCTATTGTAAATGGCTACTTTTTCATCACTAAGGCTTTTTCTTAACCAGAGGTTCCTGTGTTTTTTCCTCATATACATAGGGTTATGTATATGAGTTTAAGAGCTAGAGCTGGGAGTAAGTAAAATCCCCCAAATAATGAACAAGAACTCAGACCACAAATGAAAATTTTTGGAGGGATTATAACAGACAGGATGGGAAGGGAGAGATGATTTCTGCATGAAAGGGTGGAACAGAAGCCTATATAAATGTTTCAGTATGTCACCTTCTAGTGCTGTTCTAATTTTGTTTCTGGAATCAAAAACAGAAAATGGTGTAATCTCATTTCTTAAAATCAGTTAAGGGCTAAATATCACATCTTTGTATCACATCAAATATCTTTGATACTGAAAGAAAAAATAATAAAAGAAGCAAGATTTGTTAAGGTAAAGATTCTGCAGACAAAAGAAAGCATTGACACCTCACATTATCTTTAGTGTTATATGACTTTCTAGTCTTCCTATTAAAACAGGTTTATTTAGAAAGATAACAATCCACTAACTTTACTATATTTGCTATGAAATAAATAAGTGATGTTTGTGTTTTGATTTCATTTTGATAGCAGACATTAGAGTATATATTTGAAGTTCTAAGCAATATCTCTGTCACCAAAATTTCTAAGTTTCACATTCTACTTGATGCTTTCACAAAATGATGAGCTACATGGCAAAGCACATGAATAGTTTAAGGAGTACATCATAAGATCGCTGAACAAAAGTTCTTTTAAATTGTGGGTAAATATTTTTCAAACTTATTCTTTCTCTGTCACCTAAAATTTGCATTTGTTGAAAATTATGGAATACTTGTTATTAGTAGTAATAGAAGAAACTTAAGTCAACAGAAATTGCCTAATTATTCTATGTAGAGAGAATTTACTTATAAATGACAGGAAGAACATAAGTCTCTGGAGCAGTCTTGAAACTTCACAGAATCTTCTCCTACAGAACTGAGGACCTTCAGAGGCCAATATATATCCCTCATGTACACCCTAGGATTTTATAAGCCTGGTAGGTCCTTGTTTTATGGCATAACACAAATTTTACCCCAGACTACTTTTCCTGAGTGGGGCATCTCGGTAGAGACAGAATAAGTAAGTAAGTAAGTAAGTAAGAGAGTCAGTAAGTAAATAAATAAATAAATAAAGCAGTCACATAAATACATTTACATTTGTACATATAAAGATATATACTTATTTACATTATGTGGGTGTTCATATATAAATAAATATGTATATACTTGCATATTATATTCCCTTTGCCTGAAACAATTTTCTTTATGTCACTCAGTTCCTTTCAAGTCTCATTCAAGATTCAGCCTAAATATACTCTATACCTTCTATCCCCACCATCCTATCAACAAATAAAAAGTTTCCCTGATTCGTAATATCAAATAGTATTTTTATAATTTTATCTTATAACAGATATTCTTCAGTTTGCAAATTCAAATACTCAAACTGCATAGAAATCATTGCCCAAGTTAACATTTAACCATTGTTAAATGATCAAATGGGTGTATACTAAAGTTAATAGAATTTGTTAATAAAGTAATACCTCAGTTACTGACATAGACTGGATAGTCATTCAGAAAATCCTTTTTATTTCCTTTCTGCTGAACATAATCCTAGACTATATAGCCTGGCTAAAATTGCTAAGTGAGTCCATGTGATTTATTTTAATCTGAGTTATATGAGTCATGTATAATACCTCTAGTCATGATCAACTAAGTATTTCCTATGTGGTCCTCTCGTCTCTTTCTCTTTATTCATCTGTTAACTGAATCACAAATCCCCAAGTAACTTTAATTTTGTACAATCTTTTAAATATAACAGCCTCTTCTAGAATGTGTGGAGCTGGTTCCCTTTCCACTCCCATCAAATTTTACCTGGTCGAGAGATAACGTTTTCTTGTTACAGCAGCTAGTGTTAATTTAATTAATACAAAAGTCATTATCAGAAGTGGGATCCTGAATTGAACTTCCTCAAATATGTCTCATTGTTGGTCAGGCAATGAGCTACAAGGATATTGACAAAAGAAATTGGAAAGAGGGATATCTCTATAATGCAGTGAGGAAACAAATGTCCAAAATGTCACCTATGATAAGTCATAAGGCAGACTACCTGTCTCCTGAACCTCTAGCTCTAGCGGGAGAGATTGGAAAACCGACGTTAGTAATGCATGCTGGTGGCTATTAGCTGCATTTAGCAAGGCATTAGAAGAATAAAATGGCCTCAAATTATAATTGCCTTATTTGCAAGTAGAAATGAGAGGAAATGGAGAAAGTGCAGATATTTGAGGCCACAGCAGATTAGCTTCTAGACCCCAAACGATAAGAATAAATTTTTAAAATATTTTGAACATCAAAACCCTTTTGACTTAGTTTTGAAAATAAGATAAGACTAAGGTCATCAACTTCAAGGTCACCTCTATTAAACTGAGCAAGAATACCATGGAGACGAGGAAGAAGTGCGAAAAGTTGAAAACTATAGAAGGCATCTGGAACTGACTGAATACAAATATATTAAAAGAATATTTCACTTTTAAGGGAATTTTATTGTCAAAGAAACTGCAATTCCAAACTAAAAAAGAGAATCTTTGACAATCATACTAATCTGGTCTTAAAATTTTACCAATAGGAGGTTGGCTGTAAAAGTCAGAGCCTCCTAGGAAAGCATCCTCCTCAACACTCACTTTTCTACTGATGCATAAATAAAATCCTTCCAGCTTTCAGAGCCACAACAGGGGGATCTATGTTCAAAGGAGCTCCTCCCAGATAGCAGCTTTGAGGTCTAGTCAAGGCACTGTCTCTACCCCGAGTGGGGGTTTGAGAGCTGCCTACCACTTGACCTGCTCCTGCTCCCCAAAATTTCCTATCTGTGCTGATGGTCGTGTTTCTCCCATCTGTCTCTTGTGTGAATTAGAGCTTGCATTTTTGTTGTTGTATATTTTCCATTATATATTTGTTTCTCAGGGAAGGTTTCAGATAAATCGTCTTTTTAATTTAGAGGTCTCCCATAGCTCCAAAAACAACATGTAGATTTGAGCCTATGGTGGCAGAATGAGATTTGGGGCTATATCCCTTGGAGAGCCGGCGAGGCCACCTGTGTCGAGGCTAAACAGGTAAACCGCTGCTTGGTGAACAGAAGGGCGGGCTGTGACAGAGAATGGCTGGATGTGTACATGTCCTTACGTTTTGGACACACCATCGCATCTTATTTTTTATTGTCTTTTCCATAGCTCCTTATGACGACATTCTGGCCAATGGATGATGAGTAGATGCTATGTTCCACTCTTCGTTAAAACGCCTTCTCCCACACGTACACACAAAAAGACATGAAATGAAATAATAAAATAAAACAGAATAAAATAAAATAATATAAAATTGTCTTGCCGTCATCTATCCATTTATTGCTGGTCAGGTGACTGGCTTAACACCCAGTCACCTGGGAAGCTGTGTGACAAAAGCTGCTGCCTGTCAGTTTGGTTTCTGACAGGGCGTGGGAAAAGAAATTGCCTCCTGCGCGTCTCCCAACAGCCTCTCCAACACACACTAGATTAGACTTTGAGCAAGAAGGAGATTTGTATTGTATTATGTTAATTCCCTGAGATTTGGGCATTTATCTATTACAGCAACTGACATTTTATTTTAACTAGCAGAGTAAACTTCAATTAAAACCCAAATTTCATGTATAGGTTTGATAGAACAACTCAATAAATATATATATATACTCTCCCAAATATCATTTAATAGCCTTCCAAATATTTCACTTCATGTATTTCAGCCCTCTTTATACTTTTAAAATGCATATACATTTCTCAAAGTACAAAATATCACCGTCTTTCCTGCCAGTCTGACCTGGGGGTCTTACTTAGGCTAACCTCTCCTCCAAGCTGCTTACATCAATGTATTTACCCGAGGGCAACTTTTCTATAACTGCTTTTTAGATCCAAAAGAAGACTTTCTGTTTTTCCTGCTTTGATAATGATAACCCTGATTAACCGCTCTCAGTTTCTCACATTGCCTAGGAATCCACCAAGGAGGTGGCTAAACACACTCTATACATCTAAATAAAATACATTAACATTTTCAAAATGTTTTCTTATAAGATATGTATATATTTTGATATGCACCTAAAAAAATCTGTGTCACAGGAAAGACGTGGCTATTTGTCCTATTTTTACTAACAAGTAAAAGCCTGAGAGTTGGCTTGCAGATCATCTAGCTGGTGTGTGACTGACCAGGTCTGTCTTTGGATTCCCACTTGGGGGGCTTTCAAACTCAGCAAAGCGCTATTGGTTTTTAACCTAGGACAACAGATCACTACTGCTTCCTTTTTAAAAGTTTATTCCTGTAACAAAACAAAACAACCAAAAAACTTTATTCTTGAGATCTGAGAGAGCATAATATACTCTGCGTACTCTTCAGTATCTTAGTTTCTTAAACATTATAGGTACCAGTTTAAAAAAAAAAAGTTGATTGGATAATTGTTTCCAAGCTTCATGTCAGTTATTCATTTGTTTGTTCATTTTTTCTGAGAGGAGTAACTTCTCACCTTCCCAGGCATTCTTAGCTATCTCCTCTCTTGGGAGTTTGTTTATGTCCACACGCAGTGCTTACTAGATGAAATTTCCTGTCTGTATTCCAGATACAAGGAAACAGTATTAGGGATGGAGTTGCACCTCAATGCGGTTTGTGTAACTGTGTACCTGTAACCTTTGAAGAAAACTGGGAAGAAAAATGTGGAAAATATTCCTTTACCTGCTGACTTCATGCAGTATCTATAAAGGTAGGCAAGCTAGCATTGGCCTTTAGCAGTATTTCGAAAAGACATGCACATTCTCGTTAGTGGCTTGTTATTTCTTCTGGTCTCCTTCCTTGCTGATTATTTGCCATTGATCATATCTTATAAATACTTAAACATGTTTTGTCTGTATATCACAGGTCTGCGTTTATGTGTTTAGTGGGAGAGGGGATAACACCGCCACCCTTGAAGGGCTGATTGAAGGAGTAAATGAGAAACACATGGGGAAAGAATATATTATGAAGACTACAGTAATCCAATTGTTGAATAGTATCAGATACACAAAGAAAAGTGTTTAGTTAAGTTTTCAGAATCATTAAAAGGGAAAAGAGAGAAGAATAAAAAATAACAGTATCATAATTAGATTAGATTAGAGAAATCACCTGGGACCAGAGCCGGTTAGTAGGCGAATCCTCTGTTCAAGCCCACCCAAGGCTATATGAGAACAACCCGGTGCCATGAATGCTTGTGTTATATTTGGTCATGCCTCACACTCTGGGGCAAATGGGGTATGAGCTGCTTATTTTAAAATGGATGTCAGGACTCATGAGGCTCTCACAGAAGTTGGGCTACACAGAATTCTCCAGGGAAGCCAGAACTGGTAAGCTTTCAGCCCACCCGAAATAAGTGGTTCCAGAGAAACCGTGTCGCTGGGGATACATCTCTATGCCAGGGGAAGTCATTGAGGGGACTCTCTCCCCAGAATCTGGCAAAATATCTTGGGACAGAATAAGTGTCTTCAGCTTTGGGTAGTTGGCCTACTCCCTTCTCTGCAGTAATTCCTAATCCATGGGTCTGAGAGGAAACGGCTGTCTGCAGACCCCTCGCCCGTTTCTGTAGCCATCTGGAATTCTCCTTTACTTGGTACCACAGCCCCATGGTTCATGGGGAAAAAGAGTGGTAGCCTCTTTTTCCAGATAGCAGAACTGAGTTTCAAGCTTTGGCTGCTTTATTTTTTCAAGAAAAAATAGCAAAGCTAGTCATGGGGGGAGGTGAATTTGAATAGAGTTCTGTATAACCTCCAAATTACCCTCTATTCTGCTTTGCATGCTTTTTCTCAAAACATCACATATAAACGTTTTCCAGGGAAGGAAACTGAAACTTGAAGGGATTAGCTGACTTCTGGAAGTTGTCATGGCCTGTATGTGGCTTACCATTCTCTTTAATCTCTTTACTTTAAAAAGTCATTTTTTACAAGAAAAAAAATGTATTATGTGAGGTGATCTGTGTTAACTAAAATTATTGTGGTGATCATTTCATAAAATATATGCATATCAAATAGTCGTGCACCTGAAACTAATACAATATTTATGTCAATCATATCTCAATAAAACTGGAAAAATGTTTAAAATTAAAAAAATAATTGTTATTTTACCTCAGAGTAACATGAGAATTGGTAATGTCCACAGCGGTTTTTGACTTATTATTTATTATTTAAAAACAATGGCAATACTATATCTAAGCCACAGTTGTAAGCCTCTGAAAATATTCTGACTAACCTCAACGGATGAGATTTTTGGTTTGAAGCTTAAAAAAGTCTGGAGTAATATCCTTATAATTTTGCATCTCAAACACAGGAAATCTCATAAATTGGATCCTTTTTTAATTTGTTTTATTAGTGAAAGAACTAATGCATATAAAAGAATATTCCTGTCATGTTTTTCTAATGATTTTTCCCGTCAACAAACCATGTATTCGTTCTTTGTGCTGTTTAAAATAGCATGAAAATATTTCCAGCTTTATCTTATGGCAAAGGGCCACCGCATGGGCCCATTCCTCAGTAGCCATATGGCAATGGTGCGGCCATCTGTTTATCCTGATACTCTTTTTCCTGGCAAAACTTGGACCCATATGGCTTCTTTGTGTCTCATCTGCGTACATCACGAGGAGAGGCAAAATGAGGATCTACACTTCTCCTTGGAAACAACTTTTCATAATTACTGGGAACATGAAGATCATCTCTTTTCTATTTACCTTCTTCTTCCTCTAGTTGTTCCACACCTGCCTTCCTCTGATAGACGCGGGAACAATTTGATTCCAGGAATAAGTGAAAGCTGTCAGGGCAAGCTGTCAGGTTTGAGGCATCATAATCACCTCAAAGGACTGAGGGCCTGTGCTTTTGTGGATTTGAAACTTCATCACTCAGGAGATAAAATGATCCATCCTTTTACATGTTGACAGGACAGCAATTTGGTGTCAATGTGGAGAGTCACATATTCAGACAGTAAGGCAACAAAGAATCTATGAACAGGGCTCTTGTATTTCCAGTGACAACTAGTTTTCAGTAATGTCTAAAATATTTGATATGGGCTGTTTAGAATAATTTTAAGCAACTATGTCAATTTCTTACGTGACACATTCTTAGGCTTTAGTGAAAATATGGTAATAACCTATTTGCCAATCTGCACTTTAATGTTTGCCTTCAAACGAAATACCTATATTTATGTTATTGAAATAGTTAAAAGCATGTATGTATGCTTCTCTTTTTTAGTGTATTTTAATTTGGTTTGAAATCTGTTTGTGTGTATGTACTTTTTTAACTTAAAAATACCTCTCTTACAGGAAACTATACGAAAATAATCACTACCATGTTGAGAATAATTAAGTGAATGAATACAACTCATTCAGGAAACTCAATGTTTACAAAAAAAAATAACTGACCCACAGTCTTGCTATGTGCAGATCTACATTAGAAAGAATTGACATCGTGGCAAGCATGATTGTGAGTGATATAGTATTCACAAAGGAAAATTTTCCAGAGTACAAAGCCCATCTTTTTGGTCTCTGCTTCTCTTCCCAAGCCCTGATGAAGGTAATCATTGTACCTGAGTAATTTGCACATATTCCTTGGCAAGAGCCTCATGCTTCTACCTATGTTGTTACTATTGCTCTGCTACAAGAGTTTCATGAAACTGAACAACTAGAAAATGGGTAACTTTATAAAAAAGACAGGGGCACCTGGGTGGCTGTCAGTTGAGTGTCTGACTCTTGATTTCTGCTCAGGTCAAGGTCTAAGCCCACATTGGGCTCTGTGCTCAGCGTGGTGTCTGCTTGAGATTCTCTCTCCTCTCCCTCTGCCCCTCCCCATGCTTTCTCTCTGTCTCTCTTTCTCTCTAATAAATAAACAAACAAACAAATAAATAAAATCTTAAAAAACTTCTAAACTTGAGAGAACAATCATTTAAATCTTCTGGAATTAGGAAGACATATAATTACAAATTTAAAGTATGGCTAATCTGAAAGATGACCGTTTAGATGATGTCTTTTGAAGAGATCAGTTTGATGATATACTACGTCATTCTGACCAAGATGATTAATTAAGGGGTGGGGCTCAAGTCAGGCCAATCAGAGCCAATATACATCTCTTGGCTCTACTGGCAAAGAATTTTCTTTCCCCATTATGCTTGTAAAGTTAATAGAGTTGCTGGCAATCCTCTTTGCCATTGACTGTGGAGAGTCTGAAATAGAGAGAAAGCATAAAAGAGAGTTATTTCTTCAACACTTGAATCTGGTCATGTCTTAAGTCAGCTCTACATACGGGTTTCTATTATGTATTCTGATATATTCTCTTTTCCATTTAAGTCAGCTGAGTTGAATGTTCAGTTGACACCATCTTTACCATCAGCAACTAAATATCAATACAGTTCACATGGGTATTAAGGAGGGCACGTGTTATGAAGAGCACTGGGTGTTATACACAACTAATGAATTGTTGAACTCTACATCAAAAACTAATGAAGTGGGTGCCTGGGTGGCTCAGATGGTTATGCGTCTGCCTTCGGCTCAGGTCATGATCCCAGGGCCCTGGGATCGAGTCCCGCATCAGGCTCCCTGCTCCTTGGGAGCCTGCTTCTCCCTCTGCCTCTCTCTCTCTCTCTCTCTCTCTCTCTCTCTGTCTTTCATGAATAAATAAATAAAATCTTAAAAAAAAACTAATGATGTACTATATGTTGGCTAACTGAACATAATAATAAAATAAAATAAAATAAATTAAAAAAATAAAAATGAGAAAGAAAAAAATTCACATGCCCAAATATCACTATAAATTTATGTAATTTCATCGCCTATTAGGTTTAAATGACCCTAAGTGCTTATGTGCTTTTTGATGTGCTGTCTTCAGTATGAAGTGGAGATTTTTAAATGGATATTTTTGGAAATTTCAAAAAATGACCTAAATGACACTGCCTACCCACTACATCTCCTACTGGAGAATAATGAAATGAACAATTGTTTTGTTGTTGTTGTTGTTTTGTTTACCCATTCACCTGTTGAGGGAACTTTGAGTTATTTCCAGTTTTCAACTGCTATAAATTAAACTTATATATACAATTTCATATAAGTTTTTGTGTGCATACATGCTCTCTTTTCTCCTGAGTAAATGCCAATGGAGTGAAATAGCCAGATTCTATGGAAGATATATGTTTAGCTTTTTAAAATAAACTGCAAAATTATTTTTCAAAATGGTGATACCATTTTGTACTCTCATTAGGAGAATATAGTTTTAGCTTTTCCACATCTTTGCCAACATGTGGTATATTCAGCATTTTGAATCTTAGCCAGTCTAATAAATGTGCAATGATCTATGGTTGGGCTGTTAATTTGTGTTCCCCTAGTGATTCATGATGTTGAACGTCCGTCCCTTTGCTGCTATGTTATTTTTCTTGTTGAAGTTTCTGTTTAAACATTTTGCCCATTTTTAAATTGGGTTAATTGTTACTATTGAATTTGGGGAGTCCTTTTTATATTCTGGATCCAAGTTTTTGCATAAGGCATATGATTTATCAATGCTTTCTGCCAGCCTGTGACTTGTCTTTTCTTTATCTTGATGTCTTTTGGAGAGCAGAAATTTTTAACTCTGATGAAATCCAATTTATCAACTTGTTCTTCGATGGATTGCACTTTGGTGACATCTATCAAAAAATTATGCTCATTGAGAAAAGTCAAACAAAAAATAATATATGCTATGTAACTCCATATATATGCTATACAACTCCATATATATAACTCTAGAATAGTACAGCTTGCCTATAGTGATGGGAATTGGGTGAGTGTTGGCCTGGGGATAGAATTATAAAAGGGATACAAGGAGACTTTGAGAGCAATGAATATGATCACTGTCTTGACTGTGGTCATGACTATTTGTGTATATGTATGACAAAACTTACCAAATTGTACGTTTAAATATGTGTAGTGTATTTTTTGTCAATTATAACTCCTTGAAGCTGGTAATTATACATGACATGGCGAAATATATATTCATCTGCTAGGAGCACAAATTAAATAAAATAAAGCATGATTTATTTTTATTGTTATCATTGTGGCTTGAATGGTTTTGTGAACTCCTAATTCTTAAATTAGGCAAAATCTAGCACTCAGTAATTATCATAGAAGGATTCAAAGGGTAATGAGACATATAGATATGTCAGTTGGGAGTTTCCGGGGATATGGACAAGTCCAGCTTTTTTTTTTTTTCCCCCTCCTTTTTAACTACAGAGACAGACCTGCTGGTAATGATCACAGTTGCAATATTCTATTACTGAAACCCCTAATTTTCCCCAGGTGACTTATTATTACCCTAAATTACTGTTACATTCTGTTTCTGCAGCTTACATTCCAGCTAGAATGCAGATTATTTATCTTCCACAAGACTAGCCTTGGAATAACTACTGGTCATAGTGTTTGGACAGTCTATTTAAAGAAAGAAAGAATATAGAGAAAGAAATCAGTAAGTGAAGGCCAGAATGTATGGCAATGAAAACAATATTTAATTGTCTTTTATTTAGAAAAAGAAATAGTGACAACACAATCAAAATGTGTTTAGTTCCAGGATAATTCGGCTTTGCTTCTTAACAGCTAAGCTGGTTGTCTTGGGCATATAAATGGGAAAACCATGGGCAGTAATGGCATATAAATCGCAGCCCTGTGGCTTACCAGTTAAGAGACTATAAGCAAGGCATTTAATCTTGAGTATAGATTCCTACCATTATCCATTTATTTTAAAAACAGAGATATATGTTGGTTTATCTTTTCTTCCATCAGGCTTAAAAATATCAATTGTTTACTCGCTATGAAATGAAATTAAAAAAATTATAAGCCATCTGAAGCATAACACCTAAAAGTAAAAGCATACTCTTTAGGGATGAGACAAGGCATTGGTTAAAGACTTGAAATAAAATTTATAGCAGTGATGAAGACACAACTGAAAATTAGTAGGTGTAGTAAAAAGATTCCTCCAGTTCTTACTACAAAGAGCACCAATTCTATCCTCCATAATAAAGCAACATTCACAAAAGTATTGCTCTTTCTGCAGATTTTTACCCAGTATACTCCCTTCAGACACTAAGACGTCTATGCCAATCAGACGACATCTTAGAGTCTTACTCTGCCGTTCAGGTTTCACATGCAAGTACTGTCCTGTTCTTACCTGAAACTATTCACTGATAAATCAGCTTTTCTTACATCTGGTTTCTACTCCCTGTAAGTGTGATATCGAATGCATTAAATATAAATTCATACAAATACAATCCCTCCATGCAAGTGTATTGCTATTTAATTGTAGTAAAAAATATAAAATTTACCATCTTAACCATTTCTAGTTGTACAGTTTAGTAGTGTTACATATATTTGCATTGTTGCACAACAGATCTCTGAAACCTTTTTTTTCTTGCAGAATTGAAACTATATCCATTAAACAACAACTTCCTATTTCCCTCTTCCCCCAGCTCCTGGCAACCACAATTCTGCATTCAATTTCTCTGAGTTTTAGGTATCTTGAATGAGTCATTCATATATATTGATGTCTTGTGACTAGCATATTTCATTTAACATAATGTCCATAAGGTTCATCCATGATGTAGCAAATGACAGGATTTCCATCTTTTCTAAAGCTGAACAAATTTTCATTGTACGTATATACCACATTTTCTTGTATCCACTCATCTGTCTATAGACATTTGTATTCCTCCTGGCTATTGTGAATAATGCTTCAACGAACATGAGTTTACAGTATCTCTTCAAGATCCTGCTTTAAATCCTTTTGGATAGAGATCCAAAAATGAGGTAAAAATAGAATAATTCTATTTTTAATTTTGGGGGGAGCCACCATACTCTTTTCCACAGCAGCTGCACCATTTGACATTTTGACCAACAGTGTACAAGGGTTCCAATTTCTCTACAGCTTTGCCAACACTTGTGATTTTCTTTTTGTTTTATTTTGTTTTGTTTTTTAATAGTGATCATTCTAATGAGTATGAGGTAACATTTGTGTTTTGATTTGTATTTTTTCTAATGATTAGTGATGCTGAGTTTCATTTAAAATGCTTGTAAACCATTTGTATATCTTTTGGGGGAAATGTTTATTTGAGTTCTTTGCCCATTTTTTAATTTGGTTATTTATTTTCTTGTTGAATTGTATGAGTACCTTGTATATTTTTGATATTAATTCCCTATCAAATATATGATTTACAAATGTCTTCTCCCATTACGTAGAATACCTTTACATTCTGTTGATTGTTTCTTTTGATACACAAAAGTTTTTGATGTTTTATTTGTAGTCCTATTTGTATATTTTTGCTTTTATTGCCTGAGCTTTTGGTATCAGATCTAAGAAATAATTATCAACTTGAATGTCATGAAGATTTTTCCCTATGCTTTTTTTTCTAGGAGTTTTATAGATTTAGGTCTTAATGTTTAGGTCTTTAATTCATTTGAGTTAATTTTTTATATGTTGTAAGGTAAGGATCCAACTTGTTCTTTTCAATGTGGATACATAGTTTTTCTAACATCACTTATTAAAGAGAATGTCCTTTTTCCCATTGTATGGTTTTGACACCCATATAAAAGATCACTTGACCAAGTCTGTGAGGGTTTATTCCTGAATTATCTGTTATTTTCCACTGTTCTATGTGTCTGTCTTTACGCCACTATCACACTGTTTTAATTACTATAGGTTTGTATTGAAATCCAGAAGTGTGAAATCTTCAACTTTGTTCTTCCCTTTAAAGATCATTTTGGGTATTCAGGGTCCTTTGAGATTCTATAAAAATTTTAGGATTTTTTTTTCCTATTTCTGTAAAAAATGCCCCCAAGCTTTTAATAGGATTGCACTGAATCTGTAGATTGCTTCAGGTAGAATGGACGTTTTAAGAGTGCTAAGTCTTTCAATCCATTAACATAGAATGTTTTTCCGCTTATTTGTGTCTTTAATTTCTCCCAGGAGTGTTTTATAGTTTTCAATGTACAAGTCTTTTACTTTCTTGATTATATTTATTATAGAGTATTGTATTCTTTTTGATGGTATTACAAGTGGTATTGTTTTATTAATCTCATGTTTGGATTGTTCGTTGTTAGTGATTAAGACAACTGATTTTTGAGTGTTGATTTTGTAAGTTTGCTTAATTTGTTTATTAGTTCTAATAAGGGTTTTGTGTGTGTGTGTGTGTGTGTGTGTGTGATCCTTATTGTTTTTTACATATAAGGTTATACCATATGCAGAGATGAGTTTACCTCTTCCTTTCCAATTTGGTTACCTTGTATTTCTTTCCCAGGCTTAATTGCTCTGGCTAGGAGTTCTAGTACTATGCTGAATAGAAATGGTGAAAGTAGACATCCTTATCATGCTCCTGATTTCAGAAGAAAAGATTTCAAATTTTCACAGTTAAGTGTGATGTTTGCTGTAGGTTTTTTCATATATGATTTTTATTATGTGGAGGTAGTTTCCTTCTATTTCTAGTTTGTTGAGGTTTTCTTTTTTTAATCATAAAAGGGTATTGGAGTTGTTAAATGCTTTTACATCAATTGGGGTGATCATGTGGTTAGGTTCTTCATGCTGTTAATGTGGCATATTATGTTGATTGATTTTTGTGTGTTGAAACACACTTGTATTAAAGGAATAAATCCTACATAGTCATGGTGTATAATCTTTTTAATACACTGTTGAATATGGTTTGTTAATATTTTGCTGAGGATTTTTTTCACCAATATTCATCAGGGATATTTGTTTGTAGTTTTCTTGTAGGATCTTTTTCTGTCTTTGCTATCAGGGTGATGTTGGGTTCATAGAATACATTTGGATTTACTTCCTCCACTTCAATATTTTTGGAAATTTGAAGAGGACTGGTGTTAATTCTTCTTTAAATTTTTGGTAGAATTCTTCAGTGAAATCATCTGGTCCTAGGATTTTCTTTATTGGGAGATCAATTACAGCTTTAATCTCCATCCTAGTTACAGGTCTGTTCAGGTTTTTTTTTTTTCTTCATAATTTAGCCTTGGTAAGTTATGTGGTTTTCAAAATTTATCCATTTCTTCTAGCTTGTCTATTTTTTTGTATATAAAAATGTATAGTATTCTCTTATAATCCTTTTTATCTCTGTGGCGTCAGTAGAAATATCCTATCTTTCATTTCTGATTTTAGTTATTTGAGTTTTCTCTCTTTTTCTCATAGTTTATGTAAGGGTTTGTCAATTTTCTTGATCCATTCAAAAAATAATTCCTAGTTTCATTGCTTTTATTGTTTTTCTATTCTCTATTTTATCTCTTCTCCAGTTTTTATTATCTCCTTCTTGTTGTTTATTTTGGGTTTAACTTGTTCTTTCTATAATTTCTTAAGGTGCAAAGTTAGGTTATTTATTTGAGATCTTTCTACTTTTTTATTGTGTTTACTGCTATACACTTCCATCTTAGTACTTCCTTGGCTGAATCTCCTGAGTTTGGTATTATGTCTTCATTTTTATTTATTTTCATATGTTTTCTAATCTTGTAATTTCTTCTTTGACCATGGGTTGTTTAAGCATATGGTGTTTCATTTCAACATATTTGTGGATTTTCCAGTTTTTAATTCTGCTATACATTGCTAGTTTCTTTCATTGGGGCTGAAAAAGGTATTTAAATTTATAGAAGCAGTTGTAGTGATAGTGAAGGTGGAAAATATTTGTTATCTCTGCTGCAAAGATGTCTTTTAGACCTCAAAAACTGAACTGTGGGCACCTGACTCCAGATCATTCAGAAAGGTGATTAAAAAAATCCAATAATTTGTAATCACTTATTTCCTGGATTAAAAAAAGGTAAGATTTCAGTCTTCTCAGATTTGTTAAGAATATTTTTACAGACTATCACATGGTCTATCCTGGAGAATGTTCCATCTGCACTTCAGAAAACCGTGCATTCCGTTGTTTTTGGGTGGAGTATTCTGTGTATGTCTATTAGGCCAACTGGTCTACAGTGTTGTTCAAGTCTTCAGTTTCCTATTCCTCTTCTCTCTTGTTGTTCTACCATTATTGAAATTGTGGTATTGAAATTTTGTACTATTATTGTGTTGCTGTCTATTACTACTACTATCTTCAGCCCTGTCAACCTTTGCTTCATATATTTGGGAGCTCCGATGTCAGGTGGATTTATATTTACAGTTGTTACATATCCTTGGCAAACAGACCCTTTTGTCGTGCATGTCTTTCATTGCCTCATACGACAGTTTTTGACTTAAAGTCTATTTAATCCAAGCATGGCTACCTCTGTTCTCTTTTGGTTATTATTTGCATGTAATTCCTGCCTCCATCCTTTTGCTTTCAACCCATGCATGTTCTTACATTGAAAATGAGTTTCCTGTTGCACATATAGTTGGGTCTTTTTTCCTTTTTAACCATTCAGTCAATATTTGACTTTAAATTGGGGTAGTTATTCCATTTACATTCAAAGTTGTGGTAGGGGCCACCTGGGTGGTTCAGTTAGTTAAGCATCTGACTTTGGCTCATGTCATGATCTCCAGGTCTTGTGAGCACCTTGTTGGGCTCCCTGCTCAGTGGGGAGTCTGCTTGTCCCTCACCCTCTATCCCTCCTTCCTGCTCATGCACTCTGTCCCTCTCAAATAAATAAAATCTTTAAAAAAATAAAGTAGTGGTAGGAAAGACTTACCGCATTGCCATTTTTGTTGATTTTTTTCTGCATATATTGTAGATATTTGATCTTTTCCTCTTTTACAACCTTCCTTGTGTGTGTGTGTGTGTGTGTGTGTGTGTGTGTGTGTGTGTATTGACTTGCTTTGATTTCTTATTTCCTTTTGTATATTTTCAACAGGTATTTTCTTTGTGCTTGCCATGGGGATTATATGAAGCTATAACAATTGCAAATTGAAAATTATTTAACTTAAATTTCATACAAAAAGTACCGTTTTACATCTCTACTCCCCAACTTTATGTTATTGATGTCATATATTACATCTTTTTACCCTGTATACCATTAACATACATTTATAGTTATTTTTATGCTTTTTCCTTTTAAGTCTATACCAGAATTAATAGTGTTTTCTTTATTATTATAATTATAGAAGTGTAACATTACAATACCACAAAATTCTATGTTTGTCTATATATTTACCTATGCCAGAGAGTTTTATATTTTCATTTGGTTTCCTGTTATTGTCTACCATCCTTTCATTTCAGATGAAGGAATCCCTTTAGCATTTGTTGTAGAGCAGGTTTTGTTATAAACTACCTCAGCTTTCATTTTTTGGGAAAGTCTTAATTTTTCCTTCAATTTTGAGAGATTGTTTTGCCAGATATAGTATTATTGGTTGGCTGTTTTCGTTTTGGTACTTTGAATATATTATCTCACTCTCTCTGGCCTACAAGATTTCTACTGAGAAATCTCTTGATAATCTTAACTGGTTTCAGGAATTCTCACAAAGGCAATGTTGTCTGTATATTGTTGTTAAATTGATGTTTCCATGGAGGAATGAGGGCCCAGAGCTTCCTTTTCTGCCATTTTGCTGACAACACTCAAATATGTTTTTAAAATAATGTTTTTATTCCTACAATGTACTGTTTTATTATATTCTTTTCCATAAAATATGCTGAGCCTTTGTCAGTTAGTATGCTATAAAAACGTCAGAACTCATTCTGCATATTCCAGCAGAAGAGAATTTAATCCAGGAAATAAGTGATTACAAATTATTGGATTTTTTTAATCACCTTTCTGAATGATCTGGAGTCAGGTGCCCACAGTTCAGTTTTTGAGGTCTAAAAGACATCTTTGCAGCAGAGATAACAAATATTTTCCACCTTCACTATCACTACAACTGCTTCTATAAATTTAAAAAGCAGGTAACTCAGCCATGCAATACAGAAACTGGGCAAGTATTGTCTCCCCTGCCTTCAAAATTAGGAAAGTATTTCCACTCTCTTGTACTTCCAATTGTGTTATTAAATATTTTAAGTGTTATTAAATATTTCCAATTGAAATGATTCACTCACAGAATCTTAGCTATAATAGACTCTTGAAATTTTCGTTTCTATATTTCCACCACCACCATTCACAAATGGGCACTAAATCAAGTGAAAATAAAGACTGAATGCCATCTCACCACAGATAACACAGACCACCCTTTGGTTACTCAGTATCTAAAGACATCCTTCTACTAAGAAAAGGCAAAAGTAACATGCTATAACAAATTAATGAAAAATTCACCTTAACAACAAAATTTCACTCCTTCTCAAAAGGAAATATTTGATGGCCAATAGTCATTCTCTCCTTCCCTGGAAGATGTTGGTTTCTCCTCTAGTTTAGTCATAATCCCATCTTAAATTAAATCTCAAGTGATTATATACAAAGTTGACTAGCAAAAAGGCCACCTTAAGAGTGTTGCATGTTCTGTTCATACCCAAGATGTAGAAACCGTAGAGAAAACCACTCCAACCTAAGAATAAGAAAAAGCTGGGGAAACAAAACAAAATAAAACAAAAACAACTTAAAAAAAATCCATCAGAAAGTTGAAGTTACAGGACAACCAAATAGCATAAAGTAGATAGGGCAGGTCGAGTATGGTGGAGGGATGGGAAAACTGGGTAATGGACATTAATGAGGGCACATGATGTAATGGACACTGGGTATTATATAAGACTGATGAATCACTGAATTCTACCTCTGAAACTAATAATACACTATATGTTAATTAATTGAATTTAAATTAAAAAAAATCAAAAAAAAATATAAAATATATTAACAAGTTTGGTTTAGCTATAGCTTTTACTGTAGCAATTTTTTTAAAGATTTTATTTATTTATTTTTGTGAGAGAGAGAGAGAGAGCATGAGTAATGGGAGGGGCAGAGGGAGAAGCAGACTCCCTACTGAGCAGGGAGCCCAATGTGGAACTCAATCCCAGGACCCTGGGATCATGACCTGAGCCAAAGGCAGACACTTAACCAACTGAGCCACCTAGGTGCCCTGCTGTAGCAATTTTTAATCAATGCATCACTAAATGTATGAATTTTTGCAAAGTGATGAAATATCAAGGGAAATAATCTAGTTTGATTTATGCACTTGTCTATAGTCGACAGAAATGTTTGTATTAAAATCATGTGGACCTTATACTTTTTAAAAATGAATTTCACATGAAGACACAAGAGGCTTTAAATTGAAAAATGTATAAAAATAATTTTAAAAAGGCTTCTTATATACTACAAAAAATAAATGATGGGATGAGAGCATTGGCATACCTGTTGTGGGTGGTTGGGGGAACATAGACAAGGGATGCTGAGAATATGTCGAATATATCAGTTGCTAAAATGAATTGACTGAATCTTTTTACATATTGCCAAAAGCTGAATGTGGACTGGAGGGCAGTTCAGAATCCCTGGCAGCCAGACGGTGGAGTTTATACCCACTCTCAAGCTGTTCTTCACAGATCTCTACTGGAATTCATGACAGTAAGATATGTATGAAGATATGTAAAAGTTATATCGATTACATTTTATTATCAAAGAGCTTTAGCATTAATAACATTCATATCATTTTATAGACACAGCTCCCTGAGATGTAGACTTAATAATTTATAATCCGTTTCATTTTCTAAGAGCAATTCATTGGTTCTCTATGCCAAATATATAATTAAGCTATGTTTACTGTGAGCACAAGTACAATTTTAGGAGGTCCATTGTTTGCTGAGTGATGAAGTGATTAACTCTGCAAATCATCTTCATAGTAGGCATTTCAAAGCTGACAAGGCTTACTCATGAAAAGCCCAATGTATGTATAAATATAGACAGGTAGACCATATTGGATTTAATTACAATCTATTTTACCTTTTAAATAACATTATAAAGAAAACAATATTAAGTATTGTTATAGTTACTTATTTATTTGTCTTGGAATACTTTGACCAGCATCAAACATCTTTAGGTCATCATATTTATCAACATTTCTGTATGAAAATAAGAAATTAAGATAATTTAATGAGTTCAATGTACAATTAACTTCAGAAGCATTGCCTAAGCTTTCAAATCTGCCCTGGAGTATATTCTAAAACACTTTACTTCGTTGTTTTATGTTTAATAAATCTTGCAGCTAAAATTAGAGATCAAAATTTAGCATTTTGGCTTATAATCTTTATTTGTTCTGGGTCTATACTTGATACTACTGACAAAAACAAATGATATTAATTCACAAATGGCTCAAAAGATCAAAAGGTACAAAACCCCACTTGAATTTAGTTATATGATGTATAGCTTTTATGGGAATAGGGATGTTCTGTTAAAAGGAAAAGAAATCCAAATAATATGAATTATAAAGATAAAAGTATAAACCAGAATGTCTGTGGAGTGTTTCATATGTAATCTCCATGACAACGAGCCCTTGTAGGTTTTGTTCATCATTGCATCCCCAAGTGTTTGTATAGAAGTTGCTCAACAATTTTTTTGTAATGAAATGGTAATGAAGAACAAATATAAATATTTATAGCCGTGTCAAAAAATTTTTCTGCCTTATGAGATATGCCATTTCTGTTTTGAGAGGAAGGGAAAGGAAGTGGGAAAAACAAAATCACATATTGAAGACCCAATATGTCTCTGCAAATATTTTTCTCATTCAGTATTTACATCAATACTGTGTGGGGGTGGTTGTCTTTATTTTTTAGGAAAGTGAGGCAAATAGTACTGAAATCGTGTGACCAAGATTGCACAGTTAGAAAAACAGGTAGCCTGAACATATTTGGTAGGGGGGTTTACAATTCTCTCTTAGAATTGAAGCCAAGGCTATATTCACAGAACCCGCAAGCAATAGGGCATAGTCGTAATTTGGTCATTTTGGACATTCCATTTATCCACAGCAGTCACTGAAATAAGTATATGGCCATCTGTTAATTAGCAAAATACTTAAAAGCTTAATCATATATATTTACTGTGATTTATATTGTATTAATCTTGAACAGTTTACTTGCAGAGACAACGGCCTTTGTTCCTAACTGCCTAGGATTCTTATGTTCTTGCCACAATCACCCAACAAAATTTCCCAAGAAACTAAATCCATGGGATACTCCAGCTAAATGCATTCACTTAATTCCCAACAATGACTTCTGACATGATTTTTTTTCCCCCATTTCTGTATCTAATGAGTAGAAAAAAAAAAACAAAAACAGTTTGTCATGAAAATGGGAGATCGCTTGTAACCTACTCTCTTTCCCATCAGGGTCCTGATATGATCCTTCAAAATACTCAAGAGTAAAAGAAGCCTCCCAGTTAGATGAAAACAGCAGTTCCTGCAGCTTTTTCTCTTCAATTCCTTCCATCCTTTTCTGAAACATACTATTCTGTATAGTACAGACCATGAGAACATGCTCTTCTCTTATCAGTTTTTACTCTTCCTTCACATTCCTGATAGGAGTCTGGGTCACGGACTGAAAATGTAAAGTCTTTTTTATAACCCTAATGTGGTGTGGTACCACCACATGGTGATTGCTGTGTGTATATTCTTCCATGAAGAATAAATTTATAATCCTTGAAATGAAGGATCAATGTGCTGAATCATTTCAGTCAATCCTAGTAACAATTCATGAGGTAAAAGCAGTATGTGTAAGTAACTGTATCTTAGAGATTTGCTTAGTTTTGAAAAATCATATTAATAATATAATAATAGCTCTCAAGTACGAAGGATTTACTCGATGCAAGCCTTTGGACATAGAGCTTCAACCTTATCATCACATTTAATCCTCAGAACAACTACTTTCATTATGTATTATGATTCCCATTTTATAGCCAAAGAAACTGTAGAACAAAAACTAAAAAGTTGTACAACTCGTTTAATGTAACAGATTTAGTGAATGTTAGAGTTAGAAATTAATCAAGATTCACTTTCTTCACTGGTTCTCTATTAACTACTCTTATATATGTGTATCATTGGAAATACATTCAATGTGATAATGATACTTATAATACCTGAGTAAAATTATTGAATACTTACAAATCCTAAATTTGAGAAATATTCTATGGCAAATATTTCTTTAATAAATACAATGTTATTAGAATTAATGTTAATTTTATATATCAAAGCCCTCTATTAAAAGTGATGCCAAATATTTAAAATGAAGATAACAAGCTGACACACAAATGTATTTGCACATCATACCTATCATTATAATTTATGTGATTAGTAATTCTATCATCCTAACAGTATATCACTTTCTTCTCTGAAAAATAATAATTGCATCAGTCATTTTTTTGGTTTCTGTTTAATGGTATTTTTAATAATACCATCACTTAAATGATAACACAATTATCTAATATTTCTGTCCAATAAATTGTTTTGTAAGATTATTAGTGAACCAAAAATTCATCTATGTGTTTCATTCATCTATATTTAAATTTATTAAAGACTATATACCTATTGTTATACTATATAAATAGAAATAAATGTGGATATGTATTATATATGTTTAAAGTGAAAAATAATATATACACATAGCACACATTTGTATTATTATAAAAATATTAAAATCTTTATACATTTTATAATTTTGTGTCTATGATTTATCTAATCATCCCTAGTTATGTTTTTTTTCCTCAAAAGTTAGGGACATGGGAGATTAAATTTTAGATATTTTAATAGATTTAAAATACAAAGTTTATGTGTAGAATTTAGCACTTATTTTATATACCGCTAAGATAAAAGTCAAGAATAATTTCTGAAGGCAAAATAAAAAGTCTGGCATCCTCCCATGTATTTTTCTTATAAAATTGACAACTCTTTAAATAGTTACTATAAACAATGTAAATCAGAGCATTTTTTAAACTTCAGATTAGTAAGTTGCATATGTAAACAAATACAAACATGAAAATATTTGAAGCATTATTAATAAAGCTGCCACAAAGAAAGCAATCTTACTTTTTGTTTAAAGTAAAATTTTGTTTAAATTTTTCTTTAAATCTGAGGACATGGATACAAGGAAAGCAGAGATGTGGTTGACTAGTTAACTTTTAACAACAACAAAACTCATTTGGTAACAATGGGTTATACGGCAATGTTTGTAATATTCCCCAGAATAGTAAAATTAAACACAGGTGTCTCATCCATATCCCAAAACTACCTGGCCAGAATTTAGAAGGGTTGCTCTTGGGTGTAAAGCTTTAGAGAAAAAGAGAAACATTTGTTAAAGATGAAAAGAAATATATGTCAAGGAACTTCTCCATGTTACCATAAAATGAATTAACACAAAATTCAAAATGTTTTCCTTTTAAATATGAAAATCTCAGTTTGACCACTGGTGATTTTTAAAAGTGATGCTTAAATCTAAATTTACCTAAAAATGTATTTACCTTAGCAAAAATATCAATTCAGATATGAACCTTTATACAAAAGGAACTTTACAGGCAAAACTGTCTTTGGCATCTGTGGTGTTCTGCATATAAACTTAGTCATATATGTTAATGATGAGAGAATTGATTTAAGTTTTGTAAAGTGATCCACAAATAACATTTTCTTGTGTTCAGTTACCCATATTTAACCCAACTAAGATTGCCTAAGGTCTTCATCAATTTTCTGGTCTTCCATGTATAGAATTCTCTTCCATAGTGTAGTATAAATATATTTTGTCTGCCCACGATGCTTTCATCCTTCAGTTAATAAAATACACATTTTTTTTTCTGGGAAATTAATTCTCCCCCAATGGATTTGGCTCTTGTGGGCTACCACTCATAATATTACACACAAAAAAAGTTCAAAATAAATGGGCACATGAGCCATATGAGGTCAGTTAAGTCCTAGATCCCACGAATATATAAATCCAGGGACTGAAGTTGCTTTGAATGGAGTCATCTGATGGCAAATTTTTCTAAGAGGATTTTTAAGCTTGCTGAGGTTCCTGGATCTGGCTCAGCTCTTTCTTGGATTTGATTTTGTGTTTTTCTCTTCCATAATTACTATGGGTAATCAGAATCCTTCAAATAAATAGTTTTTGTTTAAATTGGTTATAACTACTTTCTATTGTTTTAACCAAATTATGTGATGCATTTTGTCAATATAGCCCATCCTGACTCTGATAAACCCAAACTATTATTCTTTCACATTTGCTTTCATCTTATGGATAGTTCAGGAGTCAATGCCTTCAAAATTTCATTTCAATTGATTTGAGCAAATGCAACCTAAATCAAGGGGGTGAGGAGAGAAGGAGACGGAGTAAAAGAGATGGGGAGAGAGAGGGAGAGAGAGAGAGAGAGAGAGAGAAAGATCTGCTAGGATTATTGGATGTAGTAAAATGCAGTCTTCTAAGAATTCTGTAAAAGAGAACTTAGTAAAATTAAATCAGCGAAAAATCGCTGTGGCATGAATTTGTATTAAGTTCAATATTGCCAGATGGCAGTGACGACTAGTGAGACAGATGTAATCATTTCTTTCAGCAACATTGTTACATACTTCTCTCAAGTTTATTAGGAAGATGTTGTAAAACTGCTCTTTGTGCATCGACCAGAGCTGATGCCTAGCTTGATTTACAAAGGGTTGGGTAATATCATTTACAATTTGATATCACAGCCACAAAGACCTGTGGAACATATGAACTACCTATATGCCAAGCCTGCTTCCTCTCCTGCCACTTCCTCAATATTTCTCACCATCAGGCTCTTCTTGGTCCTTAATTCAATAGTATATATTTGTAGGCTTATGGTGATTGACTATTTCCTGGATTTGCCAGTGACATTCCTGGTTTTATGCCATTGTCCTGATTTAATTATTAATGCTACTATTATCAAAAGTGTCCTGGTGTAGGGGTGCCTGAATGGTGCAGTTTGTTGAGCCTCCAACTCTTGGTTTTGCCTCAGGTCATGATCTCAGGGTTGTGGGATTGAGCTCCCCGTCAGGCTCCGTGTTCAGCATGGAGTCTGCTTGAGATTCTCTGTCTCCCTCTCCCTCCGCCCTTCCCACTCATGCTGTCTCTCTCTCTCTCTCTAAAAGAAATAAATGAAATCTTTAAAAAAAGAAGTGTCCTGTTGTAGATGATAAATTATGTGCTCATCTTACAATTGGAGAATTAACAACAAGGTAAAGAGATAAATAGAACTTGTTTGGGAAGAATGAGGAGCATAGCACGGAGTTTACTATTAGAATTGTTCAAGTTCCAAATAAGGATCACCAAGCAGAGAAAAGCAAACTAAAGTTTGTAGTTAAAATGTTTAGCTTTATATGTAAATTTTTGGATAGGTTTTCCTAGTAAATGTATAAATTTAATAATATTCACATTAGCAATTGGAGACATTTCACATATAGTGGTGAAAAGAAATGTGTGTGTGTGTGAGTGTGTGTCACAGAAAGGTAACTAGAAAAGCCATTCATAGGTTCTGGGGAAAAAAACCTGACCTTTTATCTCATGCTGATGGACATTCAGTTATGTGATATGCTAATAGCAGGCACTCTTGCTTCCTGCTTGGCCAAAAAAAAAAGGTAATACAGGTGTATTCATGCCTTGTGTGCATACATGAGCATAATTCCTCAGCCACAGAAATAAAATAAAAATAGTTACTTTTCCCTCATTAATTTTAGAGTTATACTCTTAATTACTGTGATGAGTTTGGATTACTTTTGACATGCTTCTTTAAAAACAAGTATCTCATATAAAGAATTCTAAATAGATTTCCTTGTTATAAAATAAAAACATAGGAAAATACATTATACAGATTTGTCCAGTTGTGCATAACTAGAACCAAGCAGTTCTGGTGTCTATGCAACATCACGTCCTAACTTAATTCTGTCACTATGCCCTTGGCATTTTATGGTGAATAGTTACAGGAATGCAATGTACCTGTCTTATTCACACAATTTATGCATTTTTTTAAAAATTAAATAATTTAAAAGAGGTTAATTTTACTTGCCCTATGAGAAAATAAAATGTTAATCAAATATATTTATTTTCTCATTTTATTAGCAACTGAGAAAGTTAACAAAACTCCTGAATTTAAAAGTAAACAATTCAAATATTTAAATTTTTGTTCTTTGATTTTTTTTTCCAGTCTTATTTGGCATGTATAGCTGACTTTTAACATAGATGAATATTCGGTTTCCATAAACTTTCTATCTGACCGGAGAACACAGATAGATATGACTCTTTTCTGGAAAGGTATTGACTTTTCCTCACAAATTATACGGAGATAGAATGAAAACAAAATATTCTTAAGAATAATAAAAGCAAGAGCAGTGTAGTGAGAAAAACTAAAGTAGGAAAGGGAAACAAAAACAGCAAAGAAGAGAACGACAAGTCCCATGTTATAGGACAAATCTCTATACCAGCTGGAAGTTGTCAGTAAATTTGCTTCTGTGTTTCTAGCATTAGATATGGAAGAACACATCTGTTGGCATCTCCCTCTCCCTCAACACAAGCTAGTCTGATATTAACTCAAGAAGAATTGTTTTGATTAATTTTTTGGGTTAAATATTCTAAAACGAGTGAAAGATGCTATTTTATTTCCTCACATTCTCTTTTCATTTTAGAAATATACATTAAGAAGTGTGGGCAACTTAAGGTTTTAGGGTAATATTTTTAAAGATATAGTGATTTAAATTGGATTTCTTTACTCACTGCATAATGGATCAAAATTCCATTGAATATTAAGATTTCCAGGTGAAGTTTTACATCGAATTTTCTAGTTCTATTAAAATGCATGTTTGTATTTATATTGGGATTACATTTAATTTATGAATTAATTTAGGGAGAACTGAGTTCTCTACTATATTGAATTATCTAAGAACAGAAATGTCTTTCTATTTATCCAAGTCTTCTTTAATATTGTGCAAAATGTTTTAAAATTCTCATATAGTAAATCTGTATACTTTCTGTTAAACTTACTTTTAGTTTCTTAACCTTTTTGTTGTTTTAATTGGTTTTTATCCTCTCAATATATCTACTCTTATTTATGTATATGAAGGCTATTGATTTCCTAGTAGCTAATAGAAAGCTTATAAAACCTCTGAATTAAAAATTACAATGTTAAATATTAAAAATATTTCTATTGAATTTTCTTTTTTTTTTCAATATTGTTTGGGCATTTACAGGGAATTTTAACATAAAATATCTAGTTTCACAAAATATCTGTCTATCCAAAGAACGTTTGTAGACATGGTTACTTCAGATTATTTTTTGAAAATGTACATATTTTTGTCCTGATTTTCCCTCATGAATTGCAAGAAGATAGAAGTGCATGTTGCATTTTTGTAATGGCATAGCTGAGCTCAAGGGGGGATTTACAGCTCAGTTATGCATGAATATTCCCTCATTAGAGCCTCCTCTCTCTTTAGGTTGGTAATTCACTAGGGATATACACTTCCACATTTGGTCTCTTTACTTACTTTATTGAATTCTTCTACTGTTTTAGTCATTGTTTCTTTGGGGTTTTCAGATGCCTGACTGGATCATCTACATGTAGAGAACATTTTATTTAGTGTCTTCTTACTCCAATTGGTTTTCCTACTTAATTGAACAACAGTGGAGTTATTGGACTCCTTGTCTTATTTCTGATATTACTAGAAATGTCCCTGGTTTTCCCCAAAAGTAAGGTAGTGTGTTTAGTATTAAGATAATTGTGCATATAATAAGAAAGTCTCTTTTAATTCTCATTCTCATGTATTTTTTTTAATTGGAAATGAGTATTGAAGTTCTTTGAAGGCTTTTTTTAAAACATCTATAGAGATATTTATGTGATTTTCCTTATTTAGTGTAGTATGTTATATTAATACAGTTATATTATATAAATAGAGGTCCTAATCCTAAAACAACTTTGAATTCTTAAAATGATTTTTACTTGTTCTTCACATATCATTTTCTTACTGTGGCACTAGATACTATTTATTTACATTATATATGGAATTTTTGTCACAATATTTGTAAGTGATATTAGTCTAAATTTTTTTTCTTTCTTTCTTTTTCTTTCTTTCTTTCTTTCTTTCTTTCTTTCTTTCTTTCTCTCTCTCTTTCTTTCTCTCTTTCTTCTTTCTTTTCTTCTTTCTTTCTATCTTTCTTTCTTTCTTTCTTTCTTTCTTTCTTTCTTTCTTTCTTTCTTTCTTTCTTAGGTTTAGGTATCAATTTATAATACATTGAGACTATCTGGCTTTGAGGTTTGGTAGATTCTTTTGAGATACAATTTTGAACTTTTGCTTTTCCCAGGGGTAGTCTTAATAACTTTCTTAATATCTCCAAGGAAAATTCATGAGTTGAAATTTTCTATCTTTAATGAGGTGAATTTTAAAAAATGCATTTCTCTAGGAAATTCTCCAATTCCTCTAGGTTTTCCTACATATTTGCAAAATGGTCTCAAAATTTCTGTAAAATTAATTTTGTTTCAATTGTTTTCCTTTCAGAATCTTTTATTATGTGTTGTTGTGTATTTTCTCTTTTTTCCTTAATTAAATCTTTTAGCCATATCTCTATTTGTTAATCATGATCTATACCACATCTGATGGAAAGGTCCAATAATCATCCAAATTTCCTGAACTTTAGGCTGAAGTAAATATCTTGGAATTTGAAAATGGTTCCCTTGGAGAAGGGGTGAATATTTTATATGTCTGGGAAAGGACATACACAAATATTTCGTGACCAAAGTGATGCACTTGGTTAGGAATTGATAACTGTATGAAATATCCACATATTATTTCCATCCATCTATAGTCTTCCATAGACATGAAATGGTCACTGTAAATCAGCATATCATCACAGAAAAGAAAACTACATTTCTGAGCTCCCTTATAGCAAAATTTATGAATGATGTGCACAGATTCTAGGAGGTACCCATAAGGAAGGGAATAGGTTTTTTAGGTCTTTCTTCTTTGCTTCCTGCCTTCATGCTGACTAGATTTTGGATATTGTGTCTGGAGTAGACATTCTAGACCCTTGAAAATGGAACTTATGCACGGGGAGAAGCTGAAGATAAAAGATACTGGGTTCTCTGATTTAAGGCATACAACAGCATGCATGGACAAAGAAATGCATATCAATCTTTGGTTTTACACTATTTTGAACTTTAGCATATGGAATCGTAGTGGATCTTATTTTGAATCTAGTTTCTTTTGCTTGACAATATACTTGTTCAACGCGTTCATTTTGTGGAATATAATACTACTTTGCTAATTTTTGTTTTTTATAACCTTGTCCGTCATATGAATTCACCACCATATGAATTTATTCAGATATTATACTACTGATGCACATTTAACCTGTTTCTACTTTACAGTTAATTGCTGCTATGAAGATTTTCTTGTGCTTCTCTTTTGGTAACTCTGTATATATGTGTTTGTGCCCTCAACTAATTGGTATGTATTTGAATATACATAAATATATATATTAGGTACAGTTATATACACACAGGAATACAATTGCTGAATGATAGGATACATCACAGGATGTAGGTATATAAATTAAAGGCTGTTTTCATAAATGTATGGCTTATTTGGATTCTCTTGTGAAATTCCTATTAATATTTTTAATCAATTTTAAATTATTTTTCTTTCATTTTCTTATTGATTTGAATGTCTTATTTATATATTCTGGATATGAGCCCTTTGTTGGTTAAATGCATTTCAAATAAATTTTTCCACTTTTTGGCTTGTTTTTTCTCCTCCATGTTAGTGTTGATTTTGATTATTTAAAGTTCATTGTCTTAACATAGCCCAAATTCTCAATCTGTTCCTTAATAGATAGTGTTTTGGTGTGTTTAACAATAACAACAACAAACATATACATAATGCAAGCTTTTAAAATCTTTTACAGGCTTTATTATTTTTAACTTTTACTTTTGAATCTACAATCCATCTGAGATTGCCTTTCGGGAAATGTGAGATCAGGGTTAGGATATGGTGTGTGGTTACGATTATGAGATTTTTAAATATCATATGAATATTCAATTGACTCAGGACCATTTCATAAAACGTCCATCCTTTCCGACTCAACTGTCCGTATATATGCCAACTCATCTTCGGATGTTCTCTCTCATTCCATTTGTCAAGGTTTTATCCATTTTTTCAGTTCTATATCATTTTACATATCTCCATCATGAGATTAGAGGCAGACCTCCCTGAAGTATACCACTTTGGCATATTGATTGTTTTGAATTTACATTACTTAAAAAACAGTGCAAAAACACTCTGACCCGCCTTTGTTTTCCTGAGAGCAGGAAATAAATTGCCCCTGTGAGGAGCATGTCTGTAACTGTGTCTGCATATAAACAAACTTTGTTACTTCTTCAACACTTTGCTACCCCATGCCCAAACTCCTTTGTCAAATCCTCACAAATAATTGTTTCTTTGTTTAAAAGGTATAAAAGCTGCCTCCTTTAGTCACTTTTTTGAGTCTCATATTTCTACGAGCTCTTTGTACATATGAACTTAAATTTGTTTTTCTCCTTTTAACCTGTCTTGTGTCATTTTAATTATTAGGCCAGACAAAGAAATGAGGAGTGGAAGGTTTCCTCCCCTAAAATTTTGGCACCCAACATGGGGCTCTTCACTGGCTGGATACTGTTTGCTCTGGGTTGCCGCACCTGAACGATTCTGGGACCTCTGACAAGACCCTCAAATGGTAAGAATTCTTTCCACATCAGTATCCCAGATTTCTGCCCGTGGAGCTTGGTGGGAGAGAAAGTGGTGAAAGAGTCCTTTACTTTTCTAAATTTAAATCAATCAGACAAAACATTTGTGTGAATTAGTTCCTTGGATACAGCAACATTGATTTGTTATGAGTACTCTTGTTTTCTATTGATCCCTTTCCTCCCAGAGATGGTCAGTGTATTCCTTTGTCTCTGCCTTTTCAGTCATTTGTCCTAAGGAAGAAAACCATAGGGTAAAACACAGACATACGTCTGATAAGCCCGTTCCAGCCAGCCTCACCGACCGGTGAGTTCGTACTTCTCACCAGGCCAATGTTTATTTAGACAAGCTTTGCTGTGGGTCCTCCATGAAAAAATAGGGTGAGGCTCTCCTTTCACTTGTCCTCTATCTTGAGAACTTAGCTTTGTGACCAGTGAGAATATCCTGTCAGATCTCTGCCATCCAGAAGGTACATCAACTGTTGTACATTTGGTAGTCAGTTGAATAGACCGGTTTTCTGTGATATGAAATCACAAGCAATATTCTCTTTGTCTAGCCATGTCAGCTTTCAGGGGAGTTTGTCACGAGGAGTCCCACTCCATGGATTCATTGCTTTGTTGGTGCTGGAAAGGTCCCATTTCTGTAATGCCTGCCTGATGTCATCAATCTGTCATCTCGTGTTCCCACGAGAAACCAACAACACCATTTTTACTACACAATTCTTATTGCCTGTGACAACAAAGATCGTTCCTTTCTTAACGTTAATGCAAGGAGTCAACTTTTGGGTCAGGACCCCTCCCATGTCCATGGTAAAAATTTATTCTCAGCCTGGAAATTTACCTCTGGGTATTTTCATAAAAAAACTTATTAGATTGAGTTGTTATTAGAATAAATATGCTAATGGAGATCCCACTCCTCAATGGCCAGATGATAGATCTTTTGAATTGAAAAAACTTCTATATTTAAAAAAAAAGGTAGGGTGTTCTCATCCTAAGCAACTGTCTTATTGATATCTCTGGGAAGATCAAATTGAAAAGAGGACATAAGGGAGTATAATGGCTAGCTTTAGGGATTTCCTTAACACAATGAAGGAAAAAAAGTAGTTTCAGAATAAAACTTAAAGTCTTTATCAGCATAAACTCCCCTTTTCCATCTTCTTATGTACCCCTTTATCCCCACTCCTTGTCTTTGAACCTCCAGAAGCTCTTTTAGATCTCTGAGTCGCAGGTCTGTATCTCAAAATCCAGACCCCACTCTTCAACAAATTCCCTTACTACACAAATTCCTCCAACTTCCCCAGAAAATTCCTTAAACACATAGCTGCCTGTTTTAACTTCCCTTTCCCTACAAGATTTACAAAAAGCACTCCAGCCTGACTGCTAGGTCTAGGGTATAGAAGTTATTTATAGAAATGCAAATGTCAGGGAGTGAATTTACTAGAGCACCTGGGAAAGGTGGTGAGGCTTGTTTCACTGTCCCCTGCAGCTCCTCAACTTTCCAGGGCTCTGTATTCAGGCCCAGCCAGCATCAGGCCTTCCTATGTGATATCCTTTGCAAATATACCCTGGACCCTCAGTGCAGAAAGAATCCATGTACCTTGGACACAGCAGACCTATCAAATTATACTGCCCTTTTTTACTCCCACTTTCAGAAGATCCTACCAAATTTAGAGAGAAATTAGAAATACTAATGGTCATTCATAACCCCACACATAGGTTGATTGGCTGCTGGTAAAGGGTCTTCTTCCCACTCATGATTGTACTGTAGTTTCAGACATGCCAAACAGTCCACTGGGAGAGAAAACAGATGCCAGAAGTACTCCCAAGCCCTCCCATAAATGACCAGGAAATGGCTCAGCTGGAAGCAGATATTCAAGCACTGATAGGAACAATAGTAGAGGCTTTCTCTCCTAAAGTGAATTGGTCTAAGTTTGAATTGTATACTCAGAAAGAAGGATAGTATCCAGAGGTCTTTACTGAATGGGTTATACTGACTTTTTAAAAGCATACTTCACTAAACCCTGAAGCTCCAGAACATAGGAAGCTTTCGATTTCCATCTTAGTAGGAAATTTTCTTCCTGATATAAAGAGGCAAATTCAATACAATGTAGTTGGGTGGACCAGCCAGCCTATATGTCATAATAAAAGCAGCTACTCAATTTTTTTTTGAGTATTGCTTACAGGAATACAGAAATAAAAGAGTTTAAATCAACAATTCTTGCTTTGCAATTGGAATCTCTAGAGAAACAAAAACATAACTCCAAGAACAACTCAAAGCTCACAAAAAGCCCTTCCTATTTGCCTCCAGGTATTTGTGGATATTATTAAAAAAAAACAACAACCAAAAAACAAAAAAATAAAAAAAAAAAAACAGGATGTCGGAAGAATAATTGTCCTTCACTTAAGAGAAAGCGAAGTTTAAGAAACAACCCCCTAGGCTCCAGCAGCCCCAGAGGGTCTGTTTTTCTCCTCCTGTGGGACAATTCTCCATCAGTTGTCAGAGTTAGCCAATCCTCAGTCGTACCCCAGAGCCCACCATTAAACTTAAAGCAGAGAATTGGGAATTGAATTTTTAATTGACATTGATGCGACTTCACCATGCATTCAGAGGACTTAGCTCTCTCTACCTGTCACCTCTGATTCTTTTGAAACGGTTGGACTCGCTGGACAACATATTCCACTCCTCCTATATCAGTTCCCCCCATCTCTGTAAGCCCCCTTACCCATCATGGCCCTCCAGTGTCCAGCTCCTCATCAGCAAACCTCTTTGGTACAGATTTGTTATGCAAGTTTAATGCCACTATAAAATGTCATGAGAAAGGCATTTTTATTTCCTAGCCCTAAGACCAAATCCCAAGTTTCCGACTTCCTTTACTGGAAATTCATCTTGATTTAAATTCCTGTGAAGAGGGTGAATCTTTAAAAGATGTCCCAATTAGTCACATGCAAATGAAGTTGGATTGTTACTATATGCAGGGTCCATATGCTTAACTTGGAAAAAGGATAAACCCTTTCCATCAGTAACTCAAACCCTTTCTCCTGAGATGCAGAGAGAGGAAATAAACCTATAACAGGCTCTTTTAAAACAGGCTGTGCTTGTCTTCACTTCCTCATCCTGTAACACTCCAATCTGGCTGGGGAAGAAAAAAGGTAAATTTGACTCAGGTGGGAACCAAAATGTATTGATTTTTTGCAAGACCTAAGAGCCATAAATTCTTTTGTGATTCCTTGCCACCCTGTAGTACCTAATCCAGCTACCCTTCTTATCTCAATTCTCTTTACGTTTATATTTAGAAGGAGACAATTACTATGCACTCACATACCTCAGGGATATTGTGATTGTCCTGTGGTATTTTCCAAGTCCTTAAAGCCAACTTAGACTCTGTAGCCTTAACTCAGGTCTCCACTCTCGTTCAGTATATTGATGACCTTTTACTTTGTAACCACACTAAACAGGGTGCTCTTATAGACTCCCTCATTCTCCTAAAGACCCTAGCTGAATGAGGCCATAAAGCATCCCAGTCTGAATTTCAATGTGTGCACACAACTCTTGACCTACTTAGGACATGTGATATCTCAGGGCATTCAGAATCTCACTCCAAGTGATGAGGGTATAGCTCAGTGGTAGAGCATTTGACTGCAAATTTCATCTCCAAATGCCTTGAGACTATTTTGTCCATCCCTCTCTCCAAACTGAAGAAAGCAGTTGCATAAATACCTAAGGGTAACTGACTACTACAAGCAATGGATTCCTATTTTTGCTGCCCTTAATAAACCTCTGTGTGCCTCCCTCCCAGATACCACCTCAGAGCCCATTTTGTGGTCTTCAGAAGCATTACCCTCCTTTGAAGCTTTAAAATTAATACTATCCACACCCCAGCTCTTGGCTTACCTAATGTTGACAAACTTTTTCATTTATAGTATCATGAAAATAATGGCATTGTTTCAGGCTCTCTAGGACAACATTTTGCCTCTCAGATATGGCCTGTAGCATATTTCTCATGCCAGTCAGACCCTGTGGCATCGGGTATGCCCCCATGCTTGCATGCAGTGGCTACAGCGAGCCCTTTGGACTAACCCTTCCATCATCTTCCATCATTGTAACACTTAAAGTCCAACTACTTTACTTCCCCTTCCCGATGTTTAGTACTGTGACTTTTCAATAAGCAGAGCCTAGAGTTTTAGGGGTAGGTAAGAGATCTGCAAAGAGAGAAAAGAACCTAGATTAGAATGAGGAAGAACAAACAGAAAACAACAAATTGATGCAGATTTCCTCACAACCCACTCAACCAGTCTCTCATCCTAGGAATAGGCCAATCCAACAAAATGGCTGCACCTCATTTATATGATGAAAGTGTTAATCTTCTCTTTTAATAGATATATGTTAGACACTATTTGTCCTGTTAGATTTACACAGAAGCACCATTTTTTTACCATTGTTTGCACAAGCTCCTCCTTGCTGGACAGAGTATCTAGGGCAAGACAGTTTTGGAGTACAACAGAGGCCGAGTCTGGAGAGTGGCATTGAAATCTTGTTCTCTCACCATGGAAAGATTTATGATCTCCTTTTTCAATCCATGGGTTCCAATGCTTGAGAATTAGGTCCTTCACACTGAAGAGAACTTGCAGAGGTGGTACATGAGTGGATTTTCTGTGATTTATCATCTAGTGCGTATATATGGCATGACTTTATGAACAAAGGAGCTAGGTTTGTAATTCGGCATTTAGATGGAGTACCTGGTGACGGTTTTCCTCAATATTGTCATTGGTTTTGAAATGACCTATTTAAGGCTCCTTGAACCACTTGTGGAGGCAAAAAGGTGTTTACTGTGTTGCTTCGTGTGGTTGATATTAGTGATCAGGAGGAATATAGTTGCTAGTCCTCTAAGGAAAAAGTTTATTTGAGAAAATTATAATTACTTCCATGATGAGAGAAAATAAGGGGAGACTAAAGCAAATTCTACATTAGAGGCACTGGGCTATCTATTCCTTAGGACTGAAAGTCTGGTTCACTCTGACTGTTAAAACAAATGAACAAAAAACAGGTGACTGAGGTTCCTGCTGGGTCATCAGAGGAATCTGGCTGAGGTAGTTATTAACATCAAATGTGCCTGGTAACCAATTTCATAAGCTAGAACAGTGATCATAAACCATGCTTTCCTCCTTGATGTGGTGTACATTTGTTTATGTATGAATTACTTTTTCTTTCTTTTTCTCTTTCTCATTACTTTATTAATTAACATATATTGTATTGAAGATATTTAACTTTAAACTTTAGAATAGAGAATGTAAATGGGGTATTGTGGCTAAATGAGAAGGATGGAAATTTACTTTCCTAACATTCCTTGGAGCTCAAATGTAAGCAAGTAATTGAGGGTCTTTCAATCAAAAGCACTTTCAAGAGCCTTTGAATTGGCTATGAAAAGCATGAATAAAAGAAGCTTTAAGAGCACCTTTCCCCATATATGAGAAAGAAGATGCACCCTAATATCAGTTTTACAATGATTCTTTTTTTTAACTGAAGTATAGTTGATGCACAATGTTATGTTAGCTGGTGTTGACTCGGTGAGTTACCTACTGCCTTTTAATGATTTTTTAATTTAGATAGGCAGAATGATTTATGTTATTTGTAAAAACCCTGATCAATATAGAATTAATGGTTAGTTTATTGAAATGTTTCTCTATCCTACCTCACTTGAATGCAGACACGGTGATAATTAAGAAGTTTTCATACAATATAGGTTTGTAAGCAATACTTTTTCTTAGTCTTTAAAAATGTTACCTAACATATGCATAAAGCATATACCAATACAACTTTTGTGTGTGTGTGTGTGTGTGTGTGTGTGTGTGTGTGTGTAATTAAAAGAAAGGAAGAAATAGAAAATAGTTTCTCGTCACTCCATATAGGAAGAGTCATAGTGGGAGAATATTCTTCAAAAGTATATAATTTAGTTTATGCACAATCCAAATCTTGTCACTAGTTCTTTTTTCCCTCATATGTGATTTCATGTTACTTTTATAGTAGAACTGTCATTGTTTACAACTCTGTTTATTATAAGTCCTTTCTAAGGAGGATGATGGTTAAAATAAAGGAAAAAAAGATAATTGTAAATGTTACTATAATTTTTCAGTGGAAATGAAAAGTTAAAGGTTGATATTATTGTCATTCAAATTTCCTAATTATTAGAATGCCAAACTGTTTTCTGGTTTTAGGTTTCTTTTACATTGCTTGTTTCCTTTGTTTATAGCAAGTTCATATACCATTGCCAGTTTTTATACCATATACACATTGGCTTATTATTTCACTTGGAAAAAAAGAATTGTTGAAATGAATAATTCTTTACATAGACATTTTTCTTATGTTTTCATACTGTAATAGTCCCTTCAGAATGAAGATAACATTACAGAATCGATTAACTGCTTAGTGTTTAAATTTGTAGCGATGTGCTTTTTATATATGATTTTTGCCTTCTACTTGCTGTTAGTTATTCTATACTAGAATAGGATATCCTTTGTTAAATGTATTATCATACAAAAAAAGTAAGAGAAAATTGTATCATTCTCATATCTGTCCTCCGTTTCTAGATATATTTATATAATGAATAAAATAGTGTAAACTCATGGCCAGCATGTGGTTAATGATGTATGCCAGAACTTTTTCTCCCAAACGTGTTCTTCACCATTCTTTCTTTCTCTGTTTCATATTCTTTATATTTTTCTATATAAGTGTTGCCTTAAATATTAATTTTTTTTGTTTTTGAAGTTTTCAATTTTGGGGGGAAGATTTTATTTACTTATTTTAGAGAGTGTGCATGCATGGGAGCAGAGGGAGGAGCAGAGGGAGAGAGAAAGAGAGAATCACAAGCCAACCTAACTGAGCATAGATCCTGACCTAGGGCTTGATCTCATGACCCTGAAATCATGACTGGAGCTGAAATCAAGAGTCAGATGCTTAACCAACTGAGCCACCCAGGCACCCCTGAAATTTTCAATTTTTAGAAAGCATTTTTATTCCACTCCCCAATCTTAACCTACTTAAAATTGGGAATACCTTGAAGGTAAACTTACTTATCTTTAGAACACCATTTGTTGGGCGTGCCTGGATGGTTCAGCCGGTTGAATACTGGACTTTTCATTTCAGCTCAGGTCATGATCTTAGGGTTGTGAGATTGAGACCAAAATGCTCAGTGGGGAGTTTGCTGGAGATTCTCTCCCTCTCCCTCTGCCCCTCCCCCTGCTACTGAATGTGCTTTCCCTCTCTAAAATAAAATAAATAAAATCTTAAAAAAAGAACACCATTTTTGTATCTTTGATAAATATATATATATATATCAATGAATTAATGAATCTGAATAATTTTCAAAACCTTTGTTACTAAATGTTGTGATATATTCTAATTGTATTAGAATATCTCTATTTCTTAATAGAAATTCCCAGAGCACAAGAACATGAGTGTAAGATCCCTATGATCAGGTTTATATAAATCCTGTTAATTTCTCTTTATATTGTACAGTGTCTGGCCAAAATATTTGTCACATAAATTAGTTGACTGATAATTGTTTATTACTAATTTATGGTTAACATATATTGAAAAATTTCAAATACTAACATGTCAATCTCTTAGATAATTGCCTCTTGCCTCTCAAATATTTCCAATCAAGTGCCTTTAACAGAAAAAAGATAAAACATTATTCCTATGCCCTGTTCTATTCCATTTGGAAAGTTCTCAAGAATACTCTTAATCTAGTTTACAAATGTAAATATATTTTAATTTCTATTTCTTGATACACCTGTTTCATTAATGTGAGAAAAATCTATTGTCTTAATTTGTGAAATTAAAAAAAAAAAATCAGTGTTTCCAGTATGCCATGCATACAGTCACTGAGCCAGCTCCATTATGGTGCTTACCCATGTAGACCTTTGACTACTCTCCCATCTCTATTACCCACACTGAATAGACTGAAAAAAAAAGCTCTTCCTTTCCTTTAGAATATTTCTTGAGTACTTTCTTACAGGCTGTCTTGGTATTTGACATTACCCTTTATAAACATGAATAAATGTGTTTATCCAATTTGCTGTGCTATGTATAACCTAAATTCACAGGTATTAATCTGAGTATGATTATAAGTGCCTGTCTGCATTTTTTACATAAATTAGAATGCTATTCATTTCCAATCCTGTTTATCTTTTATAATTAGAGGGATTTTTTTTGTTTTTGTTTGTTTGTTTAGTTTCCTTCCAAATAATTTAAATATTTACTTGGATTTTAGATTAAATTAGTTGACCAATAACTAAGGTTCTTGTTCATTAAAAAAGACATATTTTGTTATCATAAGGTAGATTCCTTTCCATTTCAAATGTTATGAACATCCTAATTTTTCCTTAAACGGAAGAGTGGGTGATATTTGTTGTAAGAGAGTGGAAGAGAGAAAGATAGGAAGTTTTATCTTATTTTTGGAAGTTGGATCACATTATCTTAACACTCATTTGTCATCCCAATGGCACAAAATACTTCAAAATGTGATTTGGGCAATAATTATATTTGGTAGTTCACCTAGATCAATACATTTCTCTGTACTTATAAACTGAGAAAAGGAGAGAGACTGAATTTCTAGAGTCCAGCATAGTATCAGACATCTTGTAGTTATATAATAAATGTTTTTTAATAAACTAAAGGAACAAATTTCTTTCTGTGGGGTTGCAGATTCATTCATGTGACCATTTGCCTTTGCAGAGAAAATTTAGCTTTTTTATGTCTTATCTCATCTTCTTGATGGTTCATTCATTTGGCCACTTGACAAATATTTATTTATGGAATGCTACAATATGCCAGACGTTTCTATTCTATAGCAGAGAAAGGCAATACATGTGAGAAATAACAGAGAAATATGAGTATTTTAGACTGAGATAAGTACCAAAGACGAAATAAATTTGGAGAAAGTAAGTGTTGAAGAAGGGCATCTATCTGGAGTGCCCAGAACAGACCTCACTGTTATTTAAATTACAACCAAAAGGAAGTGAGTGAATGAGTCACATAACTATGGGGAGGAGAGAATTCTGAGTAGTCAAAGGACAAGAGTAGAGACACCGTAAAAGAATTATGCGTTGTAATTTCAAGAAAAACCGGTGAGACATGGGGCTGGAGTGAAGTAGGAAATGAGAATAAAGTCAAATAAATAACAAGGCACCACATCTTATGAAACCTTTGAGTTCATTGTAAGGAATTTGTCATTTACTTTGAATGATAGAAAAAGTTCCTAGAGGGGGTTTGAACAGAAACTGGCCTGATCTGATTTAGATTTCTTTTTCTAGCTTTATTGAAGTATAATTCACAAATTGAAATTGTATAAATGTAAGGTATACACATGATGTTTTGATATGCATATAAATTGTGAAATGATTACCATAGTCAACACATTCACTGCCTCGCAGAGTTGCAATGTATGTGTGTGTGTGTGTGGTGAGAACCCTAAGATCAAGGCTCTTAGAAAATTTCAAGTATACAATACAGTATTATTAACTACAGTTACCAGGCTGTACATTATTCCAGAGCTTATTCACCCTGCATAGCTGAAATTTTGTACACTTTGTGAACAATATCTCCCCATTTCCCCCACCCCCAGCCCCTGCCAACCAGCATTCTACTCTGCTTGAATAAGTTTGACATTTTTTAGATTTTACGTATAAATAAGATCATGCAATACTTGCCTTTTTTAAATTTGGCTTCTGATTTAAATTTAACAGGATTGCTCTAATTTCTCTTCTGTGAAAATAGTTGGAAGGTGCCTGGGCACCTAGGTGGCTCAGTCAGTTGGGCGTCTGCCTTCACTCAGGTCGTGATCCCTGAGTCCTGGGATCAAGCCCCACATGGGTCTCCATGCTCAGCGGGGAGTCTGCTTCTCCTTCTCCCCCTGCTGCTCCCCCTGCTTGTGCTCTCTTGCTCTCTCTCTCAAATAAGTGAATAAATAAAAAAATCTTAAAAAAAATAGTTGGAAGGAACCTAAGGGTGGAAACAAGAACAGGTAAGCTGCTATTGCAATGTTCCAAAAGAGAAACAGGTGGAGGTGAAGGAGGTAGTGAGAAGGGGCCAGATCCACTGTATCACATCCAATTTACATGCATTTTCCAAACTCCCTACTCATACCAATGCCCCACCCACCTTGCTCATAGCACAGCATTGCCTTTTCTCATGCTTTTCTTGCAAGATATATGCAGCTGTTTCTCTAACAAAAATCATCATTCAAGTCCCTTCTAAAAAACAAATTCCTCCACAAAAGTTTTCTTGATCCCTCCCAAGCCTACCGCCCTCCATGGTACAATTTGTTCTGTCAAGTGTTGACTTCCAAACGCTAATCTGCCAGATTCCCAGGAGTATTAAATTATTCCTCCCCTTACAAGAGCCCTTCAAAGAAGAGATGATCCCTCTTCCCCATGCATAATGAAATCTAAGACACAGAGAGTTTAAATGATGTCTCAGAAACTCTCCAACTGATATAGTACAGTACTAGATCCTAAAGCCAGTACTATTTTGCTTCAAAGCTCAAAAATTTTTCACCCTGCCACATAGCCTCCTTATGTGTAATTTATATCATCATATGTAATAACAGCAGTAGCAACAATTCCTGTTAATATAATCCAAGCTGCTTAATGCAGGAGCTCTTTGTCACTCACCTTGGAATTTATTTCAATTGACCATAAATGGGAGATAACATTGATGGCTATTTTGGTAACTTTCTGGTATCTTACTCTCCTCCTAAAGAGCTTAAACGGTTCTGCTTTATTCCATTATTGTAACTCTGTGTTCCTCTCTGCTGTAGTTCTGTGTTTTCTGCTTAAATTTTAATTTAGCTGTTTTAACAATATAAAGTAATTTAAAATGTCTGATAGAGAGAAGTTGATTTAACTTTTAAGAAGTAAAATAATTAAAAATTACAAAATCAGCCCACTATGTAATTTAAGCTCTTTTCCACTGTTTAAATTAAGATTCAAATTAGGATTTATGATTAGGACTAGATTTTAGGATTTGATCATAGAATAATGAATTTATATCAATTGTATATTGCATTTTGAAAGCTTTATGATTAATGCCTAAATCACTATTATGATATTATCATATAATTATAAAGATGATGATTATTACTATTGTATGATTATCTTAAAATTAAAGATTCTAGGGATTCTAATTATAAGATATACATTTTCTGACTTTTTCACAGTTTCACTAATTGAGATATGTGTGAGACTTGGTAAAATATAGTTAGGCAGAAATTAGAATTAAACTTTTCAAAAGGAGTAAAATAAGAATACATATTTCTAGAAAAATCCCTATTAAAGGTACTTCCTGTGCTGGAAAACTATTAAATTGTTTTGAGGAAATGCTAAAACCGCCCACATTTTACTCCAATTACTGAGCCTTAAAAGATTGCATTCCATAGACCATTTTAAATATTTTTCCCTGCAAGTATATGTTAACATTGAATATTTTTAAATGTATAAAAAAATAGAAATATCTTTGAGATGCATATTAATAATTTATTTCTAATCTTATTAAATAATTTTAAAATGAATGTATCCTTAAGATCATCAGATTTATGGGACATATGTATAATTCAATGCTAAAGGAATTTATCATCAAAAAGACAATTTTGGTTGGTCATGCTATTTCTTTAATGTCTTTCCAAAATTTCATTAACTTTTTTGGCATAAAGAAAACCTTATACAAAGTTCTGAAAAACTGAGAAAGATTTATATTATTCCTTACATATTTTTTAAAATTTTAAATGAGGAAGCCATAGATGAGACCTTATTAGGGTTTGCTCTATTTTGATTTTGTCTAAAATTTCAATCAGCTGAAGTTTAAATATTTGAATCATTAATCATTAAATTAATCACATATATTGGTAATCATTAAATATTGAACTTTAAAATATTTGCATCATTATTGTTATAGATGTCTTCTAGTGATAATTATTAAAATAATATTAACTTTATTATCTAACTAATAGACAAACTTCTTTTTTTCCTTTAGAAATATGTCATTTTGGGGTGTCTGGGTGACTCAGTCATTAACTGTCTGCCTTCCACTCAGGTCATGATCCCAGGGTCCTGGGGTCGAGCCCCGTATCCGGCTCCCTGCTCAGCGGGAAGACTACTTCTCTCTCTCCCACTCCCCCTGCTTGTGTTCCTTCTCTCACTGTGTCTCTCTCTGTCAAATAAATAAATAAAATCTTAAAAAAAAAAAAAGAAAAAGAAATATGGCATTTTGAAGTGTTTGGGACCTAACAATCAGTAGTCAAAAAGCCAACTTCCATTATTTTTGTAACACTATGTGTTATAGTAAACATTGACATTTGGAAGATATGGTTCCTCGGTTTTAATAAGTTTCTCAGGCCAATCTGCCTCTTTATTGTAATCCTCACAAATAATCAATTCAATATATATTTAAGTGTTGTCTATGCTCTCTGTGCAAGGCATTTGAGAGAATGTAAGTATAAATGGAAAAATACTGCACAATTTATTCTACATTCTTTTTTGAAATGAGCAAGAAGAGGGAGGGTAGACCAAAGAGAAATGTCTACACTTTTTATGATGTGTACATTAAATAAAAAAGAAAATATTTTTCAAAAAGACCACATCAAAAATGTTATATTCATCAGTACAATGAAAACAAAAGAAATTTCAATGCAAAGGAATGGGTGTAACACATACACAAATGTCCTAAATCTGTGATACATGAAGGATTACTTCCTGATCATCAGTGCAAAACAGCTAAAACTGATGTTATAGGATTCATTGTTTAATATATACAATATTTCAATAATTCAAAAGGGAACATTTCCCTTGATTCTTAAATATGTAAAAAAATCTTGTAGTTAGGCTGTCACAAAGGGGCAATTAAGCAATTTACAGAATATGGCCTCTGACATAATCCAGCAATTAAAATCACAGAGATTTTTATATGGCTATCTGTTAAATGTATGTGCTTTCTGTTTGCTTGTTTTGTTTATGTATTGATTTAAGGAGTTATACTTTAAAAATTAACTCCTCATTCTCTCTCCACTTGGATTACTCTGATAACTAGTACTCTACTTTCTGTCTCTACGAATTTAGTTATTTTGAGGACCTCATATAAGTGGATTATACAATATTTGTCCTTTTGTGTCTGGCTTATTTCACTTAGCATAACGTTCTCAAGATTCATCCATGTTGTAGCACATATCAAAATTTCATTTCTTTTTTTTTATTATGTTATGTTAATCACCATACATTACATCATTAGTTTTTGATGTGTTCCATGATTCATTGTTTGCGTATAACACTCAGTGTTCCATTCAGTAAGTGCCCTCTTTAATACCCATCACCAGGCTAACCCATCTCCCCATCCCCCTCCCCTCTGGAACCCTCTGTTTCTCAGAGTCCATAGTCTCTCATGGTTCCTCTCCCCCTCCGATTTCCCCCCCCCTTCATTCTTCCCTTCCTGCTATCTTCTTCCTCTTTTTTTAACATATAATGTATTATTTGTTTCAGAGGTACAGGTCTGTGATTCAACAGTCTTATTTTTAAGACAAAATAATATTCCATTTTATGTACCTACTGCATTTGGCTTATCTATTCATCCAGTATTGGGCATTTGGGTTGTTTCCACCTTTGAGCTAGTGTAAATAATGTTGCCATGAACATTTTGTACAACTACCTCCTTGAGTCCCTTTCATTTCTTTGGGGTATATACCTAGAAGTGGAATTTCTGGATCATATGGTAATTTTGTTTAATTTTTTGAGGAGTTGCCTTATGTTTTCCACAGAAGCTGAACCATTTTATATTCCCACTAACAGTGTACAAGTGTTCCAATTTCTCCACATCCTTGGTAACTCTTGTAATCTCTTTATTTTTTTTAAATATTTTATTTATTCATTTGAGAGAGAAAGAGCACAAGCAGAGAGGAGCTGCAGAGGGAGATGGGGAAGCAGGCTCCCTGCTGAGCATGGAGCCCGATGCTGGGCTGGATCCCAAGACCCTGAGATCATGACCTGAGCTGAAGGCAGATGCTTAACAGGCTGAGCTACCCAGGTGCCCCTCTTTATTGCTTTTTTTTTCAAATAATAGTCATCCAAATGTGTATAAAGTAAAATCTCACTGTGGTTTTGATTTGCATTTCTCTAATGATTAGTGATGTTGAGCATCTTTTCATGAGTCATTAGTATATCCTCTTGGAAGAAATATCTATTTAAGTCCTTGGCCCATTGTTTTAATATATATGAAGACTTTTCTATGGAGCAGTTTTAGACTTACAAGAAAATATCAAGGAAGAGATTTCCCATATATCCCCCATTCTGACACATGCACAGCCTCCCTCATTAAGAATATCTCCCACAAGGGTGGTGAATTTATTACAACAGATGACCTACATTGACACATCATAATCACAAAGTCTAGTTTACTTTAGGGTTTACTCTCCATGTTCTACATTCTATGGGGTTTAGACAAATGTTTAATGGCATATATCCATCATTATAATATTATACACAGTATTTTCACTTCCTTAAAAATCTTTTATGTTCTGCATATTCATCTCATCCCCACTACACCATTCCCTGATAAAACTGATCTTTTAACTGTCTTCATAGTTTTGCCTTTCACAGCATGTCATATAGTTAGAATCATACAATATGTAGCCTTTCTGATTGACTTCTTTCCCTTAATGATATGCATTTAAGTTTCCTCTATGTCTTTTCATGACTTGATGGCTTCTTTCCTTTTAGTGCTGAGGAATACACCATGTGTGGATATACCATAGTGTATTTATCTGTTCACTAACTGGAGGACATCTTGGTTGCTTCCAAGCTTGGCAATTATGAATATAATTGCTATAAATTTCTGCATGCAGGTTTTGTGTGGACATAAGTTCTCAGCTCCTTTGAGTAAAAACCAAGGAGCATAATTATTGTATCATATGGCAAGACTGATTAGTTTTGTAAGAAATGCCAAACTGTCTTCTGAAAGTGGCTGCACCATTTTGCATTCCCATCAGCAGTGAATGAGAGTTCCTGTTATTCTATATCCTAGCCAGCAATGTCAGCCTGAGGTTTGGAACAACTTGATACCAGTAAAGATATTGGTAAAATAAAGATATATTTTTCCTATATATATCCATTCTACTCTTCTCTTTTTTGTGGTATTATTGTTATACATATTAAGCCTACATATGTTACAAACCAAACAAAACATTATGCTTATTGCTTTGTAATATCTTGTCTTTTAAAACAGCTTTAAAAGAAGAAGAGCAAGTATTTGTATTTTTTATATTAACTTTACCATTTCTGATTTTTTTCATTTTTTCCTATAGATTCACATTATTACCTGGTGTTATTTCCTTATTCCCATGCAGCTTAGTTTCTCTCCACTATCTATATGAATATATTATATTTCTATATGCTGTACGCTCCAAGATACAATTATATACATATTGTTTTGTGGACTTATTTTCTAAAAAATAATTCAGAGAAGAATGGGGGGGAAGAGAAGGAAAAGGAGCAAGGGGGGAAGTCACAGAAAAAGTTTTTTTTTTTAAATTTTAGACAATCATGATAGCTTTGAACAGTATTTCTAAAGCATTTAATGCAAAACACCACTTCTAGGAATTGTAAAGTTGGGTTGCATGGTGAAATTAATAAAAAGAATGCAGATGTTTTGTTTTTTCTCTTGAAAGTTGGCAGAATACATTTCTAATATGAAGGATTCTGAGAAATCTCAAGGGAAAGAACTGTTTAATTTTGTTCATTCCAACCCACACTACTTTGGTCACATAGAATTTTTTTTAACCAAACATCTCATAAAACATGATAGTTACCTTAGACAATTCATTCGCAAAATGAACATTTCAAGAGGGGGTCAAATTATGCAGAGGAATCAAAATGAATATGGATTAAGGGAAGCCATCATACATGGTGACCGGGAATTCACTGGTGTTTTATAAGATGGAAGATTTAGGAGGATGTGCGACTGAGAGACACTGGGGGTTATGAAGGAGAAAGTAAGATTTGGTAATAGTAGGTGTGGAACCCTCAGTTCGAAGGATAAGGAATATTTATAGCTTGAAGGAGAGAAGAGGGAAATTGCAATAGATAGTTTTGTCGATCTGGATTTAGCATCTGTAGTTTTAATCATTATATAGCTATGGATCTAAAATTGGATGTATTCTTAAAAGTGAATTTAAACTTCATAGTATAGTCACCATTCCTTGAGGAAAATGGAATGGAGGAAGGAAATTGAGCTCTTAAAACAATGTCTCCCACAATGTGATATTAGGACCACTAGCCTTAAAATTCCCCTAGGGCATGGGGCCAACCAAACTGCATTTTAGAAAAGTACCCCAGTGAGAAAAATGTACTTTGGTGGTTCACCATATCATTTGTATTAGCCTAGCTCTGCCCTCAGATGCTGCTTAAACTTTCCACCTCCAAACATTTTGATCAACCAGTCCTTGAATCATTAGATCTCTTAGGATCTCTGTCTTCCTGGACTCAAAGTTCATCAGAGACATCATGACAGCTTGTTCCTTTTCTGATTCACCTTATAGTCTAAGAAAAAACTCACTGTCCCTTACAGTGAACTTTTTCAGAGAGGCTCAATGACAATGAATGTGGAACTGTCACCATTAAACACACCGTAACAGGGTCATTTTTTGTTGTTGTTGTCGTGGGTTTTTTTTCTTTTGTTTTTACATATCAAATTACCAAATCAGTAAAGTTAGGCAGCCACTTTACAATTACTACGTGGCACTACATCCATAGAGAAAATTCAGATGAAGCCATCCTTCCCGTCACATTCTTGTTCAGGCTGTGTTTTAGGTCACGAGTTCTGAGTAGACACTAGCGAAGTTCTGGGGAGGAGAGAGAAGTTATCTGTGTGTACAGAAATGTCTCTCTGCCCCTGCAATTAAATTGTGCTGCAGATAATCAGTCTGTTCTCTGAAGGTCTGAGGTATGTTATAGTACCCGCTGCCTTCACTCGATGATGGCTTTAGTTCTTTATAGAACTTTATAGAACTATAAAACTTCCTTTCAGAAGCTTTTATACTTTTGTTTAAATTAGAATATAATTTTTCTTCTGTTGATTTCTGTGTATGTAATTTAATCCGTGTGCTTAATGCATTTTAAATCATTGTAACTGATTATCTTATAGCAATCATGTGATCTTAACTTTGAATATAAATAAAAATGTGTGTAGTTGTTCTAAAACGTTAACTCCTGAATTATTGAAAATCAAGACAACAGTTTCCTTTGTATCAGTATTCAAATATATATTCATTTCAAACTGCACTCAGAATATTGTATCCTTACATGTATGTCTGTGTGAAAATAAATATTGCTCTTATTTGTGATTTAATATCAGCAGAAGAGAAGAAAATAGAGCAAGTAAATCAATAAATCAATTTTATTTTTGGCAGTGTAGAGAGTAACTTTCTTTTGGTTTCTGCAAAAAGTGAATAAATGTACTGTAAAATGATAAACCCCATGACCTTATGACTTGACTGTGACATTTGAAGAAATTATTTAATTTCAGATAAACTTTCAAAATAAAATATTATATGAAGTTGCATATACAGAAAACAAAGCCTAAAAATATTTCACTTTGAAAAAGTGAAATTAGGAAAATTCATTAATGCTTTTTGAAATTAAAATATTATTAGATATATGCATGATAAACATCTACATATATACATTATACATACATATTCACTCGAATCCTATGCCCAAAATCTTATTTTTAGTTCTATCAGCTCTATTTTCTTTTTTTTTAAGATTTTATTTATTTGAGACAGAGAGAGGGAAAACAAACAGAGAGAGGGATAGAGGGAGAGGGAGAAGCAGGCTCCCTGCTGAGCAGGGAGCCCAACATGGGGCTCAATCCCAGGACCCTGAGCTGAAGGCAGACCCTTAACTGATGGAGACACCCAAGCACCCAGCTCTCTTTTCTTGACATTCATTTGCTACATTATTTTAATTTTAGGAGAATATTGCTAAATATTATATAAATTATGGATGGAGTTAAGAGAAACATGCAGTGTTTCTGTACTTCTGTTTCATCATCAGAAAATATATGTGGCCCATTTTAAGATCTATTTTTATTCCAAGTTGACATCTATCAGTGAGGAAACCAACTAAATATACCCTTGAGCAACATAGGGGTTAAAAAAACTAACATTCTCCTCTCTGTGTAGTTGAAAATCCAAGTATAACTTTTGATTCCCTAAAACTTAACTGCTTAATAGCTTACAGTTGACTGGAAACCTTACAATAACATAAATAGTCGATTCACACATATTTTGCATGTTATATGTATTGTATATTGTATTCTTACAATAAAGTAAGTTAGAGAAAAGAAAATGCTAATAAAACATCATAAAGGAGGCATCTGGCTGGCACAGTGAGAAGAGCATGTGACTCTTGATCTCAGGGTCATGAGTTTGAGCCCCACCTTGGGTGTAGAGATGACTTAAATAAATAAAACTTAAAAAAAAAGAGAAAATCATAAGTTAAAAATGTATTTACAGTACTGTACTATATTGATGGAAAAAATATGCAAATGAGTGGACCCAGTCAGTTCAAACCTGTGTTATTCAAGGGTCAACTGTAGGTTTTGTCTTTCACTCTCTACAAAACATCTACAAATGATGGACAAATGATCCCAGGAGTTTTACATGGACTATGAGTGTCCCTCTGTTCCATGTTTCATTATTTTATTCTTTGTTAAAAGATAAATTAAAGCAATAACCAGTAATTTTCCAGTACTTTTAATAATCAAATTCATTTTTAATAAATAAAAGTTTAATTTATATAATGAAATGGAAAAAAATTGTCCTTAAGTCTTGGACAAATGAGATTTTTCAACACTGATGGCAATGTTGTAGTTTGAATGAAATATCAAAATCAGTCCTATGGAACTAGCTAATTTTCCCTGCAACACTGCGTTGCTTAGATTTGCTTAAACATTTACAACACCCATTGTTGTAGTTAGTTTGGAATGCTGTAACAGAAGATTATATACGGATAGCTTAAACAATAAACACTTATTCCTCACAGTTCTAAAGGCTGAGAGGGCTAAGATCAAGATGGCGGCAAACTTGGTGTCTGGTGATGCCATGATCACAGATGGCTCTCTCCTTGCTAGGTGCTCACATGGTAGAGAGAAAAGGAGCAAACTCTCTGGTCTCTGCTTGTAAGCGCACTAATCTCCTCTTGAAGACCCAACTCATGACCACATCTAAACCTAATTATCTTCCAAGGGCGCCTGGGTGTCTCAGATGGTTAAGCGTCTGCCTTTGGCTCAGGTCATGATCCTGGAGTCCTGGGATCGAGTCCTGCATCCGGCTCCCTGCTCCTTGGGAGCCTGCTTCTCCCTCTGCTTCTCTCTCTCTCTCTCTCCCTCTGTCTCTCATGAATAAATAAATACAATCTTTAAAAAAAATTAAAAAAAATAAACCTAATTATCTTCCAAAGACCACACTTCCCAATACCATCACCTTGGGGGTTGGAGCTTCAACATATGAAATTGGGAGAAATGTAAACATTCAGTCCACAGCACCTACCCTCTCTATCTTTAATCTGGTCACCTTAAGAACATGGACAGAGATATTTATAGACTCTATTAGTAAACTAGAAGACTGGTTCATTCTAGGAACTGCTCTCAAATCATTATAAAACTGATTACATATTTTTTTCTGTTTTAAATGAGTAGTGTCCTATATTCTTGGAAAGTGATATTTTCTTTATGAATATTATTCATAAAATAAGTATATCTAACAGCCACATGCAGAAGAATGAAACTGGACTATTTCCTTACACCACGGACAAAAATAGACTCCAAATGGTTGAAAGACCTAAACGTGAGACAGGAGTCCATCAAAATCCTAAAGGAGAACACAGGTAGCAACCTCTTTGACCTTAGCCACAGCAACTTCTTCCTAGAAACATCACCAAAGACAAGGGAAGCAAGGGCAAAAATGAACTATTGGGATTTCATCAAGATAAAAAGCTTTTGCACAGCCAAAGAAACAGTCCACAAAACCAAAAGACAACCGACAGAATGGGAGAAGATATTTGCAAATGACATATCAGATAAAGGGCTAGTATCCAAAATCTATAAAGAACTTACCAAACTCAACACCCAAAGAACAAATAATCTAATCAATAAATGGGCAGAAGACATGAACAGACATTTTTCCAAAGAAGACATCCAAATGGCCGACACATGAAAAAGTGCTCAACATCGCTCGGCATCAGGGAAATCCAAATCAAAACCTCAATGAGATACCACCTCACACCAGTCAGAATGGCTAAAATTAACAAGTCAGGAAACGACAGATGTTGGCGGGGATGCGGAGAAAGGGGAACCCTCCTACACTGTTGGTGGGAATGCAAGCTGGTGCAACCCCTCTGGAAAACAGCATGGAGGTTCCTCAAACCGTTGAAAATAGAGCTACCATCCGAGCCAGCAATTGCACTACTGGGTATTAACCACAAAGATACAAATGTAGGGATCCGAAGGGGTACGTGCACCCCAATGTTTATAGCAGAAATGTCCACAATAGCCAAACTGTGGAAAGAGCCAAGCTGTCCATCAACAGATGAATGGATAAAGAAGAGGTGGTATATATACACAATGGAATATTATGCAGCCATCAAAAGGAATGAGATCTGGCCATTTGCAACGACGTGGATGGAACTGGAGGGTGTTATGCTGAGTGAAATAAGTCAATCAGAGAAAGACATGTATCATATGACCTCACTGATATGAGGAATTCTTAATCTCAGGAAACAAACTGAGGGTTGCTGAAGTGGTGGGGGCTGGGAGGGATGGGGTGGCTGGGTGATAGACATTGGGTAGGGTATGTGCTATGGTGAGCGCTGTGAATTGTGCAAGACTGTTGAATCACAGATCTGTACTTCTGAAACAAATAATGCAATATATATTAAGAAAAAAGAAAAAGAAGAAGATAGCAGGAGGGGAAGAATGAAGGGGAGTAAATCGGAGGGGGAGACGAAGCATGAGAGACGATGGACTCTGAAAAACAAACTGAGGGTTCTAGAGGGGAGGAGGGTGGGGGGATGGTTTAGCCTGGTGATGGGTATTAAAGAGGGCACGTTCTGGGCGCCTGGGTGGCTCAGTTGGTTAAGCGACTGCCTTTGGCTCAGGTCATGATCCTGGAGTCCCAGGATTGAGTCCCGCATCGGGCTCCCTGCTCAGCAGGGAGTCTGCTTCTCCCTCTGACCCTCTTCCCTCTCGTGCTCTCTATCTCTCATTCTCTCTCTCTCAAATAAATAAATAAAATCTTTAAAAAAAATAAAGAGTGCACATTCTCCGTGGAGCACTGGGTGTCATGCACAAACAATGAATCATGGAACACTACATCAAAACTAATGATGTAATGTATGGTGATTAACATAACAATAAAAAATAAAAAAATAAGTATATTTATACTTTCATCTGCCAGATTTTTCTGATATCATGTTCAAATTTACTCTCTTCATTAAACATACAATTACTTTGCATCTTTATCTTCATTCCATATTCTATAAGCAAAAATCAGAGAAAGAAGAAGAATGTGTATATTTTCAGTCCCATGAGAGATTATACAATTGATCTTCAATTTTAAAATAAATATTACATTTTATTCTGTTATTTATCTCATTTTTATTTTTCTGACATTTAAATTCTTAAAATATTTAAGAGGTAAATATAAATTTAAACATAATTTTATTGTTTAAACAAGATTAATATCTGATAACCGTGTTTTATAATTAAAAATAAATATATATGTAAAATTATAAGATATATATAAAATTATATAGCTTCCATTAATATTTCTTTCCCATCATTATTCTTTTGTAATCTTTTTAAAATTTATTCTTTAGAGATATGACCTCATAACTGTATGGCTTTCAGTATCTCCTGACCATCAGTGTAGAACAAATTATTCATGTTTCAGTACTTCAATAATGAGATGTCAGCCCATAATCCTTGCTGTTGAAGGGATTGTCAGAAATGATTGAATCCCTGGTGATATGACCTCAATGCCATTGAAAACTTGCCCTCATAAGAGAGTACACGCTATCTCAAAAGCTCCTCTTATTCCTCTTAGCTTTTTTTATTGCTGTTTTGCATAATATCATGCATGTACATCATGTATATGCATAATTCAAAGTGAAAAATGCATTTAACATATGAATATGCATGACTCAAACTGAAAGTCAATTCAGCAATAATCATATACACATCGAACATGTATTAAACACTGTTTATTTTGAACACTTATCATGAAGATCTACAAATATTTTAACCTTTATTTCATAAAATCCAAAATGAATTGTTGGAGCTGCTAATTTTCAGTTGCTCCATGATAGATGTGTTTTTGCCTGCTATGAGTTTTGTTTGTTTAGTTTAAGTATCATGCCTTTGACAATGTTAAAACAAATACAAATATTTACCTAATGATTTTATATCCATGAGAATTTCCTTTGCCATTTTAAGTTTGCAAGGCAGAGAGTGTATGTATCAGTCAGGGTTCTACTGGCAGGGCGGGTGGGGGGTGCGGAAACAGTAAAATATATATATTAAGAGATTTATTGCAAGGAATTGGCTCATAAAATTGTGGACGCTGCCTAAGAAAGAATGAAATTTATAGGACAGCCCATCAGGAAGAGAAGGCTGGAACTCAGGCAAGAGCAGAAGCTATATGGGCACATTTTTTTTTTTCCAAGGAAACTTCAGTTCTTCTCTTGACTTTAAACTGATTGCATGGGCCCACGCAGATTATCTGGGATAATCTCCTTAAAGTCAACTCCTTATGGACTTTAATCACATCTACAAAGTATCTTCACAGCAACACCTAGAACAGTGTTTGATTGAATAATAGGGGACTACATACTAGCAAGGTGACACAGAAAGTTGGCCTTTATACCTTATTTCCTGTTTTTATAGGATTAACATTCACTAGATAACAGAATGACAAAACTGTGAGTGCTTACCTCACCTCTCAATGAGCTTAAATCATATCACTGGGGGTACCATAAGAATTTTTAAAATTTACATTTATATAGGCAAGGTCTACATTATGGTTAGATATATTTCAGTACTACTTATAAATTTCAAGATCTTATGGCTGGTTGGTGCTGATAGCTTTAACCTATTTTACACATCATATTTTGACTGAGATCTAGATATGATTATGAAAAAGAACTTAACTGTACTTATAAGCATATGATAAAAACAAATAAATTCAAGTCAACTTATACCGTGGACAATACTCCAAATTCAATTCATTCTTTCTGTACTGGTCATGTACATAGATTAAATGTATAAATAATAAATAACAAAAACATAAGAATAATTTTCTGGCTTAAATATATTTGACACGGTATAAATATATGAAATTAATTTTTCACTAAAAACTTCATGATTTATCGGGTTAGTGGACAATGGCTAAGACAGAGGACTTCTGGCCTGGGAACTTCAGTACAACGGGTAGGAAATCTGACACGAGATATCTTATGCTTCAACTTTTTCTTTCTTAGAAATATTTTTTTATTTTACAATTTCCTAATGTATCTCTACATCCCTCTATTCCTTTTCTTTATAGTATGTATTAATTTCTTATTGCTGAATTACAAATTATTACAAACTCTGTTGCTTGAAACAGAACAAATTCATTATCTCACAATTTCTGCGGGTCAGGAATCTGGGTTATGTAGTGCCTGGGCTCTTTGTTCAGAGCCTCACTGTCTGACATTAAGGTATCAGACAGGTCTGTCAATTTGTCTGAGGCTGAGTTCTCTCCAAGATCACTGGTTTTATCACAATGCAGTTTTGAAATAAAGTCCCACCTTGGGGCCCCCCTTTGGTCACCCTCCATAGCTGTTCACCACATATTTCTTTGTTTCTTAGAAGCTGGGAGGAGTACTTCTTTTGCTTTGAATGTTCCTGCTGATTTGAATGTCTTTAAAAATGGATAAAGAAGATGTGACGTGTGCATGTATACACACACACACACACACACACACACACACACACACACATGCGAATATTATCCAGCCATCTAAAAATGAAATCTTGCCATTTGCAACAACGTGGATGGAACTAGAGGGTATTATGCTAAGTGTTATCATATGCTCTCACTGATATGTGGAATTTAAGAAACAAGGCAGAGGATCCTAGGGGAAGAGAGGAAAAAATGAAACAAGATGAAACCAGAGAGTGAGACGAACCATAAGAGACTCTTAATCTTAGGAAACAAACTGAGGGTTGCTGGAAGGGATGGGGTAACTGGGTGATGGACACTGAGGGAGGTATGTGTTGTAATGAGCACTAGGTATTACATAAGACTGATGAATCACAGACCTGTACCCCTGAAACAAATAATACATTATATGTTAATTAATTGAATTTAAAATTTTGAAAAAAGAGCTACTTGATTAGATTGGTCTCACCCATGGGAATCTCTTTGTTGGTTACACAAAGTCAACTGATTAGGGACCTTGATTATATCTGCAAAATATCTTTTGCCATGTAAGGTAGTCTAACCAAGTGAGTGATATCATATTCACAGGTCCTTCCCACACTCAAGGGGAGATTTTGGAAGGATATAAATCATCTTAGCAATCTGCCTGCTGCATATCCTAAAATAACATTTCCCAATAATACGTTGAAAATAAGACTGACCTAGTAATATAGACTAATTTGCTTAACAACTTACTTGCTTTAGGGCTTTTTGGTTATGAAGGGGTTAAATAGGAATCAGAAATGCCAACATTTCATCTATTAAGAATCCAGTTTTATTTTCCATTTCTTCAACTTTGAGTGAATATACAGTCTTCACAGAACATTAAAAAAAAAATCAAGTAGAACCAGTTTCAATGCAAGAGAAGCATTACCTCTGTCCATTAAAAAAAGGACATGTATTTTACACTTATACACGTGTGTATATGTATTTAATACAGATATTAAAGTAAGAAATAAAACATGGTATTGTTATTCTCCAGGGATAATTGAATAGACAAGAGGATATAATTTCCATATAGATTTTTAAATTTTCAAATCACTTATCATTTTTGAATAATGTATATAAGGGGGAATTATGAATAGTAAAATGTATTATTGTACTCCAAAATTTGAACTTTAAAAATAAATTACAAGTACTCCTTTGTAGAACTGAAGTCCCTTAAAGAGGGGTTATGCTTCATTTATACACTGTACCATTTTTTGTTGTGATTCAGTAATTACGTATTATTGACATTTTTAATGTATTTATACTTTCTTTTATGGTCCTAGGATGCAACACATTGTCACATGGTATAAATATATTTTAGTTTCATGTTACTTTGAAAAGTAAAGGATGAATCAGATTGCTCTTTATATATACCCATCCCCTCTGAGGCATGCACCTGGCATTGCACATTGTGCAATATTAACTACTGTGGTAAAATCAATATTGCCCTGAGTCAAAAAGGCTTACTCCCCAAAACACACACATTAATGCAAAGGAGTAATATACCCTATTAGAAATAAGCAAAATATACATTATGAAATATTTTCAAAGGAAATTAGAACCTGTCCCTCTTGATTCTATGAACTCGCATTTTTATGAGCAAATGGTTTAAAACAGTTAATAGAATAGGGAGTGGCACATTAACAGCAGATGTTATAATCATTAATGATTTTTTCTGGCTATATAAAATTAAGATCATACGTGAGTAATTCACTGCAAAAAAATGGATAGAAAATTAAACCTTAATAAAGAAATAGGCTTTTAAATATAATTATCCAGCAATACTGGAAAGAAAATCATTTGCTTATAATGAAATAATTACAATTTTAAAATATTTGGTTGTATTAAGAATAATTTAGTAGCTGTAGCAATAATTATTTAAAGATAAGAACAAAGATGTAAAGATAATGATATATATTATATCAAATATAAAAGTATAAAGTACAAAGATGAAATAAATATCATATACAAGTAAGAGTTAATGAAATAGAATATTGGCAACAATAATATTAAATGTCTTAAAAATGTAAAGGTGGAATTTTTATAAAGCTTTTTAATGGGTTGTCATTACTCATTAGCTTGGGTTAAAGCCTAGAGTTGAAAAATCACATAATAAAAGCTATGCTTTGCAAAATAATATGACATTGAAACACTATATAAGCCTGAAAAGTAAATCTTTGGAAATGATTTAATGGTAGCAATTATACAACACATAATAGGATAAAAGTTCAACCATATAAATATTGATGACAATTATCTAAGAATTAAATGCATGTTAAAACTGCTAACTGCCATATAAGAATTAAATACTTCAAAAGAAATATTGTTTGGAAATAGAGTGGGAGACCATTCTACAAATTGGTGCCTTATCATAAATGCATCATGGTGTAGGGGCTTGGATTTGATAGTCTATGAACAAGTTATGCAGTTCACTGGCCAAAGAAATGATGCTTTTCTCCATGGGGAACTCATAAGAACCTGACCAAATACAAAATTATAAAGTAGACACTTCTAGAAGTATAGCTTCTGGAGCTAGGGCTTAATTTGGAAACATAAACATAAAATTGAAAAAAAAATACTCTGAAAAAAATTAGAACAATCTTTATATATTTTATTATGAGGACAACTATGTAATGCTACTTAATATAAAAACCTTAAATTAATAATTTGATCTGCAAAGGAGCAATATCATTATATTTTAAATGTGTAGTTTCAAACAGACGCACACACATCTCAATTTTAAAACCACGTTATTATTATTTTTATTTTTTTTTAATTTTTTTATTCTTACGTTAATCACCATACATTACATCATTAGTTTTTGATGTAGTGTTCCATGATTCATTGTGCATAACACCCAGTGCTCCACGTAGAACGTGCCCTCCTTAATACCCATCACCAGGCTAACCCATCCCCCCACCCCCCTCCCCTCTAGAACCCTCAGTTTGTTTTTCAGAGTCCATCGTCTCTCATGCTTCGTCTCCCCCTCCGATTTACTCGCCTTCATTCTTCCCCTCCTGCTATCTTCTTCTTTTTCTTTTTTCTTAACATATATTGCGTTATTTGTTTCAGAGGTACAGATCTGTGATTCAACAGTCTTGCACAATTCACAGCACTCACCATAGCACAGACCCTACCCAATGTCTATCACCCAGCCACCCCATCCCTCCCACCCCCCCACCACTCCAGCAACCCTCAGTTTGTTTCCTGAGATTAAGAATTCCTCATATCAGTGAGGTCATATGATACATGTCTCTCTCTGATTGACCTATTTCACTCAGCATAAACCCTCCAGTTCCATCCACGTCGTTGCAAATGGCAAGATCTCATTCCTTTTGATGGCCGCATAGTATTCCATTGTGTATATATACCACCTCTTCTTTATCCATTCATCTGTCGATGGACCTCTTGGCTTTTTCCACAGTTTGGCTATTGTGAACATTGCTGCTATAAACATCGGGGTGCACGTACCCCTTCGGATCCCTACATTTGTATCTTTGGGGTAAATACCCAGGAGTGCAATTGCTGGATCGTATGGTAGCTAAATATTCAACTTTTTGAGGAACCTCCATACTGTTTTCCAGAGTGGTTGCACCAGCTTGCATTCCCACCAACAGTGTAGGAGGGTTCCCCTTTCTCCACATCCCCGCCAACATCTGTCATTTCCTGACTTGTTAATTTTAGCCATTCTGACTGGTGTGAGGTGGTATCTCATTGAGGTTTTGATTTGGATTTCCCTGATGCCGAGCGATGTTGAGCACTTTTTCATGTGTCTGTTGGCCATTTGGATGTCTTCTTTGGAAAAATGTCTGTTCATGTCTTCTGCCCATTTCTTGATTGGATTATTTGTTCTTTGGGTGTTGAGTTTGGTAAGTTCTTTATAGATTTTGGATACTAGCCCTTTATCTGATGTGTCATTTGCAAATATTTTCTCCCATTCTGTCGGTTGTCTTTTGGTTTTGTGGAGTTTCTTTTGCTGTGCAAAAGTTTTTATCTTGATAAAACCATATAATTATTTTAAAGTTGTGCAGAGTAATAAAATATAACAGCATCAGAAGTAGATTTATTTTCATTTTCATTAAAAGCAGTTATTCTGTTCACATGATTATACTTCCATAAAGATATAATTTAGCATGTCTTATCAAATCATTTAATTTTGCTCATAATCTTTATTTTTATTAACAAAAAGTTATCACTGAAAAGAAATGTGGAAGAAAATTTTTGAGGGCTGTATAATTTCATAGCACGTTAGGGAAATAATACTCTGACAGAAAATTTTCTCCTTGTTTAGAAAAAATATGTTCTGAACTTAATGCCATATTAATAAATGTTCCTTCAAAAACACAAATGTGTTTTTAAGTAAGTGTTTATTCAATGTTAATACAAATGAACAATATATTTTTTCCAAAAGATGGTATAAACAAATGAGAAAACAAGAATACATAGTAATTCAGAACAGTCATAGGAGGACGAAACCCCTTGGAAAACAGTAGCAATGGGGCGGATGGTGAGGGGAAAGAGAAAATATTTGAGGGATCTGTTTAAGCTCAGTTTTACCTCCTATATAATTTGCATCAATTTATTGTCTTCCAAATTATTATAGCTTGTGTGCTCTGTATTGAAGACCAAAACACGACTACACACCACAGACAACGAAAGGAGCAGACATGGTTATACTAACATAATGCTGCTGAGCAAAATGCATTTGAAGTTTTAAAATGGGATAAAAAAACAAAATTCCTCTGTGATCCTCACTGAATTTAGGCTTATTTGAGCTTAATAGAGGATTGACATACTTCAGGAAATAAAACGGAATTAGTACTAGGTTCATGTGTTTTATAAGAAGAAGAATCAAGTAAAACAAAAAATGAAGACGTAAATACCATTCTTTGCAATGCACCAGTGATTATTTCCTTAATTGGATAAATAACTTTAAGCTGAATCCAACACAAGGTGCATTTCGATACAGTGTTAATTTTCAGTTTGCTTTCAAGTCTTAATTAGAATCATACTTTTCCATGCAATTTCTGTTTGAATAATTGAGATATTTCTAGGTTCTAACGTGCTTGCTAGCCGAGAGCAATTAAATCTATCGTTTAGCTCTTGTTTTACTTGCAACAATATATCAGGCGACCATCAATGATTTTCATTTTGCAGTTATTAAATAATATATTTTGAAGTTTATTTCCATATACGTAATTTGTTTTGCTGTTTTAAGTTTTTGCTGTATGAGGAGGAATTTAAAAAATTTCTACTAAGTAGCTGAAAATACTGGGTGAAGAAAGGATGCAGGGACTATTGACTGCAGGTGAGGAGAGATGGGGGTACTCAGATGATGAAGAGGAGCAGGAGGAGGACAGCATGTATCGGCATCTAGCTATATGTCAGTCACTGCTAAGCAATTGACATACAATTAACTAATTGAATCTTCACAACAATTCTATGGAGTATACATAATTGTTTTTAATTTTCAGACATCCCCTAAAGATTAGAGGGACAAATAACATAACCAAGTTCATACAGTTAGTAAATAGTAGAAGCAATAATCAAACACACCTAATCAATACAATACTCACGCAGGTAACTGTGTGATTACAATATCTGATTGCACAAAGAAGAAAATGCACCAATATGATAACATGGAAATAAGAGAAGAACCTCTAAGAAGGGACATGAGTCCATTCAGCCTACCTCGGATATCACCTATAAATAGCTCCAAGCATGCTGAGGGCACCAGGGCTCTATGCTTTCAGAATGTTCTCTTGCCGTTTGCTGGAGTATGCTGTCTTCCAGGTAGGAAGAGCTGGAGAGTTAAGGCCCTGGGAGCAATCCCCACCCAATGACAGATAAAAGGAGGCTGGTGGATAAATACCCAGCCTCTTCTTCCTTCACGGAGGAGAGACAATTCAGAGGTTTAGCACTCAGTGTAGCACAGACTGCTCACATGAACTGCGCCCCAGTTGCTCACAACTGTAACCTCCGCACTAGTACGTCTGTTCTAAGGGTTTTTTTTTTCCCTTTTCTTTTTTCCTTCTCCACTCTCCCTCTTTTGCGTCCAGCGATCTCTTCCCAAATAAGATCCCCTTGTAATCAGTTCTGGGCTTTACCGACACCTTTGCTTGGAAACAAAACAAAGAAAACAGCGCTCAGTGATTTACTGCATATGGCAGAGTGGAATAAAAGGGAAAGTTGATGACAACACCAGTTTTCTGTCCTTTAGAAGAGGATGAATATTGAAGCCATTTTCTAAGTAAGGATCATCAGAGAAGGGCTACTTTTGGAGGAAGCTCATGGGATCCATGTTTCAGCATTCTGTGCTTGATTTCCTGCGGAGGCATCCAACAGCAACATCAAGGGGGCAATTTTTTTGGCATATGCATAGGTTAGAGCTGGATGAATTTGAAAATCATTGGCCTATATGTGGTGATAGGATTGCACATGGAATTTTCTAGGCATAGAACATACAGTAAGATGAGGATCTAGGAAGAAGCCATAAGAAACCCCACATTTAATGGCCCATTGGAGGAGAATGAGGATGAAGTTGGGAGAGAAGATAGAAAAGAAGCCAGCCAAGTCACCCATTAGGAACCTGAAGAGACTTTAATGTCACAGTAACAAGAAAGGAGTGTCTCCTCTCTTGCTGTGAATCTTCCTGTAAATAGCTTGTGGGTTTGGGGCAAGGGGCAGTTTTCTGATTTCAGCTTTCTCACAAAGGTAGGGTTTGCTAGTTTAATACTATTTTTAACAGTCCAGTGGAAAACAAGTAGGTCTCTACCACTTACCTGTATTTTATTCATCCTAATGCATAGTACAGCAATGCTTTTAGTCTCCCTCTAGAAAGAGGCAGGGCACTATTTTAAAATGTGATTTCCTTGTATTTCTATAAAAGGAATAATTGTAGAGCAATCACCAGCAGGAATGTTTGAGTCCTTTCTGGTGAAGAATTACAGAGAACTACAAAACTAAAAACTTTTACTGTTACTGTATCATTAATTACGATTCCATTTCTTTCTACAAGGAAAGACTTACTTGAAAAAGGGTTGACAACACTGACCTTGAACACCTGCAGCTATGTTCCTTTAATCTATATCACTTGCCAGGAAAGAGTGTGGCTAATCATACTATGCATACATGGCTTATTAGTTTATTGGTCCATCAGTGCTATTTTGGTCTTATAACTGTTCTAATACTAATATCTGCTATATATGAAGGGCTTTTATTCAGAGTCAGTGAAGACATCTGATAAACCGCTCTGTCATATGTGAATACTCAGAACTCCAGTGATGATCTCATGATTGGAGATCATCCAGGATACTGGATCAGATAACTAAAAGAAAAAGAGCATACTTTTTCATGAGCCATCTGGTATATTACATCGTGTCATACTGCAAAACCACTCATATTGGAAAATATGGTTTGAAATTTAAAAAAATCTGATACTAGCTGGGAATCACTCTTCATTATTCACTCTTCCATCAATTGCCATCCTCAGGGAATTGATTAACTAAATTCTGAATCTAATTTTTAAGAATTTGTAAACTGACTTTTCTATTCTGTCAAATTTTTAAAGTAGAATCAATCCACGTGCAAAATCTATGGGAAATTTCAGCCATTTTCCTTTTAGTACTCAATGTATAAAGGCCCTTCTAGTCAGGTTTGTATCTTCATGGTCTAATGCATGCTCATTTGGATTTTTTAGGCATATTTTTAGGCATATTTTTAGATACTTTCGTCCAGTTGAAAATGCTTTGATTATGTCTTCCGTCTGTCCAAGTCATAGCCAGTTATCAAGGACAGGCTAATTTCCAAGCCTTCCATGGCCAACTAGTTGGGCCAACAGTGCAATGAGAGTCCTAAGTTGTGTTGCCTGCCATAGAACCTGTATGTGTATTTTGCTTTCTTGTGCATTCTTTAACTCTGCAGCAAGATTACAAACTCATTGAGAATAGACGTTTCCTACTTACCCACACCAGTTTACCACACCGATGGGTTGATCATCAGTCAGGTCACATCTCAATTCAAGCAGCAGTGTGCATTGTTTTAGAGACTTGAGATCAGCTACTTAAGTTCTCTCTGTCTAAATCTCCTCATCTGTTAAATGGAAATGCTTCCACCAAAGGAATTTTTGAGGAAGAAATCAGATAACTCACACAATAAAATTAGTAAAGTGGGTAGACACACTATTTTCTCCATAAATGTAATTGGTAATTTTGAGATACAGACAAGCAAAATAAACTGCCCCAATTGCTAATTGTAAAATTCAAAAACCATATTATTAAATGTAAGTTTTTAAAATTAGGAAAGAAACATTTGAATATTCTTTTTATAACATATTTCTGCATAAATAACATATATTTAAAAGAATCCAGGGACACCTGGGTGGCTCAGTCGTTAAACGTCTGCCTTCGGCTCAGGTCATGACCCTGGGGTCCTGGGATCGAGCCCCACATCGGGCTCCCTGCTCCGCGGGAAGCCTGCTTCTCCCTCTCCCACTCCCCCTGCTTGTGTTTCCTCTCTTGCTGTGTCTCTCTCTGTCAAATAAATAAATAAAATCTTAAAAAAAAATAAAAATAAAAATAAAAGATTCCAAATTCAGAATTCTAATGCCACCATCGTTGCACTTTACTGAACCTGGAAATTAACCCATGGCTTCATGAAAAATAAAATGCATTCAGTAGATATGCCCATGGTTGTGAGAATATGTATTTTTCAATAATATAAAATTACCTATTGCAATTAACACCAAGTAAATAAAGATAATTTAATTTAAATATATAAATGAGTGATAAAATATTTGTACATTAAATAAAGTATATTTTTAACTTATTAAGCTATTTTGAGAGCTTTAGGGAAGTGATGCCAGGGATCAAAGGAATAAAAGTGGTTAATAAAGAAATAGGATTTATAAAGGAAAATTGTAGCATTCTCTTATGTATTCTCTCCAACTGATTTCACAGAAGCTTAAGGATCATCCTTCACAAAACATTGAAATAAATATATTCAGCAACATTCACATGTTAAACTAGAAAGGCACGTAATTATATTTTAATTTTATAGTATTTGAGGGAGTTTGATTAATATTTTTGATCAAAGTTGAGCCAATTCATAGTTAAATTAGCTCTTTCTCTGGATGATTCCTGAGGGTTATACATTTGTTCCTTTTAAAGGCAAATAGTGTAAAATGAGGTAAGACTATTCATTTCTACAAGTTAGCACCAGAGAGGATTTAGTATAAATACACTATTAAGTCCAGTCTAACATTATGTTTTTATTTAAGTCCCACAAAAAAAATCTTGGCACATAATTATAGCAGCAGAATTGTCACAATTATTTTGTCTTTTATTTTTGTTTTTGCTAATTGCTTAACTCGTTTTTCAGTTCTATCAACATGGAAATACTAAATAAAAGAGTATGTTAGAGTGTGGAAGATATAACAGTGAGGTTTAGCCACATGTGTGAGATTGAACTGCAGAGTGGTTAATAAAACCAGATGGATTAGAATCACTCATCTTTCTTGATCTGTAGTTGATATGCCCAAGACTGAACACTTCCTCATACATGGTAGAATTATGTCTATGTGATAATTTTCATAATTTTAAGACTAATGATCTTTCCACAAACATAATACAAACAATGAATGTGTTTAAAGAGATTCATACTATGAATATAAATTGTGAGTTATTAAGAGAAATCAAATTATATTGCATTGAGTCTAATTTCATGATAACACCAAAATTCTTACCAAAGTTCTTCTGTTACATAAGTATGTATATTATTGGGTAGTAATGAAGGTTGTACAACAATGTGAAGATAATTACTGCTACTGAGCTGTACATTTAAAAATGGCTAAAATGGTAAATTTTTTGTTAGTATATTTTATTACAATAAAAAATATTACTACTATATTTAGTGACTTCATCTTATATTTCTGGTACCTCACATTAAATAATGTACAAATTTTAAATATTTTGCATTATAAGTTTGATATTATTTGAGTTTAATTTGTTACTTTATGATATATGAAAAGCTCAATGAAAAACAGAAAATTTGTTAAATTTAGAAATCTACATATTTAGGATAAAAGCAAAATACTGGAAAGGCTTAATGTTTGATGAATGCATCTTATTAATCATATTTTTGAAGATTTTATTCATTTATTTGAGAGAGAGAAAGCAGGGGGAGGAGCAGAGGGAGAGGGAGAAGTGGACTCTGTGCTGAGTGCGGAGCCTGATGTGGGGCTCAATCCCATGACACTGAGATCATGACCTGAGCCAAAATCAAGAGTTAGACGCTTAACTGACTGAGCCACCCAGGTGCTCCATGAATTATTTTAATTCTCTTTAATTTGGGGCACATTTTATTTTTTATTTATTTTTTAAGATTTTATTTATTTATTTGACAGAGAGAGACACAGCGAGAGAGGGAACACAAGCAGGGGGAGTGGGAGAGGGAGAAGCAGGGTTCCTGTCGAGCAGGGAGCCCCATGTGGGGCTTGATCCCAGGACCCTGGGACCATGACCTGAGCTGAAGGCAGATGCTTAATGACTGAGCCATCCAGGCACCCCTTGGGGCACATTTTAAAAATAATTTCTGTTCTATTATTTACGCGTGGAATTAGAAATAATTCCATTCTCTTTGGTTGCAATCTTAGGTTTTTTGAGTGCCAAAATAGAAAGAATCAAAGTAATAATATAAAACATGATACTGAGATTTCTGCAAGAGCATTGTTCAAGATTTACAACTGGTAGGCCTGTTGCACTAGAAATTGTTACGCTGTTCCTATAAATAACATTTAACTGTTTTCCATTATGCACGGGTGTTTCCTTTTGAAAATTATTTTTCATAAAAGTGATATCTCACCATGAATTAGGAAACCTCATTTTGTGGAGGTCTATATAACCTGTCAATGAGCAATGAACCAAATTAGGAGCAATCCCTAATATTTTCCTCATCGGTATCATGCTTAGCTAGTAGGAGAGACATACTCCTATAAACAGTCATCCATTCCTCCAAGCTCTGAAAAGAAAAAAATTAGAAGATAAAAATTTTCAATTTGATAACAAGAAAATTAGTGTTTTCTATCACTGTCTAATAAAATGATTTTTCCTCTTTTTTTTTTTCACTCTCTTGACACATCTCTCTCTTTCCATCTGTTTTTTCCCCTTCTTGGATATCCAAGCAGCTCAATTTATTTCCTGTTAAACCATTTATTTGATATAGTATAAAATGATTTGAGAACTCTTCTAATCAATTCCCCGCTGACATAGTGTGAAATTAGCAGAATGTTTGGTAGTGTAAAATTTGATGTCCTGAGAAGTCAGAAGAGTTGACAAGATGTATGAGGACTTAACTGCGAATAGTGTTGAATTTTTATCTCTTTTATCTCCATTATCATTACAAAACATCAACCTCTGATTTAAAAGAGTAGTCAGCTCTATTTGAGACAGGGACTGAGGTGGGGACAGGAAAGGACCACGTTCTTCTGTGTTATTCCTTGTTGGGAAAATGAACAGTCAAGCCACAGAGGAGAGAAAATATTTGCAAAAGACAGATCTGATAAAGGACTCATCCAAACATCTACAAAGATGTCTTAAAATGCAATCATAAGAAAACAAACAATCTGAGCAAGGAACGAGCAAAAGACCTTGAAACCTCACCAAAGAAGAGAGATACACAGTTGGCAAATAAACCCATGAAAAGATGCTCTACGTTATATATCATTGAGGCATTGAAAACTAAAACCATGGGATACTACTATGCACCCATTAGAACGGCCAAAATCCAGAAGAACACTGACATATCAATTGCTGGCAAAGGCACGGAGCAAGAGAACTGTTATTCAGTGCTGGTTGGAATGCAAAATTGGATAGTCACTTTGGGAGACAGTGTGGCAGTTTATTTACTTATTAGTTTTTACAAAACTAAACATATTCTTACGGTAAGATCCATAAACATGCTCCTTGGTATTTACCAAAGGAGCAGAAAACTTATGTCTGCACAAAAACCTCACATGGATGTCCATAGCAGCTTTATTCATAATTGCCCAAACTTGGGGAAAAACCAGGATGTCCTCTAGTCTATGAATGGATAAATAAACTGTGGTCCATCCAAGACAATGGAATATTATTCAGCATTAAAGGAAATGAGCTATTAAGCTGTGAAAAGACATGAAGGAACCTAAATGCACATTATTAAGTGAAAGAAGCCAATTTGAAAAGGCTATGTACTGTATGATTTCAACTACATGATCTTCTGGGAAAGGCAAAACTATGGAGACAGTAAAGATATCAGTGGTGGCCAGGGTGAGTGGGAGGAATGAATAGGTGGAGCCCAGAGGATTTTTAGGGTAGTGAAACTACTCTTTATGCTACAATAATTGTGGGCGTATGTCATCGTATGTTTTTCCAGACCCACAGAATATAGGACAAGAGTGAATTGTAATGTGAACTCTGGACTCTGAGTGATTATGTGACAATATAGGTTCATCATTTGTAATGAATGTACCTTCTGGTGGTGGATGTTGATAATGGCCAAGCTTAAACATGTGTGGGGGCGGGAGCTTACGAGAAATCTCTCTACCTTCTGTTCAAGTTTGCTATGAACTTAAAGCTGCTCTAAAAATTAAGTCTATTAAAACAAAAACGAAAAAACACAACATATCATAGCAAGTTTATATGAAGCATTTTACATTATTTAAATTATTCTGATTGATTTTACATCTATCATTCTAGAAAAAAACGCATTTATTTAATGGGGAAAACTTTTGGATTAAGTACTTAATCATCAAAATTGTATTTTGTGGCATTGTGAAAAATCTGTGGGCTCTAGAATCATGTAGACCAGTATTTGAGGTTTTTTCTGCCATATGATATTCAGGACCATGCGCAAATGATTTAACCTTTGTACCTATCAGTTTACCTACATATAATATGAAAATAAAAACCACTCCTCAGATTTGTGAGGAGGATACAATGAGATAAAAAGGCAGCCAGCCAACATAGAGGCTGGCTCAAAATAGGCATTAATAAATATTAATTACCTGCTAACATTGTCTCCAAAATCTACTAATTAGGCAGTGAAACTTTTCTTATTTCAAATTGTATTCTGACACTTGGATTTCTTAATCTTTACTTGTAGTTGGAAAGTTAGCAGAACCCTCGAGTTACCAATAAAATGAAAATTTTTGCACAGTTGGAGGGTAGAGTGTGTACTTCAGTCATTCTTTACTAAAATTAATTAGAAGTTACGTTATTTATGCAGTTAAACTTTTTAGCCAGTGGTATTTCTGCAACTTACTGATTGATCTGTCAATGGCTTTTTAATTTTTCAACAGAACATTCTGAAGGGGGTTTTATATAAACATAAAATAGGTATCTCTGGGGGTTTTTCAGAATAAGTTGAGAGGCAAAACTAATTTCTCCACACGCACACGACTTTAAGAATTCACTGAAAATTCCATGATGGTAGATATTTTTTAATTAAAATTGGATTAGAAATCTAAAAAGAGAAATGAGGTTGTAAAAAATTGTGTGTCAGTCTTAAAGAACCTGGTAACCGCACAAAGAGTAAAAACAAGACTAATCTCAAATTGCTCTTCGAGCTCTAAGATAAATGAGTAAATCCTCCAAATCTGAGTTTCTTTGGCAGAAAGTGCCAAATATACCTGAGAAGTTAAATGTTAATGAGTTAGCTAGGTATCTCCCAGAATGCCTAGGCTGTACCTCCTCACATAGATTTAATTGTCTTATAGATGGCAAGCTTCTAATTTAGCCACTCTTATTAAACATCTAGATTGTGGTTGGCCTTTTCCTAGAAGGTTCTCACTTCTCCAGTGGTGACACCAAAACTCTTCAAACCTGGGGTGGGGCATGTGAGAATAGGAATCAGATTATGAAGCTAGTGTAAAAGCTCATTAAAAAAATACATTGACATGTGCAAGAGAGAGAAGGATAAAATGTAAATTACAGTTTGGGGTAGGATCCACAAATGTTGATGATTACTTGCATAGCGATTGGGAAAGCGAATGTGAGAAAATCTAAGAATCCAAATTACAGATTTGTCACTTTTGTGGACATTAACTGAGATAGGGAATTCTGGTAAAGAAGAACCTTTGTGGAAAGATGATGAGTGTCACTGTTTTGGACGTATTGGAATAGAGGTTTCTGGGGAATTCCAAAGGTGTAGGTTTGAGATATGAATTTAGAAATGGCATATATATAAAATTATATATCTGGTAATTAAAACACCAAAAGGTTTAATGTTTTATATATATACACACCATCCATATATATATGCATGTATATATATCAATGGTGTGTACATGTATGGGTGTGTATATATAATATTTATAAATCATTATATTTCTGGTAATTAAACTTTTGGGTGTTCGTGGGAGAGTTTAAATGGGATCTGAAGTATCAGAAGTTGACAAGACCATAAATGTTGCATTAGAGGAAGTTGGGGGGAGAACTATTTAAATTGTAAGCAAAAAATGTAGAGCCCATGAAGAAAATTGAAAATGGATATCCAGGGAGTTATGAAAGAACCACAATAGAGTGATGTCAATTTGTTGTGTTTCTTAACCTTTATAACAATTACATTGTTCTTGATGACTAAGATCATTAGTCTAATAACTATAATTAGTTATAATTATGCAAAATGGGAATGTAATTTAATGGAGAACACATTAAACATATTTACTGTTCTCTATAGATCTCATTAATAGTGTTTATGAACAAAGTGTTTATCTCCATCTTAGATTACCTCTAAGGTCCTTGCAACTCTAAACTAGGATGCACATGAACTTATGCCATACTTAGAATAATAGATTGATTCCTAGAAATGCAAGTGACTTACATGTAACTTTGCACATAACAGTTGCTGAAAAAATTCAAAGGAGTTTTTTAGCCTATACTCACTTTATAGAAAAGTAAATTGAAGCAAAGAAATAGTAATTCAAAAAGTTCAAAAGGATATCTAATGTCAGAATTGGAACTAAAACAGGACCTTATCTCCTCCTTCATCATCCATATTTTTTTTCCACAATGCTCCAACACCTCCTCTTGGGCAACTAGGAATATTTACGAATTAATATGTCTTCAGTGATGCCAATAAAAACTACTAAATGAAACCCACCTTTTAATCATATTATAGGTAATATTATGCCAAACACTCAATTTATGTTTTTTTCATTTCCTTAATAAGCTATTTTAGCATTTCATAGACAGATTACTCTGATCTTCTCAAATGACATGCCGGTCTCCATAATCATCAATAAATTGCAGGCAGAATGCTTTCTCAAACACTCTAAGTGCTTAAATAAGATACTACTATTGCAAAATACATGGACATCATTTTTCTGTTTCTTCTATTTATATTCAATATGTTAATTGTGTCTCTAAGTGTACCGAAAAAAATCAACTACAGAATCACACAGGGATGAGGGCGTGAGAGACCCAGGACATGAAAAATTCAGGAAGATAATGCCATCCAGGACCACCTGCCACTCTTCCACCTATTTTTTTTTTTTTGCATTCGTACCCTAGTTAACATGCAGAAATGTGCATTTTCTATGTTATCATCTAAGGTATTAAACTTTGTATGTGGCTTTATATGGATCTTTACAAATTAGAGAGTATAGTATTTGAATACCAAGAATTGGTAGAAGCAAATAGTTGTTTCCTACCCTTCCTGTTTGAGTAACTTTTTTTTATTCTTTTTTAATTAATTATTTATTTATTTTAGAGAAAGAGCGTGGTGGGGGAGAGGCAAAGGGAGAGAGAGAGGGAGAGAGAAACTGAAGCAGACTTCACACTGAGTGTGGAGCCCCAACTGGGGCTTGATCTCACAACCCTGAGATCATGACTTGACCTGAAACCAGGAATTGGATGCTTAACCAACTGTGCCACCCAGGTCCCCTGAGTTACAACTTTCATGACATACGATGATAAGAGCTGTATCAAATCCAAAGGATCATTTTTCTTTAAAAAATATGCTTGTGGGGACATCAGGGTGACTCATTCAAGCATCTGCCTCAGGTCCTGCCCTACTTCGGGCTCCCTGCTCAGTGGGGAATCTGCTTCTCCCTCTCCCTCTGCCCCTCCCCCCACTCATTCTCACTTTCTCTCTCAAATAAGTAAATAAAAAATCTTTAAAAAATATGCTTGTGATTTTAATTGTTTTTACAATGTATAAATTAATCTAAAATTATATTATGTATTAATATAATCATATATATATTATATACAAATCCATAGTAATATATTATCATATACTAATATTTTATTATTAAAAACATTATAGAAATTATCTAAAATACTTATGGGGTGCCTGGGTGGCTCAGTCAGTTGAGTGACTCTTGATCTTATCTCAGGTCTTGTCCTCAGGGTTGTGAGTTCAAGTCCTGTGTTGGGTTCCACGCCCAGCATGGAGCCTACTTAAAAAAGAAATGAAATGAAATGAAATGAAATACTTGTAGTATAAACTACCCTTCAAAGATATTAGAAAGTAGAGAACATATATTTTGCAGCTCTTTTAAATCTCTTGATCCTTAAAAATTATTTTTAAAGAATAATTATTGATAGAGGAAAATGAACATAAATATATAAATGTAAATCATTTTAGGAATTGTGAATATTATAATGGGAAAAAACTTTTCACTCAACTACTTTTATAAATCTAATTAAATAAAAGTTTTATAAAGATTCATTTTTAAGTTATTCTAAATTGTTTTGTTAAAATTTTATCTAAAGTACAATTTGGATTTGAGAAAAAAGTTAACTGTAATAGTGCATGCTGACATATGGAGATTTATAAAATCATAAAATTGGACAGATCATTCTGCTTGAACATTTTTCCATTATGCAGAAAAAGTTAAATTTGCAATGTACTCAAGTCTATTTACTTCTAAAAACTCAAAACAAGAGAAATGATTTTTATACTTAAGCTGAAATCATTTTAATAAACAGTATTTGTATATTTATTCTGATGAGGTTCACAAATATCCAAATACTAAATTCTATTTTCTAGTTGAATTACAGTGATTAAAAAAAAAAGGCTATTGAGTAGGAGTACCTTGAAATCTGTTGCTTTAAACATAAGGTATATAATGCCATTGATCTACGAGGTGTACAAGCCAAACAAACCCAACTTTATAATCAACGGGAAAAAAATGTCACACTTAAAGTGCTCCCCTGCTGCAAAGTCTCTAAGAAGCCTTTCAACTGTCATGATTTTACATGATCTTTTAGATGATCAGACAAAGTAAACATGAGTTTTGAAAAGTAATATAATATCGTATTTTCTGTGGATTCTAATAATATCTAAAATAAGATAACTAGTAAGTTCTGGAATATTTCAGGTTGTAAATCAATTTCACTTTTCACTGTAACTTGTTTGAGTAGCTATAGAGGAACAAACTGAGGAAAAATGATACAAATTGATATTAAAATAGTTTAACTCAAAAAAATGAGCATTTAAGGGCTATAAACCCAAATCCCATTGATATCACATCCTTTAGTCTTTATTATCCTTTAAAATCTGAATCATAGGTAATACGGGTGAAAAATGTGTTGAATCAATTACTCATTTTACTAATTATTGAGTATTCATACTTGGACATTTGATATATTTATCACAATGGAAGGACTATTTCTAACACTCTCACAAAATAAAAGGGTCCCTAAGAATCAGACCTTCTAAATTTTTCAATTTTTCTTGATTTAGTTATGCTTCTGAATAAATCCATCTGCTTTCCACATGTAGCATATGCTTTGAAAGGTAATAACTTTTGGCTAAAATCATTCTCTAAGCATCAGAAAAATACTTACTTCCATTTACATAGGAAACTAATTTTGAAATGAAAAATTCCTCACTACATGACAGAAAGTCTATTTAGAAATAAATATTTTATACTTTTGATTTGTTTTCTAAAGTCAAAAGCAAAGTTACACCATCAGACACACTGATCTACTTCTCTATGTGCTCACTTGATAGTATTTAGACAGTCTCTGTGATGTCACGTGTCAGAGTTCATCTCAGAGCATAGGCAACTTGAGATTTTTGTTTGTGTTTTTGTTTGTTTGTTGCATTTTCCTCTTTAATGTTAAAATTAAGTTTCATACTGTACATGATTACATCTAACTGAATGAAGAACAATCTTACAACTACTCCTAGAGCATTAGAGTTGGAGATGCTCGTATGGAAGGATTAACCTGTTTTACAGGATATCAGAGTGTCAGCTCACTCGATTAAGGAAGAGATGCAGAAAGATTGCACTGGCCTCAAATTAAGGTGACAAGCATTTCTCGAGCATCTGACTTTAGTCTAGAGCTCAATTACTTCTTCGGGGAGTGGGGCAGGCAGAGTCCAGAGGAATGCTTAAAACGGGCATTTTTCTGGGCTCATAATTCTCAAGATGTAAATGTCGTGGAATCTTTCTAAACACTGGTCCAAAGTAATTTTTTGGAGTGGTAAAAATTCCTAAATCTGTCTAGATGGCAGATGTTATCGCGTTAACAGAGGAATGATTAGATTAACCATTGATTTTTTTTTTTTTTTTAATATGACATTCCTTGAATTGTGCTTATTTTGAGCCTGTATCCTAGGGAGGTTAAGCCATTCAAGGAGCAGTACCTACATATTTTCTTATTAATCCAGGATTAACTCTTACCATGGAAAAGGAGGTTTATTGATTCCCTTTAAACATGAGGCAAAATGATACTGCTTTAGACATTTCTTTGCCTTCTGAAATCCACAAAATTTTCGGATTGTGGCTACAATTACTTTATACAGTGATTATAGAACAATAACACAGATTCTGCAACTGCACAGGAAAATGTATCATGATATTAGAGCTACAAACCATGAAGAAAGAAGAAAGGAGGGAGGAAGGAAAGAATGTAGGAAGGAGACTATTAGCAGAAATAATTCAAGGTATTGCAAAAAAAAGTAGAAGAAGGAATTGATTTATAATTTCTTGTCTAAGACATCTGCATAAATTAACATTTTATGCATATACCTATTTTTAAATAATAAAAATAGTATTTATTACACAAAAATAACACTTATTTTGACCACATAACGTAATGAAGTTGGAGAATCACAGTGACTCAAACCAAAAGCAATACAAGACAGAAAAAGTACACATTTTGCTATAAAAATTTAAAAAGATTTTAGATGGCAAAAACAAAACAAAAAACAAACAAACAGAAAAACCTACATGAAGAAGTCAAAGGTAAATTCCACACGGGGACTATTTTTAGCCACCCAGACTATAGTATTTTTGTTACAGTAGCCTGAACAGACTAAGACAGGGAAAGTAAGTGCCTTGTAAGCTTAATTAGATGAACAAAATGTAGAATATAAGGAGACCACTTATATATAAATTGTTGAAAAGGCCCTTATGTGGGAAAGATAGAGTAGGCATACCTTTTCCTATTTCTCCCTCTAAGTATGGCTAAAATACCTGTATATTACATAAATCAAGCAGAAGGAGATTGAGGCAAACTGACCGTGTACCTAGGGACCCAAGGAAGTCCCTTGTGTTTTATTTTTACCTCATAAATCATGGACTCTGTCAGAGAAATCAACCACCCAGTAAAGACCAATGGGGGCAACATAAAAATAAATGAATAAATAAAACAAAAACCACACAACAATATCAGAGAGACAGCCGAAGGATGAGGAGAGTTAGTTAGGTGGCTGGGGTCAGGGAAGGACAAGTGTTCAGTCAGAGTGTGGGGGGCAGGGGCGATCAGGCTCAGTGGTGCCAGGGAGGGAGATATGGGACCCAGAGGGAACCGTTCTACTTAACACTCAGGAGGTCTGGAAGCCTGGAGGAAGCAGCTTCCAGCAGCAATCCTGAGGAGTCTGGAAAAGAATGGCAGTTAAGAAGTAGAAGCAAAGCTCTCCCCATCGTTCAGTGAGAAAATCTGGAAGTGGAAAGAAGAGGAAGCAGCTACACCAAACAATAAGACTCAGAAAAAGGGCTGAAGATAGGAGAAGCCATAATATTTTTATACAGACAGGGAATGTAAAAAGGCAAAGGGAACCTACAAAATCCTGGCTACATTTAAAAGAGAGTTTAATATGGAAAACACACTTGTTCTAAGAGAAAATTTACATTCAGTAGCTTGACAATTTTAATGTAACTTCTTCTAAACTCTACAATCTTTAAGGAATATAAACTGATGAAAGCCTTGCACTTCCTTTGGTTGCCTAATGTGCTTTCAGATTTCTCCAAAATCTTAGGAAACTTTTCACTTAAATTTCTTAATCTCTCTTAAATAGTTTCATATGTCTAAGTACTGTTTACCTCTGTTGTTTAAAGAAGAGTTATGGGGCGCCTGGGTGGCTCAGTTGTTAAGCGTCTGCCTTTGGCTCAGGTCATGATCCCAGGGTCCTGGGATCGAGCCCCGCATGGGGGCTCCCTGCTCAGCGGGAAGCCTGCTTCTCCCTCTCCCACTCCCCCTGCTTGTGTTCCCTCTCTCGCTGTGTCTCTCTCTGTCAACTAAATAAATAAAATCTTTAAAAAAATAAAGAAGAGTTATAAAGCAGCAAAACCACGTTGGAAGATATATATTGCAAAAAAAAAAAAAAAAAATCCTTTCAAGGCCAAAAGGAGTCCCCTAGAAGAACATGTTAGTAGGTCAAAAGGAAGTGATGCCCACAGTTTGCAGGAAAAGGGATAGGAGGGAAGTTCAGAGCCAGACCAGTGATATCATCAATTATGTCCAACATAAGGTATGACACATTATAGCAAAAAATCAATTATCACCAGTGACAGGTATAGTTTAAGACATAATTTCTAACTAACCCATCCAAATAATTTGCTTGTAATGTATTCTGAAGTTCGTTTTATATTTAATTAGTAGCAATTTCCTTCTCATAAATAGTGTTTTCCAGAAATGAGTTTACAACTCAATTGTGAGAAACTCAGAATATATTTTTCATAGATTTTTTCTCTCAAAGACAATATAGAATATGCTGATTCTATTAACACAGTTACCTACAAAAGCCAACTTATTCCAGAGTATATCTGAAATAAGATGCATTTTTGGTGATAGTTACTTCATTGAAAGCTCTTAAGAATTCTGTGAGGTAAAGATTATTAGTATCTTACATCTGCAATGAGTCAATTGAGAAAACAGAGGTCAAATAACTTGCTCAAGGCTCACATAATAGTATATAAATACATATAATATATAATATATACACATAGATAAATGTATGTAGTAGAGTTGACCATTGAACAATACAGGTTTGAACAGCACAGGTCCAGTTATATGCAAATTTTTTATATAAAAACAGTACAATACTGTAAATGTAGAGAAAGTAGAGAATCCTTTTTCCAGACAAAGGATCAGGCTTGAAGGGCAGAAAGTGTTTATACAATAACAACTTTACTCCAGCCACATGCCACCAACCCTCCCCCAAAAAAAGCAAACCAAAAGAGCACCCCGCAAAACATTCTTCCCCTCCCCCTGGCAGCAATAGCCTGCTGGAGACCCTAGATTGGCATCCCTGTTTTGCTATAATGAGATGCTCCTACCCTCCTCATCCCCTTTTCTGGCCAGGTGGTATCAGAGAGGGTTGAGTGGAGAGTGAAACTTTTACCTCCACCAAGTGTAATGAGCCCTACCTTCCTTGCCCCAAAGTGTTATTATCAGAAGGAGGGAGTAGAAGTCCACACTTCCATAATGGCCATCCATTAATCTTGAAAATATAAAATAAAATAAACTTTCACTCAATGCTAGTTTTGAGTGCATGTAAATGGATAAGCATTCTTTAATGAAATGTATGTAAATACCGAAGTCAGAACAATTATCCTATATTTGGTAATTATTCCAAAGGATTCATGTTGTACACAAATCTTTTAAAATTTCATTTAAAGAATCAATTTATTACATACATTAGGTGGTTATATTGTGGAGAATACATACATGCACACACATCTCTATATGTGCCTATGTATTCAAGACTGATGATCATAACTATTACTGCTACGTGAACAGGTACTTGTGACTTTGGGTAAATTTTGAGTGATAACATCGTGTGTGGATTTAAAAACCACTGTAGTCCATCAAGTATCCCTAGTGGAGGAAAGCATGATGTACTTTGTAAAACTACTTTGATTATTCAAAAGTGGCTCATGTAATGATAAAAGAATTGATGAGAAAGACGGACGTAACATGATTCAGTAAGAGTTTTTTTTATAAATTGTGATAGTGGATGAAAGAAGTATGACAAGCTATATATTATACCTGCTATTATATAACAATTATTGCTGTTTTTTTTCACTTAAGTTATATTCCTCCATGCTAAAAGAGAATCTTTTTATGCTCTCAATTATACCTTATGCATTACTCCATTTCTGATGTACATGGTAAGAACCTAATACATGTGTTTTTAATGAGTGGACTAATACATATTTTACTGAAAAAAGGGCCATTTGATACTTTTCTGGAAACATGGAAATTTTATTCTCTACTACTATAAAAATTAATATATGGACACTATACACATCAGCATTTTTTAAAAGATTTGTTTATTTATTTTAGAGAGAGGGGAAGAGAGAGAGAGAGAGAGAGAGAGAGAGAGAGAATCCTCAAGCAGACTCCCAGCTGAGCACAAGCCCACACAGGACTGGATCCCAGGACCCTGAGATCATGACCTTAGAGGAAACCAAAAGTTGGCCACTCAACCAACTGAGCCACTCAGGCACCCCTATATATCAGCATTTTTAACAATTCTATTAAATACACAAATGTGGAAACTCTCTTGGTAACATATTGCTGAAATATAGTTCTTGACTTCCTTGTGCCCTTGCTTTAACTCCTGTGAGGCCAACAAACCAATATCCTTCCCATTATCGTAAGAGAAGGGACTATTTGATCTTCATAAGAATAAACAATAAACTTTTTACACTCCTAACGGCAGTGCCAAAGCCATGAGCACTTGCATTGGCTGGGGGTTCACGGGGCTCAGACACGTGCTCTGCAGGGCTGTGATCTTCCCTCGGGGGGCAGGCCTGCAGGCATTGAGACCCACCCCTGATAGGAATCACCTGGGGACTTGCACTGGTCACCAGAAGGAGGAAAGGAGGAACAGAAGGGTGCAAAAGGACCAAAGTGAGCCTCATCACAATTCTGCCAGAGAAGACTGATGGTCCTCAATCCGCGGTGTGGGCTGGCAAGATCTTTGGAACAATTATCAGTATTAATAATCACAGTACTACCTACCCTTTCTTAGGTCTTCCCTGTGTGTTGGGCATGATACCAAGTACTATCCCATGTGTTCTTTTATTTAGGCCTCACGAAAACCCAATGGGGTGACACTATTATTGTCATTCCTTCCCTCACAAATGACCAAGGTCACACAGCAACAAGGGGTTCAGCCAGGACTCTGTCTAAATCAAATCCTGTGCTTTTATATTTTTATTTCATGATTACTATATTTACATACATGCATTTTTACAAATAATTTATTGTGGTGAAATTCACGTATTGTCGAAGTTACCATTTTAAAGTGAACAGTTCAGTGGCGTTTAATATGTTCACAATGTTGTATAGCTACCACTTTTATCCACTTACAAAACTTTTCCATTTCTCCAAAGCAAAACCCAGTTTCCCCCCATGCCTTCTCCTCTCTGCCTTGACAACCACAAGTCTGCATTCTGTCTGATGGAACTAACTATTCTGAATATCTAGATTTCATATAAATAGAATCATACAATATGCATGATATAAAAAATAATTGAATGAATAAGGCCAGGTTTGTAGAATTTTTAAACTCTCTGCTTAAATACTTTTGACACAGTGTGTCTAAGGAAGGAGCCAAAGGCCTCTGAGATATGTGAGATTTCTTGAATCCCATCAAGGACAGCAGTTTCCTTCAGATGTGCTTACTCAATTTTATTAGAAAGGAGCACCTAGAATTCTTATTTTATATGTCCAGTCTAAAATTTTCACATTTCTCATCATTTATGCTGTTTTTGTCCTTTGTCTTTTGAATCTGCTTTTTGGGAAAGGTTCTCAAATTTATCTTCTGCCTTGCTGATATAGTTTTCTATAAAATCAACTCTGCTCCTCTCTGACTCCAATAAAAATGTTAATTTTGTTACTGCTTTTTAAGTTTCTAAGCAGCTAATCTTATTGTCTTTTTATACAGGCACATTTACTGTATGTGGTTTTCTGCTACCATTTCATAAAAGCCATAATTCTTTGTCTTTCACAAATGCTAAATGATTTTCTAGGATAATTTTAATTTTTTGTATTTGCAAAGGCTTGATTAATTCAAAGACGATATATTTTTTGCAATAATAATCTAAAGGCAACAGATAAAGGAATAGTACTTAATTTTAACAGAATTTACTTGTATCACTTATAATGAATATCTACTTTGTAATTCTTATTTTAGAATATTAAATTATTAAAAGTCATATAAATTATTCTCGAAAATATGTTCATCCAAACTGATGTAAACATTTGCATGGTAAAGTAGGGATCTTGAAGATACTGTATCATCAACATGCAACCTATATTTGATGTGATAGGAGCTCACATATGGCTTTTAATAACAGATTTTATAACAGTTTCAACATAATTGGTTATCTGCTTTTTTCCTTTTCATAAAGCTATCTCTAAAATTTGCCCAATATCAAAGTAAATGATCTCTATTTTCCTAACAAATATAATCTTGCTTCAAATTTTACCTTGTGAATTTAACCTGTATTCAAGATACCTTTTCAGCTTTTGTGTTAATCACCAATACACATTTTATTTAGAACTTGAAACTTAATAAACATATCAATTAAATGAATAAAATTATGTTGAAAGTTATAAGAAAAGTTAAAAGCATAATTTATATAGCAGGAAGATTACATTGGTATGAATCAAATTGAATTCTCTAGAGTATTGAAAATAAATAAACATAAGAGTTCATAAGTGCTAAAATTATTTCCAGAACTCAAAAGTTGTCTGTTCATACAACTGGGATTTGTGACTGTTATTGTAGATATAGCATACTACTAAGATACAAGGACATAGCAAAGCTGACAATGTACAATTTTATGACAAGGACAGAACGCCATGAAAAAACAAGCATATCATTCACTTCAATTAAAAAATCACTCTGGGGCGCCTGGGTGGCTCAGTTGGTTAAGCGACTGCCTTCGGCTCAGGTCATGGTCCTGGAGTCCTGGGATCGAGTCCCGTGTCGGGCTCCCTGCTCAGCAAGGGAGTCTGCTTCTCCCTCTGACCCTCTTCCCTCTCGTGCTGTCTCTCATTCTCTCTCTCTCAAATAAATAAATAAAATCTTTAAAAATAAATAAATAAAAAAATAAAAATAAATAAAAAATCACTCTGTTTGTTACCATCAACTCAAATTAATCAGATAGTTACACAGCTTTGGTTTCACACTGGGTATCTCTTCAAATAGAGACGTTGAAGAAAAAAGTCTGATACTTCTAATCTTGACTATTTGATGTAGGAGAAACAGTTATGCAGGATTTAATTTTCACACGCCTGCAAGGGCTGATTGAGAGTAGAACTCAGTTTAAAAAAGTGGGGAGCCAGAAGGAAGAGGGGAGGTGATGGTGAAATGGAGACTTCTCTGACAAATGTATTCAGTTAATTGAAAAACAATATATACAAAAACAACAAACAAACACAAATCAGTCTGAAAGATCTCATGCAACTAATAGGGGAAATATATCTAGACACTAGAAAATAAATGACCAGCAATTAAGTAAATCTAATTGATTTGATTGTCACTCAAGAAGTGTTTTGTTACTATGTTACAAAACATTTTACTTAAATGATCATTAAGGAAATATCATCGTTTATTGATTTTAGACTCACTGGTCATATATTTTAGTAAATGCAAAGTGTCAGCATTATAAGTCAAAAGAAAACTGGTAATGTTTGGGGAATCTTCATGCCGTGACCAACCACGGTACAGAATTTCGTATGATGTGAGTCTGCCTTAGACCATTTGCAAGGGAAATAATTTACTAGGGGGAAGACACTATAGTTAAATCACATATTTAATAAGGCCCATTGATATCATTAATGTGGAAATATTTAAATATCAGGAGAATAAAGATGTCTCAATCCTCTGCTAATTTGAAAGATCCCAATAGGACAATTTAAAGACATTTCACTTTTCATACATTCTAAGTGTTTTATATAGAGAAATTCAGTTATAACAAAAATGAATGTGATGGTCTAGAATAAGCTTAGAGAATTCATTTAATCAACATATTTATTGGCAGCCTCTATGGAGGAAGTTGTTCTTAGGGAGAAGAGCAAACAAACAGCAAAGGAAGATGGAACCATCAGAAGCATCAAAGTGTGTCTATTGCTCCTTTATAGGCAATCTGTCATTTTAAAATGGAAATGAATGACTTTTCCAAAATTTTGGAAACAGAAATACATGAATAATTTAGGAAAACTGGGATGAGATTTATGATTCCAATTTTGTATGTGTAGGGGAGAAGCATAGACTCAGGCCATAAAGTAAGCTTCAAAAATTTTAAAAGAATTGAAATATTATAGGGAATGGTTTTTGAAGGGAGTGCAAAGGATGTGAAAACCAGCTAGACTGACAGCTAGAACATCTCCAATGCCTAGAAATTAAGCCATAAACTTCCATATAACCAGGAGTTACAGAAGAAATTACAATGCATATTTAGAAATGTTTTAAGGAAAATAATGAAAGAAGGATATATTAAAGTTGGGTAATATAGCTAATATAGTGTCCATTCGAAAATTCCTTATCTTAAATGCATATATTAACAATGAAGACAAGCTGAAAATATAAGAGCTGATCTCCCATCTCAAGAATCTAGAAAAACAACAGAAAATCAATAGAGAAAAATAGAAGGGAGAAAATAATAAAGGAAAACTCAGAAATTCATGAAATAAAAAATGCAGTTGAACAAATCAACAAAATGTTTGAAATGTTTGAAGATTAATAAGCTTGATAAACCCCTAGTGAAAAGATAAATAAGATTGATAAACTCTTCAAGTGAAATGAGACAAATGCCAATGAGATAAGAGATAACACTACATTCCCAGCAGAATCACTAAAAAAGGAAGAAAGATAAAGACAAAATATGAACAAACGGAACTCTCATACAAAGCTGGTGAGTAAACTGCTACAACCACTTTGAAAAGCTATTTGGTACTATTAAGCAGAACACGGGCATAACTATGGTACAGCATATCCCTCAAACAGATGTATATAGTATATATCTTCACCAAAAAGTATATCCTAGAAAGTTCCTGGTATCACTACCTATAATAGTTCAAATTGGGAACATCCAAATGCCCATGAACTATAGAATGAATATATATTGCAAATGTCATAGCTGTGAAATGGAATCTAATGTTTACGGTCCCTGAACAAAATAACATTTTTTTTACAGGGCTTCACTTTTTTCCTCTTACTTAACAGTGGCAGAGTATTGACATATCAATTAGTGTTCTTTTGGTTAAACATGATTAATTTGGTCTGGATTATGCACTTTATCGCTTGGGGCGGGAGCTGAGTGGTCATACATAAAAACCTGAGAACTACTAGTAGCAATGTCTTGACAAAATCTTGAGGCAATAGGAAAAAGAGGTATGGGACATATAAAGAAGCAGAAGAAAGTACATATAGCTATCTCCTTGAATGTAGATTCAGGAAACAGGGAAATTGCACAGAGAATAATAAGCACAAATTAACATCTTAAAATATTAACTAATCATACAACATTTTGTATTATACATCATAAATTTATAGTAATCACAAATACAGACAATTGAGTTTCAAGATGCTAGAATCTCAGATACCTTGTTGTGTAATAGAAATAAGAGTGTGATGCATCAATTCTTTTCACTGTCATAATCAGTACTCTGACATGAACATATTTGTTCTCTTTTTACTCTATGACAAAAGGACTCGTGACATTTTTTTTCAAAGGTCAGGATTTTAAAAATTATTTTCCTCCAAGTGGTCAATAAATACTATTGCACTAGTAATAATGTTTCTGTTAAAGTAGGACTAATTTTGGATGATGCAGGCTCACAATGCAAACCGTGCATGTGAACTGATAGAAAAGCTAATTATAAAAAATAATGTCCAGATTCCAGCTGTGTAAAGTTTAACCTAATGGATTGAGGCTCAGGTCTAAACAAAGTGACAATAATCAAGTTGGTAATAAAAATGCTTCAACAATACTTCCACTAAAAATATTCTAGCATATGCAAAAGTAAAGTGTAATAAACTTGATCAAATTAATTACCCCTTGGTGAATTATGTGACACTTGTACATCCATCCACCTCCCTCCTTGATTATTTTGAAGCAAAAAAAGACATTATATATTTTAATATGTAAATATTTCAGTATGCATTTTAGTAAGTATTATCTAAAAGATAAACCTAAAAAATCATCACTGTAATTCTGTTATCATAAATTAAATGTTTAATAATTCCTTAATGTATTCAAATTTTCAGCCAGTGATTATATTTCCACTGTTCTGTCTCTCTCTTTTTAAAACTTTTTAAAATCCTCTTATCAATGTGTTCTATCACATTGATTGATTTGCGAATGTTGAACCACCCTTGCATCCCGGGGATAAATCCCACTTGGTCGTGGTGAGGAGAGAGAAGAACCATGTGGTCCTCTCAATTGATGCAGAAAAAGCATTTAACAAAATACAACATCCTTTCCTGATTAAAACTCTTCAGAGTAGAGGGATAGAGGGAACATTCCTCAAGTTCATAAAGCCCATCTATGAAAAACCCCCAGCATATATCATCCTCAATGGGGAAAAGCTGAGAGCCTTTCCCTTAAGATCGGGAACACGTCAAGGATGCCCACTCTCGCCACTATTGTTCAACATAGTACTAGAAGTCCTAGCAACAGCAATCAGACAACAAAAAGAAATAAAAGGTATTCAGATTGGCAAAGAAGAAGTCAAACTCTCTCTTTTCGTAGATTACATGATACTTTATGTGGAAAACCCAAAAGACTCCACCCCCAAATTACTAGAACTCATACAGCAATTCAGTAATGTGGCAGGATACAAAATCAATGCACAGAAATCAATTGCTTCCTTATACACTAAAAATGCAACTGTAGAAAGAGAAATTAGAGAAACGATTCCATTTACAAGAGCACCAAAAACCATAAGATATCTCGGAATAAACCTAACTGAAGAGGTAAAAGATCTATACTCTAGGAACTACAGAACACGCATGAAAGAAATTGAAGAAGACACAAAAAGATGGAAAAACATTCCATGCTCATGGATGGGAAGAATAAACATTGTTAAAGTGTCTATGCTACCCAGAGCAATCTATACATTCAATGCCATCCTGATCAAAATTCCAATGACATTTTTCAAAGTGCTGGAACAAACAATCCTAAAATTTGTATGGAATCAGAAAAGACCCCGAATCACCAAGGAAATGTTGAAAAAGAAAAACAAAGCTGGGGGCATCACGTTGCCTGATTTCAAGCTATATTACAAAGCTGTGATCACCAAGACAGCATGGCACTGACACAAAAAGGGACATAGAGATCAGTGGAACAGAATAGAGAACCCAGATATGGACCCTCAACGCTATGGTCAAATAATCTTTGACAAAGCAGGAAAAAATATGCAATGGAAAAAAGACAGTCTCTTCAATAAATGGTGCTGGGAAAATTGGACACATGCAGAAGAATGAAATTTGACCATTCTCTAACACCATACACAAAGATAAACTTGAAATGAATGAAAGACCTCAATATGAGATAGGAATCCATCAAAATCCTAGAGAAGAACATAGGCAGTAACCTGTTCGACATCGGCCAGAGCAACTTCTTTCAAGATACATCCCCAAAAGCTAGTGAAACAAAAGCAAAAATGAACTTTTGGGACTTCATCAAGATAAAAAGCTTCTGCACAGCAAAGGAAACAGTCAACAAAACAAAGAGGCAACCCACAGAATGGGAAAAGATATTTGCAAATGACACTACAGGTAAAGGGCTGGTATTCAAGATCTATAAAGTACGTCTCAAATTCAACACCCAGAAAACAAATAATCAAGGCAAAAAATGGGCAGAAGACATGAAAAGAAACTTCTCTGAAGAAGACATACAAATGGCTAACAGACACATGAAAAAATGTTCAACATCATTAGCCATCAGGGAAATTCAAATCAAAACCACATTGAGATACCACCTTACACCAGTGAGAATGGCAAAAATGGACAGGGCAAGAAACAACAAATAAATGTTGGAGACGTTGTGGAGAAAGGGGAACCCTTTTACCCTGTTGGTGGGAATGCAAGTTGGTACAGCCGCTTTGGAAAACAGTGTGGAGGTGCCTCAAAAATTTAAAAATAGAGCTACGCTATGACCCAGCAATTGCACTCCTGGGTATTCACCCCAAAGACACAGATGCAGTGAAAAGAAAGGCCGTATGCACCCGAGTGTTCATAGCAGCAATGTCCGCAATAGCCAAACTGGAAAGAGCCAAGATGCCCTTCAACAGATGAATGGATAAATTCCATATATACTGTGGAATATGACTCAGCCATCGGAAAGGATGAATACCCAACTCTTACATCAACATGGATGGGACTGGAGGAGATGATGCTAAGTGAAATGAGTCAAGCAGAGAAAGTCAATTATCATATGGTTTCACTTATTTGTGGAACATAAGGAATAGCCTGGAGGACATTAGGAGAAGGAAGGGAAAAATGAAGGGGGGAAATCGGAGGGAGAGACGAACCATGAGAGACGATGGACTCTGAGAAACAAACAGGGTTTTAGATATTCCATGCTCACATCATAGCCCCAAACATGATATCAGCTGATTTATCTAAAGAGCCCTGATTCCCTTTTTTATTTTTTATTTTTGGAGTGTGTGTGAGATTGGCAGGGGGGAATAGTGCAGAGGGAGACGATGGCATTTAGAGAACACAGTCTAGGTCTCAGGGATGATGAATGCTATTAGGTGGGTCTTCTCAGAAGAAAGACAGGAAATATTTTGCTTTATGAAAATCTCCACACATCATATGCTTTTTCTCCTACATTCAGGGATACCGGTGTTTTACTTGTAAATATTATCATTCCTTTTACACAGAACATCCCAGCTGGCTATGACATCAACATAGTTACTTATATTAATCCACAATAAACTCAGTGTAATCTCAGAATAATGAGGGCTACTCTGTCACCAAGATAGTTGAAGATATTTTTCTCATTTTTCCCCTTTAAGTTATGTTATACTAGAGATTTACCCTCAAATTACTGTGTATTAACCTCTCTTGTGCAAAATTCCACATCACATGTCATACAAGTGCTCAATATACTAAAAGTAATTAGTTAATTTTTATAAGGTTTGTAATGATTACATTTTATACTTGCCTTTTTATTATAAAAGCTTTACATGGGTGAAATCAAATGTACTGAACAGGATAAGCCTAAGGAATTTCAGTTTCTATCCCGATAACTTCAAACTGTGCACTTGAATTCCCTCCCTCATGTGTAACCATTTCTTTCTTTCTTTCTTTCTTTCTTTCTTTCTTTCTTTCTTTCTTTCTTTCTTTCTTTCTTTCTTTCTTTCTTTCTTTCTTTCTTTCTTTCTCTTTCTTTCTTTCTTTCTTTCTTTCTTTCTTTCTTTCTTTCTTTCTCTTTCTTTCTTTCTTTCTTTCTTTCTTTCTTTCTTTCTTTCTTTCTTTCTTTCTTTCTCTTTCTTTCTATCCCGATAACTTCAAACTGTGCACTTGAATTCCCTCCCTCATGTGTAACCATTTCTTTCTTTCTTTCTTTCTTTCTTTCTTTCTTTCTTTCTTTCTTTCTTTCTTTCTTTCTTTCTTTCTTTCTTTCTTTCTCTTTCTTTCTTTCTTTCTTTCTTTCTTTCTTTCTTTCTTTCTTTCTTTCTTTCTTTCTTTCTTTCTTTCTTTCTTTCTTTCTTTCTTCTTTGACAGAGAGAGAGAGAGAGAGAGAGAGAGATCACAAGTAGGCAGAGCGGCAGGCAGGAGGAGAGGGAGAAGCAAACTCCATGCTGAGCAGAGAGCCTGATGCAGGGCTCGATCCCAGGATCCCGGGATCATCACCCAGGCTGAAGGCAGATGCTTAACTGACTGAGCCACCCAGTTGCCCCATGTGTAACCATTTTTAAAAAATAGTTCACCCAAATTATATATAATATATCTATTATATATATAAATTTGTATGTGTACATATATGTTCCCCATTCTTAGATAAGTAGTGGCATATTATACATACTTTATATGCCTTTTTAATTATAATTATCATGAATATAACTTCATAGATGGCATATAAAAATACCCCTCCTTCCTTTTCAGAGTTGCTTGGTATCCCATTATATGATGTACTCTGTCTTGTTCATCATCCTGATTGATGAAAAAGTTTTTTCTTCTTCTTTTCCTAAAGTAATGGAAGGAATGATAACCTTATATATAGTGATGATTCTAACTGAAAGACAATTGAAAGCTACTTTGAGCAAAAAGATGCCAATACTTAACACAAAATGTTTTGTACTAACTCTATGGTCTGTCAAAATTAGAGATTCTTTCCCTCTGTTGATAGACTTCACTTGGATTATTTTTATTGCATTGAGCTAGAAATCTCTTGACATGCTGCGCCAGAGACCACCTCAGTAACTTTATATATTAAATGCATTTTCGAATACTATCTAGATATTATCCACACCTTATGCAGACTTCTAGTTAAAGGAAGGGTCATCTGATCAATGCATTGATACTGAACCCTGGAATTTTTGTTGCTAAATACTAGATATCTGGTGGGTTTTGTCTGAAGTCAACACCTCATTGGGAGAACTACATGATATTTATAATCCCCTTAATTACTTTCTGCAAAACAGAAATTATGGGCTAATTATGAAATCCACTTGCAAATTTCTCTCATGTTCTTTAGCTACAAAGGAAAAATGTCATTTTTGGCTTGTTTCTGATTTATAAGTGAACAAAACATATACAAATTGTGAAAAAATGAATTCTTTTCAAACAAAGGAACTTTAAGCAGGGATTTGCAGATAATGTCTTTTTTTCTCCTCTAAAAGGATAGATCTGTGCTCTGCTTTATAATGGGACATCAGAATTTAGCAAATCTTGAGAAAAAATGGTTACAGTCTAATAGTCACATTTTTTTCTGTGAAGAGAAACAATTTCACATGGTGTAGTTAAGTTCTCAGGCCAGATTTGAAGACTTTTCTGAGAGTCTTACATAATAACAAGAAAAATAGTGTTTTCAAGACCGAACTTCATCAAATACATGTATTAAAACTCCTCAACTGGTTTAACCTTTTCAGAAGTCTCAACTGGAAAATATTCAACATAACTTTTATATTAGGGAGATTAGATTTATATTTGTCTAATGTATATTTGAAAAGTATACATGTGTTTATTATTCTCTTGTCATTCATTTGGGTCACATTGGATATGTATTTATGGAAATCATTTCTTTTTTTTCTTTAATTTTTATTGTTATGTTGATCACCATACATTACATCATTAGTGTTTGATGTAGTGTTCCATGGTTCATTGTTTGTGCATAACACCCAGTGCTCCACACAGAACGTGCCCTCTTTAATACCCATCACCAGGCTAACCCACCCCCACCCCCCTCCCCTCTAGAACCGGGATCTGAAGGGGTACGTGCACCCTAATGTTTATGAAAATCATTTCTAATAACAGTATCCTAACATATCATTCATTATGCAGGAAATAAAATTTTAATTACACCTACTATGACTGCTAGTTTTTTGACCGTTTTCTGGAAAACAATCTAAAAACAATCTGAATGTATCCTCTAGCCATAGTTCTGTGAAATGTATTTTATCTTCTTTAATGTTATTAATAATACTGTTTATATCATCAAAAATATCTTTTAGTGGAGGACAGGTGAGAAGAAATTATTTTTCTTTTTTCTATGACAGATCTTCTTTTGAGTAAGTAGGTTTTTATCTTATGAATGCAGTTATTTGTGCAACTAATAAGATTTCCCTGTTAAACCAAACTGTGGACCAGTTCTAGCCATGTTCTTATAATACATATTTCTGAACATTTTTATGTACTCACCATTGTTTTACTTTTGTTTTTCATGATATAATTTATATTATCTGGTCAATATATCAACCTACTTTTTATACTGAAAGAAATATATTATTACCATCATGTTATTATTATTATTATATATGATATATTAGATGTTATATTATTATATTAATAATGGCAAGAAAAATAATTAAATTTCATTTCCAAGATTGCTCTGTATCCACAATATTAAAAACCAAACAACCTTGTTTTAAAAGTTGATACATTAAAAAAAATGTTTTCTGTCTTGTCTACTTAAAAAAATTAAAGATTCTTCGTCACTGGAAATTTACATATAAGAAAAAACACCCTTTATTTATTGAAGTCTTTCATCATATGTAATCAAAATACTTTTTTTCTTTTTTGGGGGGAAGGTTGTCAGCAGGAAAAGATAAATTAGCGGGTAGATGATGACTCATAACCTGCAATTAGGTACATAAATAAATTAGAACAAAATAAAGTAGTGTCAATCTTAACGTACATTATAAAGTTGAGAGAAACATTACCAGAGAGACAGTCAATTAGTTGGTTGAGAATCAGTGATGTTAGATTTACTAAGATGTACTTTAGAAATGGTGACCATAGAATGAAGTGCTAAATGCCACCCACTACCCCCACAAGTGCATCTCACACTTTATTTGACCACAAAACTATTGAAAGAAACTTTGGATCCAACGAACAGCTGCAATAAGAGGCAATTAATGGTTCATAAAAGGGGATCAATCTTCATTGTAGATTACCTTATGGATTTTTTCAGAATGGTAGTCCAGATTGAACAAATTAAAATAGTACAAAGCACTAATGACAATGTTTCATATACATAAGACCTCAAAACCTTGCAGAAATAAGAAAAACAATTAAAAAGGCCTTTAAATTCCAGAAGAGACCCTTTTCACAATTTCTCTAAAATAAAGATTACACTATGTGATTCTCAGCAAGTAATCTATTTAGTTATTAAGAATAACATGAAATTTTAGAGCACATTTCTAATATTTGTAATTTATGTCACTCTTATTTTCCCTAACAGTTTAGATTTGTACATATAGCGATATAACATTCTTCTGAATTTCAAAACACATATTACTTTACACACAGTGAATACTTAATAATAAACAGGCATATTTGCCCAGGATGAAACCTTGACTATTTTTAGCTGTATATTTGGGGACTTGTTTATCATATTTTATCATCAAATAGTGGTAATAAATATCTATTTTTGGAATCCTGGTTTTTGGTCCCCAAAAGTTAGCAGAATGCACATAGGACTATTTTTACCTTTCTGGAATTTCTGCCCTTGTCAAAAAAAAAAAAAAAGGGAAATGACATTTTATATGGTTTGTATAGGATTCCTGTTCTCAATATTACAAGAACTTCTACATATTTATACACATTTTAGTCTTTGTGTTTCCTTCTTTGTCTCCCATTGGCTCTTCCTCTTCCCAGAATCACATATATGTTTTGGGACTTGTTAGGTGACACATCATCAGCATGTTTTTTCACCAATTCGTTATATCTGCTTCTTGCCCCCATGATTATAATTTTCTATTGATTTTAAATTTAAAATATAATAAATTTTACAGCTTTCTAATTTTTATAGCCAATTTTGAAAAAGATAAAAAGACCATTATTTTGGTATATCTCTTCATTCCATTCCAGTAAGATTATTTTTTAAGATTTTATTTATTTATTTGAGAGAGAGAGAGAGCAACTAGCGGGGTGAGGGACAGAGGGGAAGCAGGCTCTCCACTGAGCAGAGAGCCTGACATGGGGCTTGATCCTGGGACTCCAGGATCATGACCTGAGCTGAAGGCAGATACTTAACCAACTAAGCCACACAGGTGCCCCTAAGATTCTTTAATAGAAGGGAAATATTGTGTATTCTCCAGAGAAACAGAAGCAGTTGTTTATGTAGAGATATATAGAAAGTGATTGATTATGAGGGATTGGTTCACATCCTTCTGGAGGCTGAGACATCCCATGATCTGCTGTCAGTAGGGTAGAGGCCCAGGAAACCTGGTGGTATAGTTACAGTCCAACCCAAAGGCCTAAGAACCAATGGTGGAGCCAATGGTGTAAGCCCCATTCTGAATTCAAGGAATCAGGAGCACCAATGCCTAAGGCAGGAGATGGTTGTCCCAGAGCAAATGTGCATTTCCTCTGCCCTTTTGTTCTATTCAGACCCTCAGTGGTTGGGAGGATTGCTCACTCACATCCAGTAGGGAGGATGGGTCTTCTGGATTCAGATCGGTAATTGAAATGCTAATGACTTCTAGAAATACCCTCATAGATGCAAAAAGGAATTAAATTTTACCAGCTATCTGGGCATTCCTTAACCTAGGCACAGTATGCATAAAATTAACCATCCCAGTCAGTTTTCTGAAATTTTTGTATTTTTTTTGAATAGAAAAGACATTTTTTTAATTTTTTATTGTTATGTTAATCACCATACATTACATCATTAGTTCTTGATGTAGTGTTCCATGATTCGTTGTTTTGTGCGTAACACCCAGTGCTCCACGCAGAACGTGCCCTCTTTATACCCCATCACAGGCTAACCCATCCCCCCACCCCCCTCCCCTCTAGAACCCTCAGTTTGTTTTTCAGAGTCCATCATCTCTCATGGTTTGTTTCCCCCTGTGATTTCCCCCCCTTCATTCTTCCCCTCCTGCTAGCTTCTTCTTTTTTTTTTTCTTAACATATATTGCATTATTTGTTTCAGAAGTACAGATCTGTGATTCAACAGTTTTGCACAATTCACAGCGCTCACCATAGCACATACCCCCCCAATGTCTATCACCCAGCCACCCCATCCCTCCCACACCCCCCACTCCAGCAACCCTCAGTTTGTTTCCTGAGATTAAGAATTCCTCATATCAGTGAGGTCATATGATACATGTCTTTCTTTGATTGACTTATTTCGCTCAGCATAACACCCTCCAGTTCCATCCACGTCATCGCAGATGGCCAGATCTCATTCCTTTTGATGGCTGCATAATATTCCATTGTGTATATATACCACCTCTTCTTTATCCATTCATCTGTCGATGGACATCTTGGCTCTTTCCACAGTTTGGCTATTGTGGACACTGCTGCTATAAACTTTGGGGTGCATGTACCCCTTCGGATCCCTACATTTGTATCTTTGGGGTAAATACCCAGTAGTACAATTGCTGGATCATATGGTAGCTCTATTTTCAACTTTTTGAGGAAGCTCCGAAAAGACATTTTTATTTTACAAGGCACTCTATGTTTATAGCTGATGAACTTCAACTAAAGACAAATAAATAGACATAAAATAGGAAAAAAAAAAAAAGACTTTTGAACCTGAAAGAGTTTAAACACATAAATAGGTATCATTTGATTTCTTTTAAGCAACCATGATCCAGTCTCTACTGTCTTCTCTTAAGACATCAACATTTAATCAAATCATAGACATAGAATCTGCTTCAATTTCAGTCACCTACCTGTTAAATTGTCACTAATATCTAGTGTAGACCTTCCCTGGGACAACAGGCCTTTATGAACATGGTCCTTCTTGTCTGTAGACTCCTAGGCAGGTTTTATTAACACTATGAAGGCAGCTGGAATGAGATTTCAAAACCCAGAATAACACTGAGTGTGACTCAGTGACTGTTTTCCACTATCTGACTGTCACAGAGATGATTCCTTGCCTCTGCTATTGTGTGGAATTCAGGCACTATATTCCCTAGACTACTCTCCTGTGCATATGTGATCATGTGACCAGGTGTCACCAATGGGAAGAAAGTTGAGTTGATATATGTCACTTGTGTCACTTGCCATGAAATTCTAGGAAGCATATCGTATTATAAGGCTCTCCCTTTCTGTATTTATCAGCTGAACACAAGGAATATAAAACTTTAAGAAATGGATACAAAAAGAATGTGTTGAATTTTAACATCAAAAAATCAATGAAAGCCACAAATGTTGGGTGTTACATGTGTAAGACATAAGTGTTTATTCCCCCTGCTGTTTCAGTAATTATTAGATCTTAAGGCAATGACATCATTCTAATATATTTACATCATACTTATTTAGCTTATACCTGTGTTTAGCAAAGAAAGCAAGTGTACTGAAGAAAGAAAATATTTATTCCTATTTGTAGAGTCTAAGTTGACTATTCCCATCATCTTTGGTGTCAAGGTTTCCATTAGAATATTTTAAGATTTTTATTGCTGTTGTTTAGAAAAACAACAGAAAAACAATAGATTTTTATACATCTGCCTTATATCCTATGGTCTTCCTAAAGATATTTAGTAGTTCTATTGTCTAAAAAAATGTTCCTTAGGATTCTCTATTTACCAGGTCATACAATCTGCAATAGCAATATCTTTATCTCTTCCTTTACATCTTCATGCCATTGATTGATTGATTGACTGACTGACTGACAGACTTCTTGCTGGTAAGTACCTTGAGTACAATTGTGAACAGAGATAATAGAGTGGATATCCTTGCCATTTCCTCACCTTAGCAGATAGCATGCAATCTTTCACTATTAAGTATGATGTTAGCCTATAAATTGTCCATGCACACCTTTCGCTGGGTTTAGGAAATACTCTTCTGTTCCTACTACAGGAAAGGTTTTTATTTTATTTTATTTTTTTATGACAAACAGGTTCTAGTTATGTCAAATTATCTTTCTGTGTCTTTTGAGATGATCTTAGAGTTTTCTCCTTCATTCTATTAACATAGATAATTACATTCGTTAACTTTTCAAATGTTTAATCTCTGTTGAATTCCTGGAATAATTCCCACTTGATAGTGACGTATTATCCATCCTATGCATTTTCATTTGATTTGCTAATATCGTTTTAAGAGTTTTGCATTTGGTTTTATTAGAGTCAGTCATTTGCTTATGTCAGTCATTTGCTTATGTTACTGTTTTGTTTTGGTAACAGAGCTATGTTGACGTTATAAAATGAGTTAGGAAATGTTTGATCTTTTTTATTTTTCTGAAAGATCCTGTGGGATTTTTTTTCTTCTTTCAATGTTTGATGGAATTCATGAAATCATCTGAGTCTAAAATGTGTAGAGAAGTAATTTTATCTGCAAATTTAATGCCTTTAATAGATATAATGCTATTATTTGGGTTTTTATTTTTTTCTGTAGATCTGTCACTATGAATTACCTGCTTTGTGAAGGCATTTGTCCATTTTATCTAAGCCGTTGAATTTACACACAGAATGTGTCTCACATCATGTCTTTTTGTCCTTTTAAAATCTCCTTTTCAGGGGCACCTGGGTGGCTCAGTCTGTTAAGCCACCGACTCTTGATTTTCGCTCAGGTCATGATCTCTGGGTCCTGAGACTGAGCCCCACGTCAGGCTCTGTGCACAGCAGGGAGTCTGCTTGTCCCCCTCCCTCCGCTCTTCCCCCCTGCTCACTCATGTTCTCTCTTTCTCCAAAATAAAATTTTTTAAAACTCTCCTTTTCATTCTAAATATTTAATTACCAATATTACAGTACTTGTGATCTTTACTCTCTTCTTCTTATGTCAGGATAGAAATCTATCAGTTTTAATATTTTATTAATAAAAAACAACACTTGACCTGAATTTAAATGGATTTTTCTTTTTATTCTGATTTCCAGTTTCTTTGATTTCTACTCTTTATTCCCATTCTTTTTGTCCTTTCATCGCTTTAATTTGTTCTTTTTCTGTCTTCCTTAGGTAGAATTTTGACATCAGTAATATTAAATGTTTAGTTTTCTCTAACATAAGCATTTTAAAGCCATGCATTTCGCTTTAAGTGCTGTTTTAAGTGCATCACACACATTTTGATATGTTAACTTTTAATTGTATTCACTATGTGTATAAATAATCCCTTTTGTTGTTGGCTTATTTCGAATTGTATGAGCCTAGAGCTCACACACATCTCACTCTCCCCTGTGGGGGAAATCATGGGCTAAGGGTGTCCTGGCACTGAACTGTACTGCCTTGGAGTGGGGTAATGTGGGCACATCCAAACTGTTCCTCCTACAATCTCAGTACATCACATTCATAATTTTTTTTTTTTTTTTGCTTCAACGGTGTACAGGAACTTCTCCATCGGAAACCCGGTCCTCCACAAAGGCTCTCTCATCTGTGGGTGGGGGTCTAAATCAGTGTTCTCCAGGGCTGAGAAGGGCTGAAGTCAGGTTAGGGGCCACAGATGGGACAAAGTCTATTTGCCTATTGCTTGATGCTCAGATGGGCGGAACTTCCTTACCCCCTCGGTCCCTGGGTGCTAGACCCTACAGCTCCCACAGAGGCACTTTTGTCCATGGAGGGATGCAAAAATTGTTGTTGTGACAGGGATATAATGAGAGAAATCTTACTCAGCCATGTTCCTGATATCATTTCCCCCTCAGCTTTCCGAAAAGGTTAATGCTTATTTACAAAGGAGTCCTCATTTGCATGGTCCTAAGTGGTTCATTACTAGGTCCACTTTCTGCCCAGAGAGAAAGGGAAAAAGCTCTTTGCTTCTACAATGGATTTCTGATAAGGTAATATCTAGTTGGGTCTTGCTCAGTGTGACAAACTCTGTCCTTTAATTGGAATATTTAGCATATTTAAATTTCCATCATTATTAAACCATCATATAGTTGGGCTCAAGTCCATTGACTTGCCACTTATGTTTTCCATCTGTTTCCTTTTTTTGTTTCTTTTAGATATTTTCTTGCCTTCTCTTGAATTTCTTGACTATATTTTAGAAATCCTTGTATATGGAATTTTATATATTCTATTAGCTTATTGCCTATAGTTTTTTTTTTTTTGGTTAATATTTTCCAGCAACTGCTCTAGGGTTTAAAAATGTGCATATTTAACATATCAAAATCTACCTCTAAATAATATTATGTCACCTCATATTAAATGTAAGCCCCTTATAACTATATACTTTCCTTCCCTTATCCAGGCCTTTGTGCTATTCCCATCAAACATAGTACTTCTACATGGATTATAAATCCCCAATTATATTGTCACTATTTTGTTTTAAAAAAAAAACTTTATTTTAAAATGTTAAAATAAAATAATTGTATTTTAAATAAAATAGTTATATTTTAAAAATTAAAATCTGGATAACGTCTTTAATATTAGACCACAGATTTGCCATCTTTGGCTTTATTCATTCTTTTTTGTAGCTCCATATATATATCTGGTATCATTTTCATTTTGCTGGTTTTGCAGATCTGTTGGTGACACGTTTACTTGACCATTGTCTGTCTGAAGAAAGTTTTCACTTTACCTGGGTATTTTCACTGGGTATTTAGTTCTTGTTAGCAGGTTTTACTTTTATTTTATGTATATATGTATGTATGTATGTAGTTAACTTTTTTTTGAAGATATCAGTCCATTTTCTTCTGGCTTGCAGTTTCAGATAAGAAGTCTATCCTAAACCATATCCACTCTCCGTGTATGTGATAGTCATTTTCTTCAGACTGAACATAGTACTTCCTCTTTATCACTGGTGCTTAGCAGTTTCTTTGTGATGTTTCTTGATATGGTTTGTGTATGCATATGAGTATATATATATATCTGTTTATGTTATTGAGAATTTATTGAACTTCTTGGGCATATGCGATTTTGTTTTCATCAAATTTGGAATATTTTAACCATTTTTAGAAACATATTTTTGGATGTTCTTCCTTTTAGGATTCCACTTTTATTTATGATAAACCAATTGTTATTTTCTCAGATGTATCTGAAGATCTTTTTATTAATTTCGATAGTGTTTCTCTCTTGGTTTCATTTTTGATAGATTCTATTGCTATATGTTCAAGTTCACTGATATTTTATTGTCTGATGTCTTATATGTTGTTAATCCCACCTCATTAATTTTTCTTTTTAGATATTGTATTTTCCAACTTCTTCAGTAGTTGATATATATATATTTTTTTATTTATTTTATACATATATAAACACACATGTATAAAACAACCTCTACTCAAAATGTTGGGGAAATGGATAGTAATAGGACTCTTGATTTCTCTTCTTTCAGTGATCATAATGCTGCTCATCCTATTGCTGAATGTCAGAAAATAGTTTCTTCTAGTTTGTCTAGTTTTAGAATTTTTAAAATGTTGCTACATATTTAATGCTTTTATAAATGTTTGCTTCAATAATCTACAACTTAGAATAGTAATTAAGTAAAAAACAGGCAATTTTCAGTTGTATAATTTTTACATGTAAAACAAAATTATGGCACATTAATTATACATAATTTATCAAAAATATTGGTTATATTAAAATTGTTTAACTTAATTTTTTCCATAATTCAGACTAAAAAGGCCAAAATAATTAGTTAAAATTTTTTAAATTCTATGCATTAAATATGAGAGGACAGGGATTCATCATCTCTACCATATAGGGATAGCTGATTTTGGAACCAGGTAGTCTAAAAGAGTAAGAATGCCATATGACTCTAGGAGTTAAAGCTAACCAGATAATCCCAATTTTTGTTTGTTTGCTTTTAACTAATAGCCTCATTCTTGCTTCCTACTAGTAGCAGCAAATAAAAAAAAATTAAAATCATTAAGTGAATAATATGTGATCCATCATATGACCTCAAAAAACAAGAATAAAATACATATTCTTTAATTCCTGTTTATAAAGGCCATAGTTAAATTTCTCTGAATTCCCTATTGGTAAGTCCATTAATGATTTCATTTATGAGGTAATATATAGATTTTTTTCCCCAAGAACATTAACATAGAAAACATAATAAATTATAAAAGATGTGAACATGACTAACCATTTAAACAAAATGATATTTGATGACTCATGATATCACTGTATATAACAGCTATTTGTGATTATCATTTAATAAGCAATCTAATAAATGGTGTTAGGTTAACAGTGGTATCATGAAGCATCAAATATTTCCTAGTATTATATTTACTACAACAGTTCATTAGTTTAGCTACATCTATCATTAATTCCAGATTTATTAACAAAATTTCGTAGACACCTTTGCAACAATCTTGTTTTCTGAAACTGTGTTTCACTTATAGTCCATGAAAGAGCAATAGCATAACTACTTACAACTACTCTTCAAATATGTATACAGTTGCCTATACTATGAATCAATATTGTCATTTCAATTGCTATTGGCAAGAAAAATGTCAGTTTATTTCCAAATCTATAAATTTTGACTCTGAAAATCACTACAAACACTAATGTATTATTTTCCACAAATCTTGTTTCCCAATATAGATTTTATATAAGCAGCCTTTGAAAGTCTCTATTTTACAATGATTATTATAAGTGTGATAAATTTTTTGATCTAGAAGTTGTATAGGCTTCTGATTGTCCAATTTCTTACTAGTCAAATAAATAAATCAAAAAGACATAACACAGTTTGTTCTAGAAGTATAGTGACAGGAAGAAAAATTAAACACTTGTGGATTTTTTCCTACATGATCTCTGCTGTCCGTTCCTCAGCATATTTTTTCAAATTCCTTTCATGGAAAATGCATCCCCTAAATATGTTTACTTTAGAATTGCTTACTAAAAATCCAGTAGTGTTTATTATATAATATATATATATACTCTATATATAATATAGAGTAATGAATATTACATAATATATATTACTCTTTGCATTATTTTGACTACCTTTTTCTTTGTAATCTATTTATCTCCATATTTTGAACATATTTGTCTCATAACATTCCAAAATTCTAATGAACTTAACTTGTTTATGTATCTACTTGCTTATATATCTACTCACAAAATTGAACAGGATTCTATCTCCATAAAAGCATTTTCTGACCTGACACCCACAAATGGCCTTTTCTCCAAAAATGTTTAATTTAGAATAACTTGGCATTTCTTCTCACTGATTTCTTCTAACACTGAAATGTTAACACATTTCTTGGAAAACCCAACATCTTGTGACTTTCTTCCATCAATAAATTTCAAAACCTTTCTTTCTATCTCTGTAATATCAGGAAACCTGTGCATTGTAGCACTCATCATTTCATTAAAAATGACTGTTTACATGTCTCTTTCCTATTTGTACTATGAACTCTTCAGAGCACAAGTTATTTTTCACTATTTTTATGCTTGCACAGTGCCTAGAATATAGGAAGTGCTTAATTTTATCTGTTGAATGAATGAATTAATGAATGTGTGGGGATGCAGATTTCTTACACAGATGTACTTGCACATAAGTAGGTGTGACGAAATATGAGTTCACAGATGGGGGTAATGGTTTGTACACTCAGGATAAAACACTTAGGTTCCAGATGTACTTCTCTTCTTGGGGTATTGTTCGGTCTCCATTATAACCTTAATAAAGCATCAAGGACTCCTTACTTCCCATCTAAACTGTCATTATTTCCCTTTCAAGAATTAAAAAAAATGGGGCCTTAGTTTGTAGTATTCTGTTGTTATTTGTGTCTCTAATATTAACTGTAAATAGGCAATAAGCAAAAGTCAGAACTTTTAGCTGCTTAGCAATAAAAGAATTTTACAAATGTTATGATCACTGGGCCTTGTTGAAATTTCTAGAATGAATTTCAATCAGGAACAAAGAATATTTTATTGATTAGTGGCCTCCTTTCCTGCTAAACAAATCACTCATTTGCCCCTTGAAACCATACAATACTCCCAATAAATATTCAAGGAAGACTCAGTGGTAGGTTATTTCATAAACAAGAAGGCATAGACAAGGCTTAATGTGCTCTACCTGTCTTTGGCAGGAAGTTTATTTTTTTTTAAAGATTTTATTTATTTATTTGAGAGAGCAAGAATGACAGAGAGAGAGAGAGAGAACATGAGAGGGGGGAGGGTCATAGGGAAAAGCAGACTCCCTGTCGAGCAGGGAGCCCAATGTGGGACTCGATCCCGGGACTCCAGGATCATGACCTGAGCTGAAGGCAGTCGCTTAACCAACTGAGCCACCCAGGCGCCCTGGCAGGAAGTTTAAAGTACAACTTGAAATGTATGGAAAGACCTTGCCCAAGGCTACAGATACAAATGATTGCTTATGTGGAGTTTTTTTTTAATCGGTATATTATATAACAAGATAGTAAAATTCTTGCTTGTTTAGCAGTTTGACAAAGCTTTCCTGTAGGTTTTTTATTTGCAAATAAGTAAAAATGTCTTTCTAACTTCCCCCTGGCTCTGGTCTCATTTATTTTAACCCCTAATTCTACGGCAAATGCACCCTTCACTAAAATAGATTAAATTGCAAATCTCTTAACTGTTGTTTTTATTTTTCCTCCAATTGGGATAATAACCGATGAGGAAGAAAACGGCAGATTCTAATTTGTTTTTATATTCTATTTTAAAATGTATTCCAAGGCATCAACTCCCTTTGTAATTCTGTAATGAAAATATTTGGATAGGATGTGAACAGAAAAAAAAGTGTTTTATAATTAACATACATATACAAGATATTTTCTCCCTGAAAGATTCTGTTATGAATTATGGTCCTGTTGAGTTTAAGTGTGCTAGCTTCATGTAACTGGGAATTGTCTAAAATATTTGGAAATTTTGTGATAGAAACACATATGATCTCTGTTTTGCACAAAGGTGGTTTTTGTTCAGAGGAAAAAGTGGGGCTAACGCTAGTTTTAATAATCAAATATTTTGTTGAAACCAATAATTATCAAATGTTTCTGTTAGCAAAGTTTTTAGAGGAATCATTACAGTTTTCAGTCAACTATGAAATTGACTCATGATCTTCCAGTCATGTCACTGAATTTTTAGATAGCCTTCTCAATTTCACAAATAGCAAAACATAGGTGATATATTAAGATCTGATGTGATTTTCTGGGAGTGCTGACTTAACTTGGTTTAGAAAATAGAAACAGAATTATTTTCCGTGTAGCCCTGATAATTTTCTTCAATTTCAGCACACCCCAACTTCTTCTAGGGTTAATTTGGTTAACCCTGGGGTTAAGAAAAATAAAAAAAAATTAAATAAGATAAATCACAGCAAACTTCTCTCACAGAAGTATTTCAGTGAGAAAACACAGGAGGGAAAAAGAAAACTAAATGGAATAAACTTTTATTCCCAAAAGAGGAAACAGTTGACAAGGAAATATGTTTTAAACAATCACCAAGAGTAAAATGAAGAAGTATATCAAAAAGTGCCTCACCTTTTGGGGTGCCTGGATGGCTCAGTTGGTTAAGCATCTCACTATTGATTTCAGCTCAGGTCATGCCCTCAGGGTTTTAGAATTAAGCCTCAAGCTGGGCTCTGCACTCCGCAGGGAGTCTGGGGGCGTCTGCTTGTGGATTCTCTCTCCCACACCCTCTGCCCTGCCCCACACAGCCCCCCACTCATGCACACTCTCTCTAAATAAATAAATATACAAACAAACAAATAAATAAAATCTTTAAAAAAGTGCCTCACATTTTAATATAATATGATTAAACAATAGAAATTAACCATAGTTAATATTTCAGCTGCAATTACCTTTTTTTACTCAGTTCTCTTGTCCACATTCTCAGTTTTTATCTAGAGTCAATAGAAAAATACTGAATTCATATAACTGTGTCTGTACTAATCAGCACTTTTTCATTTTGCATTTCAAATGTCTGCACGTGTAAAATAACATCAGTTAGAAGAAGAAAACAACTTTGGCCAAAAGTTTTATATTTCTACAACTTTTGACAGACATTGATTAAAATGTCTCAAACCTGTACATCCCAACTTTTTCCCATCTGTTTTGTTTTGGAATAGGTGGCGTCCATTTAATGTAAATTAAAAGGTAAGCAATAACTGGTTGTTTTCTGTGCGGAGCATCAAGTAACACTACCCACTACCTGATCTACATCTAAATCTTTTAGGACTCTGTGGGCTCTCCAGAGCGCTGGTAGATACTAGGGTATTCAACATGGCTGTGGGAATTAAGGGTCATCGGAGGAGTCTTGCCTTAGAAAGTGTTCTTTAGAATCAGAATACAGAGAGTTAGTGCCATTAATCAGGGATAGCTAAGGAGCAGGATTAGCTTTAGAGACGGGAACAGGGTGTATTAAGGCTCTAAGGGAAGAGCAAATATGGAGCACACAGGTGGTGAATAGCAGCTGGGAGAGGAAGCACGTTTGTAGAAATCCCAGACAGAGGCTAGAATGGGGCTGGAGTACTAAGCAAACTACAGATATTGCAGGCTTTGTAGACTTGAATCTCTGAAGCTACAGGAATCTACTGGAGAGATTTAAAGAGGATAGCGATATGATAACAAATGGTATGTTTTAGGATACAGACTGCGATAAAAAAAAAAAAATGCACTGAGGTTGGGATAAAAACGGAATGAGAGAAGTCAGAAAGGAGTCTATTGTATTTGCCCAGGTGAGAGACTGTGATAGCTTAGAATAAGGCGATAGCAGAAGACAGACTGAGAAATGTTAAAGAGATAATATTGACAGAACATTTTGGCCCTCTGCAGCTACCAATATCCACTGATTGAGGCTTACTTGATAGTTCTAATCGCTTCAGATCTTAAAGACTCATTTTTATGTGCTCATATTAAAACGTAGTAAAATAGAGGCTTCCTTTTTAAAATTCAGTGCACATCCCTTAGTCTTTGGTTAAGTGGCATTCCTAGTTGTTCTGAACACTGGGACATTACTTCCAATTTTCAGATTTGACTTTACACTGAGCCCTTTTTCTGGTTTCTTGTTTCAATTAGAAGTTCCAAACTTAGACTCAGTTCGCTCATTGTCCCTATTTTATGACACAGATATCCAAACACCAAACCCGCAAAATGTTTCATGTTTTCTGCCTGACTTGCGCCTGTAATGATAACCAAGCAAATGAAACCGAGGGCTTTAATTGTTCATAAAGCAGGTTCAGAGCTAGGGTTATTCACTTGTGTTAAAGCAATTTAGTTTCTCCAGAACAGGACACTTTGTTGCCAGGAAAGCAGTGCATTTTGAGAGAGAAGTAGCTACACACCACAAAGACTCTACATCATTTGTAACTATTATTACATTCTACCTTCACTGCAAACCTAGGAAGAGGTTTTGATAGTTATTCACATTTGAAACCTGAGGAAAGTGGGTCACGGGAAATTTAAATAATATTTTTTGATGGCATGGAGTTAATTTGGATAGTAAAAGTAGAAGAACTTGTGAGGAAGCTACTTGGCATAATGTAATAAAGCCATTAAATTTTCATAAAGAGATCTCTCAACCCATCTCAAGAATCCAAATCAATGCTGTAGAATGATCTAACAGTCATCATTTCCTTATGTTAATTTTCTTTCTTAAAATTACATGCTCCTCTACCTCAAGTCCTGCTTCAATTATTACTTCCCTACACTTCTTATTTGCTGATATGTAAAAGCAATGCAGTCCTTTCTTAAAATTTATGTATATATTTAGTGAACAGTTCATGTTGTTTTGTAGAATAATCAAAAAATGCATTTGATAAAAATAGATAAAAGGCATCCCACAATGTCAGAACTACAAAATAACCCTGTGGAATATATTCATCCTAATATTTTTATATATAAACATATAAATGTTTAGGGATTTTTTGTTTTGTTTTATTTAGAGTTTTTGTTTGTTTTGTTTAGAAATGGGATCATGTAATAAATACCAATTCATAACATTTTTTCCATCCAACAAAATATTGTAAACTTTATCTAGGGTAGCAAGAGGTATATATTTACATAATTATGTAACAATTTTGTGGTTCACCCACACAATTTCTGACAATATATTAATAATTGCTTTAGGTGAGTTCTTTGTCAGTAACTTTAGGCAAAGGTATATTATTTTACCACATAAGCTTCAAAAAAAAAAAATGCCAAACCAAGGGGAAGTGTAAATCGATCATGTGTGGAAAAGTAATGCCATCAAAAATGACCATGCCACTCCAAATCCAAATACTCAATACTTGAATTCAATAACTATTGTTAACCATTGCCCATTCAGTAGGCTAATGCTTCTGACAAATAAACTTTTCCTTCCAAATTTTACTAGTTGCAGAAGATTTCATTTTCTTACTCCACCTAGTCAACTCGTACACATTCTTTGAGACCAATTTCAAATGTCTATTTCCACGGCCCCACTTTTTAAACTTTCCCTGGGAGATTAGTTATTTCTCTGTATATACATTTAAACAATAAATTAGAGACCTCAGTCACAGACTTTATCATTCTAACTTGTTAATTTCCTCCAGAAGGTTGCTTGTTCTCTTAAAACCTGGCAATGTTTTATTCATTGTGGCATTGGCAACACTCCTGCAATGTTTGGCATAGAAGGACAATGTGTCTTAATCTCAGGAAACAAACTGAGTGTTGCTGGAGTGGTGGGGGGTGGGAGGGATGGGGTCGCTGGGTGATGGACATTGGGGAGGGTATGTGCTATGGTGAGCGCTGTGAATTGTGTAAGACTGATGAATCACAGACCTGTACCTCTGAAACAAATAATGCATTATATGTTAAAAAAAAAAAAAAAGAAGACAGTAGGAAGGGAAAAATGAAGGGGGGTTAATCGGAGGGAGAGACAAACCATGAGAGACTATGGACTCTCAGAAACAAACTGAGGGTTCTAGAGGGGATGGGGGATGGGGGATGGGTTAGCCTGGTGATGGGTATTAAAGAGGGCACGTTCTGCACGGAGCACTGGGTGTTATGCACAAACAATGAATCATGGAACACTACATCAAAAACTAATGATGTGATGTATGGTGATTAACATAACATAATAAAATAAAAAAATAAAAAATAATAATAAAAAGAGGACAATGTGTTTATGAAGACCAAGAATGTTCTGTCATTTTTAAGACAGATACTTAGCCATTACCCACCAATACCTTGTATGAGTTGTTACAATATTAAAATGTTCTTATTCCTTATAGAACTGCAATTGTTCTAAGCTCCCAGATAGTCCCCTGTATTCTCCTAGGAAAGCCCAGAACTTCCATGTGATACAGGCACTACGAGTTTAATAATGACACCCAAAAAGTCTTTAGAAATTACCTGCTCCATTTCATGCCACAGTCTTTTCTCATGGTTTTGTGACTCTTCAACCTGATAATTTCTTTCTTTTTTTTAAGTTTTAAAAAATTTTTAAAGATTTTATTTATTAGAGAGAGCACAAGTAGGGGGAGAAGCAGACAGAGGGAGAGGGAGAAGCAGGCTCCTCTTTGAGGAGGGGAGCCTGATGCGGGGCTCAATCCCAGGACCCCAAGATGATGACCTGAGCTGAAGGCAGACACTTAACTGACTGAGCCACCCAGGCACACCATTACCTGACAATTTCTTAATAACTGCTCATAGATTTCTTAATGCTGCTCATAGATATGTCTATGAACACTGTATTTCCTGGTGTACTGTTAACACACAGTTCAGAATAATATTTTTAGAGCTTTGAGAAGATGCATCTAGTGAGGTTTGTTGTAATAGTGGTAGTAGTGGTTTTACTTGGGTTGTATTTTGGTTTTGTTTGTGTTTTTTTCCCCTACACTTTAGGAAAACTCACAAAATATCTTTTCTTCTTCTTTTTTCTTAATTTTCTTTTTTTTTCCTTCTTATTTTACTCATCTCCCCACCCACTTCCCCTCTGGCAACCTTCAGCTTGCTCTCTATAGTTAAGAGTCTGTTTCTTGGGGCGCCTGGGTGGCTCAGTCGTTAAGCATCTGCCTTCGGCTCAGGTCATGATCCCAGGGTTCTGGGATCAAGCCCCGCGTCGGGCTCCCTGCTCAGCGGGGAAACCTCCTTCTCCCTCTTCCACTCCCCCTGCTTGTGTTCCCTCTCTCGCTGTGTCTCTCTCTGTCAAATAAATAAATAAAATCTTAAAAAAAAAAAAGAGTCTGTTTCTTGGTTTGTTATTCTCTCTTTCTCTCTCTCTTTTTACCCTTTGCTTATTTGTTTTTTGTTTCTTAACTTCCACGTATGAGTTAAATCATACAGTATTTGCCCCCCTTTGCTTATTTGTTTTGTTTTGTTTCTTAAATTCCACATCTGAGTTAAATCATACAGTATTTGTCTTTCTCTGACTGGCTTATTTCACTTAGCATTATACTTTCTAGCTCCATCTAAGTCATTGCAAGTGGCAAGATTTCATTTTTTATGGCTGAGTAATATTCCATTGTATGAATATACCCCCTCTTCTTTATCCATTCATCTATTGATGGACACTTGGGCTGCTTCCATAATTTGACTATTGTAAATAATGCTGCTCTAAACATCAGAATGCATGCATCCCTTTGAATTAGTGTTTTTGTATTCTTTGGGTAAATACCCAGTAGTGAAATCACTGGATCATACGGTAGTTCTGTTTTTAAATATTTGAGGAAACTCCATACTGTTTTTCAGAGTGGCTGCACCTGTGTGCATTCCCACCAACGTGTAAGGGGGTTCCTTTTATTCTACACCTTTGCCAACACTTGTTGTTTCTTGTGTTTTTTATTTTGCTGATTCTGACAGATGTGAGGTGATATTTCATTGTAGTTTTGATTTGCATTTTACTGATGATGAATGATGTTGAGCATCTTTTCTGTCTCTGTTGGTCATCTGTATGTCTTCTTTGCACAAAATATTTTTTGAAAATGACAACTTTTTCATCTGTAAATTCTATGCACACTCAATACTGAGCAAACCTTTTAAGTTACTTAATATTTTGTTTGACGGTTTCTATTACATGAGCAAATGGAGTATGCTGGGGTTAATTGCTCTTTTTTAACCCCTGGGCTGAATTCAGTAGTGCATGAGTAATTGGTGACTTTTGAGATATAGAAGCAGAAGGTTTGTGAATAGATATGAAACATTTTTTAGAGCACTGGAGAGTTTTGTGATCCCTTTCTTATTTAGACTTTAGACTTTTTAAAATTCTAGTCTTCGTTAATATAAAACAAGCTGGATCCCTGTTTTTAATTATTCCTTGACACTGAAAATAATTTTGGGAATTAGTTGTATATAAACAACTAGTTTATCCAATCATACAAAAATTTTCAATACGGTAGACTGGTTTCAGTTCACTGATGTTTTTATAACATTATTATAACTATTCTTGTATACAGCACTTTAAAAAAAAAGCCTGACTGAGCTATAATTGATTTACAAATCATTACACATATTCAATGTACAGTTTGGACATACGCAAACACCAGTGGCACCATCACAACAATCTATCCATTATCTTTTAAACTTTTCCTGTTTCCTTTGGGGTTTTTTGGTTTTTTGTTTTGTTTTCATTTGCTCATTATTTTACTACAGTGACCTTTAAAGCAAGATACAGGTATGTTTTCCATGTAATAATATTTCCCATTAATAAATTTGAAATCTCAATCATCTGTATTTTTATACCTACATAGAAAGCTTTATTCCACCTTGAAAATCTGAAGATAAAAGTGCAATATTTTGGAATGCCTTATAATCTTATTACCTTTTAAAAAATTCTCTGAAGATATTTTCTTATAATTCACTTAGCCAAGTTTGCTAATGAAATGAAACATTAATTTCATATTCATTAATCATTTTTATTTTCCCTGATTTAGTTTGGCTCCAGCTATTACTTGTAGAGGACTTAGAGTGGGTGCAAGGAGAAGGGAGATGAAAAGTAAAGTGAGATTTTGACATGGGATTAGAAGAATAGAGTGGGGAGAACAGAGTGGGGGGCGGGGGAGGGGAGAGGTAGTAACTCAGAACTTCCTTTGAAGTTGCCTCACTTCCTTCCCTTATGAGATTCTATGACTACCCTCCCCTTAACTCTTTCAGGACCACATTCATTTTTTTTTTTTTTTTAAAGATTTTCTTTATTTATTTGAGAGAGAGAGAATGAAAGATAGCATGAGAGGGAAGAGGGTCAGAGGGAGAAGCAGACTCCCTGCTGAGCAGGGAGCCTGATGTGGGACTCGATCCCAGGACTCCAGGATCATGACCTGAGCCGAAGGCAGTCGCTTAACCAACTGAGCCACCCAGGCGCCCGACCACATTCATTTTTAGAGCTTGAGTACTTTTAACTCTAAAATGATTTATTTTGAGGGGCACCTGGGTGGCTCAGTCAGTTAAGGGTCTGCCTCTTGATCTCAGCTCAGGTCTTGACCTCAGGGTCATGAGGTCAAGCCCCATGTTGGGCTGCACACTGGGTGTGAAGTCTACTTCAAAAAATAAAATCAAATAAAATGATTTATTTTGAGCAGTATCTTATTTCCTAGTAATTCTTCCTAGGGAGACTCTAGTGAACATAGAGTCATTCTGTACCACAGATCTTTCTCAGGTGGAGCATTTGATAGTAGGGTGTTGATGAAATGATTATGATACCTCACTTTTAAGTAAATTATCACTGTGAATACTACATTTTATCATTATTGGTAGCAAATTCTTGAAAATGGACTATTATATTTTGCTTATATATTGCAATTACTACTTTATTATCTGTAAACTCTCTTTAATTCCTGGTGATGGACATTCATAAACAAAAACTGTTTTACATCCACAAATGTTAAATATTCAGAATCATCTAAGAGAGAGACAATATTTCTGGCTGCTGGGAATATTAAAATCTCTAGAAAAATGATATGTAAGATTTGCAAATACTAATTCTCTAGGTTCTCCTAAAGTGCACATAATATCAGTTTACTTTATAGAAACAGGCTCAACAATTTTCTAACTACTAACTTCGTTTGCCTAAGAAAAGTGTACTGACTATGGAACATGTGTATACCAGTATAAATTAGTGATATCATACCCTTCCACTTCGTGAAGAGGTCATTATTTGCATTTTAACTGTTAAACATTACCCCTGTGTTTAAAAGCAAAGTGCAAGTTCTATTTATCTAGTGTACAATTTGTACATAATAGTTACATACATTATCTTGAATGGATAAGGCTGGTTTCCTCAATCAAATTATCTGCGGACTCTCCCCAACTGTACATTCATCACTATGGGTAAAAAAAGTTTTCTTGTTTAAAAATGTTACTTGGGGGTTCTAAGGAAATATTGATGATTTTCCTCTCTATGATTGTTCCTGATGATTTCTAATTGAATGGTAGTATTTTATCTGAATACCTATGAGAGAGAATTCCAATCATAAAAGTGACATATTTATAAAGGTTTAAAAAAGAAATTATAACTGATATTTGAATTTCCTGCTGATTTTTTCCTTAGATGTTTCTGTTTTACAATTGAAGAATAATTTTCAAAATATTTGGTAGCTGGATTACAACTGTTTAAGGGCATTATTATAAAAATAGCTCTTGGCAGAAGCCATACTCTAAGTCTATTGTTAACAGACCCCAACATTTCCATAGCTGTCTTCTGGCTATCTACCCTGAGACTGAAAATCTACAGAGTGGGGGTGCCTGGATGGCTCAGTCGTTAAGCGTCTGCCTTCGGCTCAGGTCATGACCCCAGGGTCCTGGGATCGAGCCCCGCATCGGGCTCCCTGCTCCGCGGGAAGCCTGCTTCTCCCTCTCCCACTCCCCCTGCTTGTGTTCCCTCTCTCGCTGTGTCTCTCTCTGTCAAAAAATAAATAAAATCTTTAAAAAAAAAAAGAAAATCTACAGTTATTTTATTTACTTTTGTGTAATATAATTTCATAAGATTCCATTTTCAATGCCTATTTGGATATGATATTTTTATCTTCATTTAATGAAGTATTTTTACAAGCTGTACTTTGCATTTTATTTTAATGATCCTAAAAAAAACTATCAAACTTTGTTTTTAATTTGCTCTCAAAAATATTCAAATTAAAATTTGCATTTACCAGTTCACTGTGTTGGTAATAATCAGCAGAATGAAATGGTAAATACGAGAAAATGCATCTTTTATGGTTGGATAAACCCATCAATAGGAACAACAAAAAAAGACTGCCTCTCTTTTATTTAATAAGCTTGAGAAAGCTCTTACTATAAACAATATATCCCACCAACCATGTAAGAATTTATTTCTATTATTGTGATTTAGTTAGTTGAAAAACTGGCTTTTACCAGCTTGCAAATTACTTATTGTTCTTATTAAAGGGAGTTTTTCTTTCTAGAAGTCAATAGACTGCAGTAGTTAGTAATTTTTACAGTAGAGATTCTAAAACTAGTGCTTCCCTATTTCCTCAGTGCTTAAATATCATCAACATAAAACCAGTTAAAAGAACTGATGACTTATAAAAATCCTCTCAAAAAGCAACATGGAAAAAGACTGAGAATTTGAAATCTAGAAATATGACTTTTTTGTTATTGTCAAAGTTGAATCAAAAGCAGTGCTAATTACATGATGGAAAGGGACGGGACTTTATTCTGCCAGCGTGTGGCAGAAAGATATTATAAGACAGTATAATTATATTACCAAGAAATGTAGAAGGTTTCACTCAAAAGAATTCCTTTAACATACTGTTCAAGTAGAGATGTTTTATTGACACTAATTCAAAGGTTAGGAGTTCAACAAACTGGAGATTCTTGTGAAAAGATTATATATTTTATCAGACAGGCAGAGATGATTACCAATGAGTTAGATATATGTCAATATAGGGGTAGGTTACAAAGTCAGGGAAGACTTGTACATGATGTGACATTTAACTGTATTCTGAAGAATACTCTTTGAATGATTGGATAAGAAAATATAGGAAATACTTAAGTATGAGGATGAGCATGGAAGATAACTTGAAATTTTAAGTAACTGTTACATTTTAGAGGGCTACTGATAAGAGCAAAGAAGAATACAGTGTAAGGAAGGAGTAATATAAATGCGAATCATTGGGCATCTGACTTATGGACTTAAACACTTAATTATGTAGGAAATAGTACAGTTGTACATTATCTTGGGTAAGTAACTGCATCATAGACCATCCCAAACAGTGACTTCAAACAAGAGCCTTTTTTGTTGTTGTTGTTCACAAAAATATGTCCCTATAATTTAGGCTGTGCTCAGCTTTTGTTTTGTTTTTTTCTTCTTTTTGAGTCTGTCTGGGGTCACTCATATGGCTTTAGTCATGGCTCCACAGATTGATCTAAGGGCATAAGCTGAGCCTTTTTTTCTGATCCTTGCATTATACTCCTGGGTTTCAGCTGAGATTCTCATCAGGCAGCCCTGCATTCCTAGAGGGCAGTGAACTGGAGCATGACAGTTCTGAAATCCTGGCAGATACAAGATGCCAGATCCCCCTCCTTTAAGGAGAGGGGAGGTTCCATAATGAGGATGAAGTTCTTGTCCTCTGGCATGGTTCCTTAATTCCTATGTGTGTGTTTTTGTTTTCTGTTTTTTGTTTTGTTTTTTAACTCTTTTTTTTTTTAAGATTTTATTTATTTGACACAGAGAGAGAGACAGCGAGAGAGGGAACACAAGCAGGGGGAGTGGGAGAGGGAGAAGCAGGCTTCCTGCGGAGCAGAGAGCCCGATGCGGGGCTCGATCCCAGGACCCTGGGACCATGACCTGAGCCGAAGGCAGATGCTTAACAACTGAGCCACCCAGGCACCCCTGTTTTTTAACTCTTGACAAAGCATGTGGTTCTGTGCTTTGAACTCTAAGACCTTTTTTTTCTTCATATTTATAAGAAATGGTCTGTATTTATTCAAAGCTAATTAATTTTCTCAGTCAGTTTCCAGTTCATAAAGGCCTGAAGAGTTGAAGTCTTCTTTTCATTTGGGAACGTTCTTGTTCTCTTTTAGTCCAATTTGTAAAAACTCTCTTATAAACACTAAAGTCATTCTATGTATCATGCTAGAAGTCATTTCATTAGGCCAAACTTAGACTAAGAGTTCTTTTGGAAATCTGCATCTCTCTACTTTGGTTGATGTGTCTGAGTGCGGTAGAACAACATTCTTAATATTCTCAGAAGCCTTTCACCCAGTTGAGAATGTCTCCTGGGCACCACCTTAAATCCTTCTGAGGTCTTGACTAAAACTTGTCATAGCCACAACTTGGTTTTGATCTTTACAGAGAAACTATTTCTTACTTTGAAAATTTCTTGTAGCCTGAAGTGTCTAGTAATAAGAACAGTGTTATTTTCCAACCTGGCCAATACTAGGACTATCCATACTTCCTTTTGTTCTGTTTAAAAACTGATTTTATTATTATTATTATTATAGTTTATCACTCACTGTACATTATAGTAAATAGAAACACACATCGGCACATTCCACGTTCTGTCTATGGATCTCCTTAGCTGGGTTCTTTTTTTTTTAATACTTTGTTTGAGAGAGAGAGAGCATGCACGCTTGTGCTCACAAGCAGAAGGAGGAACAAAGGCGGAGGGAGAGGGAAAGAGAGAACCTTGAGTTGACCCCACACTGAGCATGCAGCCCAACGCTGGGCAATCTCATGACCCAGAGACCATGACCCCAGCAAAAACCAAGAGTTGATCACTAAACCAACTGAGCCACCCAGGCGCCCCTCCTTAGCTGGTTCTTTATGTAAGCTACCAGAGAATACAAAACACAGGTGGTCCTTTCTCTGAACTTCAAGGGTCCCTTTGCCATCCCTCATCAACAGTTTGGATGCCACACTAGGCTTGGCCAGTGGTATCCATTTGCCACCAAAGCCAAAGGCAGTGTAACAAATTTTAGATTTTTGTTATGGCAACACCCATTTCTAAGCACGAATTTCAGTATCACTTCCATTTCTGTGTAAAAACTACACAAGTCTTAGTGTTTTGAAACAATAACCATTGTATTTATTGATGACTGTGTGGGAGAGCAGTTTTCCTGGGCCAGTTGGATGGCCTTTTCATGGTGTTACCAGGGGACATAAATTCAGCTGCATTGAGATGGCGGCTCCCAATGAGACCAGTTGATGTAGAAGGCTATTGTTGTGTCAGTCTGTCTCTACTCCATAGGATTTCATGCCACAGTAAGCTAGTCTGAGCTTCACATAGGAGGGATATGCCAGGTTTCAAGTATTGGAAAAATGTTTGAATGTTGATGCCAGCAAGGAAATTTCAATTTATTAGGTTTTCAGTAGAGGTTATGGAGTGTATTTGGGACATGAGGAGGTTGAGATATATTCAGTCCCACTGACACTGAGTACGGGTTGGTTGCTTCTCTTTACCACCCTTTTCAGAACACACAGATAAAGACATTACCTTCTAATATCAGAGTACTTGAATAAACATGACAAATGCATTGAATATGATAACATGGATAAGTGGGCACAGAATTAGTAAAACTGTATTACATATCTGGAGAATAAGTAGCTAATTTTGGATAGAATATAAATTTTATTGGCACCATGGTGTGAAATATATCTAGGTGTGAAAAAGTTACACATTCTAAGTTGACAAGGTAATTTTGTATAATTCAAAATTGTTAGAACATTTTTGAAGACAGAAAACTCAAAGTTTTAAAGTGTGTGTGTGTGTGTTTAGCAGTCTGACAGAGAAATCTATAAATGGGACTACACACACCTATAAACAGGACACATGAGCTCAAGAGCTGGCAAACTTTTATATATTTCATGAAGAAAAAGAAATTCAGTATTCAGCACCAGTGATTCTGCTAGATACTATGTATATGAATTCATTATGTCTCACATAACTCTACCATAGTTTTTAAAGCATTACTTTTTTTTCAAGATGAGAAAGCAGAGTATGAACAATTGACACTAACTTGTTTAGTTCAGTCAGGATCAGAACTGAATTAGAGAGGCACCTGGGTGGCTCAGTTGGTTAAGCATCTGCCCTCGGCTCAGGTCATGATCCCAGGGTCCTGGGATGGATTCCCGCATCGGGCTCCCTGCTCAGCGGGGCGTCTGCTTCTCTGTCTCCCTCTGCTCCTCGCCACCTTTACTTGTGTTCTCATTTGCTCTGCTCTTTTTCTTTCTCTTTCTCCAATAAATAAATAAATAAATAATCTTAAAAAAAAAAAGAACCGAATTAGAATCTAGATGTGCTGAAGTAAGTAGCCTATGTGATATACAACACATATAGCTAGCACAGTTTCCAGGTTCAGTTCAGTGGCCCCTCTTAATTTTATAAAATGCAATAATGGGAAAAAGATATTTGGATGTTTGTAACCATGGTTTTTGTATTAGAGATCAGTGAGAATTAGATATTGCAAATATATAGAGAGAAAAAAGTTCCACTGAAATACATATTACTAAGAGTGAATGGGGCATCTGCGTGGCTCAGTCAGTTAAAGGCCAACTCTTGATTCAGGCTCAGGTCATGATCTTAGGGTCATGGGATCAAGCCAGAGTCAGGCTCCAGGCTCAGAGTGGAGTCGGCTTGTTCCTCTCCCTCTGCCCCTCCCCCACAACCCCCTCCACAGATACCACCTGCTCTCTCAAATAAATAAATAACAAAAAAAGTGAAGGTTAGCTCCCAGTTCAAGCCCAAACAATATATGTCACATACTTGAAATAAATTTTGGGTGACTGTTGAATTACTGTTTTATCTAAATACACTAGAAGGTGTTTGGAAGCAGATTTTCTCCCCACCATGGCCTGCCTTGTCCCATCTTCACCCCATGAGGCTTCACAATAAGCTTCACTTAATGGCAAAAACAAAAAACACAACAAAAGAACAATAATTATAGTAACTAACTTCCAGTGGGGAAATGAACATTAAGTGTTGTCTTACTAACAAATTTGAAAAATTAAATTGAAAAAAGCTTTGTAAGAAATCCAGAGGAAAACAGCACATTACTTATTGGGAAAACAACAACAAAACAATGATTTGAATGACAGTGAGTATTTTTTTTAAAGCTTTTATTTATTTATTTATTTGAGAGAGAGACCATGAGCGGGGGGGAGGGTCAGAGGGAGAAAGAGGGTCCCCGCTGAACAGGAAGCCCAACGTGGGGCTCCATCCAGGAACTCTGGATCATGACCTGAGCCAAAGGCAGACACTTAACTGACTGAGCCACCCAGGTGCCCCTGACAGTGAGTTTCTTATCAGAAACCATGGAAGTCAGAAATAAGTGCTACAATATTTTTCAAGTGCTGAAATAAAAATCAACATAAATCTACAATCCTAAAGCCAGTGAAAATATTGGGTGTGACAAATTAGTGAAGACATTCTCAGAGGAAGGAAAAATAAGACAATGTGTCACAGCAGACCTCTCCTAAAGAATGGCTAAAATTCTCAAAAGAGAAAGAAAATAATTTTTAATAGAAACTTTGAAACTTGAGAAGAAAGAAAGAACATTGTAAACAAAAATATGGGACTGTGCACTAGGCTTTCATTCTCCTCTTGAGTTTTTAAATTATGTTTGACAGTTTCAGCAACAATTATAAAGCTATCTAATGGATTTCTAAATGTAAGTTGAGAAAAACTTTAAAGCAATTATAAATGGAAGAGAGTAAAAGAATTTAAGGGGAGCAAAAGTTCGTACACGTCATTCAAACTGGTAAAGACACCAGTGCCTGTGATAAATTATGTAAGTATAATGTGGCACTTAGGGCAAACAGTAAAAAGCTGTACAAAGAATTACAATCAAGTACACTAAAGATAAATAAAATGTTCGAGCAACCTACAGAAATTTAGGGAAAAGCAAGAGAAGTGAAAGGGAAAGAGAACAAATTAAAAAAAAAAAAAAAACTAAAATGGCAGACTTAGGCTCTAGCAAATCAATGATTACTTAATTACTCAAAATCGGTTATGGACAGAATGGATTAGTAAACACGCCTTTACTGCGCTGTGTACAAGAAACTTACTTCAAATGTAATGATATAAGCAGGTTGAGAATAAAGGGACAGAAAATGATAATCATGAAAGTTTTAATAAGAAAAAATCAGGAGTGACTCTGTTAACATTAAATAAGCCTCAATTTCATTAATATTAGACCACAGAGCAAAGAAATTTACCAAAGTGACTGAGGGGTATTACATAATGAAAAAGGGTTAATACAGAAGAAAAGTCACTAATCCTAAATGTGTATACACTGAACACAAGAACTGGAAATTATGTGAAGAAAAACGGATAGAGCTAAAAGGAGAAACAGAAAAACCACATTTATAGTTAGAGACCACCACACCTATCTCTCCACAACTGATGGAAGAACTAGAAAGAAAATTGGCAAAAATATGAAGGAACTCCACAATATCATCAACCAACAGAATCTGCTATTCTAATAAAGACGTATAGAATACCTCACCCAAACACAGCAGAATACACATCCTTTTCAAGTGCCAAACAAATATATCAAGAGAGACTGTAATCTGAACAATAAGGTAAGCCTCAATACATTTAGCAGAAATGAAATCATGCAGACTATGTTCTCCGACAGTGAAATCAAACTAGAAAACAATAGCAAAAGGATAACAAGAAAATCTCCAAACACTTGGAAACTAAACTACACATTTCTTAACCCAAGAGTCAAAGAGGGAGGGTCAGGGAAATGACAAATTCATTAAACTGAAAGAAAATAGAAACTCCACATATTAAAATTTATAAATACAGCTAAAGCATTGCTGAGAGAAAAATTACTAGCACTAAATTCATATATGAAGGGGAAAAATGTCAATCATTTGAGATCCCACTAAAAGAACATAGGAAGGGGCGCCTGGGTGGCTGAATCGGTTAAGCATCTGCCTTCGGCTCAGGTCATGGTCCCAGGGTGCTGGGATCGAGCCCCGCATCGGGCTCCCTGCTCAGCGGGAAGCCTGCTTCTCCCTCTCCCACTCCCTCTGCTTGTGTTCTCTCTCTCGCTGTGTCTCTCTCTGTCAAATAAATAAATAAAATCTTTAAAAAAAAGAATAAGGTATTGTACTAGTGTTTAAATACTTTAAAAAAAATAAATAAAAGAACATAGGAAAAGAAAACAATTAAGTTATAAGAATAAAGACCCAATACAAATTGGTGAGGGAAAACACTAACATACATGGGCATAAGGTTACAAGCAGATAATTTTCTCTAGACCAAAATCTAATGACTACTATACATACAGAACAATGTTCATCCTCACAGCAGTAATTAAATAAATGCAAATTAAGAGAAAATACAATTTGTTAAGCTAATGAAATGAAGGAAGATTGAAAAAATTGATTTAAAGAAACACAGACATATTGGAAAAACATACTTATTACTGTCCTTTATCTGATGAAATGGACATTAAAATGCTTATTATAAATTTGTAACTATCTTATTCTCAAAATGCATTTTACAATCTCTATAAAAAGCTGGGAAATACCTATATTTCTTCTTCCAGCCATCTTATATCGAAATAACCTAAACATAGCAGAGCTTTACATGTAACTGTATTAATCATAGTGCTATTTATAATAATAATTAGAGCTAATATATATTGAGAATTTAATACGGGCAAGACTTTACTATAAAATCTTTATAGTTGTGGAAAGATGGTTAATGCTCTTCAAAAGCATGTGAACACATGACTTCTGACAACATAGAAGCATTCTAAAGTGAGATAGTCTATCTTCTGAAGGTAATAGAGAGAAGAAACTTCCAGTGATGCATGTCAGATTTGATATGCCTGGGAAATACATTTTTCTTCTGCTAAGCCAACGCAGTTTGGCTTGGTGTGTTACTCTAGCATAATTTTGCCAGACCAATGCAGTATACCAACTCATGTAGTCCAGCAGAAAACCTTAAGAGGTAGGTACAATCATTTCTTCATGTTGCATTTGAGGAAATTAAGATATCCTGTGATTTAAAAGAATGATCAATGGTACGCAAATAGAAGAAAAATCATATCCAAGGAATTGGCTTTAAAGACAGTCTTCTTAACTATTTTAACAACTACTACTGTTGAGAATATTTCAAGTTCATAGATAAAGGAATTAATACATAATCAATGTCTATTCTATGTGGTGGAATCTTATGTAACCATTAGAAGAATTTCTCTAATTTGGTTTTGATAAATTTTGAAAAAGAATAAAGTTAAAAATCTAATTAAATCTAATTTAAAAGACAGATGTACACCATATAAAAACTTTGTAAACTATAACTAAAAGTGAAGTTCCAGGCTTAGTAAAAACATATACTAATATAAATTGAAATTACTCCTGCTAGAAATACCTAGCAAAGAAAGTTAATATATAATAAACCTTGTTTTGAATGCATATCTGAGCTTGAAAGAAAGGAAACCCATGACCCCAGAAATAAAAAGAGAACTGCTCATCCACAAAGTGGGGCCATTAGCAGGTGCTCTCACTGCTGAGTTGATGTGATTAATCACCAAGAACCTTTGGTATTAATGCTCACATAAGTGATGGGACATGTGTCTCCAAGTCAGGGGTATGAACTGAGAGATGCCTCCCAAGCCAGGAATCTTCAAGGAGTAAGTCTTATTGGACCAGTAAAAGCAAAACAAAAACAAAAACAAACAAACCTGAAAAACTCATCTTTCAGAAAGGTAGAAGAAAATGTCTTTTTCTACCTCAAATCTGACCAACAAAAAAAGTTGCTTCTAAATATATGAAAGCTTAAATTTGTGCTTCACATGTAAAATGATTAGAAATTTATACCATATTTATGTGCTGAAAATCTCAAGATGCAAATTCCCACAACATAGAACAGGTTGATGTCCTGTAGCTACAAAGAAATAAAGGTAAATGCTCTGGAGGGATGTTCCTCCACGCAAGAGAGAAAGGATTCTCACAGGGAAAAATGAAAATTGCTGTGGATTATGCAAATTTCAGGCCACACATTGAAAAAAAAAAAGCAAAACAAAACAAAAAAACCTACAAATCACATGCAGGAATAAACTTCCATGAGCAAGAATCAGCAGATACATTGTGATCATGATAGGTTTCACATATTTATAAAATTCAAGAACAAGGTATTATGAAAGAAGAGCAGACACTTTTGAAAAATGGGTATTAAAGAGGGCATATACTGAATGGAGCAGTGGGTGTTATACACAAACAATGAATCATGGAACACTACATCAAAAACTGATGATGTAATGTATGGTGATTAACATAACATAACATAACATAATAAAATAAAAAAAGAAAAAGAAAAAAAGAAAAAGAAAATATGACGTTAGAAAAAAAAGAAAAATGGAATAAATTGCACAAATTGGATGAAACAGCCACTGAAGCAAAAAGAAAACTCAAAAAATTAAACAGCAGGTGAAACACATTTAGTGAGAGAACTCGTGGATTAGAAGGATAATAGAGGGAAATTGTTATGAATGCAGCAGAAGGATTGAGCTGTAGAAGAGAGAGAGAGCCCTTTATGGATCTTTCTGGATTTCCAGACATAGGCAAAGGAATTGGACAAAAACATACTAAGATAATGGACCATTTTTTGTGTGGTAGGATGTGGAAATAATTTCTCAGATCCAACATGCTCAATATATCCTTAGCAAGAAAAGAAAAAATACACAAACAGCTAGATAGAACATAGTTGCATTATAAAATACCAAAGAAGAAATTAAAAGTTTAAGGACATGTAATTGCACTGATAACAGACTCCTTAAGAAGATATGCTGAGGAAATTCTGGGATAAAATATCTCTTAACGTACAATTCTATAAACTCATCCAAACTAAAATTCAAGTAAAAGGCTTAAAGATGTGGGAGGGGGAAGACTTAAGAAGATTTGCCATTAACAGAGCCTTATCAGAGAGCTAATTAAAATGTACTGGGGCTCCTGGGGGCTCAGTAGATTGGGTGACTGACTCAGTTTCCGCTCAGGTCATGTTCCTGGGATCCAGCCCTGTGACAGGCTCCCCACTCAGCAGGGAGTCTTCTTGGGATTCTCTTTCTCCCTCTTCCCCTGCCTTCCCCCCACTAGCATGTGTGCTCTCTCTCTCTCTCTCTCTCTCTTTCTTTCTAAAGTGAATAAATAAACCAAAAAAAAAAAAAAAGTACTTAGAAACAGGGAAGCTGAACCTAGGTCTGGCGAAAAAGATTGAATTTAAGAAGCAATTGTGAATAAAGAAAGTGATGCATTTGAAGGTAGATCTAACAAGCAAAAGTGATATAAACACCACCTCCCTATCAATAGTGACTCACTTCGGTGAGCATAGAAACAAGAGGATTATAAAGTATTATCTTAAAGTAACATATAAGAAATGAGGAGAGGGTAATAGATATTTGAGCTTACAAAGTTCTGCAGTGTTTCAAGGAGGACAGACATACTGTAATCAGTGGATTTTGTTATCAAGTTATCGTTTAGAAACAGAATATTAAATGGGACTTCAGCGTGGAGCCTAGCCTTCAAGCATTTGTCATGGCAAGCAGCAGCGTTTCCTACGGGTAAAATTGGAGGCGCAGAATGTTGCTAGTTAGGCTTCCCCACAGGATAGCGAAGAGGCAGGCACTGTCCCCAGAAACTCCCCCTTGCTCTGCACAGCAAGGGCTCATGGACAAACATAGTATCTGTCAGAGAGAGCACCACAAATGGCAGAGCGAAGTGTCCCGTGACCTCCCATAAATTTCTGGAATGACCTAGGGCGCTTTTAGCTTAAGAAACTGCAAGCACCTCTGGACCAGCACAGCTGTGTTTATGTCTTTACCTGCCACGCCTTCTTTGATGGAGTCAGAGATAGAGCCGAAGGAGGCTAAGAAAGGGCCCATGAATACAATAAACTATTTTCCCATTTTCTCACTGTGGTGTCTGAGACAGGTGAGTGGAGAATAATTGGGTTTGATATGAGATCAAAGCTTTAATATAGAGTGAATGGATTTCTAACACTTGAAAGTGAATAGTAACTCTCTAAAAGACATAACTGAAATTCATAAGAAAATTATGGGTTCTTCCCAAAATGACATCTTAGTTGAGGAAGGCACTTGTTACTGGAGTGTTTGAAGGATCAAAAGGAGGAACTTTCATTCATGTACACAAGGAGACATGATCAGGGCAGACGCCTGGAGTCTCCATGAAATGGAGTACTCTAAGAGTTAAAATATGTGCAATTTAAGGAATAATGTTTAATTTTGTAACTTTAAAAATAATATTTAGCAAATTAGTCAAGTTGCAAAAGGATACATGCAGAATATCATTAATATAAAAACTTAAGTACAAAATTGTACACACACACACACAAGTAATTCTTGGTAATACAAATACATTACTATGTCTACTATAAAATCAATTCCAAAATTTAGCTATTTGTACTATTTTCTTTAGCATTTTAATATTCACAAAAAATAAGTAATAATAATTTAATATGTGCATTCTCACAGTATAAAGTGAATTGAAATTCTTGATAGTGGCTTACATGCAGTTCTATCTAATAATAGAAAATGTCTAATTCTCGAACCAGGAGAGATGATGGACTCTGAAAAACAAACTGAGGTTTCTGGAGGGGAGGAGGGTGGGGGGATGGGTTAGCCTGGTGATCGGTATTGAGGAGGGCACATTCTGCATGGAGCACTGGGTGTTATGAACAAACAATGAATCATGGAACAGTACACCAAAACAAATTATGTAATGTATGGTGATTAACATAACAATAAAAAATTAAAAAAAAAGAAAATGTCTAATTCTGTCTACAACACAAGATGGGTTTTCAGTCTAATGCATTTTTAATAACAGAGCAGTGCATCCATCTATGGCCCATTCCTTTATGCATAGTAGGAGATGGTGATCGTCACATGCCATTAATTTAAGTATTTATCAATGGAGTGAATGTAATTACCCTAAAACATTACTTATTTACCTTTAACTTTGTTAAAATCAATGCCATATATATTTATAATATTTTTATACAAAGGAACTTTATGATAATAAAACCCACTCAAACAAATCACTTAAGATCCAAAAGGTATTCTAAAATACTACATTTTTGAGATAAATTATCAAACTTGATACCTTTCTAAGTTTAATACATGCTGAAGTTTAAATTATCAAAGTTTTTAGGTAATAATTTCTTTTCCTTCCATACTGCAGAGACTGATTTTCATTCTTACTTACACCTTTAGAATGAGCTTCCATCCTTGAGGTAGCTTAATACATGGAGTAGTGTCCTTTGCATTTTAATGGTGACATAGGATTATAAATATTTAAAATTGCAAAAGAATGAAAAGTATAATCCAATTGTCTTAAGTATAATAGAATCAATTCAAGAAGGAAAATTGGCAAAAAAATCACTACAAAAATTAACAAGTGTTTTTCCTCATAAATGGCAATCCTTATGTATTTATTAATAATGTATCCGTAGGAAATTAAGATTCTGGAAGCCAACATAAAAAATATAATTTTATGAAATGGCTCAGTGGCTGACTGCCTTTATCCAAGGTCAAGTTTCCCTGAAAATGTGAAGACCTGAAATTCTGAAGTTCATAAATTTCAAGATTCATTTACTCCTGACAACATGGCACCTCTTAGTTCAAAGGGAAAAAAAACTACATAATACATTTAAGAACTGAGGAATAAAGCTCAATAGAATATTTAACTTTATACAGCTCTTTAAAATGAAAATATTTTGTGACTTAAGTGCAAGCTAGTAAAAAATAATCATAAATTAATTTTTCTTTACCATAGACTTGGAGTTTTAAATGAAAGTTGAAAGTGGTCATAAAATGTTCTATTGGTTTCATACATTCCAAAGCACTAAAGTAAAAAATATATATATTGGCAATAGTGTATAAATACAACTGTGAACTTCAGTTGAAGAAGAAATAAAATATGAACATTAACACAATGTTTATAGAATAAAAATAAATCTTTTGAAAGAATTGTAAGGCAAAAAATTAGTCACTTTTCTATTTTTATTAAAATTATAAATTTGGTTAATGTTTTTTAAAAATGTGTTTTTTAATATTTTATCTTCTCATTGCATTTATAACATAACTCACTTAAACAATCACAGAACCCTTTTCTTCCAATGATGAGCTGACAGACTGCCTATATTGTCTTGTCTGTATTGATTGGTTTCCACCTAAATATTATATTATGGAAGATCCTGCTTGAAGATGTTGGGAAGTAGTATGTTGATTCCAAGTGGTTTTATGAGAATATGTGTGAAAAGACTTAGATCTTCCCAAGTGAAATTAATCATGACAGATGGGAACAATTTTATCCCTATAAATTGAATGCTTGATAAAGCTGACCTAATGTATTATTTTGGCATTAATTCCAGTCACACAATTTGTTCTTGTAAAATTTGAGGACTATAATATCTTCTTTCCTCTCTCCTTCTGTCATTCTCTTAGCCTAATAGTCTTCCTCAAAAAACAAAATTGTGAGATGCCTGATATAGAGAAAAATGACCAATCTCATACAATTTTGAGTCCAAATGCCCTAAAATTTGTGTATATTTTGAATCCAAAATTTTACTTCTAGAAAATTAGAATAAGAACATAATCATGGAGGTGGCTAAGATGTTATCCCCAAGTTTGTTTGTTTCATCTAGGAAACTGCCAACAATCAATAAGGAATTATTTAAACAAATTGTAGTATATCCAGGTAATGGGATTCATTGTCTTTGCAACCATTACAAATATCATAGAAGTCTATCAACTAACATGGGAAGATATTAATAATATTTTAAAATCGGCAATAATTAAAATTATTATGTATAACAAAGATGCTCTTGAATAGGTAAATGGATAAACATGTATCAGTACAATGGAATACTACCCAGCAATAAAGGGAACACTTCATTGATTCATATGAAAACAAGAATGAATCTTGAATATGCTTTGCTAAGTGAAAAAAGCCAGAACCAAAAGATTATATGCTGTATATGTCCATTCATATAACTATTTGGAAAAGGCAGAGCATGATGAAAAACAAGAAATATGCTTGTGTGATGGGTTTTGCATCCTTCCTTTAGCCATGTAAAGAGCATGTCTAGTCACTAGTTCTAGGACAATCTTTGTACTTTATTTAATTGGATCCAAATTCAGCTTCATTCAGTCTTCATTTGAACCCTGGCTACCTACAAATGTAAAACTGAGAAATAAATACTCACATGACATTAACATTACACATGAGATGCTTGAGATTAAGATCTGTGGTGATTTGCTATAGAGCAGTCTGTGATAATACCAAAATGATAAGTTTGACTACATAAAAATATGGTTAAAATCAATACAAAATACATTAAAAACAAAAAAGACATGACAATATATTTATGGTAAATACAATATATGGGTAGTCTTATCTGTAATATGCAGAGAGTCCCTATGTGTGGAATATAATCATTAAAATCACCAAAATGGACAAACGGTTCATTAAAGAAGTTCATAAAGGAGTTCATAAAAGAAGATGTACAAAATAAGAATATATTACAGTATTTTTAGCTCTTTAAAGATAAATTCAGACAAGAATAAGAAACCATTTTTTGCATATTTCATGATGATTTTATTCTATCTGTAGAATGAAGCTGTTAGGAATACGAATCAGTACAACAGTCTCTAAGAATGCTTGATGATATGGATCATATTTTAGACATGGTAATTACTCTTTAAGCAATAAATCTGAAGTACGTGTCCATCTCTAAAGGAAAATACATTTGTACGTATAGTACCTAATGTACAAACGTTTTATAAATACACCTATTATTACGCAAGTAAAAGCACTACAAGTAGTAGCAGATGTTCAATATATCTTTCTTATAGCAACAGCAAGAAAAACCTATATATCTAAATAAGGTGACTGAATGGCTATTAACAGATGCTACATCTATATATCCATTAAATAATTAGTTAAAATTTTATATATAAATATATATGAAGTTCTAAGATATATATATAAACATGTATGTAAGATGTATGTATATAGTAAGATATATATGTAAATTTAATTGCAAAAGGCAGTTTGCAAATACACATATGTACGTACAAACATATATTTATACATGATACATGGATATATGTTTTTAATTTACATATATTTTTGAAAATGTCAGCTATTTTTTTCCCACTTTCTAAAGTATCAACTATTTTTTTAAAAATATTTAATTAATTTATTTATCTGAGAGAGAGAGAATGAGAGATAGAGAGCATGAGAGGGGGGAGGGTCAGAGGAAGAAGCAGACTCCCCGCTGAGCGGGGAGCCCGATGCGGGACTCGATGCCGGGACTCCAGGATCATGACCTGAGCCGAAGGCAGTCGCTTAACCAACTGAGCCACCCAGGCGCCCTAAAATATCAACTATTTTTAAATGATATCTCTACACAGGAAAAAAGACTATGATGGATTGTGTCAAAATGTAAGAAAGTTTTCAGTCACTAGTTATCAAAATTTATGTTGTATGTTCTTAAAAATTGTGGAGGATCCGGGGCCCCTGGCTGGCTCAGTAGGTGTAGCAATTCTACTCTTGATTTCCGGGTGGTGAGTTCAAGCCCCATGCTGGGTGTGGAGCCTACTTAAATTATGGAGGATCTCAAAAAGCTTTCATATATGTTGAACATAACTATTCATATTTGTTGTATTATAAATTTAAACTGATAACTTTTTAAAAATGCAAGAATACACAGATACACTTTACAGTATCTGTCAGAGCAATGACATACATGTAACGCAGCCTCTGCATCAGAGTAGTCATGAAAGAATGAGAAGGAAAAGGCAAATACTGGCTCAGTATTATTATGAAAACAGTTGCAATCTAACTGACCCACTGAGTGTATCTTGGGGACCTTAGGCATTCTTGGACCACACTTTGTGTGTTGATTGTTTAGATAGTGTCATTAGTGTGAATTTAATTTTTTATTCATATATTTTTTCATTTTAAGAATTCTATAGGTTTAATTATATTTATATTATTTTAAAATTGGAAAAACTGAGCCATTGTTAAAATAACAAACAATTCACTAGAGAAGTAGTCTCTGGTCAAATTTTCTCATATTCTGCCTGTGATGCTAGATCAGTTTTTCTTATGTTTTATTCTTTCCCTCCCTTTTGTCCTTCATTTCTCCCTCCTGCCCTTTGACACTCCAACCTTTCCTTTTCTTTCTCTTTTTCTTTTATAAAAACAAACGACTACATTTATTGTTATATATTTAAAAGAAAGTGACCAATTGCCTATCGCTAGAAGCTCATAATTTAATGAAAAGTAATACATAAGTCCTGTAATCACGATTGTCTTTCCTTCTAGTCCCACACTTGGGGACCCAGATTTGGATTTCTTTTCCTATACATTCTCTAAATTATCTAGAGCCTCATCTTTCCAAATATTTCCTCAATCTTTAATGCCCAGTTCAAGCCCTGCACGATGAAGGAGAATTCTCTAAGACTTCTAACACGCAAAGCTATGTCCCTTCTTCACAAGTCAATGGGAGATCTTCAACCATCACACTCATGCTTCTCTTTGCTTCCCAGATACATTTAAGGAACTAAAGGCAGCAAATGTGTTGTATAGTCGATTTTATTCCTCAGAGTATTATGTATCTTTCTCAATATTTACTTGGCACGCACTAAAGAGCTTATCAATTGCATATGTGTCTGATACTTTAGAAAAAAGACAACTGTCATACACTGATAAATGATGCCATTATAGTCATTGGCAGGAAATAAAAACTTTTATTGTCTTTAAAATGAAATGACAAAGTGTCTTGAATAAAATTTTTTTTTGGGATATAAAGTGCAAATTGATGTTAGTGTAGATGCAATCTCAAAGGTTATTCAAATATGATTTCACTAAGAGGTGTGTTTATAAATTATAATAAATAAAAAGCTATATGGAGGATTTTAGAAATTGAGCCTGGAAATGTCTTCAGCCATTACCTTTTCTTCTTTGTCGAGGGCAGAAGTCCTTCTTCAATTTTAAAACAAAACATTGTGTGTTTACTCATAATCATAGTTTCGTCTGCTGATTTCTTTCAAAAATATATTATTAATATACTTCTCTGTAACAGACCAATGTTGTCATAAGGGCCAGAATAAATTCTTATATATAAACAAATTGGAATATTGTCAATGTCTTATAAAAACCATATATTTTAATTGCATAAGTTATTAATTATAGTGAACCATTTAAATATAAGAATAAATAGCAACACTCATCCATAATATTTTGTGGGCATTACTACTATTGACATTTCATTGCATTTCATTCAAATATATGTAAATTTATGTATCTCTGCCTATCTGCTCTATCTATAACTACATATATATGTGTATATGGATATAGAAAGGGAGAGTGTTATAGATATAACTTGAATGTTTTAGATAATGTCTGCAGCATATCATGACACTTTTTTTATAATTTGAGAAACAAAATTATATATTTTTCTAGTGATAATTTGAATTCCTTTTTAAATTTTATTTGGGCATTTTTAATATTTTAATATTTTACCTAGTTATTAGTAATATTTATTTTGTTCCTTTGAGAATATTTTGGTCATGTCCTTTGTCATTTTAGTGATAGACATTTGATGATACTTTGCACCAGCACCAGTGGCCATAAGTTTGGATTGATAAACAGCTCACATGTACAATGTGTCTTTCTATGTTCATGCCAGAATTTTCCTGAAATATAAACCCAGGAGCAGAATCACTGGGTCAAAACATGTGCATGTACTTCATTGGACTAAATAGTGCCAGATGCATTCACATTTGTAGTAAAATTTCTCTAGTGTATGTCATGTATGTGGATAAAAATAGAAATATGTATGTATGTGTGCAATCTTCATGAATTTCAACATGAGTTTTTGATAAAATTCATCTTTTATTGTGTTCTAGATTAGTCAATATCACATAAGAAAAGTAAACCCAATCTGGACTAAATTAAAAAAAATATGCAGATGGCTATTTTATCTTTGTAAAAATTTTCCAATGTCTTTGTATTTAAGATTTATTTTCTTTTTCACATATTATTTCTAATGTTTTCTATTCTCTTTATTCCTGTTGTCATTTTGATAAATTTCTTTTGCCTTGCTCTGTTTTGTTTAATATGCTTCATTAACAACTTGAGACATAGTTTAGCTCATTTATTTTCATCATTTTGTGTTATAGGCCATTATTTACATGAAAGACCATCATTTATTAAATACACTTACAGGATTAAAAGTTCAAATACATAGTATTTCATGTTTACTAATTGCATGATTGATTTTATTGTTATATTAATTTTTTCTGTCAGAGAAGTATTAAATTATTCACCATAATTATAAACAGGTTTACCCAGAAGAGTCCTGGTTTACTGCTATTTTTCTAGGTATAATTATTAATAATACTTTCATTTTTAAAATATCATTTTGGATCACAAATTATGTGTTCACTAACAAAAATATTTTCTATTGATCTATTCTGTTGTATTTAAGATTTTCTTTATATAAGATAATATAATGCTATATTATGAAAATATTGTGAAAAATAATAATAGGCAGTGGGTGCTTCTTAGGAAAGTCTCAGGGAGTCTAATACCCACAGACACCTGGAGCAAGAATTTGCAGGTGTAGACACATACAGTAGTCCATCACCATAAGGAGCTATGGTGAGATTCTTAAAGATTAAGACACTCAAAAGCAACCATGTAGAAGGGAGTATCAAAAAGCCACCCACAGTCCCAAATAAGACACATGTTCAGGAATGACTTGAGAACTTATTAGTAAATATAACTACATGTTGTATTTTAGATCCTCAGAACTTATTCATCTCATAACTAGACCCTCATAATTTATTCATCTTATCACTAGAAGTTTGTACTCTTTGATCAACACTTCCCCATTTCCCCCAGTCCCAATCCCCTTCCCCGTGGTAATCACCATTCTGCTCTCCTTTTCTATGAGTACTGCTTTTTTACATTCCACATATAAGTGATATCATATAGGATTTGTCCTTGGTTTGATTTATTTCACCTAGCATAATGTCCTCAAATTCCATCCATGTTGTTGTAAATGGCAGGATTTCCTTCTTTCTCATTTCTGAACAATATAAAATGTATATTCTTTGTGCATTCATCCACTGATGATAGTTTATTTCCATACGTTGACTATTGTGAATAATATTGCAATAGACGTGGAAATGTAGATACACTTTTGAGGTCCTGTTTTTTTTCCTTTGGATCTGGTACATACCCAGGAGTGGAATTGCTGGATCATATGGTAGTTCTAATTTTTTTAATTTTTTGAGGTACCACCATAGTGTTTTTCATAATGGCTGAACCAGTTTAATTTTCCACAGTGAACAAGGGTTCCCTTTTCTCCACATCCTCAGTAACACTTGTTATTTCTTGTGTTTTTGATATTAGTCTTTCTAGTAGATGGGAGGTGATATCTCATTGTGGTGTTGATTTGCATGTCTGTGATACTGAGGTTCATCTCTTCATGTAATATGGCCTTTTGTATGTCTTCTTTGGAAAAATGTCTTTTTAGATCCTCTGCCATTTTTAAATTGTACTCTTCGTTTGTATGAGTTATTATATATTTTTATTTATTTGAAGTTCTTCTATATCCTAAATATTAACCCCTTATTAGATACATGATTTGCAAATATTTTCTCCCATTCTGTAGATTGCCTTTTATTTTGTTGATTTTCTGTTCTGTGCAGAATGCAGAATCTTTTTAGGTAGATGTCAATTTTTATGAGCTTGTGCATTATCTTGGCATAAATAAGAGGAAATTATGTAATTCAAAGTTGAGTTTAAAAATAACCTAATATTCTTAACAGTTTCTAAAATTATTATCTTCTCAGACTATATATTTCTGCATTAAATATGTTTATTGTGGCAAAATCAAAATCTTCAATTTGTAATTTCAGTTGTCTGAATCATTTTAAAAAATTGTATCTCTCACACAAATCCTACTTTGAAAATACTTTTTTTCTAATTTTAACAGAAAACATGATCATTCTTATTGGATTATTCTTGTTTAATCAAATATATTCTGTAGATTCAATGCTTTCGAACACATTATACATTTAAAGGTTTCAATTAAAATAAGTTATTAAAAATATGCTTACATGATTAAACAAAACTGATTCTTCTTATTTTGAGGATACTTGGAAAATATATTTGCATACTATTGAGTAACAACATATTTGACTACTCCTATATTAAACACTGTGAGAAATAAGAAAATATTCACTACATTATTCCTGATTTCAAGTAGTGCACTGCAAAGTTTATTAAATAGTACTAAAATTCCTGAAAAAAAAAAATTCAAGTGTGGTTCCTGGGTGGCTCAGTTGGTTGAGAGTCTGCCTTTGGCTCAGGTCATGATCCCAGGGTCCTGGGATCGAGCCACGTGTGGAGCTCCTTGCTCAGTGGGGAGCCTGCTTCTCCCTCTCCTCCCTGCTCTCTCTCTCTCTCTCAAATAAATAAATAAATAATAAAAATAAATTTTTTTGAAAAGCAAAAAACCAATAATCCCTTACAAAATTTGCCAACATGACATATACTCTTTCGTGGGCTGCCAACTTGAGTAATAATTAATAGGAAGCAACTCTTCAGTTATCCACCAAAATTATAACATTTATGTGAGAAAATATAGTAGTTAATATTAACCTGTTTCTACTATCTTCTAAACTCTAGCTTTGGGCACTTTCACACCATTTCATGAAATTGTGCTTATGAGTCCATTTTTCTAAGGTATTAAAGCTAACAGCACTTAAATAAATTACCCATATTCTTCAGCTATTTGTTTAAACAGAGTTCTGACTCCAAGGTCCAAGATCTTTTCACTGTGCCATTATAATTTGGGCACCTTTGTGAAGACAGTAAAAAGCACAGAATATCAGCAGAAAATGAACGGGGGAGAAGGGGGAAATACACACATACAAACACATACAAATACACATGCTAACTCTAAAATACAGTTTTATTTGAGTTATACAAAAATAACACTAGAGAAAGAAAGAAATGAGGAGTGATATGGTCACAAAAAATTTATTTATGAATGTCCTAACCAACTATGGTCTGTGAAACTATCAAAATTTCTCAAGTTAAACAATACAATTTATTTGCAATCTAAAGAAACCCTCTTTCCAAATTGCTATTTCAGACATCTTCTTATTGTCTTAAGATTTGCAATATAGGCAGAGACTGTAAAACTGTATTTACTTTGAAAAGCAAAATATTTCAATTGAGCAGTGCACATTACTCAGGCTTCAACTTCAACCTAAGTCATCTCAATGGGAATTGGCAGACAAAACAATGTTAATATTCTCAAGTGTTGCCATGCTGTGTCTGCTTTCTCATTCACAAAACTTATTCATCTTCTTACATTAGGATGGGTTTATGGCTTTTAAAATGCATATATGGATTATTAACATAATATTCACTGGTAGTGTTCAGTGAGTTTTAACATGGTAAGTAATAAAAAAACAAGAAAATAAGCAAATGGTATTCATTCATATTCAGATATTGAAGAATGACAGAGTTCTTCTATTGAGGACTGGATAAAAACCAATGACTGTAATAGAAAAAGACATCTTGCTGCTCCTTTCTATTTTGCTGCAAAAACAAAGTACACTTTACTGAATGATGGTGGAAATTGCGGTTATATCAGTGCTTTCATATTGTGGAGTTCAAAGACCTAAATAACTGTATTAAATACAATTGCAAGTAATCCTTTCAAGCATTCCCTTTTAAAAGTTCTGAGAATAATTGATTTACACTTCAAGGAAATAGATAATAATAGTGCAGATTTTATACCAAAAGTGTACTTTTATATTTATGTCAAAAATTCCCCCCATATACTATCTCTTCTTTCATACTTCTAATTATTAAGGATACTTTTCATTTGCAAATGCTGATTACTCAGTAATCACCCTGCCAACCATACAATTGTCACAAAATGCACTCTAAGCACGTTCTAGAAACTGACAACTTAATACGGATATTAATGTCAATCAACACATAAAAGAAACTGAAACAGTAAAATTAAACATTAAACTAATACATCACAAGGTTGGTGGAGACAGATTTAAATACAAAATTTGAGTGTTGACCAAAAAATGGCATGATGGAATAGAGAAAATATAGGATGAATAACTAATTTATTATACTCCTCTGTGTTTTAATGATACGTTTTAATGATATATGTTTTATATAATGAAACAATGTTATAATGCTATATGAACATCTCAATATATGGTTAAATGACAAATTATTAAATACATATTACAATTTCAAAGATGTAAATTTATGGAATAAATTAGCATACACTGTTTCAAAATATACCCTGTTTATATCTACATTGCATGGACAGTCATGATTGTTCTTTATTCATACCTCTATAAATTTTCCAAATTTTATCTGTGACATTTCCTTTATTTTATAAAAATAAGTTAAAATATTGATGTGTTAGAAATAAGTTCTATTTTCAGCATTTACAGTGTAAGCTTTGAAACATGCAAACAGAAAACTAAAGATGAATATACAAAACAGTGTCTCTCACAAAAATAGAATTCTTGTACTTCTGTGATTTCTTTTAGTTATGGTATACTTCTAGATTGCTTATAATAATTAGAAATCATTAACTTTCCTTTTTACTTAATATATAGGTATACACATATATGTACATATACATGTGTATGTTTTCTGAAAATGTAATCAAATGTGAATGTTGACATTTCAAATATTTTAAACATTAGGCTTGAGAAAACTTGGTGTATTCTTCATTCTTCAAAAGAGTGAATTATTGGGGTGCCTGGCTGGTTCAGTCCTTAAGCATCTGCCTTTGGCTCAGGTTATGTACTCAAGGTTCTGGAATCAACTCTGCATCGGTCTCCCTGCTCTACAAGAAACCTGCTTCTCTCTCTTCCAATCCCCCTGCTTGTGTTCCTTCACTCAATGTGTCTCTCTTTCAAATAAATAAATAATTAATTAATTAAAAACCAAAACAAAAAAGGGAATAATAAAACTAACTTGAAGACTGACATGGAAATTTGAAAAAAAATCATAACTTAAAATCAGAATGTACACATTACTGGGAAATGCAAGTTATTTTCTCATTTCCTTAAATTGATTATAGCTCTGACTACTTTAAAATTTTGTTCTAGGCTGACTCCTAATATCTAAATTAGTGATAACTAACAAGCCAATGTGACATCCATTTCTCTCTTATTTCGTTTTTTCTTTAAATTTTTTTATTGTTATGTTTATCACCATACATTACATTATTAGTTTTTGATGTAGTGTTCCATGATTCATTGTTTGTGCATAACACCCAGTGCTCCACGCAGAATGTGCCCTCTAAATACTCATCACCAGGCTAACCCATCCTCCCACCTCCTCCCCTCTGGAAACCTCAGTTTGTTTTTCAGAGTCCATCGTCTCTCATGGTTCCTCTCCTGCTCCGATGTCCGCCCCTTTATTCTTCCCCTCCTGCTATCTTCTTTTTTTTTTCCTTAACATATATTCCATTATTTTTTTCAGAGGTACAGATCTGTGATTCAACAGTCTTACACAATTCACCGCGCTCACCATAGCACATACCCTCCCCAGTGTCTATCACCCAGCCGCCCCATCCCTCCCACCCCCCCACCACTCCAGCAACCCTCAGTTTGTTTCCTGAGATTAAGAATTCCTCATATCAGTGAGGTCATATGATACATGTCTTTCTCTGATTGACTTATTTCACTCAGCATAACACCCTCCAGTTCCATCCACATCGTTGCAGATGGCAAGATCTCATTCCTTTTGATGGCTGCATAATATCCCATTGTATATACATACCACTTCTTCTTTATCCATTCATCTGTCGATGGACAAGTTGGCTCTTTCCACAGTTTGGCTATTGTGGACATTGCTGCTATAAACATCGGGGTGCACGTACCCCTTCGGATCCTTACATTTGTAACTTTGGGCTAAATACCCAGTAGTGCAATCGATGGATCCTGTGGTAGCTCTATGTTCAACTGTTTGAGGAACCTCCATACTGTTTTCCAGAATGGCTGCATCAGCTGGCATTCCCACCAACAGTGTAGGAAGGTTCCCCTTTCTCCGCATCCCCGCCAACATCTGTCGTTTCATGACTTGTTAATTTAGGCCATTCTGATTGGTGTGAGGTGGTATCTCATTGAGGATTTGATTTGGATTTCCCTGATGCCGAGCGATGTTGAGCACTTTTTCATGTGTCTGTTGGCCATTTGGATGTCTTCTTTGGAAAAATGTCTGTTCATGTCTTCTGCCCATTTCTTGATTGGATTATTTGTTCTTTGGGTGTTGAGGTTGATATGTTCTTTATAGATTTTGGATACTAGCCCTTTATCTGATACGTCATTTGTAAATATATTCTCCCATTCTGTCAGTTTTCTTTTGGTTTTGTGGACTGATTCTTTTGCTGTGCAAAAGCTTTTTATCTTGATGAAATCCCAATAGTTCATTTTTGCTCTTGCTTCCCTTGCCTTTGGTGATGTTTCTAGGAAGAAGTTGCTGAAGCTGAGATCGAAGAGGTTGTTGCCTGTGTTCTCCTTTAGGATTTTGATGGACTCCTCTCTCACATTTAGGTCTTTCAACCATTTTGAGTCTATTTTTGTGTGTGGTGTAAAGAAATGGTCCACTTCCATTCTTCTGCATGTGACTGTCCAATTTTCCCAACACCATTTGTTGAAGAGACTGTCTTTTTTCCATTGGACATTCTTTCCTGCTTTGTCAAAGATGTGTTGACCATAGAGTTGAGGGTCCATTTCTGGACTCTCTATTCTGTTCCATTGATCTATGTGTCTGTTTTCGTGCCAGTACCATACTGTCTTGATGATGACAGCTTCGTAATAGACCTGGAAGTCCAGAATTGTGATGCCGCCAGCTTTGCTTTTCTTTTGCAACATTCCTCTGGCAGTGAGGGGTCTTTTCTAGTTCCATACAAATTTGAGGATTATTTGTTCCATTTCTTTGAAAAAGGTGGATGGTATTTTGAAATGGGGATTGCATTGAATGTGTAGATTGCTCTAGGTAGGATTGACATCTTCACAATGTTGATTCTCCCAATCCATGAACATGGAAAGTTTTTCCATTTCTTTGTGTCTTACTCAATTTCTTTCATGAGTATTTTATCGTTTTCTGAGTACAGATCCTTTGCCTCTTTGGTTAGATTTATTCCTAGGTATCTTATCGTTTGGGGTGCAATTGTCAATGGGATCAACTCCTTAATTTCTCTCTCTTCTGTTTTGTTGTTGGTGTATAGGAATGCCACTGGTTTCTGGGCATTGATTTTATATGCTGCCACTTTACTGAATTCCTGTATGAGTTCTAGCAGTTTTGAGGTGGAGTCTTTTGGGTTTTCCACATAAAGTATCATATCATCTGCAAACAGTGAGAGTTTGACTTCTTAGCTGACCCAGATGCCTTTGATTTCTTTTTGTTGTCTGATTGCTGTGGCTAGAACACCTAATACTATGTTGAATAGCACTGGTGATAGTGGACATCCCTGCCATGTTCCTGAACTTAAGGGGAAAACTCTCAGTTTTTCCCCATTGAGAATGATATTCGCTGTAGGTTTTTCAAAATGGCTTTTATGATATTTAGGCATGTACCCTTTATCCCTGTACTCTGAAGAGTTTTGATCAAGAAAGGATGCTGTACTTTGTCAAATAGATTTTCTGCAACTACTAAGAGGATCATATGATTCTTGTTCTTTCTTTTGTTAATGTATTTTATCACGTTGATTGATTTGCGGATGTTGAACCACCCTTGCAGCCCAGGGGTAAATCCCACTTGGTCGTGGTGAATAATCCATTTAGTGTACTGTTGTATCCTACTGGCTAGTATTTTGGTGAGAATTTTTGCATCTATCTTCATCAAGGATATTGGTCTGTAATTCTCCTTTTAGATGGGTCTTTGTCTGGTTTGGGGATCAAGGTAATGGTGGTCTCAAAAATCGAGTTTGGGCATTTTCCTTCCATTTCTATTTTTTGGAACAGTTTCAGGAGAATAGGTATTAATTCTTCTTGAAATGTTTGTTAGAATTCCCCTGGGAAGCCATATGGCCCTTAGGCTTTTGTTTGTTGGAAGATTTTTGATGACTGCTTCAATTTCCTTAGTGGTTATAGGTCTGTTCAGGTTTTCTATTTCTTCCTGGTTCAGTTTTGGTAGGGGATACATCTCTAGGAATGCACCCATTTCTTCCAGGTTATCTAATTTGCTGGCATAGAGTTGCTCATCAAATGTTCTTATAATTGTTTGTATTTCTATGGTGTTTGTTGTGAGCTCTCCTCTTTCATTCATGATTTTGTTGATTTGGGTCCTTTCTCTTTCTTTTTGATAAGTATGGCCAGGGGTTTATCAATCTTGCTAATTCTTTCAAAGAACCAGCTCCTAGTTTTGTTGATCTGTTCTACTGTTCTTTTGGTTTATATTTCATTGATTTCTGCTCTGATCTTTATTATTTCTCTTCTCCTGCTGGGTTTAGGCTTTATTTGCTGTTCTTTCTCCAGCTCCTTTAGGTGTAGGGTTTAGGTGTGTATTTGAGACCTTTCTTGTTTCTTGAGAAAGGCTGGTATTGCTTATATACTTTCCTCCTAGGACTGCCTTTGCTGCATCCCAAAGATTTTGAACAGTTGTGTTTTCATTTTCATTGGTTTCCATGAATTTTTTAAATTCTTCTTTAATTTCCTGGTTGACCCATTCATTCTTTAGTAGGATGCTCTTTAGCCTCCATGTATTTGAGTTCTTTCTGACTCTCCTCTTAGATTGAGTTCTAGTTTCAAAGCATTGTGGACTGAAAATATGCAGGGAATAATCCCAATCTTTTGGTACTGGTTGAGACCTGATTTGTGACCTAGGATGTGATCTATTCTGGAGAATGTTCCATGGGCACTAGAGAAGAATGTGTATTCCATTGCTTTGGGATGGAATGTTCTGAATATGTCTGTGAAGTCCATTTGGTCCAGTGTATCATTTAAAGTCTTTATTTCCTTGTTGATCTTTTGCTTAGATGATCTGTCCATTTCAGTGAGGAGGGTGTTAAAGTCCCCCACTATTATTGTATTGTTGTCAATGTGTTTCTTTGCTTTTGTTATTAATTGCCTTATATAACTGACTGCGCCCATGTTAACAGCATAGATATTTACAATTGTTACATCTTCTTGTTGGATAGACCCTTTAAGTAGGATATAGTGTCCTTCCTCATCTCTTATTACAGTCTTTGGTTTAAAATCTAATTTGTCTGATATAAGGATTGCCACGTCAGCTGTCTTTTGGTGTCCATTAGCATGGTAAATGGTTTTCCAGCCCCTCACTTTCAATGTGGGGGTGTCTTTGGGTCTAAAATGAGTCTCTTGCAGACAGCATATGGATGGGTCTTGTTTTTCAATCCAATCTGATAGCCTGTGTCTTTTGATTGGGGCATTTAGCCCATTTACTTTCAGGGTAACTATTGAAAGATATGAATTTAGTGCCATTGTATTGCCTGTAAGGTGACTGTTACTGTATATTGTCTGCGTTCCTTTCTGGTCTATGCTGCTTTTTGGCTCTCTCTTTGCTTAGGGGACTTCAATATTTCTTGGAGGGCTGGTTCATGTTTGCAAATTCCTTTAGTTTTTGTTTGTTCTGGAAGCTTTTTATCTCTCCTTCTATTTTCAAGGGCAGACTAGCTGGATATAGTATGGGCAGACTAGTCTTCTTGGCTGCTTATGTTTCTCATTTAGTGCTCTGAATATATCATTCCAGTCCTTTCTGGCCTGCCAAGTCTCTGTGGATAGGTCTGTTGCCAATCTAATATTTCTACCATTGTAGGTTACATATCTCTTCTCCCGAGCTGCTTTCAGGATTTTCTCTTTGTCTCTGAGACTCATAAGTTTTACTATTAGATGTTGGGGTGTTGACCTATTTTTATTGATTTTGAGAGGGCTTCTCTGTGCCTCCTGGATTTTGATGCCTGTTTCCTTCCCCACATTAGGGAAGTTCTCTGTTATGATTTGCTCCAATATACCTTCTGTCCCTCTCTCTCTTTCTTCTTCTTCTGGGATCCCAATTATTCTAATGTTGTTTTGTCTTATGGTATCGCCTATCTCTCGAATTCTGCCCTCGTGATCCTGTAGTTGTTTATTTCTGTTTTTCTCAGTTTCTTTATTTTCCATCATTTGGTCTTCTATATTGCTGATTCTCTCTTCTGCCTCATTTATCCCAGCAGTTAGAGCCCCCATTTTTGATTGCACCTCATTAATAGCCTTCTTGATTTCAAATTGGTTAGATTTTAGTTCTTTTATTTCTCCAGAAAGCATTTCTGTAATAACTTCCACGCTTTTTTCAAGCCCAGCTAGTATCTTTTAAAGTCATGATTCCGAACTCTAGGTCTGACATCGGAGTAATGTCCGTAATGATTAGGTCCTTGGCAGACGGTACTACCTCTTGTTCTTTTTGCTGAGGTGATGTTTTCCATCTTGTCGTTTTGCTCAGAGGAGAGTAGATGAATGAGAGAACAAAATGCTAACAGGGTAAAAATGTCCACAGAAAATATAATCTAAACAAATCAGAAAAGACTTGAAACCAGGGGAAAAGAAAGGGAATGAAAGAAAAAAAGAGAAAAAAAAGAAAAAGAAAATGATAAAAACGTACAAAAACAGAACAAAACAAAACAAAAAAACAGAATATGATCAAATATGATCAGGCTGGTGCATAGATCAGTGCCACACACTAGATTTTGGGTGTATTTTGGTCTGTTAGAAGAAAGCGCCTCCTAAAATTTTAAAGAAAGAAAGACTTATATATGTACAAAATAAGGGTTGATACATTGAAGGGATGGAATATGACTGTAAAGGTGAAAATTATAAAAAATTTTATAAAAGGAATTGATAAGTTGTTTGAAAAAAGAAAGAAAATGATTTAAAAAAAAAGGGGGGGAGAGAATGTGATCAGACAGGAGACTAGAACAAAGCCATACACTAGTGATTTAGGGTATATTTTGATGTGTTAGAAGAAACTGTCTCAAAATTTTAGAGAGAACAACTTATATATATATGCCAAAAATAAGGGTAACTACTATGAAGGGATAAAATATGACTCTAAAAATGAAAAATAAAAATGTTTTTTAAAAAAGGGATTGATAAGATATTGGTTGAAAAAGGGGGGGAAATTAAAAAAAAACAGTTAAAAAAATTAACTTTGAAAAACTAATGAATTATGGTAAAAAAGCCATGAATGCTATGTGCAGTATTCCCCTAGCGCTGGAGTTCTCCCGTTCTCCTTGATCGGTAATCTTGGTCTTGGCTTGCTGGCTGTTCGTGCTGATCTTCTGGGGGAGGGGACTGTTGCCGAAGTTCCCAAATGTCTTTGCCGGAGGCGGAATTGCCCCGCCCTTGTCGGTCCGGGCTAAGCAAGCTGCTCGGGTTTGCACTCAGGAGCTTTTGTTCTGTGCAAGCTCTCGGCACAGCTTTGGAGGATGAGAGTGAAAATGGCGGCCTCCCAATCTCCGCTCCGAAGGAGCCAAGAACTTGGGGCCCCGTTCCTCAGTGCGCCCCCAGAGAAAAGCAGTCAATCACTCCCGTCTCCCCAGTCTCTGGTAATCCGACCTCTGACCGAGTATTTCTATCTCTGGCACACGACCCCATGTGGAGTCTCCAAACCCAGCAGATCCCTGCGGTGCGCTCCCGCGCCGCTCCTCCCGGGGGAGGAAGGGGAGTCTCCCCAGATCTGCCGCTTGTTGGGTCCCTGCTGGAGGAGCAGTGGCCCGACTGGGCCGCGGATCACAGTTTATGGCCACCCCGAGCTGAGAGCCCACGCCTCGGCTCCGTCTCTGCAGCCGGCTTCCCCGCTCCGATCCCTGGGAGCTCTGCCGCACTCAGGCACCCCGGGTCTTCCTGTGACCCCGAGGGTCCTGAGACCACACTGTCCTGCGAGGTTTCCACCCCCCGCTTGGCCACTGGAGTGATGTCCCTCAGCGGAGCCGGCTTCTAAAAGGTCCGATTTTGTGCTCCGCGTCTCTAGCACTTTCCAGAAGCGGCCGACGGAGGCCCCTCCCCCACCGTCTATCCTCCCGAATATCGCCTCGGATTCACTTCTCCGCACGTCCTACCTTCCAGTAAGTGGTCGCTTCTCTGTTCAGAGAGTTGTTGCTACTCTCTTCTTCGGTCTCCTGTTGAGTTCGTAGGTGTTCAGAATGGTTTGATCCCTAGTCAGCTGAATTCCTGAGACCCGACGAAATCCAGGTCTCCTACTCCTCCGCCATCTCTCTCTGCCCCCCCTCTTAATTTTATATCTATTAGATGTATGAATGATTGGCTAAAGGCTGATTCATGTTTAAAACTCACTGCTGGTATTACTAAAAAAAAATGATGATGTAATATTTTAATATGCCATTCCCTAATGATTATATAATAGGTTTTAAGAGTAGGAAAAATAAACACTAGGCATCTGATATCAATATAAAATGTAAGATGCTGACTAAACCAAAAGACCTACAGTGACCAAGCTGGTGGTATTGAAGATTTGGTGTGCTTCCTTCATATTTGGATCTAGATAAACTTCATTTATTTACTGAAGGGTAAAATAAAATATGGTTATGCAAGATAAATTGTACAGTTTTTTTAACATGCATGATCCTTTGTTACAATCATACACAATGATTAAATAACATGTAAATCTAGAAATTAGGCTTATTGGTAATCATATTTTAACTTATAAGACATATCCAAACTGTAAAATTTCCATTTGATGACATATGAGTGTGTGCACACACATATACATGTACAGAGACTTGGAACTTATTGTGTGCATGATTTTTTTTATAAGCAATAGGCAATAATATTGTTAATTAAGTGTCCACTCAGATTTAGAGAGATACAAATCATTTTAGAAAGATATAAAAATTAAGATGTTTGGCCAACATGACTTGATTGGCATTTAGACTTTTTCTTCCTTCTTTTGGTGTATTGGCATTTTTACTGAAAGAGGGAAGAGGAGCTTAACTAGCCTCTACTTTTTATAAAATAAGGTTTACTTGCTGTCTCTCTCTCTCTCTGTCAAATAAATAAACAATCTTTAAAAAAAAAGACCACCAACAATTTAAAAAAAAAAAAATAAGGTTTATATCTACCATACTTGTAAATACCTTTAAATTGTAAGGTCCAACAAGGACCTTTCAATGACAAAGATACCTCTACACTTTATTAATTTCATGCCAAATGAATCTGATAATGCCTCTTATTATTTGAGATTAAGAGATTGAATATTCCCAAGAGGTTGGAATTCAAATATCCAAGCCTGACTTTAGACACATTTACTTAGAGTACCTATTTGAATTCAACCAAGTTTCCTTTATTAGATACATGCAAATATTGTTTGCAGCTTTTCCACCCAATATTTATTTGTGTTTTTATTTTTTTAAACCACATGTTAGGCTTTGCTCACAAGAGTGACTAAATGAGTCCCATCAAAAAGATATGAGTTGTTGACTATAAAGGGTAAGAAAAGTCAACCATTAAATATTTGAGTCATCTAATTATATAGGATGGACCAATTTTTTTTCAGATTCATATAGTTGCATTTTATTTTTTGCCTTCAGATTTAAATTATTACTATTTCTTTCTTTCAATGTTTCCCCAAAAACAAATTATGAACCTAACAATTGAAAAGTATTTTAAAAGTCAATACAAATTCCATACCTAGTAAAGTGGCAAATAATACATCCTGAAAGATGCTATAAAGTACACAAGTTTTAAAATTTATGTAATTACAGGGGCGCCTGGGTGACTCAATTGTTAAGTGCCTGCCTTCGGCTCAGGTCATGATCCCAGGGTCCTAGGATCGAGCCCCACATCGGGCTCCCTGCTCAGCGGGAAGCCTGCCTCTCCCTCTCCCACTCCCCCTGCTTGTGTTCCCTCTCTCGCTGTCTCTCTCTGTCAAATAAATAAATAAAATCTTAAAAAAATAAATAAAATAAAATGTATGTAATTATATAAATATCTTTTTTTCTCTTTTTTTAAAGATTTTATTTATTTATTTGAAAGAGAGACAGTACAAGCAGGGGGAGTGGCAGAGGGAGCAGGAGAGGGAGGGAACCTCCGGCTGAGCAGGGAGCCCAACACAGGGCTGGATCCCAGAACCCTGGGATCATGACCTGAGCTGAAGGCAGACTCTTTAACCGACTGAGCCACTCAGGTGCCCCACGTATCTGTTTTTCAATTGCATTTATATACATCTAGAATGCCATAGCAGATTTAGTAGAAGTATGATTCCAGGAGCACCTGGGTGGCTCAGTCGGTTGAGCGTCTGCCTTTGGCTCAGGTCATGATCCTGGGATCCTGGGATCGAGTCCCACATTGGGCTCCCTGGTTAAAGGAGTCTGCTTCTCCCTCTCTCTCTGCCCTTCCCCCTGCTTGTTCTCTCTCTCTCTTTCAAATAAATAAATAAATAAAAACCTTAAAAGTATGACTCCAGAGATTTACCAAAACACTAGATACCAGTATTACTCTCAGAGCAAAGCTTTCTTTGGAGCCTCACTTTTCACAACCTCCCTGACATACAGGATAGGAGATAAAGCCGAGAAATTATCCATGGTGACTACCTTAACAGTACATCTTCACCAGAAATCTGGCACTAAAACAGGATTATTTTCAATAGGAGTGAACTAGAAATAAGTCAAAATGAAAATAAGGAAAACAAACTGTCTTAAATTTTGGTACAAAGTGGGGAAAAACTCATCTCTAAAATTTTGTAATCATAACATTGCTTGAATTAAGGTTTTCATTCTAAACTGTACTACATATGTCATATAAAAACTTCAAGTGAGCTCGAGAATCATCTTCAAAACAGGCCTCAAAACATTCTGACAGTAATAGTTTTATTGGATATGTGTGTACAGTCAAAAGTCAGAAAACATGCAAGGCCACTAAAGCACAAGAAAAACAAAGCAAAAACAGCTGTTAGCAAAATCATATCCACAAAGATTTTAGATATTAGAGTTACTCGTAGACAAACAGTTATGTATTTTTAACTTTCTCATCTGAAATACATTTAGATTTATAGGCAGTTGCAAACAAAATGAAGAGAGTACCCATGTGCCCTTCACGCAATAACATTTTAAATAACCACAGTACATGGTCAAAAGGAGGAAATCAGCATTCATACAATACAATTAACTCAGTTTAGACCTACTTTAGATTTCACCAACTTTTACATTCACTCTTTTTTTCATGTATACTTCTGTGAAATTTTATTTCATGTGCAAATACATATAACCAGCACCACAATCAGCATGCAGTATTCCTCTCTCCCCAAAGGAGCTTTCTCATGAAGCTTTTTAGACACACTCCCAAGTCTAAATATGGACATCTACTGATAAATTATTAAGCACTATAATTTTGTCATTCCAAGAATGTTATATTAATGAACTTATAAATATGTAACCTTCTGATATTAGCTTTCTTTTTCCCAGCATAATGCTGTTGAGATACATGCAAGAAGACCATATCAGTAGTTTGTTTCTGTTTAATACTGAGTAGCGTTCCTGGTGTAGATGAACCACAGATTGTTTATCCATTCACTCACTGAAGAACATCTAAGTTGTTTTAATGTTTTGACTTCTAAACTTAAAAGCGTTATGCATATTTGCATACAGGTTTCCGTGTACATATATGTTTTATTTTCTCTAATATAAATATGCATGATTCTGATTGCTGATTCATAAGTTAAGTGTATGTTTAGTTTTTTTATGAAACTGTCAAGCTATTTTACAGAGTTGCTGTACCATTCACATTCCCAACAACAATATATGAAAGATCCAGTTGCCCCTTGTCCTCATCAGCACTGAGTATTATCAGTATTCACTATGGTATTTGTATTCTAAAAGGTGTGCAGTGAAAGGTGCCTGGGTGGCTCAGTCGGTTGAGCATCTGGCCCTTGGTTTCTACTCAGGTCATGATCTGAGGGTTGTGGGATGGTGCCAGAGTCTGGTTCTGCAACAGAGGGGAGTCTGCTTGAGATTCTCTCCCTCTCCCTCTGCCCCTCCCACCAACTCTCTCTCTCAAATATATAAATAACTCTTTTAAAAAAATAAATAAAAGGTGTGTAGAGATATCTCATCATAACTCTAAGTAGTATATTCCTAAAGGCTAATGACAGAGCATCTTTCTCATACACTTCTTTGTCAACATAGATACTCTCTTTAAGTGTCCATTCAAGTCTTTTGCACATTTCCTAATTGGGTGTGTTGTTTTCTTATAGTTGCATTTTGAGAGATCTTTATGTATGTGTGACTTTTAAGTATCCCATCTCTTCCTACCTGATTTTATTTTCATTATTAGATATCTTTGAGTAAAATAGCAAATCTAACTAATAGTCACTTAGAAGGTCTAGGTAAAATCGATTTGGTTATGCTTTGCAAGAGTTTAGAAAGAGAATGATTATGTGATTAACAGGTGAGCAATTTTGCTAATCAGTTGAATTCTAATTTGTTTCTTTTAATGAAATTGAAGAAATATTTGTTACCTAGATACATAATATATCATTAAGATCATTCTAATTCTGATACAAAGAAGTTCCAATACACTGCACTTGATTGAATGAATGTTAATAATTAACTAAATGAACCACTTGGGTTTTGTTGCTCTTTCCCCATGTTTATGAATTTCCCCTTGGGATAACATATTAATTTTACTAATGTAATCTGTAAAATAAACTTAGAAAAATAGAAATAGGCACAATTTCTATAAAATTACATGCAATGTTATTGATAAAATCTGAGATGTGTGGAGTTACAGAGAGGGCATATAAAATAAACTGTAAAATAAAATACATATACAAAATAACAGCATCACAATATATTCTTCAGTTTTTCTCAATGTTGTATGAAACTGCTTCGACACTCCTTTCTGGTTCATAATGCTTTTTTGAACTTCCTTCCTTGAAACTTCTCATATATATTCCACTTATACAAAAGTAGTTTATGTCTGTGTATTATTATTGGTAAAATTTTTAAAAACTGAATATTTCTGATATTTTACAATTATGCTTAAAGGAAAAGGCTGCTTGTATTCATATATTTCTAAATAATTTTACATTTATAGACTCAAATTTAATATATTTAATGGATGCTATACTTATGCCATATAACTTGGAAAAATATAGATATCTAATATTATTTTTTGCTACTTAATACAATTTGATGACTTCAACTTCCTAGTTTCTAGAAGTACAGATAAAACTAAATTAATTTCATTCTTCAGGAAAATACATGATATCTCAAACTACTTTATTTTTAATTGTAAATTAAATTACTTCAATTTTGTTAGACTGCATTATCTGTAGATGTGCCTTCATGGAAAAAAGTGATTTGAATACTTTTATATAATAAATGTTCATATAGATCTTATCATCAGAAATAAAACTTGGATCATGAAATATGCCAAGGTAAGTAGAAACCACAAAAATCACATCTTTTCAAAGGAAATGACAAGTACAACAAACTCAGATTAAAATGGGAGAAAATTGTACTCTAATAATCTCCATTGATTTAAGGAACACAAGCTTAGAAATGGCAGATTCTATGTGTATTATGACCCATTTTATTTTACCCCTTGGAGAAAATTAACTGCTCTGAATGAACACATAGAACAACCAAGGACACACAATCTGTTGCTTTGTATACTAGCAATTTTATTCTTAATTTTCCAAAATATTTCTCCTATCAATACTTTGATTGTCCTAGAGGATAGATAATAAGCTACAACCCATCCAGTGCTTTTCTAAAGAAAAAAAAATAAAACACATAGAAGACAAACAAACAAACAAAAAAACCAGAGAAATTGTGCTATTGAATGAGAAGAACAAGGGTTGTGTTTATTCATTTTGCTCTTCTATTCTAGAGGAGACATGAGGTTTTTTTCTGTCCCTGGAGAAAGTTCATAGTATGATCTTTGAAATGACAAGTATAATTAAGACAAAGTGTGCTATTTAGCCCAACAAAAGAAATATATCTTTCAAAATAACGGTCCCTTGAAGTTAGAGAACACAGTCTATCTCAGTTGAAACAGCTCACAAGTGTTAAATCAATTGTCAACTTCAACTTGGCTCCAACTTGGTATATCATTTAGCTGAATGTCCCATCACTGGCCAGCATGGCTGGTACTACCATTGGTACACTCACAGTACATTTATAAAGTTCTGACTATTCAAACAAGGGCAATCCAGATGCGAAGAACCATAAAATATAAACAATAGAAATTTGTTCTTTGACAGAATCAACTCACATTAAAATAGTAAATCCATGAGTAGTTGGGACAAAATGTGTAAGAAAAAAGTAGACTAAGCAGAGTTTGGCATTCCACTGAAATTTCTCATTTAGCTGTCATGGGTACATACTATATTTTAGATATGTGTGTTCATTTCTTCAGAGAACAGTCATGCAGTGTATATATATATATATATATATATATATATATATATATATATAAAATATACAATTCTTTGTGATTTCATGGATGATGTTTCAAAGCAGCATGTATATTAATATAACACAAAAATACGTGTAAACCATATTGTAGGAGATTTTTCAAGGAATATGCTTATGCTCACTGCCTGGCTGGATACAAATACGTTATCAAAAACATTTAAATTTCCTATGCATATTTGTTTCAAATAGAAAACAAGCCAGTGTGTTTTTGTGAATAAATATTTTATTGTTTTTATTATTTTTCCTTATGAACAATTAAGGAGAATTCCCAACCTAGAGTTGACAGACCATAGTCTTAGATTTAGGAATACCAAAATTGCTAGATAGATATGACACTAACAGATTGTATGGCCTCAGCAAGTGGTAAATGACCTCATCACCATAATTATTACTTTATTAGGTGCTGTGGGCTTTATGATTAAATACCAATTTTCTTTTTTTTTAAAGATTTTATTTATTTATTTGACAGAGAGAGAGACAAAGCGAGAGAAGAAACATAAGCAGGGGGAATGGGAGAAGGAGAATCAGGCTTCCCGCTGAGCAGGGAGCCCCATGCAGGGCTCAATCCCAGGACCCTGAGATCATGACCTGAGCCAAAGGCAGACACTTAACAACTGAGCCACCAGGCACCCCTAAATACCAATTTTCATTCATTATAATTTCTATCTAACTCTGTCAAATGGTGTTCTTGAAATTCCATGACTGGGCTATATTTTTGAAAGTTTGGAGGACAGGTTCTTGAAAGAATGTATAGTTGGCCTAATTTCAACTTCGTTTTGCAGTTTTGAGGACTCTGTGTTTTTTCTCATACTGTTGTTTTTACTCTATGTGGTGTTGTCTCATTTTCTCTTCCTGGGCATTCTTCTCTCTTCTTCAAGGCTAAAATTGATTGTGACCTCATGAGTAGAGTATTCCCTAATACTTGAAGACAATATTAATACACCTTCTTCTTTATTTCTGGGACACCCTGTTGTTGTATTCATTATAGTCTTTATTCCATTGAATTATGATAGGTTAAATATGTACCTAAATTCTGAGCTATTTGTCAGTTTTTCAATGGCAGAGAATATATATTCTTTATTTTTAATTCACTTGTTCCTAATAAGTAAGAATTGATAAAATATTTGAAGTGGATTTAATTCAAGTAACATGCTCACCACTGTAATAAGTCCTATGTTATCATAATTATCAAACTTGGAGAAGATCAAATCATATTGTCTTTATGACTCTTTACATCTCTTTTAGAGTCATATATACTTCTCACAAGTAAACAATGTAAGGACAGATTATAGACTCAGAAATAATACCAAGAGCGCTAAGGATTTAGGAAAAAGATATTTTACCAAAAATGTACATATTTACCAAAAATATAATATATTATAAATTTCATTTCCTTCTTGACAGAGGAATACATAGAAAGACTTCTTCTTAGACCTCCAAAAATGTAACCAGGCTATTTGTAATAATTTTGAACTTTTTTGAGAACTGCAAAGCAGGAAAATAAGCCCAAAAAAGCAGTGAAGAGAGAGGGACTTCTCCTTTTTTTAACAGAGAAACTGAGCCTCAAGGGGGCTCCCCTCCTCCACCGATTACATGATTCATCATTCTCAAGTCTGTACTCAATAGTAGTCAATGACTTCAGGACCATGGATAGATACACACAGTACACCTTGTAAATGACCCATTTGTTAATCATTTACTTGGCCAAATATATGACAAAGAGTATTTTATTTTTTATGTTTTATTTCATTTCATCTTCATGTCAATTTTATGAAATGAAGATGAAAAAATTGAGGCTCTTAGAATTTAAGCTCAGCATTTAGACTTGATCTTAAGCCTATGCAATCAGAAACCTGTTTAAAAACACTTTTTACTGCTTTCTTAAAGGAAAGCTCTTGACGCTTATTCCACGTTAATGATGGTTATGCTAAAAATATGTTTTTGGCCAGTGTGTTAGAAAAAATTTCCATTTGCCTTCAAAACATATTTTTAACTATAGGTTGCTAAAACCTGGCTACATTTTCCAATGAAATACTATGTTGGCCTATGATATAAAAAAGAGACAATGAACTAATAATGTCAGAATATTTCAAAAATAAGATAACTGATGAACATTAAACTATCCCCAGAGAAAATAATCATTTGGTCTGTTTCCTCTTGGCCTTGTATGTGATCATAATTCCATATGATAAGAACCATGTGAGGAGGATGACTCCCAGTTAAAATTCTATATATAATTTCCCCAATCTGAACATAGATAGGCAATTCCCAAAGTTTTATCTGACAGGCGTTAGTGAGGAAAGCTGCACTTTTCACACCAGATCCAGGGCACAGCCAGTGCACTCAGGGGGAGTTTGCAGTCAAGGACTTGCCCCCCACCCTGGTAGGTCATGCTTTTTCATATTTACATCCCTAGTCCTGATGCGTTCATTACTAGGTCTCTTTACCTGAGACCACGGGCAGAGGTCTTCCCCAGGCTCCTATGATAAAACCTCATTATGAGGGAATGGGAATCCTTAAAGACACCTTTTCCCACTCAGTACCTAGTACATTTCCACACCTAGAACTTCCCTCTCAGGCTGTCCTCCACCCCAGCATTGATAAAACTGCTGGGCCTTTTGCTGGGGTTATCTCAGCAGTAAGATGACACCCACATCTGCTCTTATCTGTCTGGCTCTCCAGTAGTGGGCCTTCCAACCAGAGAACACAACAGGGAAAGTTGGGCTCTAGTTTCAGACTCTTGCTTATTTCACTTTTGGCTTGTTGCTTTAATGGGCTATTTTGACACCTGACAGCTCATCTCTCACTCTCTCTGCTCAGTTGAGTTCCTTACAGCACATAATAAAGAGTCTGAGTCCATTTTTGGACATTTTATTGCTGACAGCTTTTAAGCCTCATTCCTCTCCCCTTCTGTCTCACATCTGGTCATGCTTATGAGAAACCCAGATGTTCCATCATTTGGTGCCAGAGAGAGATTCAGAGCACTCAAACCTCTGTGTGTGTGTGTGTGTGTGTGTGTGTGTGTGTGTGTGTGTGTGTGGCAACCATCCCTGCACCCCAACTTCGTAATCACAATTAAAGTCTTTTCCTTCTCTTTCAAGCCATTTAGGACTGTTTTGAGAAGATTGCCCTGTTCTCTCCAGAAACTCTCATTATGTAAGTGGTAACTTTTTTTTTCATACTATTTCAATGTGTGTGTGTGTGTGTGTGTGTGTGTGTGTGTGTGTGTGTGTGTGTGTTTCAGTTTTTCTTCTAAAGCAAATTTTGGGTGGAGGTACATCTACTTTTTGAAGAGTGGCTGTAACATTAGACTATAATAAGATTAAATGATGAAATCCAGGTACTGAGGCAAGAGTATTCCAGGTGGAATAGATATATTTGAAAAAGCAGAGACAAGTCTTCAGTATCTGGAAACATTTGAAATGCATTTTAAATGCAAAATAAAGGGAATTGTTGAGTATTTTGAATTATATGAGTTTTTTAAGGATAAAAAGGAGGGAAAGATGAAACCCAGAATTCTGGCTTGGATAACTTGCTAGTTGGTGATTAACATATATGAGATGTGAAGTACTTTAGATAATTTAATGTAAGGTATTTGTGGGCATAGAGCTGGATTGTCTCATATGCCACTGAATGAATCTGACACCTTGGAGAGAGGGCAGGCTAGAGATGAAGACTCAAGTGTATGTAGAATATAAATAGTAATTGAAGATATAGGAGATGAAGGCCATTCAGAGAGTGAAAATAAGAGGGCCTGAGGAAAAACTAAAACTAAAAAAAAAAAAACAAAACACAAAAACTCAGACAACTAGCACCAAATACATGGAGAATGAAGAGGCATAATAATAAGAAGAAATTAAGGAATTTGATCTCAAATAAACTAAGAGATGTTGTCGTGGACTAAATTGTGTTCCCGCAAAATTCATATGTTAAAACTCTAAGCTGCAATGTAACTGTATTTGGAGACAGGGCCTTTAAGGAGGTTAAATGAGGTCATAAGGGTAGGGCCCTAATGCAATGGGACTGGTATCTTCATTAGAAGGAGAGGAGACAACAGTGCTCTCTTTTTGCATGTGGAGTCTATGAGAAGACAGTCATCTGCAAGCCATGAGAAGAGGTCTCATTAGAAACCAAGCCTGGTCAGACCGGTGGTTGCGGCGGTGGGGTTGTATGGGCAGCCTCTAGCTCTTCGCTGGGTTTGGACCCGACGTTTAACGGTGGGGAAAGAAAATGGCCTTGCTGTGCTACAACCGGGGCTGCAGGCAGTGCTTCGATCCCGAGACCAACTCCGACGATGCTTGCACATATCACCCAGGTGTTCCAGTCTTCCATGATGCATTAAAGGGTTGGTCTTCCTGTAAGAGAAGAACAACCGATTTTTCTGATTTTTTAAGCATTGCAGGCTGTACAAAAGGCAGGCATAATAGTGAGAAGCCACCTGAGCCAGTCAAGCCTGAAGTCAAGAATACTGAGAAGAAAGAACTTTCTGAACTGAAACCCAAGTTTCAGGAGCACATCATTCAAGCCCCTAAACCAGTAGAAGCAATAAAAAGGCCAAGCCCAGATGAACCAATGACAAAATTGGAATTAAAAATATCTGCTTCCCTAAAACAAGCACTTGATAAACTTAAACTATCGTCGGGGAATGAAGAAAATAAGAAAGAAGAGGACAGTGATGAAATTAAGATTGGGACCTCATGTAAAAATGGAGGGTGTTCAAAGACATATCAGGGTCCACAGAGTCTAGAAGAAGTCTGTGTATATCATTCTGGAGTACCTATTTTTCATGAAGGGATGAAATACTGGAGCTGTTGTAGGAAAAAAACTTCTGATTTCAATACATTCTTAGCCCAAGAGGGCTGTACAACAGGGAAACACATGTGGACTAAAAAGGATGCTGGGAAAAAAGTTGTTCCATGTAGACATGACTGGCATCAGACTGGGGGTGAGGTCACCATTTCAGTATATGCTAAAAATTCACTTCCAGAACTTAGCCAAGTAGAAGCAAACAGTACATTGTTAAATGTGCACATTGTATTTAAAGGAGAGAAGGAATTTCATCAAAATGTGAAATTATGGGGTGTGATTGATGTAACAAGAAGTTATGTAACTATGACTGCAACAAAGATTGAGATCAACATGAGAAAAGCTGAAGCTATGCAATGGGCAAGCCTTGAACTGCCTGCTACCAGAAAGCAGGAAAAACAAAAAGAAGAAACAACAGAATGAGATGACAGGGAAAGAAAGTTATTGCCTATTTCAGAATTCTTACTATGTGGTAAAATGGTGGCTTGCTCCTGTCCTCTTTTGTTGTTGTTGTATTTGCTGTTTTTGAATCTGGCAGTTCAGGGTCAACGGTAGGTTCTTAAAAGCCAAAGTCATTTTATCTTTTCTTGCCTCCCGTCTTCTTTTTGAGTTACCTAAGTTTGATTATTCATTTCTCCTCACTTGGCAGAACTGCAGTTGTGTCCTATACTTGAAAAGCTAGAAAGTAGCTCATAAACAGTTACAGTATTTCTTGGTATAGTGTATTTAGCAGAGAAGGGTAAAAAAACATTTGTTCACATCTCTTTTCTATTATCCCATAATTAGTAAAACAAGATGGATTGTCGGATTTTTAATTAGTTTTTTCATTAGTTTATGTTCCTATAATACTTGAAAATCTTTAAGGAGGAGATGAAGCTCTGCATTGTTTTATCCTCGGGAAGGTTACTTTTTCTAGGAGGAATAATTCTGAGGTAGTGTAGTAGCTAGTTAAAGGGGAATATATGCATTGAATAACAAATTGGAATTTGTTTACAGCTAATTAAATTAAAACATTATATCAGCACCTATATTACTTGCCAAGTGCTATGATTTAAATATATAGAAAACATTATAAATAAGAGTAGAGAGGTATCAGTTTGGTTAAAATTTGCCATTTTATTAAGACTAAGCAATAATGTTAAACATCTCTTTTCTGATTATTTTATAAGGTCTTTGTATGGTGTTATAACTAAATTGTACCTGATTCATAGCCTACACCCTTAAAATCTTTAATTAGTTACATGTAAAGAGAAATTTATATATGTATTATAATTATATATATTATATATATATATAAAAATATTTGGCCTCCCTGATGGAAAACTGTATGTATAAAACCATAGATTTAAAGGCTTATGGAAATACATTACGGTATCAAAAAACTAAATATTTAAGCTTTGGTTTATGAGAAATATCTATTACATGTTAAATAAAATAGCTGAATTCTTTTGGAGTTTTGTTTTCCTTCATGGACAGCTTGACAATTCTAGGTGATACAATGTTGATTATATATTGTACTTCATTAGATACAGGTATCAGAGACTTAGATTGTTTATGCTAATTGAACCCATTAAAGATAGTTTACTTTTTGAGGCAATGCAGAGCTCACCAAGAAAACTAAAATTAAGAAATGTTTTGAAGGCCAAAACTTTGGCAGGACTTAAGAAATTTGGGTATGAATTATGCTAATGTAGATTAAAATAATTATTTCCCAAAAGAAAAAAAAAAAAAGAAACCAAGCTTGGTGGCAAATTGATCTCCAGCTTCCGGCTTCCAGAACTTAGAAAAAATAAACTTCTGTTGCTTAAGCCACCAAGTCTGTGATATTATATTATGACAGCCCAAGCAGAATAATGTAGATGCACTTAGTTCAAGAAGTGGTGGAGAGGAGGAGCTCGATACGAACTATGTGCCATAGACATGCCAGGTAAATTAAGAACCAAAATATCTATTTGCCTCAGTATTTACCATATAACTTAGGTGGAGGCTGTTGTAGGGCATGGGTTGGAAGTGGAAGTCAGTTTAGAATGGGAAGAAGAGTGAAGGAATGTGTAAGTTATGACAAAAAGGGAAAATGTTATGGTAGAAACAAGACTGGAAGAAATGGGAGACAGAGTTGATGGATGCCTTCTATTTGATGTGACTGCCTTGAGTATATTAAATGCTAATGAGGATTAGCCCCATTGAAAGGAAGATGCTGAGAATATAGGTGAGAGAATGCCTAATTAACAGAAAGAAGCTCAGAAAAGGGATTAATTTGCATTAGTTTTATATGATTTTTGGAAATGGACCTGGCTTCAGCTCCTATGTTATCTAAAAGCTGATTCTGAGATTCTGGGTTCTAGAATAAGATATAAATGATCTACAGGGATAATCTGTAAATTTAACCCCATTTAGCCTTTACCCTTTTGTCTTGTACTCGTAAGTATATAGTAAAGTATTCAATAGTGCTACTTAAAACTTTATCACTATTTCCCTATAACTTAAAATTGTTCTAGATAAGAACAAATTTAAATGTGAGTTTTATATCTAAGAAGCAGAGATTGTGTACTTGAGAACACTGAAAATAGAAGAATTCTAGAAATTTCAAGTCAAATGGCTATTACTTTATTACAGATTACCCCAAAACCTAGCTCCTTAACACTACAACTATCAATTACTTGGTATGAAATCTGTAATTTGGGCAGGGCTTGGTGGGAGAATTAACCTAGTTTGGCCTAAGTATGAATCAGAAATTCCACTTTTAAGATAGCTCATTCAAATGACTGGCAAGTTGATGATGACTGTCATTTGGAAGCTCAGGTTGGGTGGTGGGCATGGTCCTTAGATTCTCTCCACATGGCTGTCTTCATGAGCAGCTTGAATCCCCCCCGGAGTATGATGGCTAGATTCAATAAGAAGTCTCAAAATGACAGGACTGAAATCAGCCAATTTATTATGGATTGGTACTGGAAACTGTACAGTGTAATTTCCACTATATACTATTGGTCAAGTAGTTACAGTATTTAGATCCAAGGGAAAATGACATAGACCTACCTCTCTTTTCAGTGAGAAGAGTTCCAAAGAATTTTGCAGACATGATTTACAATTGCCACAATTCACAAAAGTCAGCACAAAAGTTTAAATAACTTACCATTTAACCTTATTATTGAGAAGATAACACTGGAAAGAACAATATTCTCTAAAACAACATTTTGGGTAAATATTAAATTGAAGGGAGAAGTATATATTTACTATTAAAAATATGGGCATCCATGTGTATATATGTGTAAGTATCTGTGTCTATGTGTGTATATATGTATACATGTTTGTGTGTATGTCCATTTATTTCTTTTAAACTATATTTTTATTGCATGTTGGAATGTTTAGTGGATTATATTTTGCCTTTAATTACCAATTTAAAAAGATGAAAGAATTATAGGATATAAATAATAAACAAACACTATTTCTCCAGTTGCCAAGCATTTCTAGTTTCATGTCCATGCATAAATATAAATATACTGTTAAAAAGAGCAATTTGATTTAAGAGATCCTTGGTGAGCTATGGGAACACTTTATCAAAATCCAAAAGCAATCTTGATTTGCACTGACATTAAAATGGAAATAATTAGGTAAAATAAAGTATTATAGATGTAAAGTAACTATAAATATATCGTACTCTGTTTTCTCCTTTGACAATGAATAGTGAAAAAAAATTTAATTAAACGAGTCTTTAAGGGCTACAATTAATTCTTTGACAAAAGGGAACATTGCCATTTATTCTATCAATTTAATTCTTGGAGATTTATAAACTACAGAAGAAGAAAGGAGCTCAAATTACAAATGATAATCTATTGAAACTGCTCACAAAATGATATTAGACATAATCAATACATGTGATTTTTTAAAAGATCCTTGCTTTGATGTACTCTATGCTGTATGTACATTTTTGCTAGAGACTAAAGAGTCTATGATACAAATATTTACATCAAAATCTGGTTTTAGTAACTGGAGCAATGAGAACTTTGAGACATGTGAACAATTTAGGGCATGATGCGGATTACCAAGGGCATTAATGGAAGCCCCTCTAAATAATATTTTTTACAGAAACAAGTCTCCTTCACTTTCTCTTCCCATCATTATTTCCTATTATTAGGAAATATACACTGTCATATATTTCTTATGGTTGTTTTTTATAGATTTGTGGAAGATAATTTAACAATACATCTTTTTAGCTTTACAGATGCCACTTCTAGAAATGTATCATGAAAAAAATAATTTTAAGTATGTGTGGAGAATTAACCACATAGATATTCAATATTTATTATGATGAAAAATTCTGAAATACTTTGAAAGTCCCAAAATAGTGAAGTAATTATATATATATATATATAATATATACCACATCTGCAAGATACTACATCTGTAAGAAGAAATACTATGGAGACATTAAAAGTAATAATGTTAGAAAATATTTACTGGAAGATGAATACTCAATAAAATGTATGTAACAACATATAGATGAGTGAAATAGCATATTACAATGCCATATCTCTAGTAATATCTCATTGTTGTCTTAATACATTTATAAAAGTAAGGTACCACCATGGTAGCAATTTTCTCTGCATGTTGTAATTCAAACTTATATGTTATTCCTCAATTTTTTTTTACTAAACATACACTAGACTATATGGGGAAAAGGAGTGTCTAAAATATGAATATTATTATGGATTGCAAAATTACAAAAATTGTATTTCCACACATATTAATCCTCCCTGCTTTTGGAATCAAGTAGTGAATGTAGAAACCTATTTATTTAAAAATTTGTTTTGCTGAAATCTTACTGTCCCTTTTGTTTTCTACATTGTTTTGTAATAAGCAGTCTAGTTTCCTCTTTCTGATTATGTGTTTAAAAGGATAAAGGCCAGAGCTTATATCATTCATCCTTTTATATCAATAACTTGAGGATTACATAAAGGATAGTCTAGCAGATCCATGAAAGAAAGCCATTCTTATCTCCTCAGTGTTACAACTTTTAATGATGACTTAAATGGAATTTATTGTATCAGAATTAAAGTTGGAATAATATTCAAACATATATTACTACCTTCTCCCTTTGAAGTTCTTTTAATTAAGTATTTAATTTATTTATATGTATCAATATATTCACCCCTTATCTCTCTCCTGAGGGCTGCTCTTCAAACAAGTTAAGATTAAAGCTTCTACATTCAAATCCAATATCTTCATCCTCTTAATCTCTCTAAACATCACTCACATTCTATATTGCTAGTGTAATTAACATAATAGTGTTATTTCCACCTGGGTGTCAGTTAATCTCTTTTGGGTCTCATTTTTCTCATTATAAAATTATATGGTTAATTTTGATTGATTTTATTTGTTGCATCCTTTATTACAAGTGTGAGACAGGAAATGCTCAAGATGAATCTGAACATCTTGTCACACTGGAAAGCAAAGAAAGTATAAAAAAAATTACTGAGTAGGATCAAAAGAACACAGTGCCAACTCTGAAGACACTCCCTCTGGCCAGAGAATGGAAAACTGGAACATCACTAAAGAAAGATACAGCGGGAAAAAAAAAGAAAGAAAGATACAGTGATAAACTGAATTAATAAATTCCTAAATAACTCTAAAATATCATCTATGGAGGGTGTTAGGGAATCAAGTCATTATTTTGAAAACTGGTAAATAAAAGAAAATAATTATATTCCCAGTAGTATCCCAAATAATAAAGAATGAAAAAATTCAGATATATCATTAGAATATCATTTTTCATAATCCATTAATCAAAAATTAATCAGTGACTAATAGCATTACCAAAAAAAGACAAAAAAGCATTATATCCTCCAGATAAAAGTATTCAACAGCATCTATTATGCATTCCTACAAAAATAATTTGAAAATCTGCTCAATCTTCTAGATTTGACTACAGAATTACAAGAAATGAAGGGAAGTCTAAAACATGTAAAACAGTATTTATAGCAAGACAATAAGAAAAATGCAGTCTATGGAAAGCCTATGGGGCAAACAACTAGCTTCCCCAGGTACTTTTAAAGTTTAAAAGGAAAAAAAAAGAAATAGAGGAGGAGCCCACATAAAAATAGACCAAAGAAATATAACCACTAATTGCAAACAAAGAGGATGGACCCAGGATACTCCAGGATAAATACATGATTCATGCATGTGATATACCATTGTCATTATTCCCTTTATCTGTAATACCTAACTAAAAGAAGTGCTATATTTGTGGAGCATTTGGCTTATTTTTAATGTTGTTATTGAAGTGAATTGAATTTACTTTTGAATGGAGTCATGTTAAAAGAAGGCATTCTAAAATGATTGAATTAGTCAGCCATTTGACCATCATGAGACAGCAGACAATTTAAAGAATAAATAGAAGATATCATAATAAAAATACTCTTCCTGACTGCCAGAAATCCCTTGGAAATGGTGGGTATCTTATGGTTACAGTATTTTTATATTACATGATACTCTAAAAAAAAAAAAATACCCATGGTCAGGGCTGACTAGAATGTTACAGCAAATGCCATTTTGATTCTAATGATCATGATACCCAGACGAGGTCTGAAAAGGTATTTTGCCTCAATTCAAAAATAAATACTCTCTGAGAGTATGCTTATGATAAATGTCCAAATAAAAATCTGTAACTACTTTGTAAAGCAGAGATTCCGGGTGGATATGGCAGGCATCACTAGTTGCCTGTGACACATGATCTTTCTCGGTTCGAGAACCTTAATTTTGTCCAGATCAGAAAAGTTCCCAGCTAGAAATACTTGACATTCAGACACTCTGGATTGAAGCTGTAAGTGTTGGTATGTTACAGATGTGTACATGACTTCTTGGCAGAGATCCTTGGGTGAAGATCTACTTGCCTAATAAAGAGATAAAACTCCATGAGGAGAAATAATTGCTTTCTTCAGCATTCTTTCTAGGAACTAGAAACCATTTCTGGAGATAAAGCAAACATCCTTTGACCTCAAAAACAACAGACAAATTAAGAACCGGGGAGCAAAAATAAAAATTAAAAAGGGTGGAGGGACGCCTGGGTGGCTCAGTCGGTTAAGTGTCTGTCTGCCTTCAGCTCAGGTCATGATCCCAGGGTCCTGGGATCAAGTCCTACATTGGGCTCCCTGCTCAGTGAGGAGCCTGCTTCTCCCCCTGCTTGTGCTCTCTCTTTCTCTCTCTCTCTCTGGCAAATAAATAAATAAAATCTTAAAAAAATAAAATAAAAAGGATGGAGAGGTGGAGACAAACAAAAAGAGTGAAGTCAGGCCTTGGAATGTCAACATTCGGACTTCTCAGTAAACGAGGTAAAGAACCATATATATGTAAGCAGGGGAAATTCCTTTCTTTTACAAGCATTCCATTCAGTTAACAAAGTACTACTAATGAAATTAAGAAAACATTTGGTATATCTCTATGCTCCTGACTTATGCTGTGGTCTTCCCAGTAGTGGGTGAGACAGACAGACACAGGGTAAATCAGATTCTTTCTTTAAGCAGATGAATAAATTAAAAGAAAAAGTTATAACCAGTCTTTCTTTTCCTCCTGGTCTTTCACAGAGACAACGAACCAATATCTCCCTTTCAAGGACAGCATGCAGGGTAATTACTGATTTGGAAATATGTATTTGAACACTAACAGCTAGGAACATCTAATTCCTTCTGGTCTGGCAATGGGGGAAATATTCGATGCTACTGGGTTTCTATTTGCGGTGTCAGCCAGATGTGCCACAGTTCTGCTCAAGAATGAATGATGAAACAGGTTTCTAGACAGTAGAGAGAGTGATAAATGTGTAAAATTATGGGAGCAGGAGACAGGAGTTGACATTCCTGGCATAAAGAGGACATAAGTAAGGGAATGGCATGCTTTTTCTATGAGGGCCCAGATGGCAAACATTTTAGTGTTTGAGAGTCAAAAGGCAGGACCAAGAATATTATGTAGGCATTTATGTAACAAAAATGAAAACATATTTCCACAAAATTATTATTGGTAAAACTCAAAATATAATAATAATAGGTGAATACAATTTTATTGTTATAGAGATCTGTAATAAAAATGGAATCTATTCATGGACATTCAAATTTGATTTTTCTATAATTTCATGTGTTACAAAATACTATTCTTTTAATATTTTTTCAACCAGTTAATATGAAAATCATGTTTAGCTCATATGCTGTGCATTCTTACTATAGTGGTTTGTCATTTACTAATTTTTAAGATCTACACTATTTATATTCCCATTTGACAAATATTATTTAATTTCACACTACATTTTTGAAAGCAATGGGCTCAAAAAGACAGACATGCATGTTTAATGAGAAGTTAAGTAGTGGTAACCCTGCTTGAAAACCAGAAGACACAAATCAAATTAAGAATTAAAAATTAGGATCCAGTTCAAAAATTCAGAGTTACTTTAGGAAACTATTCCCAAAACAAATTGTTTAACATCTTGTGCTGTGGAGCATAGCTGTTCTTCTCAATTAATTTCACTTTTGAAAAAAAAAAGTATTTTATGTATGTATAAAACGTCAGCATAGCTCTTAAGTCCTTTCGCAGAAGAATTGCATGGTCAGATACTGCAGTGGCATTAGAGGCAAATTAAAATATATATATATATATATATGTATATGCCGATGTTTCCTGTAATACATTTTTAAATCCAAGTTACAAATTTAAAGTAAAGCTTTAGGAAGTTTATTCTATCAGAGTAAAACATTTGACAATGTTGTGAATTCTATTATGTATTCATTTAAATAGATGTTTCCTTCTGCAGTGAACTACAGATTAAAACATTAGATTGAACAAGCATCCTGATAAAAGTGATGTTCTTCATAAACAACTTAAGTGTCCAAAAAGGCTACTAGATTATTTTTGTCGTGGCGGTTAAATGATTTTTAGCCTTTTATTCAGAAATAATTATAGAGTCACAGAAAATTGCAAAAAAAAATATACAGTGATGTCCTGTATACTCTTTGCCAGATCATATCCAATGTTAACATCTTGCATAAATACAGAATAATATTGAAATTGAGATCAACAATATCAAAATCAGGAAACTCACATTGATCCAATCAAAGCAGCTTATTCAGATTCTCAGTTGTACATGCATTCATCTGTGAGTGTGTGTGTATGTGTACAATGTGTGTACAATATCATTACATGAGTAGCTTCTGGTAGTTACAAACACAATCAAGATCTCTACCTGTACCCTCCTGGTATTCCTTGATAGTTACACTCACCCTTCATCCCATTCCTAACCTCTGCTAACCATTCTGACAGGTGTGTAGTGATGTCACATTATGGTTTTAATATGCATTTTCCTAATGACTAATGATATTGAACATATGTGTCACCATAGACACTTTTGCTAAAGTATCTATGTAAGTCTTTTGTTCATTTTTACTGTTTTGAGGGTTCTTTCATATTCCAGATACAAATCCTCTATCAGGTATGTGGTTTGCAAATATTTTCTTGCACCATGTAATTTGGCTTTTAGCTTTTTAATTGTTTTAACTGTTTTCCAGAAAGCAAATGTTTTCGTTTTGTTTTGTTTTTCCTTCAATTTTGATTCAATAGTATACATGAGTTTTTCTTTGGTCACAATTTTGGTAACAAGAAATCTTGGTCTAATGCTAAGCCCTAAAGATTCTCTCCCTTTTACTTTTCTTCTTGAAGTGTTATATTTTTTGTTTTGACGTTTAAATCAATAGGATGGCCCATTTGGAATTTTGATAGTTTTTTTCCCCTTTTGCCTAGGGTTGCCCAGAGTCATTTGTCAAAATGGCTATCCCTCCTCCATTAAATCGTTTTTACTTCTCGGTTACAAATTAATTGGACATGTCTGTATGGGTCTATTTCTAAGTTCTCCATCTGTTCCATTGCTCTTTATGCCCATCTCTTAGCCAGGACCACACTGCATTTATTACTACAACTATATAAGAACCCTTAACTTTCTGTAATAACATTTCCTCCTACTTTTTTCTTTTTTTCCAAAATTATTTTGGCTATTCTAAGGCCCTTCCTTATCCCTATAAATTTTGGGATTTTTTTCATAAATAATTCCACTAAATTATGGTGGTATAATGTTCAAAATGGTTTAGAAGGCTTTTATCAAACCATTCAATCAGTGAAGTCCCCCAAATGACAGCCTTTGACTATCTTAGCAGGTTGTAGTTTTTCAAAATATGATTCAGACATAGCTAGACATTGAAGTGTATTTATATAAAACCAAGGAAGACACTATAGAAATTACATGATGAGAGCTCACAAGGTGTGCAAGATTTAATCTGAATTTTTAAAATTGCAATGTGTAGTGTTGGAAATGTGAGAAGAATGCTTTTATCTAAAGCATGTTTAACTGAAAAAATGTATCATGCACTGGAATTGAATAAAATTAAGAAGGCCCACCATTTGCAGCACCTAAATTTAATGAAACATTCAAAGGACACTATATATTTTATTTAATGTGTATGTCCAGAGAACATATTTATCAAACACAGGTAATTGGAATTAAAACATGATAGTACCTCTGAAATGCTAAAGATTAGAATCTATTCACCATTTACTATTAAATATTAGAATTTAAAATTGCTACCATTTGTAGAATCATCTCTTAGTTTTCTGAAACAATGATTTCTCAAATAAAAATATTATGGTATAATAGAGATAAGCCATTTAGGTGTCCAAATTTCAAGTTAGTAACAAAAAAATACAACTTTGAAAGAGATTGCGGCCAATTTTACAAAGAAAATGAAAAATAATAAGACCATATTAAAAGAAATTCTTTGGAAAATACTAAAAATATGTTTAAAATGACAAAAATAAGTGAATATGTACCCTAAATAATCACTCATCTTATACAATTTAAATCTTAAAATAATTAATATAAAGTTTAATTTTCAATATATAGGTATATATTAATTTTATTTTAGAATGAGCATTAATGTCAAAAATCTGTATAAGACCAATTATTCAAATATATATACATATATTGTATCCAAAACTGCTATAGGAAGATTATCAGTAATTTCAGATAAGCACATTTTTCCTAATAATCTTGACATCTAAGAAATACCTACTATAATTCAGTTGCTACATATCTTAATTATTTTTACTAGAAACTTGCAGATCTTCATACTATATAGTCTTTGAACATCAGGAATTAAGCATTATTGTTAAGATCCTAGTTTTTGAAGCCAGAAGGTTTAACTTACTACCTCTTACTACTAACTTACTTTACTAATTTACTAACATCTCTAATCCTCAATTTACCCATAGGGAAAAAGAGGTTTGGAAACTACCCACCCAATAAGACTCTTTTGAAAATGCAACAAGAGGGGTGCCTGGGTGGTATACTTGGTTAGGCTTCGGACTCTTGGTTCAGCTCAGGTCGTGATCTCAGCTCCTGATATGGAGCCTATTTGGGCTCTGGGCTCAGGATGGAGTCAGCTTGTATTCCTCTCCCTCTTCTTTTGCCCCTCCCCGCCTCCTCGCCATGCTTTCTCTCTCTCTCTCTCTCTCTCTAATAAATAAATCTTAAAAAAAAATGCAATAACAAAATGTCTCTAAAGCATTTACCTTAGTGATTAGCACATAATGAGCACTCAACAAGTCTTATTATTTTTAATGGTAGAGTTCTGTTTAAAATGGATTAATCTCCGATGTCCCTGATACAGCATCTACCAAGTTGTTATTTATTTATTTGTTTGTTTGTTTGTTTATTTATTTATTTTCATTCTTAGAGAGGGACAGAGAGAGATAGAGCACGTGGGGAAGGGAGTGGGGGGAGGAAGAGAGGGAGGGAGAGAGAGAATCTCAAGCAGACTCCACAACCAAAGTGGCTCAATCTCACAACCCTGAGATTATGACCTGAGCTGAAGTCAAGAGTTGGACACCCAACTGACTGAGCCATCCAGGTGCCCCTACCAAGTTGTCATTGAAATAATTATGAAGGTAATCAAAAAAGATGAAAACTCATTAACTATTAAAAAGCTTACCTGGAAAACTACGTAGTGTCATATTTTTAAAGGTCTCCACTCTATAATCCAGATGAATTTTATACTGTAGGAGAGGAAAAATAATTTTCCCTCTCCTCTTCTACGTTCTTGTTTGAGAAACCCTATAATAAAAGATAAACAAGAGAGAAATAAACAGAGGTTTAATAATATATAGACCTTTTGTCTACATGGGAGAGACACAGAAAAACTGAGTAACACCAGAGTAATACCTCCAGACGGCCCATGTCACCACCTTACCATCTCCGGGTAAAGACAAAAGAAGATAGTGGGGAGAAGGGAGCCAGTATGGGAAAGCCAGGAAAAACAGTAAACAAGGCTAAGTTTGTTATGCAGATTTAGGTGGCTGCCTTCTGCACTGATTAGATTTCTAGAGATTTAGTCAACCTTCCCTTCTAGGTACAGAGAAAGAGACAACTTTGAAAATGAAAATTTCCCTTATAAATGCAAATATCTCTTACAAAAGTGTAACTTTTACTTAGTTTTCAGAGCTTTTCCTGTCTGCTGTTTCTTAAAAATAATCAGCCTAAAATAATCCTGACACCAAAGAGATATACTTGGAGGTGACAAATTCTTTCTCAATATACACACCCATACTATTCACTCAGTGGCTTATCTAGGATCTATTTCTTCTAAAAGAGACTTCCTGAAAAGAGATTAAAGACTTCACACATATTTTGTAGTTTCTAAGCCTTAATTCAGTCAAAAAACACAGACTTCCCCTTGAAAATTAAAAAAAAAAAAAGATTTGTTTATTTATTTTAGAGATACAGAGAGCGTGAGCGGGGAGGGAGTGGAGGGCAGAGGTAGAGGGAAAGAGAGAATCTCAAGCTGACTCCCCCCTGAGCCCAGAGCCCCAGGGGGCTGGCTCCCAGCACCCAGAGATCATGACCTGAGCCAAAATCAAAAGTCAACCGCATGTGTTTAACCGACTTAGCACTCAAAGCCCTGCCTCAAAGGCTCCATTCTGTATTCCTTAAAATGGAAATCTACTTGTGGGAACTTTACAGCGTCCTCAGAAATGCAGGATTTATTTTAAGTAAAACAAGCAAGGGAAGCAAGGTGGCTACCCTAGTTTTGGTTCATGCTGGAACTAATATTTAAATATTTAAAATATATGAAAACTAGGCCATGAATGAAAGACCACATCTCTAAATTGGAGTTACACTAACAGACATGATTCTTTAAGTAGGTGAGAACTTGATAGGAGCTATGCTCATCAAGCAACTGAGGATTTACAGAACTAAAGAGGAACTGGGGCCATCCCCCAAATATAGAGTGCAGACAAGGCTACAAGTTAATAAATCTTGGAGAGAAATCTTACCTGACCAAGGAAAATATTTAAAGAAAAAATAAACAACAGGTGTCCTTGGTAAATATATGGCAGAACCAGATTTTATAGTCTATTATATAAATACTCAGAAGCAAAATCTATTTCTAGAAATTATCTGCTGCAGAGTCCAGGACACGATTTTAATTTGTTTGTCATTTTTAATGCTATGCTTATAGAGATAACTTCTAAAAAGAGCCCTGAGATCCCACTGAGAAAATCAAGTTGAGCTGAAAATTCAACAGGATCCAATTAAAATCTAACAGAACATGAAGAAAAAGTAAAAAATTAAAGAAAAATGGATGATCTATAGCAGGATTGCAGATGAATTTAAACCCAGTGACAGAATACATTTCTATACTGGAAGTAATAAAAGGCAGACTTTATACTATGGAAATCAAGTTTCAAAGCTCCATTCTGATGAGAGCTTGAGCTGACATGTGCAAGTCCCCCTCTTAAAACAAACACAAAGAAATATATGCATGGTGAAGCCTCAAAAAGAATGGGAAATTCTGTTTGGGAACAGAAACAAGGAAAGAAATCAAAACCAGGAAGTGGGGGCTGATGCCCCCTCAGTGTGATGGGGTTTGTGTCTGTTTTTGGACCTGGTGATGGAGGAATGCATCCTAAGGCCATGCACAACTGGAGACAACACGTGTAGGAAGTAGAAGTGGCTCCCTACAGTAATCCCAGAGCCTTGAAATACAGCCAGCTACGTAAAAAGGAGGCTAGACTTGGTGTTTCTTCCCAGAATAGCAGCTTCGGTGATTTGGTCGATTTTTGCTAAAGTCAACTAGAAGAGCTGAAAATATTACAAAACATTCTGAACCGACCCGAGAGCTAGCCAGGAAGTAAAGAATTGTAATGTCAAGGTACAAGAGAGGTTAACCTAGAGATAGGAGCATGGTATTTTTTTTTTCCTTTTTCTGTAGGCACATCCATTGATTTCAATATGAAGCTTAGAAGAAATGATAGATAATTGGAGAAAGATAGCCAATTTAATCACATTTTGAAGGAAAAAAAAAAGAAATGGGCTATGGTATTCATAGGAGGACCTAGAAAAGAGATAATACAGTCAGTGTGTAACCACTTGAGTTTGATGTGTATGATGTGTTGAGTTTGATTTGTGTTTTTAAATTGTCCAGGCTACATATTATTATTAATTTGGTTAATTTGTCAATGAATGAATGAATGAATGAATGAATGAATAAATAAAGGAGCGAGAAAAGAAAAGAAACAAATATATATATATATATATATATATATATATATATATATATATATATATATATATATATACACCCAAACAAAAATAATGGCTTTGGAAAACTCAATACATAAAAAGGAGTTCACTCAGTGGAATTTTTCAGCTCTACATAGATTGTATAGGCATTATGTTGAAATAGTTTTCCTATGCTTAGTAATCTTAGTATTATAAAACAGAGGATCTGTTAAAAATTAATTATCTTTATCTTTACATTCTAAAATCTATTAATATAATCCCTTAATGTTTAATATTTATTGAAAAAAACACAAATTTGTGCAATGTAACACCCATACCTATTTTTCTGGAGAAATTGATATGCGACATGATAGGAGCATATCTTTCTGCCTCTTTCTCCTCCTCTACACATACACACACAAAATCAAGATTATAGACCTACTGAGCAGATGGCCTTTGACTTGGAGAAAATTGGATCCAGGGATAACTTTCTGAATTTATTTTAGATTCAAACAGTCTTTAGTATGCACAAATCATTAAAGCACCAGTCTAGGCCTGAAGAGGTTTTCCTTCAATATTTTATAGGAAGGATTTTGATCTATGATTTATCAGTCAACTGACAGCACTAAGGGCAGAGAGGTTTTCTTTCTTTTTTTTTTTCCATTAAGAATCAATTCTTCTGGTAGATAGATTTTTATTTCCAGCCTCATTTTGCCCATTGGAAAAAAATCTGCTTTGGTATATGTCTGTCAATTTGAGTGACCAGGCACATAAGTGGTATAAAATGTAGGCATTTTTAAACCATGAGAAGTACTGCAATGTTGCAAAATACATAAAAAATGAATAAATAAAAACTACCAAGCACCTTTTATGATTTGTAGATGCTTTGAATGCAGGAAACATTAAAGAGGAATGCATTTTATTTATCTAAAAGTCACCATTAGGTTTTATTTCTTTATGCATCTTGTCAGCTCATATATAGATAAAGAAATTTGATGGATAAATGCAGCTATATATTTGTGGGAGATCTGTAGTTCTTGTCTTTGCAATATTTTGCTTAGTGTCATTTATTTTGTTATATTTTGTGACTTATTGCAAGTCATGTTAGCCAGTATATTTTTCATTCCTCAGCTATGAATGAATTTCAAGTAAATTTTTCAGTCAGTTTACCTTGGCTTGAAAAGTTAGTGTTATGGAAAAGAAACTATCAAGTGTTATAAGAAGATATATTGGGCTACTATTTATTTCTGCATATGAGGCTGACTACAAAAAGTTGGCGGGTATAGAGTGAGGTGGCAGTTGCCAGGCTCCAGATGAATATCAGATAATTTGGAAATGGTTTTCTTAGAGTAATGTTCTCTTCTTTTAAGAAATCATGAGCTTTAGAAGCTCTTTAGTCTTTCAAACTGCTTCCTTGGGACGTTGCTAGGTTTTCAAGGAGGTTCTATCATAATGATGCATTGGAATTACAATGGAGTTCCATCATTACTGTCTAAAGACATTGCAAATAGCCTATTTTATCAGGACCTTCCTGTTGATTAAATAAAGCATTGCCGTGTCTATTCATGTGATACATGAATATGTTCCTCCTAAAACTGTAATAAATATAGCCCTTACCTTATATTTATCAAAAATATGGAGATGTCCTACCATAGTTCATATAAACAAAATATCCTATATATGTTTTAATATGCTACATTGTGGTCCTAGGTTATCAGCCCCCGCCCCCACATCATGGTCATCTTAAAACAGAGGTTTTTGCTATTTTCCTTTACTCTACTCTTGACATTGATGTATCTTTTGGAATTAAAGCTCCTTGAAAGTATACATTTCATCATTTTATTGTTAGGCTCATTAATTGGAATATACCCACATATTAGCTCAATATCTTTAAGCAAAACTCTACTCCAGCTTTTAGAAACCTCTTTTCCAAATGCATCTGTTTCAAGGCAGGACATACTGCGTTATTGCTCTAGTTTTCCCCCAGGGGGTACAGAGGTAAAACACGGTATTTTTTCCTCTATCTTTGAACTGCCACTTTGTGGCAAATCCCCATGTTGAGGATTACATGTGGTACATGTGGCTGTGTGTGTTTGTATTAGAGAATGAGAAATATTAATATTTAATGTGTATGACTGGATGGCTCTGTGTTTCCCCCAGGAAATACCAGTTGGCTCCAAGTTGAGAAAGCAATGCTCAAACACATCCTAAGATAGAGGCAGAATCAAAGTGTTAAGCAAAGGAGATAATACTTAAGAATTTAGAATATCTTGTGGTCTCTTGAGGGATACTCTTCTCCAATAACCATGGGGATTTGATTCAGCTGGGGCTATTTTGAAAAAAAAAAAAAAAGAAAAACACATGGTGATGTAAAGAAAAACAACTAGGAAAATAGGAGAATAAACCCTGGATAAAATATAAGATGATTTGAGATAACATTCAGCCTACTGTTGGAACTCATTAAAAATGTCTTTTAAGATTGACTTGGCACTTACTTTAGATGTTTGTAATTTCTTACTGGTTAACAATTTTTAGTGTAAAATATTTCTATTATGAATTTTTAAAAAAATGTTATGGTACTAAGAAAACACTCCCACACATGAATTGTGAGGGGTTTATGAATTGTGAGAGGAAACACTGCAAATTAAAGAGACTATATTTCTGAGATATGAACTGTAAGAGAACTATGCTCCTTCCAAAAGTGGCACATTTTACCAAGTTATACTGCCAAAATATATTCGGGTCATGTCATTAATCTTTCAGTCATCTAATCATTTAAATGTTCCCCATTGCCTTCAAAGCAAAATCTAAATGTCTAAATGTAATCTGGTCCCATTTACACTTTCTCATCTATCACGCACCCGGTCATTCCAGTGCTCATTCAGTTCTCCAATCGCCTGCAGAACAGGGAACAAGTCATATTCTTTTAGTTTCCTTGTCGGTTCACCTGCTGCCCTTTTGATTTGCACTGATTTATCCTTGTGCCTTTATTTTAAGATCCTCATGAGACATGGTTTAGCCGACAATGCTCTCTGGTTTCCTCAAATACTGAATACAAGGGGATTACTATGTTTTCCGTGCGGTGGAGTAACGTGGACATGCTTATTTCATACAGTCTGACACACTAGTCGTTCGTTTAGGTTCACCCCTATGACTTTAAGCTTCCTGAAGGCAATGACAACTTTAATCATCTGTATTTCTCTAGCGACCATCCACGTGCCTAGGGCAGAGTGGAAGCCAATCGCTTGATGAAGGAAGGAAGGGAAGGAGAGTGGAAGAGAAAGGAAGGGGTAGGAAGGAAGCAATGAAAATAATGTTAGGTATAGTAAGGGAAAAAATCTTATTCCCAAGAAAGAGTATAATTTTTTTTCAAAGATTTATTTATTTGAAAGAGAGAGCGAGAGCGAGAGCAGAGGGAGGGGCAGAGGGAGAGAGTCTTCAAGCAGACTCCCACTGAGCTCCGCACCAGATGTGGGGCTCCCTCCCACCACCCTGAGATCATGACCTGAGCAGGAACCAAGTCCCACGCTTAACGGATTGAGCCACCCAGCGGCCCCCGGAGCTTACTTTTAGCATGAGAAAAGAATACTAATGTTAAGGAAAGAGCACCGGCCTTGAAGATTGCATATATGGAATGTCTTCACTTCCAGCTCTTATTGGTCATGTGAATTAAGCAGGCGCCGGAATCTTTATGAGCCTCAGGTTCTCACTCTGGAAAACTGAGGTAGCAGCATATGCTCATCATCCTCCTTCTCGGTGCAGCAGGGGTCACATTTAATGATATCTGTCTATGTGCTTCATATTTTTAAAATACAGAGCAATTACAGGGTCTTATTATTTCAAAACATCACAGATTAAAAATGATGAGAAAAATATCAATATTTAACTTCTATGTAGCATACGTGTAAAAATTTTTTAAATGATGAGTGATTTTTCTAATTACAAGCAGTCTTAAATGGAAGTTATAAATATTCTGTAATTAAATATTTTTTGTATGTTCTTGAGCGAGCACTTGGGGCAATTATAGAACAGTTATCGGGAAGAGTGGTTTAGTACCGAGCTGCATTTGCCTATCCCTGTCACATCCCTCCATTTCTGCTTTATTAAGCATTATAAATTTTGGGGGCGCCTGGGTGGCTCAGTCGTTAAACGTCTGCCTTCGGCTCAGGTCATGATTCCAGGCTCCTTGGATCAAGCCCCGCATCGGGCTCCCTGCTCGGCAGGAAGCTTGCTTCTCCCTCTCCCACTCCCCCTGCTTGTGTTCTTTCTCTCACTGTCTCTCTCTCTCTCTCTGTCAAATAAATAAATAAAATCTTAAAAAATAAAAAATAAAAATAAATATATTAAAAAAAGCATTATAAGTTTTTGTCTGGGAATCCAAACAAATATTTCAGAAGCGTATTCATTAATTACAAGATGAAACACTTGGCCAGTAGTTATACTATAGAGCATAAGCAGACTATTTTTTTAAGATTTTATTTTTAAGTACATCTACACCCAATGTGGGGCTTGAACTTACAACGTTGAGGTGGAGAATTACTTGTTTTACCAACTGAGCCAGCCAAATGCCCCAAAACTTATTTTTCATGGGCAATTTTTAATATCACAAATCTAGGCTAACTTGAGGCTTTATTTGTCTAGAAAATTCTATCCATTCAAATGCATCCATCTCAATTTTCTATTTCTGGGACTATCTGGAAGCCTATAAATTCAAAATGAAAAACTAATTTGTGATGTCCCTTAATACTTCAAGGAATATTCTTTCGTATCTTGTATAATTGATAGTGTGCATAAAAGCTAACAATTTAATGTGTTACACTGTCTTTATTTGTCATCTTTGCTGCAGAAACAAATGACCAAAAAAAAAATCTCCAAAGATTTATTTCTTGCTCTCATTACATATGAGTTTTGAGTCTGTGATAGCTCCACACTTCTTTTTATTTCAAATTGTAGGCTGGAGAAACTGCCCGCTCATATGGGAAATGGTATTTTTCTGGAAGAGGAAAAAAAAGCAAGAGATCTGGCAAAACCACAAGATAATTTAGGCCTTAAGCGCTACATCATGACTCTTAAAGCCGCCTTGAGGAACTGGCCTATTGGTTCTTCTGCTCACATATTTATGACGCAAGTAAGTCAAGTGGCCAAGTTCATGTCAGTGGGGTGGAGAAGTACATTTCTTCCACAGGAAGGCATTGCAGTTGCTTGGCGACATAGTGATATATAATCCACTTAGAGAAAAGAGGAAAACAAGAGTAATAACACAAAGAACCACGTCCATTCTCTTACACAGATACTTGTTTCTCTTTTTCTGCATGCTAAATATTACCCACTTTTCCCCAAGGAAGATGCCCGAAAAATTCAATCCAGGCATGCTAATTAGATTCAAATTTCAGATTTTGTTAATAATCTCTATATGAGGTCCAAGTCTGGATTTTTGATTCTGGTGTCATATGAGCATGTGTGCGCACACACACACACACACACACACACACACACACATACACACTACAATCCAAATCCTACATACTCAGTGAAATAATGGAATAAGGGTCAAATATCTATACCCGACAGTGTTATTCAGAAATGGGATAAATGAGTGGCATATAGTCATCACTGGTCACAGTAATTCTGGATTTTTGTTGTCTTATTTTTCAAGGAACATAAAAATACTTCTTGATTATGACCTAAATTTGTTCCCTGGAAGCTCCCCAATCTGTTCTTCTCAGAGACTCTTGCTTCTATCTTCTGGACACTTTTTCCGTAATCATTATTTAGTTAAACTTGGTCATATCTGAAGAGGGCATTGGAGACTACCTTCATTTGTGGCTTGCTTACTGGTTGCAGAAATGTTAATCCCAGGAGCTGCTTTATATTTCAAATGGTCACCATCTCTCTTAATTCATGTTGCCAATTCTTTTGACAGTGCAGCTCTAACTTCATTTTTCATCTATTTGATTCCAATCATTGCCATTTGCAAGCCAGCACATCCACAGTGCTTCCCAAGGCTGCCCCTCACCTCTCTTTCGGTCTGTCCTCATTTACAGTTAATTCGGATTTATCAGACTTCACTGTGAAGACACCCTTTAGTCTGTTTTCTGTGACACATTTTGTTCAACTGGAATGATTCACTGGGCTACCTGAATCTATTCAGATGTTTGAAACAAGAGCAAGATGATGATTATCTTAATTTGGTCTTTGCTCTAGCTTAATTATTAATTAGTCTTCAGTGTTCAGACTACTTCCAAGTTTTATGCTTATTGGTTGCCTGTTAGAAATAGTTGATTTTGTCAACCCTGCAAGACCTTCGTTGCCCAGATTACCTCATTCCTCTTTTACTCCTTGCCAGCTAGTGAGTTCTCTTCTGATCTCATCTCTGTTTTGACAAATTCAGCTAATAACAAAGGTGCACATTTTAAGTTCTACGTCTTATCCCTTTTGCCAACAGTCACAACTTAATTAGGTATATTATAAGGCTTAAATGTTATTGTAGAAACACCATTACCAATTTTACTAATACATAAAATTTTGTCAGTTTGTAAAATGGGTTCCCATTTTCCATCCTCCAATTATAGTTTATCTGATGCCCAAAGCACAGCCTGGAAGCCAGTGTTACAGACACTGAGTTGCTGTTTGTTTATTTATTTATTTATTTATTTATTTTATTTATTTATTTTTATGAGGCAATGCTTCACTCCTTGTACAATTTCTGAACTACTCACTTGGGTGGTGTAAACAAACCACCCCAAAGTACCAGAGGCTTCTACCAGCAAATGTTTGTTCCTCTAATGTTGACGGGAGTTGTGACCACTTTGCCCGTGCTCCACTTTTGTCTTCAGTTCAGGATGAAAAGGAATTACTCCCTTCTTGTGACATGCTATTGTGACATACTCTTTCCTAGTAGATTAAAGACAAACACAAACACGCACAAAAACAGAACAACAAAGTTGGGTAAAATCGATATGGCTCCCAAAACTTCTCTTTGAGTTGGCGTACTTTTGCATCATTCGCCAGGAGAAATCACACGGCCAAGTAAATGGCTTCACTAAGTATATCCTCTCCCTGCTCCCACGGGAAGGCAGTGGAGATCCATGGCAAGCGACTGATTCATAACCCTCTTCCAGGGGATGGGATGGTGAATGATTGGGAATAATTATAATCAGGACAACACAAATGGCCTCACATTTATACCTTGATGCTATAAATGCTCATTAACTTTTTACGGTTTTCTGTCCCCAAACTATATCATACAATCTCGATGATTAGCCCTGTGTTTGTCCTTGATATCTTCATTTCCATCCAGTTGCATATCCTTCCAACTTTCTATATATGGGCTCAGCTTCACCTAATTATGTTAGCCTGGCAGCATATCAGGAACCAAATTTAGTACATTTCATCTGGAATTGGCTTTGATGCCCTAGTCTCATATATAACATTAGTGAGTTCCTGTCATTTCAGTGAAAATGAAGTCTGCTCCTGAACTCCTGGAGGTTTAGTTAAGGTTCCAATTTCCTGCCTAGCATTTGCCATCTGTCTCCCATGGAGGCTGGATCCTATTCTTTTCCCTCGTGGATAGCTTAGTTTTCTGAATCGACAGGGCACTTGTAATAGTAACACTACTCAAATAGATACCAAAATCTCTGCAAAGTTCTTTCCCAAACCCCTCCAGCTTATCCTCATTAAATCTCCTTATTTCAGAGAACAGAGATAAACTAAGCTGAGTTTAGGTTTTCCATTCTCCATAAGCATTGCAGCTCAAACTCTGATCAGCCCAATAAAGGCAAAAGAAAACCATATTCCCAGTTTACTCTGAACTTATTATCTCATTTAGCATATGCTTTAGCTAAAACTGTATAGATTTTAAACTTTGATGCAAAACGTACATGTATTGATTTGAGTCTAACCACCCACAGTTGCTGGAATACTTGTAAAATATTTAGTTTTCAGTAAATGACTTATTTTTTTTCTTTTTACTAGAATAATTTTAAGGACGAATGAGGATACATCACAGTTCTAAGAATTGACAAGGAATCCCCAAAGTGGGAGGGAGTTTGTGTATGTTTGTGTGTGTATCAGTTGGGCCCCAGTGGTTTTGATAATTATTTGACAACTAGCAAGCTACACTTTTGTAGAAGCATGAATTAAAAGTTTGCATATTATGGAGCTGACGAGAGAGAGTGTAGTAATCATTCTTGATATTCTGTAAATAATGATTTGGCGTCTTAAAATCGTGGGCCACACCGAATGTCATGATGCTCACATCTGTACCATCCTGTGTCTAGGGGCATGTGAAATCGTATTCTGACCTCCAACCACAAATCAGCATCTGTGCACAATAGGGGACATTTCTACTTAACAGGTTCCTGACCCTATTGTAAAGGACTTTCTTCACTGTTTTCCCCTCAGTCCTTCTGCCTCCTGATCAACCCTGGTGCTTCCCTACATGGCCCTGTATGGCATGGCATGCCCCCCTCTTGGGAACTGTATATAATAAAGTCCTCTGTCAATGGCATTGACGTCTCCATGTCATCACTCAGCCGTGTCTATAAATTAAATCCTGGGTACATTTGAAAACAGACAATTATGTGGTGAGTGAATAAGTTTAGCTGGCCATATTTGGCTGACCAGAATAAATAAATTTAGCCGGCCAGAATTTGCATATTTATCTGGCTTTGTAGTTCTCTATTTGTCATAAATTTTAATACATCTCATGAACCAGTAGAAAATTTAGTTTTCAGATACACATGGGCATCAAAAAGGCCTGCTTTGTATAAAGATGTACAGAGGAAACATACGGATGTTGATAGAGGTATTAATTAGGAATAAACTAATAATTGAAATAAATAAAATGAAATAAAATTAAAATAAAAGTAAATAGCCTATGCAACATTTCCACACTTAAATTTTGGAGAACTGCGAATATTTGAAGTGTACATCCCTCACAGATTCTTAGTGTCTTTTGCATGTTATTAGTAATATCAGTTCTCTAGAAGTTTAACAAACACCAGAACAGTAAAGTAACGCACACAGTATTAAAAACAGTCTCTATAGGTAGCTATCAAGTGACATGCATGACATCACTCAAAACATTTATAAATGTTTAATTTTCTATCAAAATCTCAAAGCCAGATACACGGATTTATAATATTCAAAATTCCAAAAGTTGGCCTAAATGTTTTAGTCTCGCTGCATTTTCAACATTAGAATTGCATACGTGGGGTCTTCTGGCTGGCTCAGTCAGTGGAGCATGCGACTCTGGATCTCAAGGTCATGAGTTCAAGCTCCACATTGGGTGTATAGCTTACTTAATAAAATAAATAATTGAAAAAATTTAAAAATTGCATATGTGTAAAACTAAAATGTGGTCAAGTTGAAAACATAATCTATCATTTAACAAACCTTTAGTTCCTCAAGTATGTATGTTATGTGTTCTGGTGGATCATGGACCTGTTTGTATACCCAAACTGGAAAATACCTTTTAGGAATCTGCATTTGGGAAGTTGGCTGTGTCTCTGTGTGTGATTTCCATACTTCTGGACAAATGAAAAGATCTTTGTCTAGATTAGAAGCATTTAGCTTTGGTGTTGGTACTTCATGTCTTTTCTCTCCCTCACCTGCGATTTCTTACCGATGAGTTGTTCTCATTTGCCCTCATTTAATTGGTAGATCTCTCCTACAAGGTTGACATATACTTACCTAATGAATAACGCTACAAACTTCGCCCTCAGTGAAGTAAATTGCTAAAAAGAAATCATAGGTTAATAATTTATCACTTCTGAATATATTTGTTTTAATTTACTGTTTTCATGTTAATCTTGGAAAGCGCTGTCATATTCATTATGTAAAGTACAACTCGAGGTGACGGTTCCTGTACAAAAATATTGTCATAGGCGGATCCAGTAAGTACTGAAGACAGAACCGTATGCCACACTCAGGAGCATAGCTCTCACTTTTCATTAAGCTCTCCCTTTGTCTCCTGCTCTTTCACCACCAAGCTACTTGAAAGAGGCTCGGCGTTTCCACTTCCTCAGCTCCCGCTCATGTTTTAAATTATTAATACTCAGTTTCACACAGTGCTCTTGGGATTCTCATCAATGATCATCTCGGATCTGGGTGATAAATTGAAAGAAACAGTTCATTTTAGCTGGCATCTTATTGTCTGTGGTTTTGAAATTACTCCCGTATCCATGCAATCACCTTAGCCATTTACAGACTTCTGGACCCACGCTCCACCTGTGTGAGCATGGCGGTCTGGACATCCATCTAGCATCCACAGCTCCTCAAGTGAAAGCAGAAAAGTATCATTGTCTCCACAGACCTCCTCTGCCTTTCTCTACTTGCCGAATCACTAGATGACATAACTGTCTGGCTTCTTCTTAGAAGTAAATATTTTAGGGTGAGTTTCACTCTTTCTCATTCCCAACCAAAATTGTAGTCATCGGTTCAAGTTTAGTTGTCTGAGTCTTTCTGTTTAATGGTGTCTCCTCTCCCGTTAACTGCCTGGGTTCTGGTTCTCTTCATCTCTCATTTAGATGATTCTAGTAGCCGCCTTGACATTAGAATTCTCCCACACAGAGCCATCGAATTTACTTTTTAAGAAGAAAAACTCCTTCCATTTTTTAACAGCCAAGTTTTCTATCCCACAGATAAAAATCCAAGCCCCTTAGCCTTTCACAATTTGATTCTTGTTTCCTGTTTAAATATCCAGCCACTAACCTTGTAACCCTTCTACTTTTCTGCCCCCTTAAACTTCTTTGAAACCTTTTCCCTTTGCATCTTTTCTTCTTTGTCACTTTGCTTTTAATGACACTGAACCCTCTTCTTTTCTCAAACTTATCTGTTGCCCAATTTAAATATCTGTTCATCAGGTGAAATCTTGCACTATCCCTCTGAAGAATTTAATTACCTTACGTCTCTTCCTCCCATAGCCCGTTGCTCACAGGTTGTTTATGCCCTGAGGTAAGATTTAAGCTGCTGAAGTAGAGAGTTCCCTAAGCTAGCTTAAGCTGTAAACTCCTTGAGGATGTAGGAACTGCTGATTCATATTTGCTTCTTCAGCTCCAAGCACTTCAAATGAGTTGATTAAAACCCTCACTGTACTCCTTCCACATAATACCTGAACCCAAGTTCTCAGACCTCTATGGTGTACTCTCCAGTTACATCCTTCCCACTCTGATCAACTGGAAGTACATTTTTATCCCTGCCCCTACGTCTTTGCTCACGTTCAAGCTGTTGCCAAGTTGAAGGCACTCTTCATTATACAGCACAGTCTCTTCTTAGAACTCTCACATCCAGAGTGTGATTAGTTGGCTGGTGATACGTGAATAACATTACATGAGTGTTGGCCTGTGCCAAAGTCAGACCAATTAAATATTCAGATTAGAATCCTATTCAAATCACATTAGGTGTAACTTTCTTAGAATATCTGTGTCTGACCTTATAATCATTCTTTACCATACAGGAATCCCAGAGGTGTGCTGGAGGCAGCTCCTAAAGGCTCATGGGAGCCCATTGTTAAGTCTTCAGGAATTTTGTGAATAAGTTGTAAAATACAGACATTATTTACAAATTAAATTATGTAAAATTAAAATTAAATTATATTAAAAAAAGAAGTGATAATCAAAACACCATTTTGTAGTCATTTTACATTATATGCTTTTGAGGTTATTTATACCTATTGCGGGAATATTATATAATATCGTGCTCCTGTGTATCTATCCTAAACATTCCCTTCAATGGTGTCCCACAGCTTGAAATCAGTCATAATGGAAATATCTATTTCACAGTATATAATATCTGAAAACTGCAAATCAGGCCTTGAATTATTGTTTCAACAAAACAAAACAGGAATGATCTAAACTTCAGAAAATGATGTAGAAAATGTTAATAATGCATTTTAAGTGTAAACGTGTATTGTGTCTGTAGCCATTGCTTTGAGAATAATAGAAATTTGAGAAAATATTCAAGTTTTTAAAAACTGTTATCTGATTCAGGGAAGAAGCTATTCATTTCATTGTTGAAAGAGTATGTTTTCAGCATGCATCATCATTATTTCTCTTTCTTTTGCACTAATTAATTAATTATTTCTTTTTGCACTCATTAATTTAAATGAAAATATCAAATAACCGTCATATTGGAATGACAGTTTTTCATCAATGGCAACCATAGTCAGTTGGCCACTGATACAAAGATTCAGCAAAATCAGTGAAAGCATTCTTTGAAAGTCAATTAGCTGTATGGAAATGGTAATAAAAAACATTGCATATTGTATTAATTTTTGAAGAAATGTATGCTACAATGGCTTTCCCTTTTTCTCTGTAGCTCCTCTACTTCAGTTATTCATATACAATCATAGCTACTCCCAAAGGACTCCCACTGTCTTAAATCAACACCCCATAATGCATTAGTTGCCATAAGATGACCTTATTTTCTAGTGTGCAACTTAAACCTTCCTTTGAGAAAGGTATTTATTGGCCCCATTTGAATAAAGAGAACCCTCTTGGTTCAGTCAGTTAGGTCGCACTTGATGGGGGTCAGGTCCTACTCAGGCAGTCCTCAGAAAAGAAAGTAAGGACTAATTAGATATCTTGAGATATTTCTAACCAAGTTTCTACTTTTTTTAAAAGGAGATTCAGTATTTAGCTTAAAATGTGTCTCATGTTTATTTGATTAGAAAGATAGCCATAATAAAAGCCTTTAATCTTAAAATATTTAATTTGATCCATTTTAAAAAAAATATTTTATTATATATAGAGTCGGCGAGGGGCAGAGAGAGGGAGAGGTAGGGAGGGAGAGAAGCAGACTCCCAGCTGAGTGCAGAGCACAGAGCACAGAGCCTTCCTTGGGGCTCCAAACAGGGCTCCAGGTGGGGCTCAATCCCCCCCCAAGAACCCTGAGATCATGACCTGAGCTGAAATCAGTGTCGGAGGCTTAATCAACTGAGCTACCAGGCGCCCCTAACTTGATCCATTTCTGAAAGCATGACCATTACAGTGAAGGGGTGCACCATGAGAGACCACAGAATGTGCCACTTTGGCATAAAGATTATTTCAAGTTTAAAGTAATTAAAACGCAACTGATGTAGGGAAAGGTCTCTGCCTCCCCAGCAACTGCTTAAATTTACTTTGGAAAGGAGAACCTCTACCAGGAAGAGAGCTATTAACAGAAACTCCCTTTTTCTCAGGAAAAGTATCTGCATGATAGGGAAACCTTTATGTTTTTCAAATAATCTCTTTTCACCTTCCTGCTAATAGCCTTCTTCCCTTTGTATCCCCAGACACTTTCCCTCTCCTTAGCTCAGGTAAGCTTCAGGTTGCCTCATTGTCTTTGGTCTCTGTGGATTCCCCATAGGTACGCCTATTAAATTTGATTTTCTCCTGTAAATTGTCTCACGTCAATTTGGTTTTAAGTCTAGCTAGAAGGACCATAAGGAAGAGGAAGTTCTTCTTCCCCAACAACAGAATCTGTACTGCCATTGCGTATTACATATAAACCAAATAAAATAGAAAATTTAAAACCACTATTATTTGTTATAATAATTTTTCTATAGTTTAAGCCAATATCTAAATGGAAATTCTCAAAATGGAATAGTCAACTAATGGCAACTTAGGTGCTTAATGAAATCAGAAAAATGTTTCTGATTAAAATTCATAATTAATGACAAAATTATTAAAATCACTTATTATTCAAGTAAGCATGAGGAATAAAGCTTTAATGTTCCAGAGTTCATCAAGCCATGAGAACTTCAAAACAAATATAACCACCAAGACTATGTGATGATTTATGGTCATGAGTATATATGTATATATATATATATATATGTGAGTCATGAGTGTGTGTATATATATATATTCCTAATTTTGTATATATGTAACATACATATTCATAATTACATTTGAAACCAAGATGCAGTTTTGATATTGACATAAATCACAATTCATTATTTTTAAAATATTGGTATATAAGAAATAAAATATTTTCAGGGAGAGGGTCAGAGATGGTTGATTTATAGCAATTCTCAGTATGTCAAAAAAAGTAGAGACACTTTTAATATCTCTGCCTCTTTTAAAATAAATTTTAAGCTCACTGAAATGCTACAGATTTGTTTTTAACAAAGTATGTGGATCAGGTGCCTAGTTTTCTAATAAATACTTACACGCTGTCAGATATTCTTGTCAAGATGCCACACTTGTAAGTAAAAAGCCATATCCTTCAAATAAATAGTTGATATCTATAATGAATACTCAGGGACAGCAATAGTTACTGTCTACTAAAATTATAACCCAACTGTTATTTTACAATTTCAGGAAGCACCATAGCTCATAATAGCAGTAATTTACATGCAAATAGACACAACTGTGTTATTTCACTACCAATTATAGTCTTATATATATTTCCATGTCACTGTCTACATCTGAAAATGCAATTAATTTGGAGGCTTAAAGAATACAAACTAGTTTACCATAAGAAAACATGTAACAAATGTCGGACTTCTAAAGGAAGAAACTAATGCATATTTATTAAATTCATATTAATTATGAATAAAACTACAATCAAATGTGGAGAGGATACAGCTTGCCTTTCCAATATCTGCACAATTGATAGAATATGTCTTAAGAGAAATGAAAGGAATACTCAGTGTCATATAACATATCATACTTTCTAGCTTACAGATTTTGAAGACCTCAGTTTCATGTTTCCTGGCTTTTATGGGAAAAGTTTTCATTCAATGAACATTTAGGCTGCTAGCTAGCCTGGATGATACATAGATGAATCCCTCAGTTTTTTTTCTCAATGAGCAGAAAAAAGGCATACATACACACACCAGAAGAAAAAAATATAGTATTAACCCTGACTATGACCATCTTCCTTAAGGAGGAATATGATGACAATAAAGTGAATCTCTTGAAGTTGATTTTGTGAGCATGTACTCATTACTTTTCACTAATTAGGTAACATAAGCACAAAAATGACTTTAAAAGATTTTGTATAAATATTCCCTGCATATCTGAGGATTGGTATTTGGGGTGGTAATTTCCAATTGTCCCCACAGACACCTTTTCCTATGGAAAGGGGCATGGCTAGAGGAGGTTCAGAATGGGGGTGAGGGGCAGGGGCAGCTAATTACAGGGCCCACAGCAAACTCTTCTCCTGCCTGAGTTTAAGGGGGTGCCTTGTAGTTTGAAACTGCCAGCTACTGGTATTATGTATGGTATAATGTCAACACTGTTTATTGTTTAGTTTGGACCTCTTCTGGAGCAATGTATTAAATATAAAACGTGCACTTGTAATGAAAAATCAACCTGAATTTTATTTCATCAACAAAGTTGATATTGAACATAAAATTTGCACAAAAATTGTTTTTAACATTTACAATCCAGGATAGAAGTCCTAGGGATATTACTAAGCATATGAAAATTAAAAGAGAAAAAAATTACTGAAGAAGCATCAGCATCTACTTCAAAAATTAATGCTTGGATGCATATTGCTCTGTGAAGCATACATTTTTATAAAGATCAAATGATTTCTTATAATTAATTGAACTTATCTGCAATTCTAAGTTTTGTTGTATATTCAGGAAAATTGAGATAACAGATTTTAAGGTGTTGGTTCCATTAGCAATAGAAGAATTTAAAAATTCAATAACATAATTCAAGAAATCTAGCTAATTTCAATAATGTTTGATGTTTTTCAATCCAATTCATAGACTCAAAATAAATCTTTGTAAAGTTCATCTACATAGGGTGAAATACCTGATATTTTACAAATGTTATGAATGTTACTTAAATTTAGTTAAAAATTAAACAATGAAGATAAAACTATTTATTTCAAGATGATAACACAAAGAAAATTTTCCATTAATAATTATATAATAAGAAAAATATTCTCACCAAATTTTAAAAATCTCATAATAAAACAAGAAAATGATATTAAAAGACATACAGATTGTAACCCACAACTATATGGTCAATTAATCTTCAACAAAACAAGAAAGAATATCCAATGGCAAAAAGTCCACAAAGGGTGGTGGGAAGACTGGACAGCAACATGTGAAAGAATGGAACTGGACCACTTGCTTATACCATGAACAAAAATAAATTCAAAATGGATGAAAGACCTAAATGTGAGACAGGAAACCATCAAAATCCTAGGGGTGAACATAGGCAGTAAACTTTTTGACACTGGACAAAGCAACTTCTTTCTAGCTATGTCTCCAGAGAAGGGAAACAAAAGCAAAAATTAGCTGTTGGGCCTACATCAAGATAAAAAGCTTCTGCACAGCAGAGGAAACTAAAAGGCAACCTATAGAATGGGAGAAGATATTTGTCAATGACATATCTGATAAAGGGTTATTATTCAAAATATATAAAGAACCTAAAAACTCTACACCAAAAAATAATAATAATAATAATACAATTTAAAAGTGGGCAGAAGACATGAATAGACATTTTTCCAAAGAAGACATCCAGATGGCCAACAGACACATGAAAATCTGCTCACCATCTCTGATCATCAGGAAAATATAAATCAAAACTACAATGAGGGATGCCTGGGTGCCTCAGGCGGTTAAGCCTCTGTCATCAGCTCAGGTCATGAGCCTAGGGTCCTGGGACAGACTCCCACATTGGGGTCCTTGCTTCTCTCCCTGCTTGTGCTCTCTCTCTCTCTCTCTCCCTGACAAATAAATAAATAAAATCCTAAAAAAAAAAAAAAACTACAATGAGATACCACCCTGCACTTGGTGTCAGAATGTCTAAAATCAACAGCACAAGAAAAACAGGTGTTGACAAGAGTGTGGAGAAAGAAGAACCTTCTTGCATTTGGTGGGAATATAAATTAGTGTAGCCACTGTGGAAAACAGTATGGAGGTTCCTCAAAAATTTAAAAATAGAACTACCGTAGGATTCAGCAATTGCACTACTAGGTATTTACCCAAAGAATACAAAAATACTAATTTAAGGGGATACATGTACCCTGATGTTTATAGCAGCATTATCTACAATAGCCAAACTATGTAAACAGCCCAACAACCCAAGTGTCCAGTGACTGATGAATGGGTAACATATGTATATATATAATGGGATATTATTTCGCCATAAAAAGAATGAAATCTTGCCATTTGCAATGACATGGTTGGAGCTAGAGAGTATTATGCTAAGTGAAATAAGTCAGGGAAAGGCAAATACCATGGTTTCACTCACATATGAAATTTAAGGAACAAAACAAATGAGCAAAGAGGGAAAAATAAAAGAAAGGGCGGAAAACTAAGAAACAGACTCTTAACTCTAGGGAACAAACTGATGGTCACCAGACGGGAGGCGGATGGGGGATGGGGGAGACAGGTGATGGGGATGAAGGCGTGCACTTGTCATGATGAGCACCACGTGTTGTATGCAAGTGTTGAATCACTGTATTGTACACCTAAAACTAATACTACATTGTATGTTAACTAACTGGAATTTAAACAAAAACTTTAAAAAAAGACATACAGATTGTAAAATAAGAGTTTTATAAACAACTGTTTTCAGATATGATTATCTACATATAAAATCCCATAGGATCAGTTAAGAAGCTACTACAACAAATAAGTGGGTTTAATAAAGACTTCAGAATACAAGGTAAATATACAAAAAACCCCAATACTATTTCTATACCCTAGAAATGAAAACTTAGGTGTTCAATATTACCATTTACAGCTACACCACGAATATTATAAACCCTACAAAACATGTGTAAAATTTGCCACAAAGTGCAAAGATAATCACATATATATGGTTAATTGATTTTCTGTAAATACCCACAGGAAAAATACCTAGAAACTGAAATATACTTGGAATTGATTGTGTTGCAGACATAATCCTTAAATACTTCCAAATAAACTACACTCTTCACTACACTAATTGAATTTGAAGCCATAGTTTTCAAAATGTATAGATTCTGTGTACAGTTTGTTCTTACTAATTTTAGTGAGGAAAGTTCTATTGAACACAAACAGATGCTTTACCATGTAATTTATTTCCTGCTTCCTGTTATCAATTGCAAATTTAACATGTAAGTGTTTGGAAATCAACTAGGTGTCTTAAAAATATTTTCATTTTTATTTTAATGAGTTCTCTGATTTTGTCATTTTTGCTTATAACTGTTTTCTTAATTAGTTAATGATATTACCCCCCAAAATTTCAGTTTTTAAGATTGTATTGAAATATAATTATTGCAATAAAAATTAGGAATATGAAAATATTGAAATTGATTACTGTCAAGGACATAACTAAAAATATTAAATGAGTTATAAACTGTGCACAAGTATGCTTCATCTAGCATTCATAGATTGAAGAAAACAGAAATGTTAAGCAAAGGATCCATTAAAGCACAAATGCCTAATAAATAATGCTATATTAGAACAACAACAAAAATAAACTGAGTGCAAGATTCAATTTTTAAGTATCACAATTGGGGAAAAAATCTTTCAAAAGAGATCTTACTTGAAATTGGATAAAATTGTATTTTATAGCATCATGGAATTAATATGAGCCCTACACTTTTTGTAACATCTAAATTTGATGAAACATCCAAAATAGTCATCTAATTTAGCAGGTATTTTTTTAATTGAAATACTATTTGTAAATAAAATGTAATCTAATGAAGGTAAAACAGGCTATACCTGTGAAAACATTTAAAATCATATTTACACATTTCAAAAATAAATAAATATATATATATATATATATTTAGAACTTCCTCTGACTTTACCAGCTAAGCTGTAAAGACAGTGTTTTCTTAATTAAAAAAATATGGTCTACAGTAAAGAATTAAGTGTAAGCTATTTAAAATTTGTTAACCATAAAATGTAACTCTAAAGACTATTACAGGCAATTTTATAAGAAATAAACAAAAAGACAGTTTAAAAACGTCATTTTTACAAAGTACTAGTTGCAGAGTATGAAAAATTAGGTCAGATAAGATTATAAATTTTAAAGTATGGAGATAGAGTTCAGATAATTTTATTAATCTATTTTTGAAGTTCATATAATCAAAACATTCATGTAATTTCAATTTAATAAATGCAGATTGATGTTAATTTATAGAAGAAATTTATTTTCAGTGATATTTTTGAATATGACTATTTTTATAATGAATGATATGAGTCCAACATTTTGTTCAATAAATATTTCACAAAAGTTTATAAATATAGAGAGATTCTATTTTTGAACTTCCACACTTTCAAGTGTCCAGTTTTGGATTATACTTTTTTTTAAAGATTTTTATTTATTTGAGAGAGAGAGAGAAAAAAAACACAGAGGGAGAATGAGGGAGAAGCAGACTCCCCACTGAGCAGAGAGCCTGATGTGGGATTCGGTCCCAGGGCCCTGGGATCATGACCTGAGCTGAAGGCAGACGCTTAACCAACTGAGCCACCCAGGTGCCCCTTCCTTTTTTTTTTTTTTTTTTTTTTTTTTTTTAACATTCCCTTTACAACTCTAATATTGTACTTGGGTCCAGCAAAGATTTTTAGGATAAACATTGAAGTTCTGGGGGTTTTTGTTTTTGTGTTTTAGAGAAAGCGTGCACACCGGGGATGGGGGGAAGAGGGAGGGAGAGAGAGAAATCCTCAAGCATGCTACAGTGAACATAGGGGTGCATATGTTTCTCCAATTAGTGTTTTCATTTCCTTTGCATAGAAGTGCAATTGCTGGGTCATAGGGTAGCTCTATTTTTAACTTTTTGAGGAAACACCACACTGTTTTCCACAGTGGTTGGACCAATTTACATTCCCACCAAAAGTGCATGAGGGTTCCTTTTTTTCCAAATTATTGCCACACCTATTATCTCTTACCTTCTCAATACCACTCTAACAAGTGTAAGGTGATAGCTCATTGTTGTGTTGATCCGTATTTCCCCGATAATTGGTGATTTTGAGCAACTTTTCTTCGACCTGTTAACCATTTGTATATTTTCTCTGGAAAAAATATCTACTCAAGTCATTTGTCCATTTTAAAATTGGATTATTTGGATTTTTTGTTTGTTTGTGGTTTTTGCTATTGAGTTGTATGAATTCCTTGTATATTGTGGATATAAAACACTTATCAGGGGCCACCTGGGTGGCTTAGTTGTTAAGCGTCTGCCTTCTGCTCAGGTCATGGTCCCAGGGTCCTGGGATTGAGCCCCGCATTGGGCTCCCTGCTCAGTGGGGAGCCTGCTTCTCCCTCTCCCTCTCCCACTCCCCCTGCTTGTGTTCCCTCTCTCACTGTGTCTCTCTCTGTCAAATAAATAAATAAAATCTTAAAAAAAATAAAAAAACACTTATCAGATATATGATTTGCGAATATTTTCACCCATTCTATAGGTTGCCTTGTCATTGTGTTGATTGTTTCTTCTGCCATGAAGGTGTTTAGTTTAATGTAGTCCCACTTCAAATGTTTATTTTTGCTCTTTTGCCTGTGCTTTTGGTGTCATAATTAACAACTTACTGCCAAAACCAATATCAAGGAACTTTCTCCCTATGTTGCCTTCAAGGAGTATTGCAGCTTCAGGTCATACATTTGTCTTTATCTATTTCAAGTTAATTTTTGTGATCAGTGTAAGATTGGGTTCCAATTCATTCTTTGTGTGTAGATACCCTGTTTTCTCAACACCATTTGTTGAAAAGATGATCTTTTTTTCATTGTGTATTCTTGGCATTCTTGTCAAGTTTTAGTTGACTATATGTGTGAATTCATTTCTGGACTCTTGATTCTGCTCCATTGGTCTTATGTCTCTATTTTTATGCCATCAGCATAGTTTTATGATTACTATAGCTTTGTAGTATGGTTTCAAATACTATAGCTTTGTAGTATGGTTTCAAATCAAGAAGTGTGATGCCTCCAGTTCTGTTCTTCTTCAACAAGATTGGTTTGGGCATTTGGGATGTTTGTGTTTCCCTTTGAATTTTAGGTGTTTTTTTGTCTGTTTGTTTCCTGTGAAAAATACCATTGGAATTTTGATAGGGATTGCACTGAATCTGTGGATGGCTTCAAGTAGTATGAACATTTTAATACTATTAACCCTTCCTATCCAGGACCATGGGATATTTTTCCATTTATTTGTGTCTCCCTCAATTTCACTTCTCAATGTATACTTTTCAGTGTACAGATCTTTCACTTCCTTGGTTAAATTTAACAAATTTAATCTGGTTCAGCTACTATACTCAGTTGTCCAGAGAGACTCTCACAGACATACTGTGGAGCAAGAAAGTTGTACTAAATCAGTATATAACGTGGGATTCCATTTAGATAAAATTTAAGAATTGCCAAAAATAATCCATGGTTCCTTTCAGAAGAGATGGGCTAGGGGTATCAAGAGTTCAGTTTGGAAGACTATTCTATATCTTGATGACCATGGGGTGTCTTACATGGAGAATAGGGAGATAATAGCTTTTTGAAAGACAAGAGGTAGAAATCTCAAAGCTGGATATTTGAAAATTAGTGTAGTGCATGTTAGCACATAAGATGGCAATTTGAGTGAGAGCAGTGATAAATGCATGTGGTGAGGTTGGAGGAACTTGGAAATTGAATATAGCAATTGAACTTAAATGGTTTAAAAACCAATGAAAGAAAGTCTAAGTTATTATGATATGGGAGTAAAGAGGTTTTATAGGTTGAGATAGCTCAAAATTTCTTACTACCTACATGCATTACATATAACATGTTTTATACATGTCTTTATATATCTGTTCCTATATATGTGGTTTATTTTCTTTAAACCTTAGAGGTAAAATTGCTTGTCCTATATTTCTGACACTTCTAGGAATGTTTACAAGAAAGGGAGATATAACATTTAAAATAAAATAAATTGATAAAAATGATCATAAAAATGATCACCTGAGGAAATTTATGAAAAACATTGTAAGGTGCTACAGTCATAAATCAAATATTTCTTTTAAAAAAGATTCATGCTTGTAGTTTTGGTTACACAGTGTAGACTTTTAGAATATCATTTCTGTTTGCAGATTTATCTTTTATTTATATCTTAGCAAGATGAAATGTGGTATCCCTGTTAAAACAGTGATGGCCTGCATATGTAAAGTTGAAGTTATTTAACAGTTAGTAGTGGTTCTTTGCATTAGAGAGTGACACATTCTCTTGATAAGTACACTGTTTTCTGATCATCAGTTCCACAGTCAGTCCCACTTTTGATAGAATATTGGTTGTACTAAAATTGTCTTCCATCTATTAAAGTTAAGGAAGTTATAAAAAAGTACATAATGAAAATTATGCATTCACACGGGGCGCCTGGGTGGCTCAGATGGTTAAGCGTCTGCCTTCAGCTCAGGTCATGATCCCAGGGTCCTGGGATCGAGTCCCGCATCGGGCTCCCTGCTCCTTGGGAGCCTGCTTCTCCCTCTGCCTCTCTCTCTCTCTCGTCTCTCATTAATACATAAATAAAATCTTAAAAAAAAAAAGAAAATTATGCATTCACACAGACACACAAATAAAACATTAGCTAAAGTTCTGATGAATTAAGGTAAAATGATTGAACTAAATTATTGCCATTTGCACATGAAAATTCATGTGAATAATATTTATTGGTCTTATTGTTAGAGGCCTATATTACAGCAAAATGCAAAACAAAATAAAAAATATAGTGGCTTACTATCTAGGATGTATGGGATAAAGTAATCTTTAAAAAACATGGCTTGCATCATTATATTAGGAATGAATATAAGGAAGGGGTTTGCTTTGAGATTTGACTACTGCTTTCTTTTCTTAGATAATTGTGGTTCATATAATTGCATGCTTGGTAGTTGATAGAAACACTCATACCTCTCAGGATTGAAACACAGTTAATAAGACTTGTGATTGATTTTCAAATCATTCATACTCTCAAAACCACATGAAGTTGATTTCATACATTTTTAAGGAAACAATAAAATCATTCTTTTTTCTTTGTTAGTGATATTTTAGCTATGTTGAAATTACAGTGCTTCCTACTATATTGAATGGATCCAAGATTATTTATACATAGTAAGTATGTTATAGATTGACTTACATAATGCATATTTTATTATCTATTATTCTAAGATAGCCAAAGCAAAGTCTCCTTCACTATCCTAAATCATTACAAATTACAGATGGGAAACCTGTGGAATTATGTTCAGTATTTTTGATAAGAATAAATCTCAGAACATGCTGTTATGTAAAAGTAAAATATGTTTTATTTGTTGTCTTCAATTAAATTACCTTATTTTGTATAGAAAACTAATATTTACCGGGGTAAATAGTCTATAGGGTGAAATTGATAAGGTGGCAATATTTATTATATATTAAAGTATTCTATTTTGTCTAAAAGAAGTACAAATTAGAATGGGTTTGCTAATAATTACTTTAGTAATGTTATTTATATAAAATACATATTGGATGATATTTTAAAATTTGTTTTCGTGATTGACTATGTTATTTTAGACCTAGTCGAAAACAACGTAACATTATAGAAATTCATACGATGATTACTCCTGGTCATTTTAAACTCCAGTTTATATAAACATCCACCAAAAAATACACAAAAAAATACCCAAAGGAGTCATCACAAAGGAATAAATGGCTTCTCACTAAGAAATAAACTCAAAGCTCAGGTCTGTATTTTTATTAGAGAAAATAAAAATCAATATTTCCTGTGTGTATCTCTGTGACTATAATAGAGGTTCATTGTTGTAAGTGGACTGCGTCTAATAATGCCAACTTTGGTTACACTTCTTTAATGCCAATCATTTGGCATTTCATATATACTTTTTTTGGAAAACCCCTGCTTCTCAGTTCTTGGTATTTGATAATATCAAGGAGCATGTCCCCAGAAGGATATTCAGTCTGCATGCTGTCCAGCCGGTGTGGGCGTGGGCCCCAAGCTTTGCCTGGCCTCCGCCAGACCCTGCTGCAGTCAGCAGAGGGTGGTTCACATGATGTTTGAGGCTTCAAGGACGTCTGTGGCAAATCGTAGTAATTTGGGCAAAACTGAAGTATTCCATGGGTCTGTAGTACGATTTGTTGTTGTGGTCATCAGACTGTCCATCAGGCTCTGGCAATCTAGTGTTAACTTGCATACTTTTCACAGGCTGGCCATTATTACAAGGAATGATAAACCTGCTATTCCCAGCAGTGTGTTTGCTGTTGCTTTTCCATTCACATGTCTGATTTGTGAATAATAACTTTTATAAACTAAGCATGTTATATGTGTCAGGACCAGGCACTCTCGGTGGCCCACCTCAATATGGCCACCCCAGTCTCCCTCTGATTCCTCAAACACACTGTGTTTAAGCAGTTCCAGACTTTGTGTTCGATGTTCTGTTCGCCTGCAGGACTCAGCGCTCTAATCTGCTCCTGGATGGATCCTTCCTTCCATTCAGGTGTCGTCTTCAGAGCAGGGCTTACCTGGCATTTCTGAGCTACAAGCTCACTTTCTATGCCTCCACCTTAATTTAATTTATCACTATGTTTTGTTTTACCAGTTGTTTCATTTTTATTATCTGTCTTCTCTCACTACAGTGAATACTGTAGGGGTTTCCTCGCTTTGTTCATCACTATGTTTAATCTGTAATTCACTGGAATGGCTCTCTTATCTTTTCCTTCTGATAGCTAAGGGCATGGATCAGACCAGAGCACGGGCTGTTGGTAAGTTTGGATTGTTTCTGTGTTCATCTATCTTCACATACCATCGATTTGGCAAGTGAATCCAGATCACCTCCCTTTTTCCTTTCTCAGGGACAGACCAATGGGTACTGCCCTATATCACTCCAAGTAAGACCCTATACCTCACATACCCATTTTCCATCACAATTTCTTCCAGTTCTGTCCTTACCCTCATTCCCCACTTCTGGCCAGTCACCTCTGACACTTTCTTTATCATTCAATGAGTTTAGATAGATAGGTTTCAATGATTGTATCCTTCTCAGGGTGAAAGAAACATATTCATCTTGATGTATGAAAATTGATGCAAGAAATATTTATTAAAAGGTATTTTGCTCTGGGTTTAAATATGCTTGATGAAATTCAGAGTGATTTTTACCAAATAAATGAAATGGCCTAGAGAGTTTTTCAATTTTCTGTCTCCCTGATACATTTTACTCCTAGGGTAATCATAGACTAAATTCTTATGAAGTCATTATATGAGATAGCTCAACAGAACACTCCAGTATCCTCAAAATTCAGGGCAATATAATAAATTAGAGAGAACCATTAAATTTTATCAACAACAAGTAGGGAGCTCCTTCCTTTGCCAGCCTAACTAGCTTCTACATGATCTTAAACAATTGCATGTTTTGAAAACTTTACCAGAAAGACTATACTTGAATACCTTTGGAGTTAAGAGGTAATGCTAATAACTAACACCGTAGTAAAACTCACTGGGTGGATACTTGGGTACTTGTTTCCCTACTAAAACAACATAGTCTTTTCTCCAACAAGAAGAATTAAAACAAAACAAAGCAAGCAAACAAATGAAAGAAAAAAAACACAAAAAAACAACAACAACTATAAGACCAAGGCTCTCTAGTGAATCTTCAGAAGCAGATGCTCCACAGGAAGAGACATCTTGCCCAAGATCTTTGAGATAAATCAATGACCAAACAACATACAATCCTTCTGCCTGAGACCAGCAGAATAAGACCACCCAGATGCCAGAAGCAACTAATTGCAGTATGTTTACTTGCAAGTTTTGTTCTTTATCCTCTACAGTATTTTCTTTCCTCCTATTGATAAAAGTTTCTAAATTATTAGTAGACGTCATTCTCCTTAAATCATGGTATTCCCAGAACTCTTACCACTGATCATCACCAGGTTATATGATATCATCGTCATAGCAGATGGTTTAAAAAAAATATTTTAAAAAGTACATGAAAGCATTCTTAAAGAGGTCAAAATACTACCGTTATAAACCTTCTATAAGATCACTACCCACTGAATGGACTTTGTTGCCAATTTGGGTTGATGATGGTCCATCCTTAACTTAGTCTAAAAACCCACCAGAAGAGGGGACTAACACAATAAAAATATGGTATGTGGTAATAGCTAAGCTGTGTGTGTGTGTATTTGGAGTGGGTGATAGTTGTGGTGGGGGGTGAGAACTTATATAGGAACTGCAACTTGCAAAACAGACTGATATATTACTCACAACATAGATAAATCTACCAAGCAAAAACATGATATACATTACAAACTCTGCAATTAGACTCCTTTAATATCATCTCGACCAGACCCATATGTTCCAGGAAATAAAAGAATACAGAAAAATGTTCCTATATCTCTATGTAGACTCATGTGTTCTTATGAGATCAATACCATTCTAGCACTTTACTTATTTGATATAACCTGACCAATCCCTGCAAAAACAAGCTCTGGCTAAACTCAGCTTACCGAATCCTAAAATTATCCTTCCCTAACTTCTATGAAATGCCCCAGTCACTGTTGTGGATATCATCCCTTGCTGCAAATTAAATAAACCTACATTGTTTTAAAGCCACAATTACATTCTTGGCAGTCTTTAGTTTGTGAACTCTATTATTTGTTAACAAAGATAAAATTCAGTACAATTGTAGAATTGTTGTGGAACAGACATTAGGTAAACTCCAACATTGCAATTTCAGAGTTTTATTTAAGTGACCACGAAATTCTGTACTAACCTATTTAAAATATTTTATTATTTTATTTATAATATTTAATATATAATTTATATATTTTATATAATTTAATATAATATTTAATATCAAATATTAAATATTTTATAAAATATTAAAATATTTCCTCTTTATTGCTTTTAATTAAATCTTGAACCTGGTGAGTGGTGAGACAATTAGAGAATTTTAAAGAATGACTAAAAGGAAGATATTTAAAAGAACATATTTTCTTCATTCCCACCCCTGTTTAAAAGTTTCAGCAACTACAAGCATTAATGAAAATTTATATTTATAAAACAAATCTTACTTTATTTTTCTCAAACTATATGACTGTCTTTACAGCATTGATTTTTTTAAAGAAGCAAATCCAATATCCACATGATCAATTATTCTATCCCCTACAATAAAGCAGGGATAAAAAGTGTAATGTAGTAAAGAGTTTTTTTTTTAACCCAAATAAATCCTTTTAAACTTTCAGAAAACTCTAATTTCCCTGACACTATTTAAATGCTTCATAATACTCCCTGATACCCCAACTATTTATTGTCTTTGAATCATGCTTAGGAAAAATCAGAAAATTATGAGCTTCAGACTAACCAAAGTAGAGCAATTATATGAATTATCTAATATTGAAAATGTGTGCAATTTAGGTTATTATGATTATACATAAAATGATAAAAGCTACCTTTTCCCTCTTAGGGAAGTATAAAATGTATAAAACAAAGCTTAGGTAGCAATTACAAGTTATAGTTAGGAACTGAATAAATTGCAATCCTGGCTTCTTGCATTATTATTATGATTATTTTATTTTTTAAAAAATTCTTAATTTCTAACTGCATTTTAGCCAGTACAACTAATGATGAACTAGAGAGAGTTAATGGTCAAGTTCTGTTTCAAAATATTTAAATTATAAGCTCTGACCTGTAACCACATATTTTAGGAAGTTTAGGAGGGTGTAGGTGAAGTTATACGGATTAACATGCTTAACAAAAAGGACGAATTTTTCTCAACCTTTAGGTTCCATCTGATACAACACAAAATCTATTTAGTTATATGAATAATCATGTTATTCACTTCATTTCCCCAAAATAAATAACTTGAGTTGAGTGGAAAAGTATGAAAATGCCCCATTTGCAAGTAAATCGTTATTTCAATTTTGAGCTCATTGGTCCATTTGATGCAAGAAAATTAAATCAAGGAATGAAAATTTCCATAAGCATTGACCATTAGTATACATACCATCACATACAACAATGAGAGCTCAGTGAGTGTTGGCCCTTATTGTAAACCGCTACACTTGTTAGATTAATTCTGGATTTTTGTGTGTAGCTGATATGGTAAGGAAAAAAATGCCCTTGTTTTGAGAATTCATCATGTCACATTAAATTTTCCAAATTGCTTTCTTTCTTGGAGTGAAACTAAAGATGGGTACCTCCACCTAAAAGATGTGGTCCTTGGTTGCTGGTTTGTGCCATGAATGATCAGACTTGCCCGAAGCACTGTGGTTAGTACTTACCAAAGGATAAAACTCCAAGACATGAGCAAAACCACACATCTGCCCCACATCTGCTGGTGCCCACCTGCCTGCTCCCAGCTGCCAACAAACCAAGACTGCTGTACTTTTTCTCTTTTTTCCAAATCTTGCCGAGTGCCTCTCTGTGGAAGAATATAACCAGAATCTGGGGAATGCAGGGAGAGCTTAGAAGGATAAGAATGCTTCTGAAATTCAACAAACTTTACGTGGTAAGTCCACCCCCTTGGATAGTTAGTTCTATATTCATCTTCGATTCATATTCAAACTTCCAAGCTCATCAGAGGCAACATTATAGTTTGCCGAATGTGGTGCTAGGAAGATGTGCTTATTATAAACTCAAAAATGAGAGACCAAAACTTCTTAAAGGTCTCTGTACTTTCCTGTGATGTATGTCATCTACTAGCCCAACCATCATTCCCTTTTGATATCATCTAACATAAGGACCACAACCACCAATTTATTACATCTAAAATATTAGTAGAAGGGGATGAGCTTCTGCAACTTGTCACAGCGTTGTAGTTGGTATTTATAAGTTCTTTCTTCCAATACCAATTTCTTGTTCCTTCTGCCCTCAGCTGGAGCTTCATCCAGTCATCTTTCTTAACTTCATACACTGAACGAAATCATCATTGAAATTCTGGGTCATTAGTGATCTTACTGATTTTACTGATTTACTAAATTACAGATTTAAAGGTGTTACAGTATTTTGTTAACTTAGAGTACTGGACAAGGGCATTACTAAGAGGTACTACCAGAGAATCACCTGAATTCCAGAAATTCCTCTGTCAACCCCATTTTGGAGAAGCTATTCCATTCTTCCTTGATAAACAGGATCAGTCAACTGTGATCCCCATTTATTGCTGATTGCTAAGCCATAAGTGAAAATGGGGCAGCCTCAACTTGCAATTCAGAGCAACTTTTGTCGTGCTCCCTGGTGGAAACATATCTTCTTTAGGATCTAAGATCTATAAACTGGCCATACCCAAGGTATGGGGAAGAGGAAGTATGATATAATAAAGAGCTTGAGGGCATATGTTGATGTTCCCACAGTTGCTCAGTCTCATCCCTCCTTTCCTGCTTCTGCACCACACCTGGGCAAGCTGAAAACAAAGCCAAGGTTCTCCCTCCTTAGATACACTGGTGAGGGTCCACACCACACAAGCTCCTGCCAGTGTGTGGGAACTCTCACCCAGCTTCCACCCCCTAAACACAATGAAAATATCCATCCAGTTTCTTTTCATTTGTCTCCCAGGCCATTTTGGGACCGGTTTAGAAGACCTAGTGCAATGATGAATAAGAGTAATGAAGTCAGGCATCTTTATTTTGGTCCTGAACTCAAGAGGGGAAAAAAAGGGCAATGTTCACTATTAAAATAGTTGCTATTTTGTTCTGCATATTTTCTTTCTCAGAATATCAGTTAGATTTGTCTGTGTATCAAACCACATCACAAGCTACTAATTTAAAACATTTACTTAGATGGGAGGAAACTTGGACAGAGTTCCATGGAACATAATTCCATGGGAGGAAACTTGGACAGAGACAGGCTGGCCAGTTCTTTGCTGGTTATGATATTTCTTTCTGATGAACTAAACTCTATCTCAGCATGAAGTGACCTACTTATTTCCAGTACTGCATTTTGCTTTAAAATTTATCTTATATTGGGTGCCTGGGTGGCTCAGTCGGTTAAGCATCTACCTTCGGGACAGGTCATGATCCCGGGGTCCTGGGATCAAGTCCCGCATCGGGCTCCTTGCTCTGCGGGGAGCCTGCTTCTCCATCTCCTCCCCACTTGTGCTCTCTCTCACTATCTTCGTCTCTCTCTCTCTCTCTCAAAAAATAAATAAAATTTAAAAAATAATAAAATAAAATTTATCTTATATTAATATAGGTATATCAGTTTTCTTTGATCATTATTTATATGGGTATATTTTTTCCATCCTTTTGCTTTACAGTTTCTGCATGCTTGTATTTCAGATGTATCTCTTATAAGCAGGTACAAATTGTTTGTGTATTTTTTTCATTTAGGCCATCAGGCATTTTCCTTTTCTAAAAATATTTTTCAGCTTTATTGAGGTATAACTGATAAATAATATACGTTTAAAGTGCACAATACGATGGCTTGACATACATATACACTGCAAAATGATTACTACAATCAGGCTAATTAACATTTATTACTTCACAAGGTACCTTTTTGTGTGGGGGGGGAAATACTTAAAAACTACTCTCTTAACAAATTTAAAGTATGCAGTGCAGTATTATTAACCATAGGCACCATGTCGTATATTAGATTCCCTAGAAATTATTCATCTTAGGTCTGAGAGTTAGTACTAACAACCAACTTCTGTCCACTTCTAATAGCTCTCAACTTCTGGTAACGTCCATTCTCCCCTCAGATTTTCTGAGTTCTAATTTTTATGGCTGAATAATGTCCCATTATATAAATAGATAGGTATTTATCTAGAATAAAATATTACTCAAACATTTTCTTTCACATGGTTTATTGCCCATTTATTTATTTATTGGGCTTTGATTATATGATACCATTACATTATTCCTATTGTCTCCAATATTTTATTGTTCATTTCCCTTCTTGTTTACTGGTTGAGTTACCTTCATCATTCCCTTTTTTCCTGTTGCTATGCTAGTTTTATGATGTTTTACTCTTCTATTGGTGTTAACCTAAACATTTTCATTTTATGCTCTTTTCATTTATTTAATTCTATATATACTTCCAAACACTACAATATGTAATTTTCTATTTAATTTTTAATATTTTACTTTTAAACAATCTCTACACCCAACATTTCTAATAGAACTCTACACCCAACATTTCTAATTGAACTTAAAATTCCAAGATCAAGAGTCATATGCTCTACCAACTGAGTCAATCAAGCACCCCTGTAATTTTTTATTTAGACAGTCATGCCTGCCCATATATTACACATTTCCTTTGCTTTTACAGTTAGACATATTCAATCTTCTACCTGTATCCTAACCAATTCATCCTCTCTTCTGTAGTTTTTCTTCTTTTGTTTTTCTGTGCTTCATTCCTGAAAGTTGTCTTGTTTATTTTCCCAGTTCACTAATGTTCTCTTCAGCTAAATCTCATTTCCTATTATGTTTGGCTCCTGAGTCCTTAATTTTAGTAATTACATTTTCAGTGTAGAATTTTTAGTTGTTTTTTTTCCAAACTGGAGTATCAGGGTGTTTTTGTTTTGTTTTGTTTTGTTTTTTTACTCTTTGAGTTCTTTGCTGAAATTCTTACACTTGTCTGTTATCTCCTCAGTAAGCATAGTTATTTTACAACTGTATCTGTTAATTCTACTATCTGGAGTACCAGCAGACCTATTTGATTCTTCTAGGAACTATTTTAATTACTGTATTCATAATTGTATTTGTTTTGAATAAAACTTGTTTTTTTCAATTACCATATTTGCTATTACTGTAAACAGGGCTCTCCCATTCCACTGTCTTATTTAGGACATTTCTCTCTCTCTCTCTCTCTTTTTTTTTTTTCTGATAGGGAAAATTATTAGAACCATGAATCTTATGGACTTAAGGTCACTTCCTCAATTATTTTATTATAAAAGTTCTTAGAAGTTCTCATCACAAGAAAAAAATAATTAAAAATGAATTCCCTTAAGAAACAAAACAAACAAGCAGAGGAGAAAAAGAGAGAGAGAGAGACAAACCAAGAAACAGACTCTTAACTACAGAGAACAAAGTGATGGTTACCAGAGGGGAGGTGGGTGAGGAGAATGGATGAAAGAGGGGATGGAGATTAAGGAGTGCAACTGTCATGATGAGTACTGGGGTGATGTATGGAATTATTGAATTATTATATTGTACACCTGAAACTAATATAACATTCTATGTTAATTATACTGGAATTAAAATAAAATTTAAAAAGTGAGTTCCCTGATCATAGGCAATGCTGAGTGAAACTTCATGATGATAAATAAGGTATTTAATAAATATATGGATGGTAATGTTGGCAGAATTAATATAGGTAGAGAATGCAGTTACATATTAAGAATAAGTGTCTATTTTACTGTGGATAGATTACTGCTCCTGCCATGATGGAAGGATTCCAATATAATCAATCTTAATTTGCCACCAGTTGGCTGTTCTTTCTCTCTTTCCCTCATTTCCCTCATTCTTTCCCAACATTCCCCAGGGAATGATGCCATATCAAGGAATCAACAGTATTTTCTGTTGTTGACATATTGGATATGCGTAGTAGTGTTGGCCAGATCAACCTTGGTAAGGCAATCACTGTACAATCATTTTATCCCTGCTGCCCTGGCCCTTTAGTGAAAACCAGACCAGTTGGGAAAGGAGGCAGACTAATCTCCATTGAATGGGTCATTTTTGTCTCTCTGATTACTGAGACCTTTATCTGTAGAAGATGTACTTTGATGATCAATTTCATGGCAATTAAAGTTTTTAGACTCAGTTCCTATACTGGGCATCATCGATGCATCTTGTGCTCATTCCTCCATTGTTACTCCTGCCAAGTCTTTGACCATTAACTAAGCCGTTAGCCAACATATCAGTGTAGCTCCAAAATTTTAGTTCTTTTTCTTATAGGCAAAGTAGACACATAGATTTATTGTTTAAGTCTCTCCACTGGGAGTATTTCCTTACTCACTGACATTAAGGGATATCCTTTTGAGGGGCTGTGTGAGCAATCAGTGTAGTTTTAGATTGAGTCAGCATGTTATGTGAAATGATAATAAATAAAGCCCCAAGTATTTAATTTCTCATTTTACTGGTCATAGGCAATTCCACATAAATCCATTGATTTGCGTTCAGGTAAAGGTGGTCATAGAAGAATAGTAGATAAATACCATGGGAGTCTGAACCATTGTTTATGAGATTTTTATGCCTTTAAGAAAGGATTTAAGCATGATATTTCATATTACCTTCATACTTTGGTAACGGAATCCTAACCTTCATAGGTCAGATTACATGTCTTTCCTGATAGGAAGGTCAGACCACAAGGATGCTTAGTGACTCAAGTTCAAGCATTCTGCATCTAACAGTGCCCACCATTAAGCCAGAGGCTCTTCTCAAAGGAGAATCTTTATTGATAGAAGAGAGCATGATTTCCCAAACTACAGTGTTTTATCAGATCTTGCCAGAAGCTCCACATGACATCCATATCTTTTACAGACACTTGGAGCATCACTGATCTGGTTGATAGAACTCAAACAGCTTAGTAGTTTGCAGTGTCCTCAACTTGTTCTTGTTTTTGGCCCACGGAACTTGGCAGCCTTATGGCTTATTTGGTAAATGGGTCAAATTAGTATACTATACTGTTACATAGCTTTCACAATCCAGAAAATTGCTAAATAGATTAAGACAGTCATTACTTCTTAATCATCAGATGTAATCAGTATGTGACCAATAGGATAAAACAGTGTCATGACCAAACTGATATCAAGATGATCGAGGTTAGTCTATGACAGTGATGAAGATGAGATTGAGGTAAGATGGAGAACTTATACTTCTATCCCTACCAAGTGAAAGAAAACTACATCTTTCTTGCTTTGTATAAAAACAATGCATTTTTCAATTAGATAGCTTTATCTCAGGTACCAGAGGTTGTGTTAGTTTGCACCTGCAAAGATAAGACATCAGTGTAATTGGAGTTCTCACCTGATAATTTGACATTGACTGTCATTCTTAAGATACATTTGCCTTATGCAAAGGCTAATAGGAAAGCTAAGTAGAGGTGTAATAGAAATCATACTGTTTTTTCAAGTCTTTGTTGCTTTAAAATTGAAATTTCCCAAGAAATATGGCTTTCAACTCACTTGACTATTTTGATAGAGAGAGGAAGTTCCACCAGTTCTGTCTGAACCTTTAAATCATAACCATAAGTTCGATAGGTTGTGGAGCTAATACTGTAGTTCTTCAAGCTACTAAGTATTTCTATTATAAATATGTGTTCAGGACTCACTTGTGCCAAAACTCTTTATTAGTTTTCATAAGCTTCCGTTTCAGTATAGACCACAGTGGTACTTTGTCTTCCCAGAGATTAGGATAAGGTCAGGCATGTTTTTGTGGTACATTCTCTTGCCTGAAGAATTTCTTACATTTCTAATAATGCAAGTCTGCATTAGGCACTGAGTTCTTCTAACTTTAGTTTGCCTGAAAAAAACTTTATTTTGCCTTAATTTTAGGTTGACTATTTTTCTTAGCAGTTGAAAATCTTTCTCTCTTGTTTTGACTTTCCTAGATTGTGATAAGAAATCTGCTGTAGTTTCTCATCTTTGTTCCTATGTTTTTAGCGTTCATTTTTCTTTTGCTTCTTCAAGATTTTTTCTCTGTCATTTTTTTCAGTAGATTGGCTCTTATGTATCTAGGTGTATTTTTGAATTTTATTATTTTTTTAAATCCTGCTTCCAATTCTCTAAAAATTTAGATTATGTACTTTGTTGTCTTACTAATTTTGGTGAATTCTTGACCATTATCCTACCATTATCCTATCCTATTTCTTATGGATCATTCTTTTCCTTTTAAGATTATAATTCCAATTACATGTATGTTAGACCATTTGATTAACTTGGGTTTTGTGTTTTGTTTTTGTTTTTGAATTTTCTCTCTTCATGAAACTGAAAGTTTAGATAATTTTTTGACATATATTCAAGCTCACTGTTTTTTCCCTTAGCTGTGTTTATTCACTTGATAATCTTGTTGAAGGTATTCATGATTTATATTGTGATTTTTATTTCTTTTTAAAAATATTTTATTTATTTATTTTGAGAGAGAGAGAGCGTGAGAGAGCAAGTGAACACAAGCAAGGGGGAGGAGCAGAGGCAGAGGGAGAAGCAGGGAGCCCAGTGCAGGGCTGGATTCCAGAATGGGGGATCGTGACCTGACATGGGATCCTGACCTGAGCCGAAGGCAGACTCTTAACCAACTGAGCCACCCAGGTGCCTGTGTGATTTTTATTTCTAGTATATCCTTTCCTTTTTATTTTTTGTCTCCATTCCCCTGTGGAATTTCCCATCTGTCCATGCATGCTATGTGTCTTTCCCACTATGTTTAAAAATAGTTAACATAGTTACTTTACATTACTGATCTGAAATCTACATTTGAGTCATTTCTGCAGGTGGTCCTATTGACTACTTTATCTTTTGGCAATGCTCCCAATGTCATCTCACCTAACTCTACTTTGTGGCTCATGATTTTTTTTTTTTTTTTTGCATGGCATTAGAGTTTTAATCATGTTGAATTAAGAAGTGACACTCTGCTAAAAGGAAGTAAAGGGTTGTCTTCACTGACATCCCTATTGCTTGTCACCCTAAAATTCCAATGAATGCACCCAATACCTCTTCTCTGCTGTCTTAGGTGTGTGGCACTGCAAGGTATTCAGTTTCTCACCATCTGGAGCTAGCAGTGTTTATTGTTCACTGGTAGACTGGAAAGAACCCAAAGGATGATATCTTAATAAAGAAAAGTAGAAAATGAATGTGTCCTCAATTTATTATACAACAATCCAGAGCACTGCATTAGGGGTAAACTGTTCATATGCTTCTAATATGATTTGTTAATTAAGAAAATGGTAGGGGAAGAGATAAATGACCCTCATATTATATAGCAAATTAAAACACCAACCTAATGTTAGCATTCATTATCTAGCTTCTTAATTTACCATTGCTTTCCCAAAAAAATGGAGACATTCCTAATGTCTTCAATTTCTTTTTTTTTAATTTTTTATTGTTATGTTAATCACCATACATTACATCCTTAGTTTTTGATGTAGTGTTCCATGATTCACTGTTTGTGCATAACACCCAGTGCTCCACGCAGAACTGTTTAATACCCATCACCAGGCTAACCCATCCCCCCACCCCCTCCCCTCTAGAGCCCTCAGTTTGTTTTTCAGAGTCCATCGTCTCTCATGGTTCGTCTCCCCCTCCGATTCTCCCCCTTCATTCTTCCCCTCTTGCTATCTTCTCTCTTTTTTTTTCTTAACATATATTGCATTATTTGTTTCAGAGGTACAGATCCGTGATTCAACAGTCTTGCACAATTCGCAAGGCTCACCATAGCACATACCCTCCCCAATGTCTATCGCCCAGCCACCCCATCCCTCCCACCCCCCACCACTCCAGCAACACTCAGTTTGTTTCCTGAGATTAAGAATTCCTCATATCAGTGAGATCATATGATAATGTCTTTCTCTGATTGACTTATTTCACTCAGTCTAACACCCTCCAGTTCCATCCAAGTCGTTGCAAACGGCAAGATCTCATTCCTTTTGATGGCTGCATAATATTCCATTGTGTGTATATACCACCTCTTCTTTATCCATTCGTCTGTCAATGGACATCTTGGCTCTTTCCACAGTTTGGCTATTGTGGACATTGCTGCTATAAACATCAGTGTGCACATACCCCTTCGGATCCCTACATTTGTATCTTTGGGGTAAATACCCAGTAGTGCAATTGCTGGATCATATGGTAGCTCTATTTTCAACTGTTTGAGGAACCTCCATACTGTTTTCCAGAGTGGCTGCACCAGCTTGCATTCCCACCAACAGTGTAGGAGGGTTCTCCTTTCTCCGCATCCCCGCCAACATCTGTCATTTCCTGACTTGTTAATTTTTGTGGCTCATGATTTTTTATTGAATGCCAAATATCATGTGTAAAAAATAGTAGAAAATAAGTTAATTAGCATTTATGCCTAAAAAATACAGATCTGGGGCACCTGGGTGGCACAGCTGGTTAAGTGAAAGAATCTTGATTTCACCTTAGGTCATGATCTCAGGGTCATGGGATCAAGCCTCATGTCTGGCTCCACATTCAGCACGGAGTTGGCTTGAGATTCTCTCTCCTTCTGCCTCTGCCCCTCATGCTTGTGCTCTCTCTCTTTCTCTCTCTCTAAAATAAATAAATCTTAAAAAAAAAGAAAATATGGATCCACTTTTGTCAGACTGATAGTGTGATGAGTCAATCCAGTCAGTAGATGGGTTGGGTTTAAGTTTTGTTGTTGGTATAAAACCCTTAGTGCCCCACAGGCTCTTTCAGCGTTGGGTCATTGTTTTCTTGTCCTTAGTGAACTTAGGGTGCTAGAGTTTTTCCCACTGTTCCTGCTCAACCTTCAAATTTCAGCATTCGCTGTATGTTGGCACCATAGAGACAATTTCTCATGTTTGTATCTCTCCTCCAGCAGATTGCTATACTTTATTACTTAGCACTAGGCTTATAGTAGAGGCAGGAGGGTTTCTTGTCCAAATTTCATCTTAGGCAGGGCTTTCTTACCAAAGTCCAGGGATGAAATCTTTCCAGCATTCATGCCTCTTCCTCCTCTGTCAAATTGCTGCCAAATTCTGCCTTATATCTGCTGTAGGCCTTAGGCAAGAGAGGGTCTCCTGCCCTTCCCTGGATTTTAGCAGAACTTTTCTTTATACTGTTGTAGGATCTTGGGTCGATAAGATTTTGTTTTGTTTTGGTTTGGTTTTCTTTGCTTATGTTGGCTTTTGCTTCTACCTTTCTAATAGTAGCAGTGGATCTTTGCCTGGCCCCTAGAGGAAAGAATTGCCTACCCATCCACTGACTACGGATAGGTTTTGCTCTTAAAACTCACCCAACAGTGTTCCTGGTGTTAAGAGAGCTTGCTGCGGTCCTCTGTTGTGGTCCCAGGCTTTTAAGTTAGCAAAAGATGCAGAACCATGAGGAAGAAATTTCTGTGAGTGTGACATCCTTATTTGTAGGACTCCCAGGTGAAATTCTAAACTAATCTGCTCACCACACTCAGCCTTTATAATTTTAGCTGATTTCTTCTTACCCATTTCCATGGTAGTCACTTCTTCTCCTTCTCCAAAGGTAGAAGTTGCTTTTTCTACCTTTTCATTTACGGACTTGTCACTCTGGTTTTCAGTTTTCTTCATTACATTATGACCTTCAGCTAGCTGATGAGTTAAAGGAAAGCTAAACTTGTGCAGATTATCTTTTTACTTTTTCTTTAGATATTAGGGTGCCATAACTTTGCTGCTTTCTACTACCAGTAATACTTTCCATGCAGGAAAGGAGAGACTAACAAAATCATTTGAAAAATTGAGAAGTGAAAAAATACGGAAATTTAGAGAGTGTAGGGAAGTCACTCTCCGTGGTCTTAATGGTGATTATACTAAAGCAGTGCAATCTCACCAGGGCATCCAGAATCCGGGCAGAATCCCAGCTCAGCAAGTTGCTGACACCCATGCACCTGCTTGCAGTTACCACTTGAGAATAATCTCTTCTACCTTCCTAAAGCCACAGATTCTTGGCAGTGTCTATCCACAATCTTCCCAGCAAGAAAGACATGCAAGCGAAGTTTTCAGGATTGATGAATTGATGCCTTGCACACAGGAGAGTTTAGGATGATGTGAAATATGCTGAGTATCAACAAATAACATCAGGCACATCTCAACCCATTAAATTGTCATTTCCAGTATAAGCAAATGATTAAATATCTGAATATGTATTTACACAACTGATCTTTGAATAAATGTTACATGTTTTGTAATCCTTAAATTATATTTAGAGTGTACTGTAATGGCCCTGCAAATATCACAGGATATACCATTTTTATTTTATTTTAAAAGTACTAAATAAAAACACCAAAGGTAACTCAAATTAATCAATTGTTAAAACTACCTTTTACTTGGAAGGAGTCATTTAGAATATAGAATTCTATAACTTATTAGCTGAGGAGCCGATGCATTTTTAATAAACAAATTATATAGATTACAAAACACTCTATGTAAACATATTTTTTTGTTAAATTTTGTGGGTAAAATATTGTAAGTTTATAGCAAGCTTTGTTTCTTCAGAGCCAATGCTATGAAGTCCAATATATCCTTCACATCTGTCTTCTAAGTTCTTAAAAATGCAATACAAAATGAATTAATTACTGAAGAATGCAACAACGTGGATGTCAAAAAACACTACACTGAGTAAAAGAAACCAGACATAAAAGAGTATGTTCTATATGATTCTGTTCACGTTAAACTCAAGAAAAGCCTAATATAGTGACAGAAAACAGATGAGTTGCCCAGGACTGGGGCTGGAGCAGGATCGGCTGGGAAGGTGCAGGAAGGAATTTTTGAAGTACTGGAACTATTCTATATGTTGATTTGGGTGGTGCTCACATGGGTGCGGACATTTATCAAGACTTACTGAAATGCGGTCTTCAAAATGGATGTCCTTTATATAAATTATATTTCAACGAAGTGTGTTAAACACACACACACACACACACACACACACACACACACACACACAAAAGGAAACAAACAACAAAAAGAACTGTCAGATTCACCCAGGGTGGCAAAAGCATTTTCACGGAGGAGGGGATTTAGAGATACTGAAAGGGCAAAGTCATGGCGGGTAGGAGGCAAGGTGATGCAGTTTTCAGGAAAACCCTGTGTTAGGAAATGCTCCCAGAGTGAGGAGTCGGTCTGCATGATTGTTATCCTCAAATCTTCTGGAAGAAGCAAATGTTTTTCCTCTGGGACTCAGCAGTGAGGAAGGAAGAAGAGTCAGGTGGAGCGAGATCTTTCCCTTTCGAGACGACTGAATTCCCTCACACCCGAGGCGCAGCTGGGCTCGGGCAGGAGCGCAGGTTTGCTGCGTCCTGCTGTGGGGCTCGGTCCACCGTTCCTCGTGCCTTCCACAGCTTCACGTGCAGCGGCAATCACGTGGCTCTGGTGGGCAAGGACGAGAGTCCCAGCCTTGCCACCCCCTGGCTTTAAGACTGTGGCCACATTACTTAAACTCTGGTTCGGTTTATTCTTTGGTAGCCAAGAACCCTCCGTGCGAGTGTTAAAGGAGGCAGCGCATATGAAGCGCCTCACGCAGTGATTGACACGTAGAAAGCGTTGCATGAATGCACGTATTTGTAAGCTGCGATGATCAAGGCAAGATCTTTAGTTCCATTTTTCTTAGTCACTGCTCTGTATCTCTTATGTTTTGTGAGAAAATGTACAAATCGAATCGTCTCTGCCCCTCCTCCATCTCAGCTGGTGTTAGAAGTCACCGGAAGTGGCCCGCCTTTCTTGTGTAATCCCTGAGCTGATTTCAAGCAGAAAAGTCCCACACTAAGTGTAACTTCGTGACGGGAATCGTGGTCGTCTTAACAGTGACCCCCAAAGACCTCCACACCCCAATCCCGGAATCTGTGAATCCTCTGCCTGGTAAAAGGAGGCTTGCAGGTCTGATTAAGTCAAGCATCTTCCGATGGGGAGATTTGCCTGGATTATCCAGGTGGGTTCAATGTAATCCCAGGTCCTTATAAAAGGGGGCAGGCAGCTCGGAGCAGTAGCAGGTGGGGTGATGGTGGAATCGGGAGTTTCGGGTGCTTTGAAGCCCGGGTCGGGAGCCAAGAAACAACAGGCAGCCTAGAGACGCTGAGAAAGGGGAGCGAGGAGTTCTTCCCTACAGTCTCCGGGGGGCAGACTTGACTTCAGATTCCTGGCGGTAAATTAACTCATCTTTGTTATCTTAAGGGACTGTGGTCCGAGGGTTGTCCACGGGGACAGAACTGCCTGGTCCCGAAGTCTGACCATGGAGAGGTGAGCCTTCCGCCTGATGCCCGGGTGAGGGCGCTCTCCCAGAGGGGTAGGTAGCACAGTGTAGACAAACACGTGCCACCCTGACGGTACTTCGGCTCTGGAGTCGAGCTTATCCAAACGGCATCCATTTACTCTGAGGAAGGCTACATGGAACATGCCTTCATCCTCTATAACAAAGTAGAGCCTGCTCTTTTTCGAGAAACGACCAAACATGGAGATTACAAATCAGCTGTCATTCCTGCAAAGAAAGACACAATAAAGGTGAAGGAGACTTCACTTCCCAAAGCAGAAGAGCTGAAGGCGGAGCTATTAAAACAATATACCAAAGAATATATAGAACATAATGAAAAGAAGAGGGAAGCGGAAGACCTTGCCCGGAACGTGGCCATCCAGCAGGCAGGAGCTGGAGAAGCAGCTGCAGAGGGCGGCACAGCAGAAGCCCAGGCCTTTGAGGAGATGATCCGGAACCAGGAGCTGGAAAAGGAGCGACTGGAAACTGTGCGGGGGTTTGGGAAGGCGGACCCTGGCCTGCGCGGCCCCTCTGGTGCCTGACTCGGAGAAGCCCTCCCCCATCATGTTCCCGACGGCACCTGTCGCACCCGCATAGCCGCCCGTGTTGGACAGCTCCTGGAACCCAGGAGCACTGAGCAACTCAGAAAGTACTCCTACAGTCACCGGACTGTTCCACGTGGTGGCTCTGTTCGCGGGTGCCAACCCTGCTGGGGGAGGAGGGGGTAGAGACATGTGGGATGAGGAATGAATTTACCATGACACATGTTGTCATCGCCAAGCAAAGTGCAGGGTCTGGTCACGGCAACGACGAAGAGCTTTTCCTCCTACAGGATCAGCAGGTTCTCCGCAGACTGGGCTGGATGCATACTCATCCTCACAGAGCTCCTTGCTCTTCACTGTTGACCCACACGCTCCTTGCTCGTACCAGACGATGTTGCCAGAGTCCGTACCCATTGTTTGCTCCCTCCGAGTTCCAGGAAGCTGGATTATTTAACTGACCATGGACTAAAAGAGATTTCTTCTTGTTGCCAGAAAGGATTTTATCCACACAGCAAGGATTCCCCCCTTCAGCCACGTGACCATTGTGGCTAGGGCAGTGACCATCACAGACCTTCCATTAGAACTTGACTCCAACACTTCCCCACCAAGAACTATAAAACCATCTTTGTGTACTGTAGCCGCTTAATTTAAACTTTCCAGAAAGCTCTAGAAGCTTTTTTAGACAGAATTGAAAGTATTACCTGGGGGAGAAGTGATTTTTCTATTTCTGGTTTGAAAAGAAATAACTGGCTATATTTTTTTCCTTAGGCAAATGTGGAAAATAGTATGATTATGCTAAGACAACTTTTCAGTCTGTCTGCAGCTAAAACATTAAGTTGAAAGAATGGTAACATGAACACATAGATTGACCAGTTGTTAACATTTTTTTTTCTCTCCACTATCCTTCTAACTCCTCTGCCAACTTGTTTATCATTTACCTTTGGAATTATTAAGGGCATCTATGAAGAAATTTGGAAGCCACTTAGAAAATCTTTGTTTTCCTGTGGTTTATGGCAATATTAATGATGCTTATTACACAGTGAAGGACAGTTCACCATGTCTAACCAGATGGTGCGGCTTGAAAACCCTGAAGAATGATTTTGTCAGGGAGTATTGTTATCTAACAAAAATTTCAGGATATTTTTTCCTCTACAATGAAATAACTTTAAAAAAGGGGGGGACCGGGACGCCTGGGTGGCTCAGTCAGTTGAGCGACTGCCTTCGGCTCAGGTCCTATGATCCCGGAGTCCCGGGATCGAGTCCCACACCCGGCTCCCTGCTCAGCGGGGAGTCTGCTTCTCCCTCTGAGCCTCCCCCCTCTCATGTACTCTCTCTCTCATATTCTCGTTCTCTCAAATAAATAAATCAATCTTTAAAAAAAGGGGGGGACTGTGCCAATTTGTAGCAGCCATAGGAATCTGCTATGGGTATGTTAGATGTCTTGGGTGAAGATCCACAAATTCTCTGCAGAAGTCTATAGAGTCACCTTGAACCTAAGACTGTATTCCTGATCCAGTTTCCCTGAAGCTGCTCACTATTATGGCCCCTTTAATTGGAGGTTTCTTTGAGATTCAGTGACCATATATTCCCCCATCTTTCCTCCCTGTAGGTTTAGAGGAAAGGACCTCTATCTTCCCTGCCATCAGACAACTGGCAGTATAACAACCATATTGCTTTTAACTATTCATTTTTTAAAATATGTGCTGTTGGTTACAAGGGTCTCGCTGAGCTAGCCATGGAATGACCCAGGGCAAACTCATCATTTCTAATGAGGTAAACATAAAGTTCTGTTTTAACTGCAGCTAGAAAGAGGAAGGGAAGTTGTTGTTTTGGGTTTTTTTCCTACAATCTCCATAAGCACATTTATACTTAGAGGCCACTTGAGACTTAGGAAGGAGAAGGTGGGATAGTTTATGTTTAGAGAAGTGAAGTTAAAATTAACACATAGCCACATCATTCTAGACAGTGAAAGTTATTTACAGTAACAACTACCTTTTAGGAAGAACTGCTCAAAGGATTGTAGTGTATTTTTTTGCTGCCTTGCAAGTTATTTGAAAGAGCTGAATGTGTTCAGACTAATGATTTTGAGACAAACACTGCAGGTTGAATCACTTTAGTGATAATGAAACACTCACATGAAACAAGCTTTTGCAATGGTTATAATTGGAAAGGCACGGTTTAGAGGAAAAATGCTATATTTAAAACTATTTTGAATATTTTGTTCTAAATGTAAGAGGAAGGATAGAGGAAACAATCCTTTTAAATATTTTTAAATGAAGGTAGATGGAAATTCTTGAAAGTATTTGTTTCAAGGTACTTTCTTAAAAGGTGAGACTACAAGGCTCAGATTCTGGGTCTAGGACAGTTTCTCAGCTTTGACTGCAGGTTGAGAGAAATCAAGTGGAGAGATTTTAAAATCTATGGGCACCTTATTCTTAGCACCAGAGATTGGTTTAATTGGTTTGGGGTGTGGCCTGAGTTGGTGTTAAAGCTTATTTCTCCCCAGCTGGCCTGCCTGCTACATCCTGCTTTTCTTACCATGACCTATAAAATGGCTAGACTCCATCCTTACCCTAGGCTATGCCCTCTCTGTTAAAACAAATTTTGGCTGGCTTAGCCTTAGGGAGCTTGATTTTTTCAACACGACATTCTTCTCTTCATGAAGCACTGGTTCAGTCTAAGCCTGATACACAGAACGGTTGCCTCAATTATTTTATAAACTATTATGTAAGTATCTAAGACCTCTGCCATCAATTTTATCTTCCCATAAAATTAAGAACCACTCAAAGGTGAATAAAAGATCTAATAGGAATTCACTGTGAGGAAAATAAAATGATGCATCTGAAACAATCCTCAAGTTAATCACATATTTAGAAACTGAAATTTGGGGGGCAGGAAAAGTTCATTAGCAAAAATCCAAGTCTGACAATAACAATGATAGAAAAATGCACTGTCCTATATTACTGGGAGAGATGAGAATTATAGACACTTTATAAGAAAAATTGGCAATATCTAATAAAATTTAAAATATAACCTGATTCAGCTACTTCAAATCTATATGTAAAATCTTTGTTGATAAAAATGACATGTAGAAATATGTTCACTCTACCAGTATCTGTAGTAGCAAATGAGGGAAGAAAAATTAAATTATGAAAAGCAATACCTATGCCACACAATTGAAAAATAGAATACTATTCAGTTAAAAGAATTGATTAAATACATTTTTATTTATATAAATAGTATAAAATGCAAGCTCTTGAATGAAAAAAAGCAAGATGAAGTTGAACGTGGTATTATAGTTCCATAAACAGATAAGGACTAAGTTACATACATGCACAAACGTTTGCTTACATTTCCCATAAATACTGCCAAACTCTCTACTTAGTAACAAAACTTGTTGAATGAATTATCAGTAGTACTATTGTTACTCATTCTTTTTTTTTTGATCCATTCCAAATGGCCTTTTTCCCACCTCTGTTGAAAGCACTGTCAATGCCAGTTATCTTCATCTTGTCAAATGCACCAATTTTTGTCCTCGTTCTTGACTTTCACTAACACAGTGGATCACTGCCTTCTTTTTGAAATGATTACATAACTTGCTTTTCAAAATACCATTTTTCCCTCCAAAAGGTCAATTTTTCTAATTTTATCTCTTCTTGAATTAGAAATTGTAGATTTCTCAGAAGGTTTTTCCCATGGTCATCTGGGTTTTTATCTATTACTTATTCCAGGTGATCGTCTCCTTTCCAATCCTATTACATAAGACTACAGGCTAAACTGGCCCTGAACATTTAACTCCAGGACAAAATTCTCCCCCTAAGATCCTCTTAGGTTAAGTCACTTTTTATCATACTTGCTTCTACCTTATTGCAAGGTATTTAATTTCTCATGGAGAATTAGAACAGTCTTCTAAAATGTGTGAAATTAGTTTCTCAGCGGAGAGGGGGTATAAAATATTAGCGGCTGAAAATTGGCTAAACATGAGGATAACTACAAATCCACAGAAAAAAATTGAAAAATATTAAACAGAACATCTCCAAGTTACAGATCAAGTGATGAAGGTAAATTCTTTAAAGCAGCTGGGAAAAATTATAGAGGAGCAAAAGTGAGAAAGACAGACTTTTCAGAAAATATTTAAGGGAAAGGACAATGACTTTTGTGATTTATTGAAAAAATGCCAATCTATAATTTTATACTAAGCAAGCCTAGAACTCAAATGAGTGTTTGGGGGGGGGTAAATAGCTGGGTCAATAGGTCTGAACTATAAGAAATGTTAATCTCTTCTAGAAGAAAGAAAAAAAAATACCTGATATAAAAGGATCTTCAGTATTCACAAAACAGAACACCAGGAAGCATAAATATGTAAGTAAACATTAATGACCTCTTTACTTTAAAATCTTACTGTAGTAAAGTATACATAACACAAAATGGCCCACTGTCACTATTTTAAACTGTTTTGTGTCATTAAGTACATCCACATTGTTGTGTATTCATCAAACCATCACTACCACCCATCCACAAAACTTGATCTTGCAAAATGCTTTACCCGTTTAAAAATGAATTCCCCTTAGAACTGCTTTTACTGCCTCACAAAGATTTTGGAACATTTTGTTTTCAATTTTGGCTCCATGTATTTTCTTAATTTTCTTCCTTGATGCCTTGTTTTAATAACACGTTGCTGTCTCAACTTTTTTTTTTCCTCCAGTTTTGCTTGGGATACATGCCTTGTTCAATATTATTGTGATTAGAAAAGATACTTGATAGGATTTCAGTCCTTTTAATTTAATTGAGACTTATATTGGGGCCTAATGTGTGATCTATCCAGGAGAATGTTGCATCCCTTTTTTCCTTCCCCCTGAGAACTACAGAACTTTCAGTAGAACTCCCTCCAAGCCCCTTCATCGAGAGACCTGACCTACCTCTATCGTGACTTCTGGCAGCATAATGCTTTGTCCACAGGATGATCCAGCCCTCCTCCTCTCCCCTACTCTGCATCCCCCCAAAAATGTCTCCCTGTAAAAGCTCAGCATTTCCAGGAAATTTTACTATTTATTCTAGTCAACACCTAATGATTTTCCCTCACCTTCTTTTCTTCCAAGCTTTCACTGAAAAAGGCTCACAATTTTGAATAGGTAAGTATCTTTTGCAACTCAGAGGCTCGGTCTTGAAGACCTGAGAGCCATTCCTTTGAAATTAAATCTTTGGGAGAACAAGACTTTATCCTTCTTGTCTTGGTAACAGAACTGGCCTAATCACATTGATATTGACTGACTTTGTACTTGTTCACTTCTCACCCTCTATTGAACCTCCTCTACTGCCACCTCTCTCATCCTCCCTCTATATCCCCCACGTCACCTCCACACAAACTGGAATGAAACTCCACTCTTTATCTTTCTTTCAGTAGTTGCTGAACAAAATTTGTTTATACCACATTAACTATTGTCTGGCTGTGTTTATCCTTGACACCCCAGCCCCTGGCAACCACTGTCGCACTTTCTATTTCTTTGAATTTACACTAGGTACCTCCATATGTGGGATCATGCAACATTTGTACTTTTGTTACTGGCTTATATCTGTTAGCATAATGTCTTCAAGTTTCAACTATGTCCTAGCATGCACAATTTCCCTTAAGTCAGAGTAACATTCATTATGTGTATATACCACATTTGTTTTTCCCTTGTTTATCCATTACCTGTCATTGGATACCTCATTTGCTTCTACCTTTTGCTATTGTGAATAATGCTATTACAAACAAGGATGCACAAACGAAAATGAAAGTGTCTGCTTTCGGGTATTTTGGGGATATATATTCAGAAGTTGAATCGCTGGGTCATATGGTATTTCATGTATTGGCCATCTGTATATCTACTTAGGAGAAATGCCTATCTAATTCCTTTGCCCATTTTTTAAATCAGATACTCATTTTTGTTTGAGTTACAAGGAATTAATATCAAGAATATATAAACTATCAGACATGTGATTTGCAAATATTTTCTTCCATTATGTAGGTTACCTTTTCATTATGTTACTAGTGTGTGTCACATACAAAAAAATCTATAATGTTCAATCTACATATTTTTGTTGACTATGCTTTTGGTCCTATCCAAGAAATCCGTAAAAAATCTGTCTTGAAGCTTTTCCCCTATGTTCTAAAGAGTTATATGGTATTAGCTCTTAAATCAAGGTCTTTGTTCCATTTTAAGGTAATGTTTGAATATGTGGTATAAGGTAAGGGTCCAACTTAATTACTATTTTTCATGTGGATATCCAATTTTCCTATCACTTGTTGAATGATGAACCTAGTCAAATCAGTTGACCATATATATATGACGTTTCATTTTTGGGCTATTCTACGTGTCTCTTTATGACATACTACACTGCTTGAACTAACAGCTGTTTGCTTGTTTGTTTTCATTTCTTTAGCTGTACACTTGGCAAGTTTTGCCATCAAAAAATGTGAGACCTTCAATTTTGTTCATTTACAAGATTATTGTCACTATTCAGGGTGCCTTGAGATTCCATGTGGAATTTTGGATAGGTTATTCTGTTTGTCAAAAGCCCTTGGGATTTTGATAGAGCTTGCCTTGAATCTGTTGATCACTTTGGGTAGTATTGACAACTCAACAATATTCTTGCAATCCATTAATATAAGATTCCTTTCCTTTGTATAATTCTTAATTTCTTTCAATAAGGTTTTCGTATTTCAGCATGCAAGTTTTTTTTGCCTCCTTGCTTAAGTTATGCCTAAGCATTCTTTTTGATACTATAAATGGAATGGTGTCCTTCATTTCCTTTTCAAACTATTAATATATAGAAATACTACTTTATTTTTTTTTTTTTTATCCAGCACTTAACTGAATTCTAAAAGGGACTTTTCTTGCATGTGTAACATTTACAGATGGCATGACCTTACATGTAAAATGCTCTGAACGGGGGGGCAGAGCAAGATGGCGGAGGAGTAGGAGACCTAGGTTTCGTCTGGTCTCAGGAATTCAGCTGAATAGGGATCAAACCATTCTGAACACCTACAAACTCAATGGGAGATCGAAAAGGAGAGTAGCAACAACTCTCTGAACAGAAAAGCGACCACTTACTGGAAGGTAGGATGTGCAGAGAAGTGAATCCGAGGCGATATTCGGGAGGATAGACGGCAGAGGAGGGGGCCTCCGTCGGCCGCTTCTGGCAAGTACTAGAGCCGCGGAGCACAAAATCGGACCTTTAAGGAGTCGGCTCCGCTGAGGGACATCGCTGCAGTGGCTAAGCGGGGGGTGGAAACCTCGCGGGACAGTGTGGTCTCAGGACCCTCGGGGTCACAGAAAGACAGGGGGTGCCTGAGTGCGGCAGAGCTCCCAGGGATCGGAGCGGGGAAGCCGGCTGCAGAGAGGAGCCGAGGCGCAGGCTCTCAGCTCGGGGTTGCCATAGACTGTGAACCGCGGCCCAGTCGGGCCACTGCTCCTCCAGCAGGGATCCAACAAGCGGCAGAGCCGGGGAGACTCCCCTTCCTCCCCTGGGAGGAGCAGCGCAGGAGCGCACCGCAGGGATCTGCTGGGTTTGGAGACTCCACACGGGGTCAGGTGCCGGAGATAGAAATGCTCGGTCACAGGCCGGGTGAGCACGGAGTGCTGCCAGAGACCGAGGAGACGGGAGTGACTGCTTTTCTCTGGGGGCGCACTGAGGAGCGGAGCCCTGAGTTCTTGCCTCCTCTGGGGCGGAGACTGGGAGGCCACCATCTTCACTGTCGTCCTCCAGAGCTGTACCGAGAGCTTGTAGGGAACAAAAGCTCCTGAGAGCAAACCCGACAGCTTGCTTAGCCCGGCCCGACAAGGGCGGGGCAATTCCGCCTCCAGCAAAGACATTTGGGAACCACGGCAACAGGCCCCTCCCCCAGAAGATCAGCAGGAACAGCCAGCAAGCCAAGACCAAGTTTACCGATCAAGGAGAATGGGAGAACTCCAGCGCTAGGGGAATACTGCACATAGCATTCATGGCTTTTTTTACCATGATTCATTAGTTTTTCAAAGTTAATTTTTTCAACTTTTTTTTTTTAATTTCTCTTTTTCCCTTTTTGAACCAACACCTTATCAATCCCTTTTTTTAAAAAAACATTTTTTATTTTTCATTTTTAGAGTCATATTTTATCCTTTCATAGTAGTTACCCCTATTTTTGGCATATATATATATATATATATATATATATATATATATATATATATATATATATATATATAAGTTGTTCTCTCTTTAAAATTTTGAGATACAGTTTCTTCTAACAGATCAAAATATATCCTAAATCAGTAGTGTATGGCTTTGTTCTAGTCTCCTGCCTGATCACATTCTCTCCCCTTTTTTTTTAAATCTTCTTTCTTTTTTCAAACAACTTCTTATCGTATCAATTCATTTTATAAAATCTTTTATAATTTTCATTTTTATAGTCATCTTCCATCCCTTCATTGTATCAACCCTTATTTTGTACATATATAAGTCTTTCTTGCTTTAAAATTTTAGGAGGCACTTTCTTCTAACAGACCAAAATACGCCCAAAATCTAGTCTGTGTCACTGATCTATGCGCTAGCCTGATCATATTTGATCATATTCGAGTTTTTTTGTATTGTTCTGTTTTTGTTTTTAATCTTTTTCTTTTTGGTATTTTTTTTCTTTCTTTCTTTTCTCTTTCTTTTTTCTTTCTTTCCCTTTCTTTTTCCCCTGGTTTCAGGTCTTTTCTGGTTTGTATAGAGTATATTTGCTGGGGACGTTGTTAACCTGTTAGGTTAGCAGGTTAACCTGTTTTGTTAACCTGTTAACCTGTTTTGTTCTCTCATTCATCTATTCTCCTCTGGACAAAATGACAAGACAAAAAAAATCACCTCAGCAAAAAGAACAAGAGATAGTACCATCAGCCAGGGACCTACTCAATACAGATATTAGTATGATGTCAGACCTAGAGTTAAGAATCATGACTTTAAAGATACCAGCTGGACTTGAGAAAAGCATGGAAGTTTTTAGAGACACCCTTTCTGGAGAAATAAAAGAACTAAAATCTAACAAATTCGAAATCAAAAAGGCTATCAATGAGGTGCAATAAAATGTGGGGGCACTAACTGCTAGGATAAATGAGGCAGAAGAAAGAATCAGCGATATATAAGACCAAATGATGGAAAATAAAGAGGCTGAGAAAAAGAGAGAGAAACAACTACAGGATCACGAGGGCAGAACTCAAGAGATAAGCGATACGATAAGATGAAACAACATTAGAATAATTGGGATCCCAGAAGAAGAAGAAAGAGAGAGAGAGAGAGGCAGAAGGTATATTGGAGCAAATAATAGCAGAGGACTTCCCTAATGTGAGGAAGGAAACAGGCATCAAAATCCAGGAAGCACAGAGAACCCCTCTCAAAATCAATAAAAATAGGTCCACACCCCGACATCTAATAGTAAAACCTATGAGTCTCAGAGACAAAGAGAAAATCCTGAAAGCAGCTCGGGAGAAGAGATATGTAACCTACAATGGTAGAAACATTAGATTGGCAAAGGACCTATCCAGAGAGACCTGGCAGGCCAGAAAGGACTGGCATGATATCTTCAGAGAACTAAACGAGAAAAATATGCAGCCAAGAATACTATATCCTCCTAGGCTCTCATTGAAAAATGAAAGAGAGATAAAAAGTTTCCAGGACAAACAAAAACTAAAGGAATTTGCAAACACGAAACCAGCCCTCCAAGAAATATTGAAAGGGGTCCTCTAAGCAAAGAGAGAGACTAAAAGCAGCACAGATCAGAAAGGAACAGAGACAATATACAGTAACAGTCACCTTACAGGCAATACAATGGCACTAAATTCATATCTTTCAATAATTACCCTGAATGTAAATGGGCTAAATGCCCCAATCAAAACATACAGGCTATCAGATTGGATTAAAAAACAAGACCCATCAATATGCTGTCTGTAAGAGACTCATTTTACACCCAAAGACACCCCCACATTGAAAGTGAGGGGGTGGAAAACCATTTACCATGCTAATGGACACCAAAAGAAAGCTGGGGTGGCAATCCTTATATCAGACAAATTAGATTTTAAACCAAAGACTGTAATAAGAGATGAGGAAGGACACTATATCCTACTTAAAGTGTCTATCCAACAAGAAGATCTACAATTGTAAATATCTATGCCCCTAACATGGGAGCAGCCAATTATATAAGGCAATTAATAACAAAAGTGAAGAAACACCTTGACAGCAATACAATAATGGTGGGGGACCTTAACACCCCCCTGACTGAAATGGACAGATCATCTAAGCAAAACATCAACAAGGAAATAAAGACTTTAAATGACACACTGGACCAAATGGACTTCACAGACATATTCAGAACAATCCATCCCAAAGCAATGGAATACACATTCTTCTCTAGTGCCCATGGAACATTCTCCAAAATTGATCACATCCTAGGTCACAAATCAGGTCTCAACCGGTACCAAAAGATTGGGATTATTCCCTGCATATTTTCAGACCACAATGCTTTGAAACTAGAACTCAATCACAACAGGAAAATTGGAAAGAACTCAAATACATGGAGGCTAAAGAGCATCCTACTAAGGAATGAATGCGTCAACCAGGAAATTAAAGAAGATTTAAAAAAATTCATGTAAACCAATGAAAATGAAAACACAACTGATCAAAATCTTGGGGATACAGCAAAGGCAGTCCTGAGAGGAAAGTATATAGCAATACAAGCCTTTCTCAAGAAACAAGAAAGGTCTCAAATACTCAACCTAACCCTACACCTAAAGGAGCTGGAGAAAGAACAGCAAATAAAGCCTAAACCCAGCAGGAGAAGAGAAATGATAAAGATCAGAGCAGAAATCAATGAAATAGAAACCAAAAGAACAGTAGAACAGACAAACAAAACTAGGAGCTGGTTCTTTGAAAGAATTAACAAGATTGATAAACCCCTGGCCAGACTTATCCAAAAGAAAAGAGAAATGACCCAAATCAACAAAATCATGAATGAAAAAGGAGAGATCACAACCAACACCAAAGAAATACAAACAATTATAAGAACATATTATGAGCAACTCTATGCCAGCAAATTAGATAACCTGGAAGAAATGGGTGCATTCCTAGAGATGTATCAACTACCAAAATTGAACCAGGAAGAAATAGAAAACATGAACAGACCTATAACCACTAAGGAAATTGAAGCAGTCATCAAAAATCTCCCAACAAACAAAAGCCCAGGGCCAGATGGCTTCCCAGGGGAATTCTATCAGACATTTAAAGAAGAATTAATACCTATTCTCCTGAAATTGTTCCAAAAAATAGAAATGGAAGGAAAACTTCCAAACTCATTTTATGAGGCCACCATTACCTTGATCCCCAAACCAAACAAAGACCCCATCAAAAAGGAGAACTACAGACCAATATCCTTGATGAACATGGATGCAAAAATTCTCACCAAAATACTAGCCAATAGGATCCAACAATACATTAAAAGGATTATTCACCATGACCAAGTGGGATTTATCCCTGGGCTGCAAGGCTGGTTCAACATCCACAAATCAATCAACGTGATGCAATTCATTAACAAAAGAAAGAACAAGAATCATATTATCCTCTCAATAGATGCAGAAAAAGCATTTGACAATGTAGAGAATCCTTTCTTGATCAAAACTCTTCAGAGTATAGGGATAGAGGGTACATACCTCAATATCATAAAAGCCATCTATGAAAAATCTACAGCGAATATCATTCTCAATGGGGAAAAGCTGAGAGCTTTTCCCCTAAGGTCAGGAATGCGGCAGGGATGTCCACTATCACCACTGCTATTCAACATAGTACTAGAAGTCCTAGCCAAAGCAATCAGACAACAAAGAGAAATCAAAGGCATCCAAATCGGCAAAGAGGAAGTCAAACTCTCACTCTTTGCAGATGATATGATACTGTATGGGGAAAACCCAAAAGACTCCACCCCAAAACTCCTAGAACTCATACAGGAATTCAGTAAAGTAGCAGGATATAAAATCAATGCACAGAAATCAGTGGCATTCCTATACACCAACAACAAGACAAAAGAGAGAGAAATCAAGGAATCGATCCCATTTACAATTGCACCCAAAACCATACGATACCTAGGAATAAATTTAACCAAAGAGGCAAAGGATCTGTATTCAGAAAACTATAAAATACTCATGAAAGAAACTGAAGAAGACACAAAGAAATGGAAAAACATTCCATGCTCATGGATTGGAAGAACAAACATTGTGAAGATGTCAATGCTACCTAGAGCAATCTACACATTCAATGCAAAACCCATCAAAATACCATCATTTTTTTAAAAGAAATGGAACAAATAATCCTAAAATTTGTATGGAACCAGAAGAGACCCCGAATAGCCAGAGGAATATTGAAAAAGAAAGGCAAAGCTGGCGTCATCACAATTCCAGACTTCTAGCTCTATTACAAAGCTGTCATCATCAAGACAGTATGGTACGGACACAAAAACATATCGATCAATGGAACAGAATCGAGAGCCCAGAAATGGACCCTCAACTCTACGGTCAACTCATCTTTGACAAAGCAGGAAATAATGTCCAATGGAAAAAAGACATTCTCTTCAACAACTGGTGTTGGGAAAATTGGACAGCCACATGCAGAAGAATGAAACTGGACCATTTCCTTACACCACACACAAAAATAGACTCCAAATGGTTGAAAGACCTAAACGTGAGACAGGAGTCCATCAAAATCCTAAAGGAGAACACAGGTAGCAACCTCTTTGACCTCAGCTTCTGCAAATTCTTCCTAGAAACATCGCCAAAAGCAAGGGAAGCCAGGGCAAAAATGAACTATTGGGATTTCATCAAGATAAAAAGCTTTTGCACAGCAAAAGAAACAGTCCACAAAACCAAAAGACAACCGACAGAATGGGAGAAAATATTTGCAAATGACATATCAGATAAAGGGCTAGTATCCAAAATCTATAAAGAACTTATCAAACTCAATACCCAAAGAACAAATAATCCAATCAAGAAATGGACAGAAGACATGAACAGACATTTTTCCAAAGAAGACATCCAAATGGCCAACAGACACATGAAAAAGTGCTCAACATCGCTCGGCATCAGGGAAATCCAAATCAAAACCTCCATGAGATACCACCTCACACCAGTCAGAATGGCTAAAATTAACAAGTCAGGAAACGACAGATGCTGGTGGGGATGTGGAGAAAGGGGAACCCTCCTACACTGTTGGTGGGAATGCAAGCTGGTGGAGCCACTCTGGAAAGCAGTATGGAGGTTCCTCAAACAGTTGAAAATAGAGCTACCATACGATCCAGCAATTGCACTACTGGGTATTTACCACAAAGATACAAATGTAGGGATCTGAAGGGGTACGTGCACCCCAATGTTTATAGCAGAAATGTCCACAATAGCCAAACTGTGGAAAGAGCCAAGATGTACATCGACAGATGAATGGATAAAGAAGCAGTGGTATATATACACAATGGAATATTATGCAGCCATCAAAAGGAATGAGATCTTGCCATTTGCAACGACGTGGATGGAACTGGAGGGTGTTATGCTGAGTGAAATAAGTCGATCAGAGAGAAACATGTATCATATGACCTCACTGATATGAGGAATTCTTAATCTCAGGAAACAAACTGAGTGTTGCTGAGTGGTGGGGGGTGGGAGGGATGGGGTGGCTGGGTGATAGACATTGGGGAGTGTATGTGCTATGGTGAGCGCTGTGAATTGTGCAAGACTGTTGAATCACAGATCTGTCTTTCTGAAACAAATAATGCAATATATGTTAATGGAAAAAAAGAAGAAGATAGCAGGAGGGGAAGACTGAAGGGGAGTAAGTCAGCAGGGGAGACGAACCATGAGAGACGATGTACTCTGAAAAACAAACTGAGGTTTCTAGAGGGGAGGGGGTTGGGGAGATGGGTTAGCCCCGGGTGTTATGCACAAACAATGACTCATGGAATACTACATCAAGAACTAATGATGTAATATATGGTGATTAACATAACAATAAAAAATTTAAAAAAATTACTCTGAACAGGTAATTTAATTTGAATGCCATTTTTTCCCTTTTTTAAAAAAATGTGGTTTTTTTTAAAGATTTTATTTATTTGACAGAGAGAGGCACAGCGAGAGAGGGAACACAAGCAGGGGGAGTGTGAGAGGGAGAAGCAGGCTTCCTGTGGAGCGGGGAGCCCGATGCGGGGCTCGATCCCAGGACACTTGGTTCATGACCTGAGCTGATAGCAGACGCTTAACGACTGAGCCACCCAGGCGCCCCTTTCCCTTTTTTGTCTAAATTCTCTGACTAGGACATCTCGTACTAATATGATAGAAGCAGCAGAAAAGGCACTCATCTTGCTCTATATTAAAATGGTTTAACATGTGAACATTATAATTAGCAATTGTAGGTTTTATAACTTATGTAAATGCAAAACATAACAGGAATATAATGAAAGGGAGGGGGAATAGAACTACATAGTTGTAAGGCTGTTGCTGTGTATGTGAAAGGTATATAATTGAAGGCACACTGTACCTACTTTAAAAAGTATATTGCAAACCCATAGCAAACAAAATAAAGAAGTGCAGCTAACAAGCTGATAAATTTTAGAATATTATCTACGAGAAAGTAGGAAAAGGTAGAATAGTGGTAACAAAAAAAAGGGTGACAGTTTTAAAGATATCTATTCAATTATATTAAATGGCCTAATACTCCAACTAAAAGATCATCTGATTAGATAAAAAATCAATTGTATCCTTCCTTCCAATACTCATTTTATAAGCAAAAGACATTCGATAGGTTAAATTTGAAAACTAAAAGGATGTAACAAGTTATTAAATAATATTTGACTAAATTACGGTTATGTAGACTTCAGGAAAAATACTACAAAGTATAAGCAGGATCATTTCATAAAATTGTCAATTACAAAGAAGCTACAAAAAACCTAACTGTATATCCACACAATAAGCCTGAGGAGAAAATCGAATAGAATTGTAACTGAATTGTCTTGTTCAAGTGAGGAATTCAGCACTTTGCAATTCATACATAGACAATGACCCTGAAAATATGGTGGGGCAAAATCTTAAAGTAACTCTACCTACATAAGGCTAATGGAATTATCTGTCAAATAGCAGAAAACACTTTTTTCAAAACCCATTGAATTCACCAAACTAGCTCATATTACTTGAAACTAATGTAACATTGGTGTATCATTTAGATTTGAATAAAATAGATAGTAAAAATGTATTCTGAGCTATACCATAAGTCTAAATTTTAAAAGGAATAAAAAATGAATATGTTCCCGGAACATCTTCAAATTACACTAGAAATCAAGAATACAAAGATAATCATAAAAGCACCAAAGGGAGGGAAATAGTATAGTACACTTCTAAAAGATTCATTGGCCATAAAAACTAAAAAGCGCACTTACAAATGCTTTAAATAAGATGTACATGACAACTTCTGGGATTCAGGTAAAGTGGTGCATCCTGGGATATTTATAACATTAGATTAAAAGAGAGAGTCAGTTGAATCACAGATCTGTACTTCTGAAACAAATAACGCAACATATTTTAAGAAAAAAGAAAAAGAAGAAGATAGCAGGAGAGGAAGAATGAAGGGGAGTAAGTCAGAGGGGGAGACGAACCATGAGAGATGATGAACTCTGAAAAACAAACTGAGGGTTCTAGAGGGGAGGGTGTTGGGGGGATGGGTTAGCCTGGTGATGGGTATTAAAGAGGGCACGTTCTGCGTGGAGCACTGGGTGTTATGCACAAACAATGAATCATGGAACACTACATCAAAAACAAATGATGTAATATATGGTGATTAACATAACAATAAAAAATTTAAAAAAAAGAGAGAGTCAATGATGTCAATCATTGATGTCAGTTTGAACCGTAAGAAATTAAAACATGTCCATTGAACCAATGAGGTCAATTTGAACCATAAGAAATTAAAGCATACAGAGTGAACTAAACACTAGATGACCAGAAGGAAGGAAACATTAAAATTCAAGACACAAAATGAAAGCTAAATAATTAATGAAACCAAACAACTGGTCCTTTGAGAAAATCAACAGGCACAATTGCCAGTAACACCAGAGTTGCCATTGATATTTAAAACAAAAGTAAGCAAACTATACAGCATTTGGGCCTAATCCAGCCTGCAGCTTGTTCTCTGAAGTTTTACTGGAGCACAGTCATACCCCTTTATTTTCATGTTGTCTGTCACTGCTTTTGCACTGCAATAACAGAACTGAATAGTTGTAAAAGAATTAGGGTGCACAAACCATAAAATTATCTGGCACTCTATAGAAAGTTTGCTAATCCATGTGTTTAATAAGGACCATTATATACAAATTTGTACCAACTTTATTAAAAACAGGTGAAATGGGCAAACTTCCAGAAAGGCATTAAACTAGTATATCTCACTATAAGACCCTAACCTGACTGCATTTTATCACAGACCGATCCACAAGAGAACCTCTGAGTAGTAAGTTCCGTAATAAAAGGAATAATATCAACTCTATAGACACACACAGGCACACACAATATGGTAGAACCCATTTCGATTCCTCTTTGGAGGCAGCATTATCCTGATACTAAAACAAGAGCTATGAATGTACAAGAAAGGAAAATTACAGACCAATTCCTCTCAAGCACATAGACATAAAAATCTTGAACATTTTAGTAAATCTGATCCAGCAATGTAAAGAAAAGATAAATGGGGCTTATCCCAGGAATGCAAACTTGGCTTATTTGAAAATCAATGTTACTCACCTTAGTAAATGCAGAGGTAATAGGTGTCAAAATTCAATCATCCTTGATAAAATTCTTAAGATAGCATTAGAAGGAAAAATCTTCACCATGCTGTAAAGGATTTACATGGAAACCTAAATTTGCATTGTACTTTTTAGTAAAAAACTCAATGCCCTCCCTGTAAGAACAGGCAAAGATTTCCCTTTTGTTCCTTATATTTGTATTATCCCAAAGGCCCTAGCTATTGTAATAGAGGCAACACAAAGAAAAATGAATTGACATTGGAAAGAAATTAAAATGTATCCATTGCAAGTGACATGGTCTCCTGAGTACAAAGTCCTACTATTACATATATCTATAATACACACACACACACACACACACACACACACACACACACACACACAGACAATGTTGCTAGTGAAACTAAAAAGTCTGTAGAATATAAGGTTAATGTGGAAGTCTCAATGGTATCCGCAAACCACTGGAAACTGAAATAAAAAATGTTATTTATCATCAAATGACAAAGTGCTTTAGGGGTACACTTAAGAGAATATGTTCAAATTGTGCAATGAAATATTGCTGAGAAAATAAGGTATAAATAGATAGAAAGATACCCGTATTCATAGTCTGAAAGACAATATCCTAAGAATTTTTATTCTCCCTGAATTGATCTGTAGTTTCAGTAAAATCTATATCCATAGACCAGTAATACTTTTTTTTTTTGAGAAACTGACAAAGTGATTCTAAAATGAGATCATAAAAATTACCTAGAGCAACCAAAATAATTTAGGAGGAAGTTGGAAGATCTACAGTTATCAATTTCAAGATTCACTATAAATGTCCAGCAATTTCAACAGTTGGGCATTTGTTTAAGGATAGACACACACAGATCTATTTTTAGTTTGCTGGCTTCCTTGTGAAAGATTAATCTGTTAAACACCTAAATCAGGTTAAAGATCTGATACTTCTGAAGAATGCCAGTACAGGGTATCTAATTCTTCATATGGAGGCGTCCTCGACAAGATATCTGCTCTAACGCACAGATACCAGGTTTGTGGAGATTATTTCTTTCCTATGTGATCCCCTCTCTTTCAGGGTTTTCACTTGCTTCACCAAGTCCCACACTGTACCTACTCTAGAATCACACACCTGCTGTTATCACTGCAAACCTGCCAGTCCTGCCCTTCATGACTTCAGTCATCATCCTATAACTGCTCCTGGCCTAATTTGTTTTCTATGCCACATTTTCTCTGGAAAAATTTAGGTTCCTGATTGGATTTTTCATAGTTTTCCTCTGCGGGGAATCTGGTTTGGGACATCTGGCAGTGAGGACTCATAAGTAGCAATCTTCTTGATATGGACACTGTAGTGAAAGTGGTAGAGATTATTAATCCTCATTAAAATTAATGAGTGGGAGTCCATCTCCTTTCATTTGTGGTGGTGAACATATTTCAAGGAGAGAGTAGCTTCCACTTTCTCAGGAAAATGCTTTCAGACCAACAGATGATGAGAGATCAATCTATCACCAGTTGATAAGATGATTTATCTTGGCAATTGGAAAGAGAAGCCTAAGATATCCAGAGATATCTTGTAGCATATTCAGAGAACTTAATTTTTTGTCTACTTTTACACAATTGCTTATATGTAGACCTTCCAACTTACATATTACTGACTTTACAACTTAAATATTATTGAATTGAATAAAACAGGCACTGTAACACATTTATAATCACCAATAGCTATAATAATCACACTTCAGTTTTGTATAATACATTGCAAATTTTAATAAGCAACAACAGTCACTTGAAATAGCCATATTCAACTTTAAGGAAATTTAATAGCTTAAAGTATCTATGAGCAATTATCAAAGGAAATCTAAAAAATATCTGCTTCTAGCAACATAGTACACAAGCCATCTACAAGCTTGACTTCCACATCCTAACACAAACAACCAGAAATGCTGTATAAGAGCTACTAGAATGGAACTGGAAACCAGAGCTGTTAGCTGAAGCTGTAGATGCAGGGGAACCTCTGCCAATCTTAGTAACCAAAAGGCTTGCATTTTAATGATCATGTATCAAATGAAAGATGAGGCTTGGATTCTAGACAGAGTATTAGGTTGGGAATGAGCTTTTTGCATATCGTGAGGGCCATCTAAAGCAATGATTTTTCATTCTTTTTCCATCCCATAGCATAACAAAAACTTACAAAATCACACTGGTATCAACAGATGTGGCTGTCGGTACTGGCCTGTAACCCATTCTGCATGATGGCATACTTTTGGGAACCTACGTCTTACTGCACCACTTACTGGAGGATGAACTAAGAAAAAATACTTCCATCTGGCAAAATGGGACTAGTAGGAAGGATATTCTGATTCTACCTTTACTGGATCTGGGGAGGAGAAACTCACTTGAGAATTTATGGTCAAAGACTACTTTCACATAGATTTAGGGCTCAAATTTGTAAAAAATTATCCTTAGAAGTTAGCAGAGTGGGGCTTTTTGCAGATGGAAGCACACATTCTCCAAAAGGGCATACCCTCAACCCAAATCTTCAAGGATTTTCCAAGATTAATCACCACCAAATGTGTTGGTTTTAAATGCTAGTTGTAGCATGTGATACCATTTACATGAAGTTGAAAATATTAGAAACCAATCCTATTTAATGTTCAGGTAAATAGGTTCTAAGAGTATAAAAGTTGTGCATGGGCATTGCATAAAAGTTGTGCATGGGATAATGTTTTGTGTAGACAGAAAGTTAATGAGATCTGGAAAGTAGAGGTACACAGGAGGTGTTTGAGCCATGTTTGTAATATTTAATTTCTTATTTGATATTTATCATGTATTATTTCACTTTTATGTGCATTAAGTAACATTACGAAAATATTAGGCAATTTTTGAATGAGCATTTCTCTCTCTTTCTGTGGAAATCAAAGATAACCTACCATGCTGGAAGCAAAATGTTGCTAAGAGCCTTCAGGATCCAGACAGGATCTAGAAGTTCTCAAAAGTTTGAGGATGGAATTTGTACAGTGAGGCATTAAGTGGAGTCACTGGTCATAAAATCAGGACAAGAGATGGTCAGGATTTCCTTGAAAAACAGTAGTGAAAACTATGACTAATCCAAAGTTAAGTAGACAACAACTGAGAGAAGCAAAAGAATGGGTACAAGGCATGTTTTGCCCATAGTTCAAAGCAACTGTCAGGAGTTAGAAGGTTAGTAGTAAAGGAAGAATAAGGGCAAAGCAAATGTGGAAATGAGATCAAAGTTGCATCACCAGTATCCAGCCCCAAAAGTGATAGGGCTTCTGTTTTAGAAAGCTATCTTGAATATTGTGATGGAGAAACTAACTGGGTGTACTTGGCCAAGGTGAAAAACCCTTCATCATTACAAGTTATTAGCTTCTAGAAGTTAAAACTGAGGGGACACTGGGCATCCAGAATGTAGTAGGTGTTCTTAGAAATCTGAAAGGAAACTATCTCAATGTAGACAAAAGCCATAGAAGGTGTGAAAGATACCATTTAAGAAATTGCCACTTACTGTCTCAGGTATAACCTCAAAGAACAAAAACCCTCTGCTGATTTAAGTAGAAAAGAAACATGTATTGAATGGGACACTGGGTGTTATACACCAACAATGAATCATGGAACACTACATCAAAAACTAATGATGTAATGTATGGTGACTAACATAACATAATAAAACAAAATTAAAAAAAGAAACATACTGAAAAACTATTAGATATTTCACAGTTTCACTGAAAAACTATAGAAATATAGGAGGCTTGACAGCAGCCAAAATAAATCATAACCAGAGAACTTTGGGCCAAGAGACTCATTACTTCTGCTGCAGACCACTTGATGCTACAGCCTATTTTGAGGCAGCATGCTCTTCAAACTGTGAAATTTCGCTTACACTGCCGTGAGCAGAAGATTTCTGAAGAAAGTATGTCAGACCATACTGGACCTAATTGATAACCACTAACCATTTAAAATAGAATTTTTTCCTTTCTTGAAACTCGTGGATTCTTTACTGGAACAGTTAATAAGTATTACTTTTCCAGTCTTATTCTAGGTAACTTGAAAAAGTCAGAGCTGAAACTGAGTAAGACATTTGGAAACTTCATAAATTTTGTGTTTTAGTTGAGATTATTGTGTTAATGTCAGAAGCCCAGATCCTATTGGCTTGGCTTTAGCATAGCTAAATCTAGGGGACTCAAATCTCATCAAGCGTTTTTTTTCTTCATCTTGAGACAGTTTGATTTGTGTTTTAGACTTTTTCTCCTGCTGCAGGTAGACTATATCTTAACAGATGGACAGTTAAGGAATATGGTTTTTAGCAGCTGAGATTTGTATTAACTTCTCTGCTCCAGCGGGGGGGAAATGTAAATACTCTTAGCAAAAAATTGTAACAGGGGTCACTGGACCTGACACATCTTGGTGGTGATTGGCCCTTTCTGAGCCGGAACAAAAACAAGAAAGCAAGGTAAAAGGATATGGTAATTCTACTAAGCTTGGACTACATCCAGTGCCTGGTGCCAGAGTTGGGTCAATCCAACCAAACTACATAGAAAACCAGAAGAGAAGGGAAAAGAAACTACATGTTAAAAGAAGCTGATACATTCCTACAAGAGGAGCAAATACAATGGATTCTTCAGGTTTCCCAGGAACAAAAAATGTCTCAAGGTAAACCATCATCTCTCATTTCATGCACTCTCTGGTAAGTAGTTTTTGTAGAGCTATTTTCTTATGACATTTTTAGGATCATTGGATTCTTCCTTTCTCTGCCTTTGGTCTTTTTTTTTTTTTTTTTACAGATTGTTTAACTTCCGCCAAAACATCAGTAAATTTCAAATGGTATACATAAACAAAATTGGGTTTGGAATTAAGGGATCATAGTTTGATTTTGCTATACCTATTATCAGTATAGTTTTTTTTCCAACTTTTTTTATTATGTTAATTACCATACATTACATCATTAGTTCTTTGATGTAGTGTTCCATGATTCATTGTTGGCGTATAACACCCAGTGCTCCATGCAGTACGTGCCCTCTTTAATACCCATCACCAGGCTGACCCATCCCCCCACCCCCTCCCCTCTAGAACCCTCAGTTTGTTTCTCAGAGTCCATTGTCTTTCATGGTTTGCCTCCCCCTCCGATTTCCCCCCCTTCATTTTTCCCTTCCTGCTATCTTCTTTTGTTTTTTTTTTCTTTTAACATATAATTTATTATTTGTTTCAGAGATACAGGTCTGTGATTCAACAGTCTTGCACAATTCACAGCACTCACCATAGCATATACCCTCCCCAATGTCCATCACCCAGCCACCCCATCCCTCCCACCCCACCCCCACTGCAGCAACCCTCAGTTTGTTTCCTGAGATTAGGAATTCCTCATATCAGTGAGATCATACGATATATGTCTTCCTTTGATAGTTTTGTACAGTAAGCTTGATTTATTTGAACCTCAAACATCTTAAAATTTGCATGTTAAGATTCAAACAAACTTCTAGCTCTCTTGGACCAAAATAAATAACTTTCCTTCTCTTGTTTTTCAAAATCCCTTAACTTGAAATCTACATCTATACATTGACAGAGTTCATGAGTTAAATGAAAGTTTTGTAATGTACTTTTTTTCAGATGATTATAAAAATTATTATGAACATTCTCTTCTCAGTAGTCTCTCCTTCACTCCAGATTATATTATGTTGCCACCATATCTTCTTTGTGGTCATTTGGGAAACATTTTTGAGTACTTGCAAAGATAGTTTTACTTTGAATTTGAAGATCAAACAAAATCCTAATAAGATTGAAACATTTACATAATCCCCTTCAAATGTATAGACTTGTTTACACCAGGTTTTAGTATCTAATAAAACTGAGAAAATAGTATTCATGTTTATTTCCCTTAGTATAACTGGAGAGAATACTGACTATTATCACTTGGATTTCTTCATACTGTTCATCTTTAATACATTCCATATTGAATAAGTTTCATGGACAGTGGCCTATGAGTTTTCTAGGTACTTATGAGGTATAATTGAGATACAATAAACTGCATATACTTAAAACATGTGATAAGATTTGACATATGTATACACTGATAAAATCAAAACAATTAAGAGAGAAAGTGAGTCCACAGTCCTCCAAAAATTTCTCATACCACTTTGTAATACCTTCTCCCCATCTCTAGGCAACCAATGAACTGCTTCTGTCATATATAGAACCTATGTAAATATTGACACCATGTGGCTTCTTTTACCATATTTTGAGATTTATGCATGTTCCTATGTATATCAAGTGTTTATATTTTATTGCTCAGTAATCTTTCATGTAAATATATGGCAAAATTTGTTAATATAATCACATCATAAACATTTGCATCGTTTCAGTGTTTATTAGAAATAAATCTGTAAAGGCATCTGCACGGCTTAGTTGTTTGTGTCTCACTCTTGATTTCAGCTCAAGTCATGATCTCAGGGTCATGGGATTGAGCCCCATGTAGGGCTCTGGGCTCAGTGGGGAGTCTGTTTGTAATTCTCTCTCTCCCTCTGCCCCTCCTTCCCACCCCACACACTCTCAATAAAATATTTTTTTTAAGAAAAGTTCTTAAATTGTTATACCAAGTGGTTGTAACATTTTGCAATGGCATCACCAGTGTATGAGGGTTCTAGTCCTTCCACAGTTTTTATTTATTTGTATAGTCAGTTTATTTATTTTTATTTTAGGCAATCTAGAAGGTGTGGTGTAGTATATATCATTGTGAATTTAACTTGTATTTGCCTAATGATTAATCATGTTGAGTATCTTTTCATGTACTTTTTGTCATCCATGTATGTTCTCTGGTGAAATATCTGTTCAAATAATGTTTGCCTTTACATTAGGTTGTTGTGTTACTCCTGAGGTTTTAGCATTCTTTATGAATTTTGGATACAGTTCTTTTAATCAGACACATAACTTAGAAAAATTTCTCCTAGGCTGTGGTTTGACTTTTCCTTTTATTTAACTATACGTTACAAAAACTAAAATGTTTTTTTTAAAGATTTTATTTATTTATTTGACAGAGACACAGTGAGAGAGGGAACACAAGCAGGGGGAGTGGGAGAGGGAGAAGCAGGCCTCCTGCAGAGCAGGGATCCCGATGCGGGGCTCGATCCCAGGACCCTGGGATCATGACCTGAGCCGAAGGCAGACGCTTAACGACTGAGCCACCCAGGCGCCCCAAAACTAAAATGTTTTTGATGAAGCCTTTGTTACCAATTTATTCCTTTCATGGATTATTGTATTTATTCCTTTCATGGATTATTGTATCTAAGAAATCTTTGCAAACAGAATTTCAAAGATTTTTTTTCCTCCTATGCTTCCAGAGGTTAAAGTTCTAGATTTTACACTTGAGTATATGATCCATTTTAATATTTGTATATTGTACAAGCTAGGGAGCAGAGTTTATTCTTCTGTATATGAACATACAACTTTTCTAGCAATATTTGTGGAAAACATTGTCTTTTGATCTCTGAATTGCATTTGAGTCTTTGTAAAAAGTCAGTGTTGCATATGCATGGGTCTTTTTCGGGACTTCCTATCCTTTTTCACTGATGCACTTGCCTATGTTGATGCCAATTCCACATTACTGTAACTTTTAAGAACTTGTAGTCTGATAGAATTTTACAGTTTACTTCTTTCCGAATTGTTTTGGCTAATTCTAATTTTTTAGGATTTTCATATGAATTATAGGATTACCTTATCAATTTCTACAAAAATCCTGTTGGGATTTTTATTGTGATTGCATTGTATTTATAGATTAACTTTGGGAGAATTGACATACTAACACCATTGAGTTACCAGACTCAAAAAAAAAGTTTATATCTCTTTTTGCATTTGGGTATTTTCAATTTATCTCAACAATGTTTTATAGTTTTTGGTGAAGAGATCATATATACTTTTTGTCAGATTGATTCCCAAGAATCTCATATTTTGGATATGAGCAAATACATCCAAAATTACTATTGAAACTTTTTAAAATTTCAGTTTTCAATTGTTCATTGCTAGAGTATATGGAAATACAGTTTTTTTCTCCTATCCTTCAAACTTATTAATCCACTTAATACTCCTGGTAACTTTTTACAGATGGCATCAGATTTTCTACATAGTTACACATGTATATTAAACTTGTAAATAAAGATAGTTTTACTTCCTTTCCAATCTCTTTATTTTTCAATGACTTACTACACTGCCTTAAATGCCCAGTTCAAAGTTAGATACAGTACAAGAAATTGTCTTTCTCTTGATCTTAGGAAGTAAGCATAGTTTCTCACCATTAATTATGATGTTAGTTACAGATTTATTATTATTTCCTTTATTACCTTTATTACGTTGAGTAAGTTCCCTTTTATTCCTACTTTGGGAGTTTTTATCAGGAAGGGATATTGGAGCTTTTCAAATGTCTTTGCTGAGTTTAAGATTATCATGTTGATTTTTTTCTTCTTAATTTTATAAATATGGTGGAATAGTATTGATTTAGCTTCAAATATAAAACCTAACTTGCAATGCAATAGTTACAGTGTTCCTGGCCATGGTGTGTGTGTGTGTGTGTGTGTGTGTGTGTGTGTGTAGTTTTTTTTGTTTTTGTTTTTGTTTTTTTTTTTGAGAGAGAGAAGATTAAGCAGGTCTATGCCCAGTGCAGAGCCTGATGTGGGGCTTGATCTCATGACTCTGAGATCATGACCTGAGCTGAAATCAAGAGTCAGATGCTTAACTGACTGAGCCAACTGGGCACCCCATGATGTATATTTTTAAATACATTTATCTTTTTATTTGATATATTTTTTAGAGTTTTTACATTTGTATTCAAGAGGAGTATTGGTGAATAGTTTGCTTTACAATATCTAGTTTGGGACCTAAAAAATGTATTGGGAAGCATTCATTCCATATTTTTCCACTTAGCTTTTATAGAAATCACGAGTTGAAATCATATAGGCTATATGGGCCTATCACTTTCCTTGAGTAAAAGTTTTTTTTTTTAATTATAAACTCATTTTCTGTAATACAGCTGTTCAAATTTTTGTTTTTGAAGGAATTTGTCAGTGTCAAGTCATTGGAGTTGAATATATGGGCACACGGTTGTTCATAATATTCCCTTTGTTCTCGATTTTTGTAGAATATAAACTTGTAGTTATATTTTCCTTTAATCTGATAGTTATCTTTACTTTATTCCTGGCCAGTCTGACTAAAGTCTTAACAGATTATTTCTCTAAGAGCCAGTTTTGGAAAACACTGCTTTTTTTCTATATATTTTTTTTATTTATCTGCTTTCATCATCAATATTTCCTTTTCTCTGTTTATTTGGATTTTGATTTGCTCTTATTCTAGTTGCTTAAAATGAAAGTTAAGATCATGAGTTTGGACTTTTTTTTTTTAAAGATTTTATTTATTTGACAGAGAGACAGCAGTGAGAGGGGGAACACAAGCAGGGGCAGGGGGAGAGGGAGAAGCAGGCTTCCTGCTGAGCAGGGAGCCCAATGCGGGACTCGATCCCAGGACCCTGGGATCATGACCTGAGCCGAAGGCAGACACTTGATGACTGAGACACCTAGGTGTCCTGTGGACTTTTGTCTAATAGAGTTTCATTTTCTGAATTTCTGCCTATGTATGGCTTCAATGGTGTTCCACTTACTCTTATATTTTGTGCTTTCATTTACATTCAGTTCAAAATACTAACTTCCTTCTTGATTTTGCTTTGACCCATGTGTTAGTAGTGTTATTTAATTTCCATTTACTTAAGCGTTTTCCAGAGCTCCTTGTTAATAATTTGTAATTATTTTTCAGTGAGAGAACATATTTTGTTTGAACTGAAACTTTTGAGACTTGTGTTAAGGTCCAGGATATGGTCTATCTCAGTAAATGTTCCATGCACTTGGAAAGAATGCAGATATTCTGCTGCTGAGCAGATTGTTCTAAAATTATCAATTTGGGCAGGTTAGGTTGATAGTGTTATTGAAGTCTACCATACAGTTAAAGATTTTCTGCTTGTCAGTTAGTCAGGGAGTAGTATTAATATTCAACTATAGTTGTGGAAGATCTATTTCTCTTTGCAGTCCTATCAGTTTTTTGTATTGTGTGTTTTAAAGATCTGTTATGTACATCAAGTTTAGGATTTTTACATTTTTATGAATTGACCTCTTTATGAAAAGACCTTCCTTTTGGGTTATATTCTTCTGGAATCTACTTTGCCTATCAACATAGCTATAGCAGATTGACTTTGATGAGTTTAGAATGGTTTATTGTGTCCGTTTTTATACTTTTTACCTACTCAGATATTAATAGTGAAAGTGTTTTTTTTTTTTTGAAGCAGGAAAAAGTTGTGACATGCCTTATCTAATAAACTCTGCCTTTTAATTGTAGTGTTCATCATTTATATGTATTAGGATTGATATGGCTGAGTTTAGGTGACACTTGAAGTTACCAATGGAGTTTATGACTTAAGCATGGGTGGAGGTAAATGCTATTTTCACATTTGGTTAAGCATCAAAAATAATGAGAATTTGACAGCCTGTTGGAACACTGAACATAAAAGAAAATTTAAAAAATAAATAAATAAACACTGAACATAAAAATAGATTTCTTACCTTTTATATTTGCCTTTATAAAATGCTGATCTATAATCAACTTTAATTTACCAGGAGAGATTATAAATTATTTTCTGCTGTAGGAGATTAAATAAGAATTATCTGAAAATATCTTGGAAGATTCTCAACTAACTTTTACAGACTGTACTGTATGCTCTGCATAAAGCTAGTTTAACAAATACTTGTTAAATTGCTTGTATCTTCTTGAATATCTAGTCCAATACTTGTTGGCCCATGCATGGCACCAGTATTGGTTTATTAGATTCCCAAGATTATATTGAAGCTTCTGGTCCATTCTAAAGTTTTAAGCTGTAACAGTACAGCAAGAAGCAGTCAGATCAGTCACCCACAGATAAAGGAAGACTTTTGTCCCACTCCCAATATTGTCTAATCATATATGCACACTTTATGTGGCCTGCACTCTGAATTTAAAGAGATAGGACTTTCTCCTTCCACTAATGACATACATAAGGACTCTCTTTACACATCCATCAAAAGAAGGTAGTAAGTTTAATAAAGGAGTTAAACTATAATAAAACAACTAAGAGTGATTTATAAATCCAGTGAGAAATTTAATATTTTTACATTCATAGTCCCTTTGATCTATATTTTATACCTAAGTAATTATGCATATTGCATGTATGGTATCTAAGAAATTGAACTATTAACAAAGTTACCAGTGCACATGTAGTATTATATCTAATGGCTGTGATTTTGACATACTTCAATTATTATTAGGTGGGATGAATATTACAATTTAATTTAGAAGGCAAATTTCATGGTGCCTGTGTTGTGAAGATAAGCTCCTGATGGGATAGCTCCTTGGTTCAGCTGATAGTTATAATTGTTTTGGACCCTTTGTGTACAGTTCTATAAACAATGAGATTTTAAAGGCATAAAATATCGAGTAACTTGGTTCTAATATCTAGAGGGCAATTAAGTTATAAGAAAAATTAAGTCAGAATATTTTCAGAGAAAAATATACTAGCTGCAAAATCCTTATTACTGAGCCATGTAGTCATATTTCTGACAAAAAGATAATCCTTTCTAAAAATTGTGTCAGCGTACAGAACTATAGAGCATTTATAGAACTATACAGAATTATAGAGCAAGGATATACAAATGATTATCTGCCTGTGCTTTCCTAATATGACAGTCTGAAAACAATTGCTATAAACACTACTCCAGATACGAGTTTCATATTCTCTTTTCACTAAACTAGAGGACAGCTTTAGCCAAGGTAAGCTGCCAGTTTCTAGAGCCCATGGTGACCACATAATATCTCAACAATAACAATTCTTGATATCTCAACGTCCAACAGCAACTTCACTTTTTTTTTTATGAGCAATTATATGCTGAGAAACAGTATCCTAGGGTTGTGTTGGAATGCAAGGTTTGGAAATAGGGAGTTCCTGGTGCGTGCGCTAAGTTCCTCAAATCTTATTAAGCTTTTATCCACAACTGAATGGGATTCTGCTAGGTGGAGGGGAAGATGTAGGGATCTTGAGGGAGAAGGACAAAGAGCACAGTGCTTATGGGATTGTATTGAACTAGAACTTGAGGCTATGCTCCTGAACTTTGCCAGGACCTAGGGAATGTCAGAGATGTTGATAGAAATAATCTAAATGCAGGTGATTTCAAACTATCTCAGAGAAGCATCTAAGCGATGGTTGGTATCTGTGTGTTTAAGGCATCAAGCTGAATACAGAGGAAAATGATGTTGAAGTAACTTAATGTTCCCAATTTAATACCCAAGTATTTGGAAAAATAATTCATTTCTAATTCAGAATGCCATCAGCACAATATCTTGTTTCTTCTAGGGTTTCTTACAGAAGATTGTGTGTGTATAGCCATTTTTAGAAAAATAGACCTATATGTGTACAATACATATTTTATACACTAATGATATGTTAAGACACCTCTTTGGAGAGGTGTGGTCTATGTTCCCTGCTTTCAAACCTGGGTGGACATCTGTGACTCCTCTGACCAATGGAATATAGCAGAGTGATGATGCATGGCTTCTGGGGCCAGGCGGTAAGGGGCCATATGGCTTCTACCTAGGTTTCTTTTTCTTGGAAGTCTTGACCTTGGAATGGAAAGGCCACTTGTGGTAATATTCAGGCTGACAGGCCCAGCTAATCCCCCCACTGACCATCAGCACCTATAATAAGACATGGGAGAGACTAACCCTCCAAATGTTTCTAAGCCTGTAGACTGATGCTTCTATGTGGCTCTTGTAGTGAGTTTGAGTTGACGATGGTGCCCGTGCTCTTCCTGCTACCACCACACTTGTCCCCCAGCCCCCACAGATTCAGCCCTGACTACTTCTTGCTTCAGTGACAAGGTTTAGGAGCTCTGATGTCCATGCTAGCTCCAGTGTCAGGGAGGAAGACTGAGTTTGCACCAAGAGATATATGTCCAGAGTGATGATTCGTGCAACAATTGCTACAAGGATGTTGCATCCAGTGGTGAAAGAGAAATGCTAGATCCAGTGGCATTTTGGGTCCCATTTATATATAATTTCATTACAAATTGTTTTTTGCTTAGATTACTCATGATTAAAATAAACTTTTTTCCAGTTTTTTTTTTCATTGAGCTATAACTGACATATAACATTATATTAGTTTCAGGTATACATCATAATGACTTTGTATTTGTATATACTAAAAATGATCAGCATAGTAAGTCTAGTTAACATTTATCACCATGATTATAATTTTTTTTCTTATAACTTAAGATCTTCTCTCTTAGAAATGTTCATATATAATACAGTATTAACTATAGTCCCCTTGCTGTACCTTGTATCCCTAAGACTTATTTCATAACTGAAAGTTTGCACCTTTTGACCCCCGTCACCAATCTCGTCCACCTTCCCATCCTTTTCCAGTGGTATTAAGAAATAATTGACATGGATCACTGTGTAAGTTTAAGGCCTACAGAATGATGGTTAGATTTACATATAGTATGAAATGATTAACACAGTAGGTTCAGCTAAACCCATCTTTTTGTAGATAAAAAAAGGAATAAAGGAAAACATTTTCTCCTTGTGTTGAGAACTCTTCTGGTTTGCTCTCAACAACTTTCCTATACATTGTAAAACACTGTTAACTACAGTCATCATCCTGTACATTACATCACTAGTACGCTAGTACTGGAAGTTTGTACTTCTGACCATTTGCCTCCGATCCCCCCCTCCACTCCTGCCCCCCCACACACACACCTTGATAAATGGCATTTGAGAAACACGAAAAAGACCTCCATGTTTTCTGAGTGTTCAGTTGTAAGGGAATTGGTACCATTTAGCAATAGAGAGTACGAATAGGAATTGAAATGAGAAGATAAGGTCAGGTGCCTTTGAGAAAGTCAAAAACAAATGCCAAGCAGATAGTGTGATAAATGGGTCTGAAGCTCAAGGGAGAGAGTTAATGCGGATAATATAAACTCTTGATTCCTCTGCTTAGACATGGAAATATAAACCATAGATGTGAGCAAGACCATATCAGGAGAGCTGTTAGAGGAGAATTGCTCAAAAGAGGCACTGTTGATATTATGGGCAGGACGGTTTCTTTTTATGTGGGGCTGTCATGTGCATTGCAGGGCATTAAGCAGCATTCTGGGCCTCCACCCACCTCATGCTGCTAGCACCCCTAGTTGAGAACCACTGGATTAGAGTAATAAGGGGAAAAATCCCTTTTAATATTCTTATATTAACTATATCTGCCTATATTGTTAAAATGAAGACCATTCTTGAAGTTTCTCCAAGCACACAAAACAGTTAAGCCACATAAGCAAAACCTAATCTAGCTGTTCCTCATGAACATAAGCAAAACTTAGGTTACTTTCTATAAATGCCACTGATAATCATAAAATGAGTCATCTATCTAAAATGGTGTAAAGTAGTTACTCATAACCAATCCTCTGCCATCTGGGAACTCCACTGTAAGAACCGCCGTGAGGGTAAACGACTTGCTCGTTTTCTACTTTATAAGCCCTTCTGTAACTTCATGCCTCGGAGCTTCATGCCAGTTTCAGGTTTGAAGTCTCCTTGTTTCAAGTTTGTTTCTAAGTAAAATACTCATCAAATAAATGTCTTTGCATCTTTATTTACAATAAGATTTTAAAGTATATGTGTTTATGTACAGAGAGCCCTCAATTATAATGTTAACTGTCTAGAAATGTATTTATCAATTCATGATAAAATTAGTATTGCAGAAGATAAAGGTAAAATACATTGTCTTGATTTATAAAACTTAGTAGTAAACCATTGTTTGGCAGTATATAGTTTTCTATTAAAAATAGCCTAATACCTTGACATTATTTCAGTAATGTTTTCTTATCAGTTTGAATTCTATGTGGCATACCATTAATACAGATATTCCTAACCACTGAACAAATCTCTCTAGCACTTATATTCATCTTTTTTTTTTTCCTTTTTAGGGGGAGTGTGGTCAAATACTACAAAATGTCTTTGGTTCTAAGAATTTTCCTATTAACTAAGTTGTCCCATGGATTGTTATAAAGTTGTTTGTAGTAATCTTTTCTTCTTTAAGTAATTCCTTGTATCAGTTACCAACTCCTTTGTAACAAAGTGCCCTAAAACTTAGCACCTTAACATAAGCCACTTATATTCTCAGTTTCTGGAAGTCAGGAATCAGGGCATGGCCTAGCTTCATCCTCTGACTCAGATCCCCTCACATTTAAGGTGTCAACCAGAGCCAAGTCGTCTCAAATTTCCACTGTGGCAGAAACAACTTACGTCTCTCAGTGGTTATAGGAAGGATTCAGTTCTTCTAGCATCTTTGAACTGCAGGGCTTTTCTCCAACGTGGCAGCTGGTTTCAACCACTTGAGCCAGCCATGAAGTCAAAAGAGAGCGTGTCAGCAAGGGAGTGTTACGGAAATGCAAATCAAAACCTTTGTAACTTAATCACATTAATGACTTTTCATGAGTGTCATTGTATTTCCTATGTTACAAACTAGTCCCTAGGTCCAGCCACACTCAAGGAGAAGGAATTATATAAAAGTGTGAATACCAGGGGGCAGGGATCACTAAGGGCCATCTTAGAAGATAGCCTACTTCTTTTGCTAATGTAATTTTTCTTGTTTCTCTTTAGGAGAGACCCTGAAGGACTGAATTTCCAACTAAAACCTTGCATGCCTCTGCCCCCTACTGGTCCTTCTTGCCCCTCCCCCCCCACACCCAAACTACATACCCAGTGGCTGTTAACTCCAAGAACAGTTCTTTCCACTTCTGAGAAATTTTTTTGGACAGCTCTGCCCCAAACACTAGTTGACTTCTCTTGCTAAGAACTAAAATTGTATCCTTCTTCCCCATAGTAGAGAACTCCTGTAGAGACGAATAAAGGTCTATGTTTAATACTGTGGTTGATTTTCTTTCACAGTTTATTTGTATGTGGTCTGTCCTTGGTCAGTCTTGATTGAAGATTATCAGTTTTGACAATACTTTTTGGTTTTGGTGGTCACTTCTACTTTGTTTTCTATTTTATTTTTACTCTTTTTATTTCATGGGAATTTTTTTTTTTTTTTTTTTACCTTTTTGAGTTGGAGGTTGTCCAATCAGGTCCCACGAGGAGCGTATGTCAAGATGGAACTACATGTGTGTAATATATTCTGAAGAAACGCTTTGGAAGGGTGAAAAGAATCAGGATCAAGCAGAGACTGACTGAGCCACACAATGTGGATGTGGCATCTGTGAAATGAGAGTGGGCAGGAAGGAGGATTTGAGAGGAGGAGCTTCTGGACAAAATGCAGTTCTACGAAAATCTCAGCCCCGATAGTAGGGAGCTCCAGAGCAAAGATCGCCCAATAAAGAAGTCCCGTACTGAGCAAGGATGGTTCAGCCCTTGTATCACTGCCTCAATCAATTGTTGGTTTTATAAAGATCAGGAAGAGTGTGGACTTGAAGTGAACACTGCAGCAGACAGGATAATGACAAACTGGAAGCTTTTAGCGAGCCACCCTTCCCTGGGCAGGTACTCTTTTCCCAGTAGTTCTGCATGAAGAACAGCATGAGTGATACACCCCCAGTGACACCACAATCCATCCCAAATGTTTTTGAGATGCAGCACCCCCGCATTTCCCAGAGGCCCTTTTACCTGAGGGAAAAAAACTAGAGTTCAGAGAGGAACTAAGTCCCATCACTGCAGTTGGTCATGAAGCAACATCTGTTTCTTTAATCTTGCCTTTTACAGGGCTCACCCTCCACAATCACCTCTGCTGTTCTTGATGGCTTACTTGGTGATCTGATCTAAACTCGCATTCATAAAGAAAATGAGAAGGCCTTGGCAATGATACCATTCTCAGACCTGGATGGCTGCATGGCCCATTCACTATTAGAACTGAACTAGTGAGCACCAAGGGGTGTTAAAGTGGATTTCCTGAGACACACAGGCATTTCCCCTTGCCTCCATTGTGTCAAAACTGCATTACCTTCTGCTGATGAGAGTAAATTATCCTTGGCAGTTACTGTGGGGCTAACCTGACTGTGCAGGATGAAGGAGACTGTAGAAGTCGGTGGGTAGAGATTTCAGGTCTGACATCTGTGAAATGAGAGGGATGGAAGCAGGATTGGGTAGGATTCCCCTCAGGCCAGTAAATGGAGAGTGTTCCAACGTAAAGATTGCCTGTTAGAGTTGCCTCTTGCTGTGAAGGAATGAGCTGGGAAGGGATGGCCGACAGTAGTGCCCTTGCTGTGTTCAGTCATTGTCTGTGAGATCGTGGGGATAATATGCCCTTGGCATGAACACAATGGATGTGACAGATCCAACATTACAGCATCTGCAGTCTGTCCAGCAACTACCCCCTCACTGCAGAGTCATGTGAAGGAGGTCAATACTGCACACTCCAACGTCACCTGAGGTTCACATCCATCAAATGTTTATTCTTCCTAAGCAGAGGCATTTATAGCTTTAATCTCCTTGTAAATACTTGGTTGGTTGCATCTCATCCACTTTTAAAGATAGTATTTTTTATTATCCTTCATGTGTATTTTCTAAGATTAAGACATCTCTAAATATTTAGAAGAATTTATATTAAAATTTTCTTTCTCTAGGATTCTTTTCTAAATTACATCTACATGTATATTTGATATATAAATATATTTAAAGAATATTCCATTATGATGATTCTGATTGTTGAATATTTATAGGGGCCTCTTTGAATGTTAAATACATGCAAGAAAATAACGTTTTTTTGAATCATTGGTTTTACTATTTATGTAAGATACACATACTATTAATTTTATTCTTGAAACTCATATACTTAACATTTGTTTCATTTTGATCTCTCAGTTGTTGAGGGGCTTGCCTTTAATTCTTCCCTAGGAAGATGGATTTAAAAGTCTTCCATTAAATCTATTAACTTCAAATTACACAAAACTAGAATCATTGTGTTACATATGTAAAAGCTCCAAAGTGTTCTATTTGTAGGGTGAATTAAACACTTTAATACTATGTAAAGATAATAGTGTCTCCTAGTAATAATTCTTTATTTAAATGCATTTTGTCTGGTCTTAACATATTTAGATTGATTTTTTTTTTTTTAAATCAGGTTTTGAAGTTCTTACAGTTAGGATATATTGGTGGTAAATTTGTTCATGTTAAACTTTTAATATGAAAAACTATTTTCTCTCAGTGCCTTAAAGATGTTTTTCCGCTGTCTGCTATCTTCAACATTTGCTGTTTGGAAATTAGTTGTCTTTATTTGTTGTAGTTTGCCTCCTGTTGGTTTTATGTTCTCTGTCTTATTTGTAGAACAATTCCATGATGACACAGCTAGTTGTAGATTTATTCCTATCCTGTTTGGCACCTGTGAAGCTTTTTGAAACTGATGGATTCTGGGAAATACTTTGAGATTTTATCAAATACAACTGCCTTTTGTTATCTACTCTATTACCATCTTCTGGGACTCTGATGTCACACTCTTAGTTTACTTGTAGTTTAATCTGACTAAATGGTCCCATTTTAGATGTCTGTCAGATGCATTCTGAGTAATATCTTCAATTCTCTTTTTAACATAACTAATGCTCTCTTCAATAGTACCCCTAATCTAATGTTTAAACCATTGTATTTCTAACTTCAACTTCACACGCACACACAAAAAACACACATACCTCTAATACTTCTAGAACATTTCCTGAAATTATATTTGTTTTGATTTTAAAAGGCTTTGTCTTTTGATAGCTTATTTTTTTCTTAGTCACAGTTTTGATATCCTTTATATTGTAAAAGAAATAAGACTTATTTTACATTATATTTTATATACTTCCAATATCTTAAGTCTTTAAGCCTGACTGTGGGACTTCTTCCTGCTGACAGATTTTGAAGACCTATTTCCTACTCATTGATTTACTGCTTGCTTTTATATTTTTCAGCTCATGTTCATGTTTTTAATCTTGTCTTTTGGAAACTGTTTGAGTCCTGAATTGAGGGTGTTTTCTTCTAGAATGTGTTTTATTGTGTGTTCTATTAACTGTTGGCAGTATTACCAACACAAGAAACTAAAATTTTCTTGGTGTTGATGAGCCGAACAGTATTTTAAATTCAAATTCAAAATTCACATGAGAGATGGTTAAAAATTTTCAGGCGAGCATTTATTTTTTTTTTAATTTTAATCCATATCCAGGCCTGAGAGAAATAATATTCCTTATCATCTTCATTTGTGAATTATTTTTATTTTCTTGATCTTACATCTTATTTTCCTCTAACTGAGCAACAACATAGTCGAAAGGTGAAGTGTAGATCCTGAACCTGGATTACCTGCATTGAAACCTATCAGCCATATACTAACACTTAATTCAAATAGCTTACCTTACTCTGCCTCAAATTCTTCAATCTGTAAAGCCAAGATTATAATGGTTATTATGAGGATTAAGTGATTTAGAGCAAAATTCCTAGAACTTTGTTCCTAGACAATGTTCCTAGAACAGTGGCTGGTACATTAAATGTGGTCAAACATACATGAATGTGGTAGTCCTCATTGTACACTGATATACACTGGAGAACTAAAATGTATGACTTCCTTTTTTAAAGTTTTTATTGTAATTCCAGTTAGGTAATATACAGTGTTAAATTAGTTTCAGGGAGGGGCTCCTGCGTGGCTCAGTTGGTTAAGCCACTGCCTTCAGCTCAGGTCATGATCCTGGAGTCCCGGGATCGAGTCCCGCATCAGGCTCCCTGCTCAGCGGGGAGTCTGCTTCTCCCTCTGACCCTCCCCCCTCTCATGTGCTCTCTCTCTTTCATTCTTTCTCTCAAATAAATAAATAAAATCTTTAGAAAAAATTAGTTTCAGGGATACAATAAGTCATTCAACAATTCCATACAACACCTGGTGTTCATCACAAGTGAGCTCCTTCATACCAATCACCTATTTAACTCATCCCCCTACTACCCCCCCTCTAGCAACCATCAGTTTGTTCTCTATAATTAAGAGTCTGTTTCTTGATTTGCCTCTCTCTCTTTTCCCTTTATTCATTTTATGGCTGACTAATATTCCATTGTGTGTGTGTGTATATGCACTACATCTTCTTTATCCTTCCATCAATCAATCAATGGACACTGGGCTGCTTGCTTTCATATCTTGGCTATTGTAAATAATGGTGCTGTAAACATAGGGATACATGTATCCCTTGGGATTAGTGTTTTTGTATTCTTTGAGTAAAAAGTCAGTAGTGCGATTGCTAGATCATAGGGTAGATCTATTTTTAACTTTTAGAGGAAGTTCCATACTGTTTTCCACAGAGGCTGTACCAGTTTGCCTTCCCACCAACAGTGCAAGAGGGTTCCTTTTTCTCCACAACCTCAACACTTGTTTCTTGTTTGTTGATTTTAGTTATTCTGATGGGTGTGGGGTGTCATCTCATTGTAGTTTTGATTTGTATTTTCCTGATGTTGACTGATGATGGTGTTGGGGAAAACTGGACAGCAACATGTGAAAGAATGAAACTGGACCACTTTCTTCTACCATATACAAAAGTAAATTCAAAATGGACGAAAGACCTAAATGTGAGACAGGAATCCATCAAAATCCTAGAGGAGAACACAGGCAGCAACCTCCTTAACATCAGCTGTACCACCTTATTTCTAGATAGGTCTCCTGAAGTAAGGGAAACAAAATTAAAAAAAAAAAGATTAAGACTACATCAAAATAAAAAGCTTTTGCACAACAAAAGAAAAAAAAATCACTAAAATTAGAAGGCAACCTACCGAATGGAAGAAGATATTTACAAAAGACATATCTGATAAACGTTTAGTATCCAAAATATATAAAGAACTCATAAAACTCAACATCCAGAAAACAAATAATCCCAATTAAAAAACAGGTAGAAGACATGAACAGACATTTTATATTTGGATGATCTGTCCTTTGATGTAAGGATGATGTTAAATTACCCTACTGCTATTGTACTACTTTCAATTATATTCTTTATGTTTATTAATAGCTGCTTTGGGTTGGGTGCTCCCATGTTGCGTACATAAATATTTATAATTGTTATATCTTCTTGTCAGATTGTTCCTTTATTATGTAGTGTCCTTCTTTGTCGCATTACAATCTTTGTTTTAAAGTCCATTTTGTCCAATATAAGTATTGTTACCCTGGTTTTCTTTTCACTTTCATTTGCATGATAAAGCTTTTCCATCCCTTCACTTTGAATCTGCCTGTGTCTTTAGGTCTGAAATGAGTTTCTTGGAAGCAGCATATGGATGAGTCTTGCTTTTTTTTTTATCCATTCAGTAACCCCAGGTCTTTTGATTGGAATGTTTGGTGCATTACAAAGTAATTATAGATATGTTGCTATTTTGTTACTTGTTTTGAAGTTGTTTTCGTGGTTCTTCTCTGTTCCTTATTTCCCTTGCTCTCTTTCCTCCTGGTTTAATGGCTTTCTTTAGTGATATACTTGTATTCCTTTCTCTTTATTTTTTTGCATATCTATTACGGGTTTTTAAGCTGTGGTTACCATTAGGTTTATATATATAACATCTTATGCATATAGTAGTCTATATTAAGTTGATGGTCACTTAAGTTTGAACTTATTCTAAAACAATATATTTTTACTCCCCTCCCCCTAGGTATTTTAGGTATATGGTGTCATAATTTACATCCTTTTATTTTGTGAATTCCTTGACTGACATTTATAGATTTACTTAATTTTGCAGCTTGTGTGCTTTCTACTTTTCATATTCCTGCTTATGGTCTTTCTTTTCCACTCAAAGAATCCCCTTTAACATTTCTTATAGGGCTGATTTAGTGATGATGAATTTTTCTGACTTTCGTTTGGGAAACTATTTCTCCTTGTATTGTGCATGAATGCTTTGCTGGATAGAGTATTATTGGTTGTGGATTTTTTTTTTTTTTTTTTTTTTTTAGCACTTTGAATATATCATGCCACTTCTTTCTGGCCTGCAAAGTTTCTACTAAAAATCCACTGATAGCATTATGGCATTCTCTTGTATGTAACTTTTCTCTTGCTGCCTTAAAAATTCTCTTTATCACTACTTTTTGCCATTTTAATTATTATCTTTCTTAGTGTGTACCTCTTTGGTTTCATTTTGCTGGGGGCCCTCTGTTTCTCCTGGACCTGGATTTCTGTTTCTCTACCCAGATTTGAGAAGTTTTCAGCTATTATTTCTTCAAATAAATTTTCTGCCCCTCTTTCCCTCTCTTCTCCTTCTGGGATTCCTTCAGTGTGAATATTGTTACACTTGATGGTATTGATGAGTTCCTTTAATGTCTTCTCATTTATTATTATTTTTTCTCTTTCCCCTGTTCAGCTTAATTACTTTCCATTACTTTAAAAACTGATCTGTTTTTCTGCTTCCTCTAGTGTACTATTTATTCCCTTTAGTGTATTTTTAATTTTAGTTACTAAATTCTTCATCTGATTGGTTCTATTCATGTTTTCTGTCTCTTTGTTGAGGGTCTCACTGAGGTCCTTCACTGTTTTCTCAAGTCCATTGAGTATCTTTATGGCCATTATTTTAATTTTCTGTTAGGCATAATACTTACCTCTGTTTTATTTAGCTCTCCTGTGATTTTTGTCCTGTTTGTTCATTTGGGACATATTCCTATTTCCTCACTTTGTCTAACTCTGTTTCTATGATTAGGAAAGTCACTACATCTCCTGCTTTTGAAAGTAGTGGCCTTACAAAGAAGAGTTTCTATAGTGCCTTGTAGTGCAATGTCCCCTGTTCATCAGAACCCGGTACTTCAAAGGTGTCTCCTGTGTGTATTTCATGCAACCTACTGTTGAGGCTGAGCTATGTTTGCCTTCAATGCAATCATCTGTGATGGTTCTCTGTCTATTTTGGGCAGGGTTTGGTCACTCTACTGTTAGTGGGCCAGTCGCAGGTGCCTTTAGTTTGAATTGATTCAGACCAGGCATTTACCAGAGCTGTAGTCACACAAACCACAGGTTACTGTCTGTTTGTTGTTCCCTGAAAGACTTTGATTGGTGGGTGGGGCCTGTAGTCAGACCAGGTGTTTACCCCCAGCTCACTGCTAGAGTCACAGTGGATCTGGTGTGTGTGGTTATTTTCCCCTCTTCCTAGGGCAGGAGTCACCTGGGAGTGAAGCTAGCCCCTGTTGGGGATGCTTGCATGATGCCATACTTGTGGAGCTCCTTTGGATGGACCTCTGCCAAGGGCAAGTTCACAGGAGAATGCAAGGATGGGTATATGGTGTTAGCAAGTTTCGCACTGCTCTGCTGTGGGAGGGACCTAGTGTGCCTTGGAAAATTTCTGCCAAGGATGGGTTGGATGGCAGGTCTATAGGAGAAAGCAGGGGTGGGGTTCAAGGTGTTAATATTTTTTTTTGTGGATCTGCTGGGTAGGGGTAAACCTGCAGCCATTTTGGAAACCTGCCAAGGTGGGTTTGATAGTCAGGTCCTCAGGACCTGGGGCAGGCAATGGGACACTGTTAGCAAGCTAGGTGGAGAGGGTTCGTGCCTGTTCCTGCAGGTGTCTATACATTTAGGCTGGGGAGTTGGGGAGGGAAATAGCACATGCCAGCTCTTTTGTTCATGGAGAAGTTTTCTAAAGATCCCTGCCCCTCCAGCATATGTGTGAGATTAGTAAATAAATCTTCCTGTATACTGCAGCCATTTTTTAAGCTGCTCTTTCTATGTTGTATCTGTGGGGTTGTTTGATAAGCTGTCTCTTTAAGGGTGGAGACTCTTTTTGACTTTCCCAGAGCCCAGCTGCTGAATATCCCTCCCAGGAGAGTCTCCTCAGTCACTTTGGTTCCTGCCTGCCTCTCTGCCCTTCCTACCATTTTCAGTGTGGCCTTTTCTCTATGATTAACTGTGGGGAGTCTGTTCTGCCTGTCTATGGGTAATTTTCTGGGTTATTTACACTGATGTGGGTGTTACTGTATATATCTGTGGGAGGAGGTGAGCTTAGGATCCTCCTACCTCATTATCTTTCTCAGAATCCCCTAAGGTTTTATAACAAAAATTATATCAACTCAACATACCCTTCTAGTACTGGCCCAGTTTTCTGCTTTTCACAGTAAAACTTATTTTTTTTAAAAAGTTGTCTTGATAAGGATCTATTTTGTCATCTCTTTTTTCTTCCCCTTTAGGTCTCTCCAACATACCAGATAGGTTGCCATGACCCTCACTCCCTGGGCACTGTTTTGCTAAATCACAGCAAGCATATTGTGGTATCTAGCAAAAATATCCTTGTCTTACTTTGCTTGAACGCTTATTTAGTATCTCCTTCCTAATTGGGATTACTATTTTAGTTTCTGTAACACTAGCCAGTTCAAGTTTTTATTTAACATGCAATTTACAAGAATAATTGACAGGTACTATTCTGAATGCTGACGATATGCCAAGGAATAAAATAAGTGCACAAATACGTACACATATGTGTGTGCACATATATAAGCAAAATTTTTACCATGTTAACCATTTTTAAGTACAGTTCAATGGAAATACATTCATAATGTGCTACCAACACCACTGTCTCCAGAATTATTTTTTCAACTTGAAAACTCAAACTCTATACCCATTAGATAATAACTTCCCAGTCTCTTCTCCAGCCCCAGCCAAGCACCATTTTCCTTTCTCTCTCTGAGGTTTGGGCTATTTTAAGAACCTCATAGAACTGGAATCATGCAGTTTTTATCTTTTCCTGACAGGCTTCTATTACTTAGCATAATGTCTTCTAGGTTCATCCATGTTATACATATGTCAGAATGTCCTTTCTGTTTAAGGCTAATTGCTGGTGATACCTAATTGTAGTTTTGATTTGTATTTTCATAATGATTAATGAGTTGAGCATCTTTTCATGTGTTTATTGGCCATTTATGTCTGTTCTTTGGAGAAATATCTAATCAAGTCCTTTGCCCATTTTTGAATTGGGTTGTCTGTTACTGTTGAGTTTTAGGAATTCTCTATATTTAGAATGTTAATCCTTTATCAGACATGTAATTTGCAAATACTTTCTCCCATTCTGTGGATTGCAATTTCACTCCATTGATAGTGTCTTTTTGATGCACAATTAAAAAACAAAATTCACAAAGTCCAATTTCTTTTGTTGATTGCACCATTGATGTCTTATCCCTGAAATCAATGCTATATCCAGTTTTACCTTTTGTTTTCTCGGCCTTTCATAGTTATAGGTCTTAAATTAGGTCTTTGACTCATTTTGAGTTAATTTTTTATATAGTGTTAGGTAAGGATTCAGCTTGATTCTTTTGAATGTGGATATCCAGTTTCTCAGCACTGTGTTAAAAAGTACCTCTCACCATTGAATGGTCTTGGCATCTTTGTCAAAAATCATTTGACCAAGGGCGGAGCAAGATGGTGCAGGAGTAGGAGACCTGGGTTTCCTCTGGTCTCAGGAATTCAGCTGGATAGGGATCAAAACATTCTGAACACCTACGAACTCAACAGGAGATCGAAGAGAATAGCAACAACTCTCTGAACAGAAAAACTACCACTTACTGGAAGGTAGGACGTGCGGAGAAGTGAATCCGAGGCGATGTTTGGGAGGATAGACGGCAGGGGAGGGGGCCTCCGTCGGCCGCTTCTGGCAAGTGCTAGAGCCCCGGAGCACAAAATCTGAACTTTAGAAGTCGGCTCCGCTGAGGGACGTCGCTCCAGTGGCTAAGCGGGGGGTGGAACCCTCGCGGGACAGTGTGGTCTGAGGACCCTCGGGGTCACAGAAAGACCGGGGGTGCCTGGGTGTGGCAGAGCTCCCAGGTATCAGAGCGGGGAAGCCGGCTGCAGAGACGGAGCCGAGGCGCGGGCTCTCAGCTCGGGGTGGCCATAAACTGTGATCCGCGGCCCAGTCGGCCCACTGCTCCTCCAGCAGGGACCCAACAAGCGGCAGATCTGGGGAGACTCCCCTTCCTCCCCCGGGAGGAGCGGCGCGGGAGCGCACCGCAGGGATCTGCTGGGTTTGGAGACTCCACACGGGGTCGGGAGCCAGAGATAGAAACGCTCGGTCACAGGCCGGGTGAGCACGGGATGCAGCCGGAGACCGGGGACACGGGAGTGACTGCTTTTCTCTGGGGGCGCACTGAGGAGCGGGCCCCGAGTTCTCGGCTTCTCTGTGGCGGAGATTGGGAGGCCACCATTTTCACCCTGGTCCTCCAAAGCTGTACCGAGAGCTTGCAGGGAACAAAAGCTCCTGAGAGCAAACCCGAGCAGCTTGCTTAGCCGGGACCGACAAGGGCGGGGCTATTCCGTCTCCGGCAAAGATATTTGGGAACCACGGCAACAGGCCCCTCCCCCAGAAGATCAGCACAAACAGCCAGCAAGCCAAGACCAAGTTTACCGATCAAAGAGAACGGGAGAACTCCAGCGTTAGGGGAATACTGCACATAGAATTTGTGGCCTTTTTACCATGATTCATTAGTTTTTCAAAATTGATTTTTTAACTGTTTTTTTTTCTTTTTTTGAATTTTTCTTTTTCCCTTTTTCAACCATCATCTTATCAATCCCTTTTTTAAAAAAAAATATTTTTCATTTTTTAGAGTTTATCCCTTCATAGTAGTTACCCTTATTTTTGGCTTATATATATAAGTTGTTCTCTCTTTAAAATTTTGAGATACAGTTTCTTCTAACAGATCAAAATATACCCTAAATCACTAGTGTATGGCTTTGTTCTAGTCTCCTGCCTGATCATATTCTCTCCCTTTTCTTCTTTCCTTTTCTTCTTTGTTTTTTTAATCTTTTTCTTTCTTTTTTCAAACAACTTATCTTATGAATTCCTTTTATAAAATATTTTCTAATTTTCATCTTTACAGTCATCTTCCATCCCTTCATTGTATCAACACTTATTTTGTACATATATAAGTCTTTCTACCTTTAAAATATTAGGAGGCACTTTCTTCTAACAGACCAAAATACGCCCAAAATCTAGTGTGTGGCATGATCTATGCACTAGTCTGATCATATTTGATCATATTCTGTTTTTGTTTTGTTTTGTTCTGTTTTTGTTTGTTTTTATCTTTTTCTTTTTCTTCTTTTTTCTCCTTCTTTTTTCTTTCATTCTCTTTCTTTTCCCCTGGTTTCAGGTCATCTCTGATTTGTATAGAGTATATTGGCTGGGGACATAGTTAACCTCTTAGCATTTTGTTCTCATTCATTTATTCTCCTCTGGACAAAATGACAAGACGAAAAAAATCACCTCAGCAAAAAGAACAAGAGGTAGTACCGTCTGCCGGGGACCTACTCAATACGGACATTAGTACGATGTCAGACCTAGAGTTAAGAATCATGACTTTAAAGATACTAGCTGAGCTTGAAAAAACCATGGAAGTTATTAGAGACACCCATTCTGGAGAAATAAAAGAACTAAAATCTAACCAAGTCGAAATCAAAAAGGCTACTAATGAGGTGCAATCAAAATTGGGGGCACTAACTGCTAGGATAATTGAAGCAGAAGAGAGAATCAGCGATATAGAAGACCAAATGATGGAAAATAAAGAGGCTGAGAAAAAGAGAGAGAAACAACTACAGGATCACGAGGGCAGAATTCAAGAGATAAGCGATAGGATAAGATGAAACAACATTAGAATAATTGGGATCCCAGAAGAAGAAGAAAGAGAGAGAGGGACAGAAGGTATATTGGAGCAAATTATAGCAGAGAACTTCCCTAATGTGGGGAAGCAAACAGGCATCAAAATCCAGGAGGCACAGAGAACCCCTCTCAAAATCAATAAAAATAGGTCCACACCCCGACATCTAATAGTAAAACCTATGAGTCTCAGAGACAAAGAGAAAATCCTGAAAGCAGCTCGGGAAAAGAGATCTGTAACCTACAATGGTAGAAATATTAGACTGGCAACAGACCTATCCACAGAGACCTGGCAGGCCAGAAAGGACTGGCATGATATCTTCAGAGCACTAAACGAGAAAAATATGCAGCCAAGAACAGTATATCCAGCTAGGCTCTCATTGAAAATTGAAGGAGAGATAAAAACCTTCCAGGACAGACAAAAACTAAAGGAATTTGCAAACATGAAACCAGCCCTCCAAGAAATATTGAAAGGGGTCCTCTAAGCAAAGAGAGAGTCTAAAAGCAGCACAGATCAGAAAGGAACAGAGACAATATACAATAACAGTCACCTTACAGGCAATACAATGGCACTAAATTCATACCTTTCAATAGTTACCCTGAATGTAAATGGGCTAAATGCCCCAATCAAAAGATACAGGCTATCAGATTGGATTAAAAAACAAGACCCATCGATATATGCTGTCTGCAAGAGACTCATTTTAGACCGAAAGACACCCCCACATTGAAAGTGAGGGGGTGGAAAACCATTTACCATGCTAATGGACACCAAAAGAAAGCTGGGGTGGCAATCCTTATATCAGACAAATTAGATTTTAAAACAAAGTCTGTAATAAGTGATGAGGAAGGACACTATATCCTACTTAAAGGGTCTATCCAACAAGAAGATCTACAATTGTAAATATCTATGCCCCTAACATGGGAGCAGCCAATTATATAAGGCAATTAATAACAAGAAAAAAGAAACACATTGACAACAATACAATAATAATGGGGGACTTTAACACCCCCCTGACTGAAATGGACAGATCATCTAAGCAAAAGATCAACAAGGAAATAAAGACTTTAAATGAAACACTGGACCAAATGGACCTCACAGACATTCAGAATATTCTATCCCAAAGCAAAGGAATACACATTCTTCTCTAGTGCCCATGGAACATTCTCCAGAATAGATCACATCCAAGGTCACAAATCAGGTCTCAAACGGTACCAAAAGTTTGGGATATTCCCTGCATATTTTCAGACCACAATGCTTTGAAACTAGAACTCAATCACAAGAGGAAAGTCAGAAAGAACTCAAATATATGGAGGCTAAAGAGCATCCTACTGAAGAATGAATGGGTGAACCAGGAAATTGAAGAAGAATTAAAAAAATTCATGGAAACCAATGAAAGTGAAAACACAACTGTTCAAAATCTTTGGGATACAGCAAAGGCAGTCCTAGGAGGAAAGTATATAGCAATACAAGCCTTTCTCAAGAAACAAGAAAGGTCTCAAATACACAACCTAACCCTACATCTAAAGGAGCTAGAAAAAAAAACAGCAAATAAAGCCTAAACCCAGCAGGAGAAGAGAAATAATAAAGATCAGAGCAGAAATCAATGAACTAGAAACCAAAAGAACAGTAGAACAGATGAACAAAACTAGGAGCTGGTTCTTTGAAAGAATTAGCAAGATTGATAAACCCCTGGCCAGACTTATCCAAAAGAAAAGAGAAATGGCCCAAATCAACAAAATCATGAATGAAAGAGGAGAGATCACAACCAACACCAAAGAAATACAAACAAGTATAAGAACATATTATGAGCAACTTTATGCCAACAAATTAGATAACCTGGAAGAAATGGGTGCATTCCTAGAGATGTATCAACTACCAAAATTGACCAGGAAGAAATAGAAAACCTGAACAGACCTATGACCACTAAGGAAATTGAAGCAGTCATCAAAAATCTCCCAACAAACAAAAGCCCAGGGCCAGATGGCTTCCCAGGGGAATTCTACCAAACATTTAAAGAAGAATTAATACCTAATCTCCTGAAACTGTTCCAAAAACTAGAAATGGAAGGAAAATTTCCAAACACATTTTATGAGGCCACCATTACCTTGATCCCAAAACCAGACAAAGACCCCATCAAAATGGAGAACTACAGACCAATATCCTTGATGAACATGGATGCAAAAATTCTCACCAAAATCCTAGCTAATAGGATCCAACAGTACATTAAAGGGATTATTCACCATGACCAAGTGGGATTTATCCTTATGCTGCAAGGTTGGTTCAACATCTGCTAATCAATCAATGTGATAGAACACATTAACAAAAGAAAGTACAAGAATCATATGATCCTCTCAATAGATGCAGAAAAAGCGGTTGACAAAGTACAGCATCCTTTCTTGATCAAAACTCTTCAGAGTATAGGGATAGAGGGTACATTCCTCAACATCATAAAAGCCATCTATGAAAAACCTACAGTGAATATCATTCTCAATGGGGAAAAGCTGAGAGCTTTCCCCCTAAGGTCAGGAACGCGGCAGGGATGTCCACTATCACCACTGCTATTCAACATAGTACTAGAAGTCCTAGCCACAGCAATCAGAAAACAAAAAGAAATCAAAGGCATCCAAATTGGCAAAGACGAAATCAAACTCTCACTGTTTGCAGATGATATGATACTGTATGTGGAAAACCCAAAAAACTCCACCCCAAAACTCCTAGAACTCATACAGGAATTCAGTAAAGTAGCAGGATATAAAATCAATGCACAGAAATCAGTGGCATTCCTATACACCAACAACAAGACAGATGAGAGACAAATCAAGGAGTCGATCCCATTTACAATTGCACCCAAAACCATAAGATACCTAGGAATAAATTTAACCAAAGAGGCAAAGGATCTGTACTCAGAAAACTATAAAATACTCATGAAAGAAATTGAAGAAGACACAAAGAAATGGAAAAGGGTTCCATGCTCATGGATTGGAAGAACCAACATTGTGAAGATGTCAATGCTACCTAGAGCAATCTACACATTCAATGCAATCCCCATCAAAATACCCTTCACCTTTTTCAAAGAAATGGAACAAATAATCCTAAAATTTGTATGGAACCAGAAGAGACCCCGAATAGCCAGAGCAATATTGAAAAAGAAAAGCAAAGCTGGAGGCATCACAATTCTGGACTTCCAGCTCTATTACAAAGCTGTCATCATCAAGACAGTATGGTACTGGCACAAAAACAGACACATCGATCAATGGAACAGAATCGAGAGCCCAGAAATGGACCCTCAACTCTATGGTCAACTCATCTTTGACAAAGCAGGAAAGAATGTCCAATGGAAAAAAGACAGTCTCTTCAACAAATGGTGTTGGGAAAATTGGACAGCCACATGCAGAAGAATGAAACTGAACCATTTCCTGACACCACACACAAAAATAGACTCCAAATTGTTGAAAGACCTAAACGTGAGACAGGAGTCCATCAAAATCCTAAAGGAGAACACAGGCAGCAACCTCTTCGACCTCAGCCGCAGCAACTTCTTCCTAGAAACAAGCCAAAGGCAAGGGAAGCAAGGGCAAAAATGAACTATTGGGATTTCATCAAGATAAAAAGCTTTTGCACAGCAAAAGAAACAGTCCACAAAACCAAAAGACAACCGACAGAGTGGGGGAAAATATTTGCAAATGACTTATCAGATAAAGGGCTAGTATCCAAAATTTATAAAAAACTTCTCAAACTCAACACCGAAAAAACAAATAATCCAGTCAAGAAATGGGCAGAAGACATGAACAGACATTTTTTCCAAAGAAGACATCCAAATAGCCAACAGACACATGAAAAATTGCTCAACGTCGCTCGGCATCAGGGAAATCCAAATCAAAACCTCAATGAGATACCACCTCACACCAGTCAGAATGGCTAAAATTAACAAGTCAGGAAACGACAGATGTTGGCGGGGATGCGGAGAAAGGGGAACGCTCCTACACTGTTGGTGGGAATGCGAGCTGGTGCAACCACTCTGGAAAACAGTATGGAGGTTTGTCAAACAGTTGAAAGTAGAGCTACCATTTGATCCAGCAATTGCACTACTGGGTATTTACCACAAAGATACACATGTAGGGATCTGAAGGTGTACGTGCTTCCCAATGTTTATAGCAGCAATATCCACAATAGCCAAACTGTGGAAAGAGCCAAGATGTCCATCGACAGATGAGTGGATAAAGAAGAAATGGTATATATACACAATGGAATATTATGCAGCCATCAAAAGGAATGAGATCTTGCCATTTGTTACGACGTGGATGGAACTGGAGGGTGTTATGCTGAGTGAAATAAGTCAATCAGAGAAAGACATGTATCATATGGCCTCACTGATATGAGGAATTCTTAATCTCAGGAAACAAACTGAGGGTTGCTGGAGTGGTGGGGGGTGGGAGGGATGGGGTGGCTGGGTGATAGACACTGGGGAGGGTACGTGCTATGATGAGCGCTGTGAATTGTGCAAGACTGTTGAATCACAGATCTGTACTTCCGAAACACATAATGCAATATATGTTAAAAAAAAAAAAGAAGAAGAAGAAGAAGATAGCCGGAGGGAAAAATGAAGGGGAGTACGTCAGAGGGGGAGACGAACCATGAGAGAGGATGGACTCTGAAAAACAAACTGAAGGTTCTAGAGGGGAGGGGGTGGGGGGATGCGTTAGCCTGGTGATGGGTATTAAAGAGGGGACATTCTGCATGGAGCCCTGGGTGTTATGCACATACAATGAATCATGGAACACTACATCAAAAACTAATCATGTAATGTATGATGATTAACATAATAATAAAAAATGAAAAAAATCATTTGACCATATATGCAAGGATTTATTTCTGAGGTTTTTATTCTCGTCCATTGATCTATATATCTCTTTGCCAGAACCACATTGTTTTGATAACAGCATCTTTGTACTCTGTGTGGCTTCCTGGGCCAGGTCTAAGAGGTGGCGAATAGGTAGATGCTACTATATTACAGAAATTGAGGGGCACCTGGGTGGAGTTGGTTAAGTGTCTGTTTTCACCTCAGGGTCCTGGGATCAAGCCCCAAATGTGGGTCCTTGCTCAGTGGGGAACTTGCTTCTCCGTCTCCCTTTGTTCCTCCCCCCTGCTTGTGCATGCTCTCTTCTCTCAAATAAATAAATAAATAAAATCTTTAGAAAAGACCAGAAATTGACCAAAATTAGCTGCAGTTTACTGTGCAAGACTTCCTCTAGGAGTTGCAAGCTTTTAGTAGCCTCTAGAGTTCCAAAATAGTTGTATAAGACAAATTCTGCCAGTGTAATTTTTGTCTAACTGTGGAGACATTCCCAGTGCTTCCTACTATACCACCTTCTCAGAATCCTGTTGTTTGTGAATTAGAGAATATTGAGGTGGCATGACTGTTTTCTTCCAACATTTAACTTTGTGTGAAAGCAATGCTAGAGAATTGAATTTAATCAAGACTTTGTTTGCTCCATGCAGATAAAATGAATCCAGTAAGGGCTACAGAACATGAGGGCATTAAAAAAAAAAATAGATTTATTTAGGGGTGAAGAGAACATAGGGAGCAGAGGGAGATTGAAACTCAAGCAGACTCCACTCTGAATGCAGAGCCTAACTCAGGGGTTGATCTCACAACCCTGAGATCACGACTTGAGCCAAACCCAAGAGTCAGATGCTTACCGACTGTGCCATCCAGGTGCCTCATGAGGGTATATTCTAATCATTTTTTTTATTACCTTCGAATCCATTCTTCTGAGGTTCTTTCTACTTTTCTTCTTCACCTCTAATTATTAGCACATCCTGAAGCTTGGTCCTGGAACCCCTTCTGTTCCTTGTCTTAACACTGTCAATAAACAACCTTGTCCAATTGCATGTTTGAGACACCATAACTGATGTATCCAGGTATTTGAGTTATTTTGCCTTCCCTAGCTCCATAATTATGTATCTCGTTCCACAATGGTCTCTGTTCCCCCTTTGACAGAGAGCAAGAGAATAAGACAGTGCTTATCCACCTCCCTGAAAAAGATCATCAGCAGTGGCAAATTATTCCTAATATCCCGAATATTCTCCAACATCCTTTCCTGTTGATGCTTACAGACTTACCATTCCTATATGCTCCAAGAATATCAAGATTAACTTTATGCCATTTATCCCAGTTTATCCCAGCTATCACAAGAAATCCAGGACATCTTATTGTTCAGTCCCAGGACTCTGAAAACTCCTTTCCTAACCCTTTCTTCCATCTGTCCCAACTCCTGAGATATTTTCTCTCTGCCATTTTTACTATTATTATTCTGAAATATCTGTTTCTATATCTATAAGCTTTATTCTTTGCTATTTGCTTCTACAACTTTGCTTCCTCCTGATAACACAATTCCCTTTCAACCTTCTCAAGTGGTGAGGTTTTCTCTCCCAAATCCCTCCTAGAATGGAGTTAAGAGATGGAATAACTTTTCTCCTATTATACATTGCTGCTTCTAGAATGTTCTCCCTTTCCATCACTTAACCTCCTTCCAAATGGCCTTTCATTTTATCAAATTTTATCACCCTACATCCCACCCTACTTATTGCTATCTAAAGAAATTTAGTTTTCCCATTCATTTCTTGAAAAAAAAAAACTAAAAAAAACTCCTATTTCACCATTACTCATATTCATTGACCTCTGGACTCCTTGGCAACTTAAACTCTGAAGTTTTCCTCCACTCCATTTTAGCCCCTCACTTTTACAGTCTCACCTAGACCATCTCATTATTACCAGTAACTGAGAAGTCAAAAGCCTGGTTTCAAGTATCCTATGATTTTAGTAAACATTTTAAAAATTATATAATTGTTTTAGATTTATGGAGGAATTTAAAGACAGTACAGAGTTTCTATATATCTCAAACCCTATTCTAATATGATTAACATCTTCTATTAGTATGGTATATTTGTTACAATTAATAAGCCAATATTTGCACATTATTAAATATTGTCATACATGATCCATATATCTTTAGGTTTTTTTAAAGATTTTATTTATTTTAGAGAGAGAGAGCATGAGCAGGGGGAGGGGCAAAGGGAGAGGGAGAGACAGAGGGAGAGGGAAGGGCAGAGGGAAAGGGAGAGAGAATATCAAGCAGAGAGATCATAACCTCAGCCGAAATCAAGAGTCCGATGCTTAACTGACTGAGACACCCAGGCATCTCATATATCTTTAGTTTTTATCTAATATCTATTATTTTTTCTTCTTAGACCCCACTCAGGATATGACATTACATTTAGTAGTCATATCTCCTTAATTATCCTATTTCTTGATTGTCACCATTTCTCTTACCTCATTATCACATTTGCAGAAACAACTTCAACCTTAACAAGACCAAAATTCCATTGATTATACCAGCATTTCTCAATTGCAACCACCCTTTTATCTTTATTTCTTAGCTGGATTAAACTTCATGGTAAATAACAATAATTACATCCTTTCTTGTACCTTCAATTCTCTTGCCCCCTTTACCCTTTGTTAACCAACCCCACTATGTTTTCTTCCCTCACCTCCCACTGAAACTGATTTTTGCCAAAATTGATCAATATGGAAGTCACTAACAAGTGACTTTCATGTTGCTAAATCTAATAGTGAGTTTCTCATCACTCACCTTAGTTGACATACCAAATTGATTCAGCTAATTATCTTCTTCCCTTTACAACATTTTCTTCAATTACTGTCTATTGTACCTTAATGTTTTTAATTGCCTCCTATATCAATAATCTTGAACTCAAACTACTTGGTGTTTTTCTTTTCATCTCTTATTTGGCCTTGAAATGCCCCAGGGTTCAGCCCTTGGACCATATCAATTCCTTATCCACTGCTGATCATATGCTCTTGTGGTTTCAAATAGCATCTAAAAACAACTCCCAAGCATATATATTTCCATCTTAAATGTCTCCCCTAGATTCCAAACTGAAGTACCAAATAGCCTTCTCAATATTTTGTATGGATATCTAACCAGCAACTCAAACTGGCTGTTTGCAAAAGCAAATTCCTGAACACCACCCCTGCCCTACAAAATTACATACATACAAATTAAAACTCCTTTGCAGTCATTCATCTTTACTTTGATTATGGGTAACTGGGTATTTTAAATTAGTCTAGAAACTTTGCTATTATCCTGAACTCTTCTTTTTCTCTCAGACTCCAAATAAAATACACCAACAAATCATGAAATCTTAACCTTTAACCTAAACTCCAAATCTAAGCACTTCTCATTAGTACACCACTAAGACATTCTGGTCCATTACCACCTTCATCTCTTGTCTGAATTATTTCTAGTCACCATGATTTTGTACTTATTCCCTACAGTACATTATAGCAAAATAAACAAATCTTAAATGAGTCACATCATGTTATTGCATTTAAAATCCTTACATGTTTTTCCATTTCTCCTTAGGCAAAATCTAAAATTTTAGCAGATACCTAAATAAAACTTCACATACTGATTGTCCATTTCCTCCCTGTCTTCATCTCTTACTAATTTTCTTTCTTCTTGTATGCTTTAATGTCAGGACTGGGGCTTAATATTTCTTGTGCCTGGAAACCTGTTCTTGCAGGCATTTTCATAACATGCTCCCACAACTCTAATAGCTTAAAATGATTGTGTTTTTGCTGCCTTAAAATCAATCTCAATATCTTCATGAACTTCTCAGTCATCTTTATCAGGTTAAGAAATGAATCTTCTTGACCTAGAAACCTGTGAAATCAAACACTAGTATGTTTTCTCCTAAAATGCAGTGTATAATAGTGAAACAAGGAAGCATAACTGCGTTAAATACTCCCATTAAAAAATGCCAAGAAATGGGGTGCCTGGGTGACTCAGGTGGTTAAGCGTCTGCCTCTGGCTCAGGTCATGATCCCAGGGTCCTGAGATCAAGCCCCACATCAGGCCCCCTGCTCCATGGGAAGCCTGCTTCTCCCTCTCCCACTCCCCCTGCTTGTGTTCCCTCTCTCACTGTCTCTCTCTCTGTCAAATAAATAAATAAAATCTTTTTAAAAAATGCCAAGAAAGGAAGGCACTTAGAAGTCTCTGAATCTTGGTAATCCTAAAATCCCAGTGGGCCCCAAATTTTTGTGATCTATCATTGATTAAATCCATTCTGCTCCCTGAATGTATTTCCTAAGACTGTTAATTTCTTGGGCTCTTTCTCTATGTTTTGGGTCATCATCCTCCTTTGCCATATCTGAGACAGTGGTTGGAAATGTGTCCCCCTGAGAGACTGAGAAGTTCTCTAAGCCTGCTTCATGGAGAAGCAAGAGTCTTTTAATGAGCCTAATAGCCTCAGTGTCTTTTAATATGGGCTGGTAGGGCTTACACTGATACAATTTCATAGAAACTTTAAGGTATCCTCTTCATTTGATTCCATTTCCTTTTATGTGCCAAAAATTATACCCACAGTTTATTTTCTCTCTCTAGATTTAAGTAAAACTTTGACAGCATAAAAGTCTCCATGAGATAATGTCTGTAGTCTTCTAGGACACATTAACTCAATTGAAAGGGTATCTATTAGTCCTAATGACCAGGGCCTTGCTGCAATTTCTGTATTAAGACTATGAAGTAAGGGCAGACATTAAATTCAGATTTTCCTTGAGTGGTGATGTAATGGGCAGAGTTTTACTTGGCAAGACCTAGTTCATTTTCTAACTCAGAAAGTTCTAGATTTCTGGGATCTGTCTATTGACTTCACAGTATTCTTAGAGTGCCAGTCAGTTCTCTTCTAGTCCATTTCTCTTTCTGTTCCTTTAAAAAGTACAGATACCATCATTCTCAATGAGGAAAAACTGAGAGCTTTTCCCCTAAGGTCAGGAACATGGCAGGGATGTCCACTATCACCACTACTATTCAACATAGTACCAGAAGTCCTAGCCTCAGCAATCAGACAATAAAAAGAAATAAAAGGCATCTGATTCGGCAAAGAAGTGAAATTCTCACTCTTTACAGATGATATGATATTTTATGTGGAAAACCCAAAAGACTGCACCCCAAAACTGCTAGAACTCATACAGGAATTCAGTAAAGTGGCAGGATATAAAATCAATGCACAGACGGGACGCCTGGGTGGCTCAGTCGGTTAAAATCAATGCACAGAAATCAATGGCATTCCTATACACCAACAAGACAGAAGAAAGAGAAATTAAGGAGTCGATCCCATTTACAATTGCACCCAAAACCATAAGATACCTAGGAATAAATCTAACCAAAGAGGCAAAGAATCTGTACTCAGAAAACTATAAAATACTCATGAAAGAAATTGAGGAAGATACAAAGAAATGGAAACACCTTATATGCGCATGGATTGGAAGAACAAATATTGTGAAAATGTCTATGCTGCCTAGATCATCTACACATTTAATGCAATCCCTATCAAAATACCATTAACTTTTTTCAAAGAGATGGAACAAATAATCCTAAAATTTGTATGGAACCAGAAAAGACCCCTCATAGCCAGAGGAATGTTGAAGAAGAAAAGCAAAGCTGGCAGCATCACAGTTCCGGACTTCCAGCTCTATTACAAAGCTGTCATCATCAAGAGAGTATGGTACTGGCACAAAAACAGACACATAGATCAATGGAACAGAATCGAGAGCCAAGAAATGGACCCTCAACTCTATGGTCAACTCATCTTTGACAAAGCAGGAAAGAATGTCCAATGGAAAAAGACAGTCTCTTCAACAAATGGTGTTGGGAAAATTTGGACAGCCACATGCAGAAAAATGAAACTGGACCATTTCCTTACACTACACACAAAAATAGACTTAAAATGGATGAAAGACCTAAATGCAAGGCAGGAATCCATCAAAATCCTAGAGGAGAACATAGACGGTAACCCCTTTGACATCGGCCACAGCAACTTCTTTCAAGATACATCTCCAAAGCCTAGTGAAACAAAAGCAAAAATGAACTTTTGGGACTTCATCAAGATAAAAAGCTTCTGCACAGCAAAGAAAACAGTCAACAAAACAAAGAGGCAACCCACAGAATGGGAGAAGATATTTGCAAATGACACTACAGACAAAGCGGTGATTTCCAAGATCTATAGAGAACTTCTCAAACTCAAGCCCCCCAAAAACAAATAATCAAGTCAAAAAATGGGCAGAAGACATGAACAGACACTTCTCCAAAGAAGACATACAAGTGGCTAACAGACGTGTGAAAAAATATTCATCATCATTAGCTATCAGGGAAATTCAAATCAAAACCACATTGAGATACCACCTTACACCAGTTAGAATGGCAAAAATTGACAAAGCAAGAAACAAATGTTGGAGAGGTTGTGGAGAAAGGGGAACCCTCTTACACTGTTGGTGGGAATGCAAGTTGGTACAGCCACTTTGGAAAACAGTGTGGAGGTTCCTCAAAAAATTAAAAATAAAGCTACCCTATGACCCAGCAATTGCACTCTTGGGTATTTACCCCAAAGACACAGATGTAGTGAAAAGAAGGGCCATATGCACTCCAATGTTCATAGCAGCAATGTCCGCAATAGCCAAACTGTGGAAAGAGCCAAGATATCCTTCAGCAGATGAATGGATAAAGAAGATGTGGTCCATATATACCATGGAATATGACTCAGCCATCAGAAAGGGTAAATAGCCAACTTTTATGTCAATGTGGATGGAACTGGAGGAGATTATGTTAAGTGAAATAAGTCAAGCAGAGAAAGTCAATTATCATGTGGTTTCACTTATTTATGGAACATAAGGAACAGCATGGAGGACATTAGGAGAAGGAAGGGAAAAATGAAAGGGGGGAAATCGGAGGGGGCGATGAACCATGAGAGACTATGGACTCTGAGAAACAAACTGAGGGTTTTAGAGGGGAGGGGGAAGTGTTGGGGGAAGTGTTAGCCCCGTGATGGGTATTACGGAGGGCACATACTGCATGGAGCACTGGGTGTTTTACAAGAACAATGAATCATGGATCCTACATCAAAAATTAATGATGTATTGTATGGTGACTAACATAACAAAATAAAATAAAATTTAAAATTAATAAAATGGTACTTAGCTGTGAATTTACAAACTTTTCTTTCTCTATTTCTACGCCACTTTTTTTAAAGATACAAAATGTTAAAACTCATGCAAAAGATGGTGAAAATGTATCAGTGGAGATCATTTTCAAACAGGGGCAGTGTTTAAAAGAAAAATTAAAAGCCATCTGTTTGTCAGCCATCTATGTATTTACATATCTCTTTATCCATCTGTGTTCCATAAAATCTGGGTCACAAATGTTTCCTGTAGTACCCAAATTATTGTAAGTTTTATAAAATGTTACTTGCTTAGGTGTAGAAATCTTTATGTGTCATATTCAACCATGAAATAATTCTGAGAACAGACCAAATTGGCACCAAAATTCACTCTTATTTCTACAAAATTACAACTAGCAGAAAAAATGAATAGTATTACATTGCACCTGCAAATCATTCTTTTCATTTGGGTTCCCATTCTGTGAATAATTAGGTACACATACTGAATTTTTAAATGTGACAAAATGTGCTTTCTAGGGTCAAATATTTTAGCAAATATTTTAGGTGTATGTTATACAAATATAACTGTTCAATATATTCTAAAGCAAGGTACTCCAAGTTATAAATGATACTTGGAAATGCATTTACATTATTACTTGAAATGTGAACTTGTAAAATTTGTCAAAGTCACAGTAAAATAATAGTATGAATATTTAAAAAGTCATTAGGTATTATCAGATTAATCTTAAAGGATTCTGGCAGGTACTTAGCAAAACTAAGTGATAATATGTTGGTCCAAGGCATGTTGTTTAGAATAATAACTTTTTCTAAATGGTGCAAAAATGTGGGAAATGACTTTGAGATTTCCATTATTATATCTGGTTTCATAACTTACAAATTGTTACACATTAATTGGACATTTATTTGATGGACATAACTAGAACATAAATACAAGTTAATTATGGAGATTTTTAAAATTTAAGAGGTAAATGGAAGAAATAATAGTAAGAGTTGAACAGAGATTAAAGTTTGAATTTCAATTTCCTCCTTTTCCATTGAGTGAGAAAATATTTATCTGAAAGGGATGCTTGAAATTGACACACAGTAAACATTACATATCTATACAAACTTATTTTTTCTTTAGATTTTTCCCAGGCCAAATAGGCAGTAGGACTTATTACCACATTAGTTCTATAACAAAAACATTAAAGTACTCTTATCATAGAATCATAATGACACATGTCACCAAATAATGCACAAAGTCTCCAAAGTCATGCAAAATGAGTGATGTATTTAACTCTAAAAAGGAGCTATAAAAGTACCATGAAATAAATGATTTGGGATTTCCCCATATTCATTGATGAAGAACATTATGGTTGCATTTGATCGTTTTATTCCTTAGAAATTAACAAATTAAAGAGAAATAACTCTCTGGGGTCCCATGTAATAAATGCCACCTTATTTTGGAAGAGAACCAAGTGGAATTGAATTGTGTGTATGAATAGATTTTATTAAAGGTCCTAGGTATCCCTCCAGTAAGCCAATAAAAATGTATGAAATTTAAAGGAAGGAATATAACTTTTTTTTTAAGTTAGAGCAACTGTTTAGAGCAGCTAAGCTTCACAACAAAATAAAGGGGAAGCTCCAGAGATTTCCCATACACCTCATGCCTCACACATGCATAAGCTTTCTTCTAATTAACACTTCCTACCAGGATGCGATATTTGTTACAGTTGAATGTACATTTACATATCCTAAACATCAAAAGCCATACTTGATGCTGCTGTTCATTCTTGGTGTTGTATATTCTATGGGTTTGGACAAATTTATAATGGCTTATATCCATCATTATGGTAACATACAGACAGTTTTCATTTACTTAAACTCTTTGTTGTTTTACCTGTTTATCCCCCTCTGCCCACCCTGAGCCCTGGCAAGCATTGATCTTTTTATTATCTGCCTGGTTTTACTTTTTTCTAGAATATCGTATAGTTGAAGCTATGCCGTATGTAGTCTTTTTAGACTGACCTCTTTAAGTTAGTAATAGACATGGAAGTTTCTTCTATGTTGTTTCATGTTTCATTTATGTTAATTGCCACATAATATTCCACTGTCAGGATGTATGTCATCTTTCACCATTAAACATTGTTACCTGTGAGTTTTCAGTAGACCCCCTTCATTAGTTTAAGAAAGATACCTTTATTCCTAGTTGGTTGTTTTTTGTTGGTTTGGTTGGTTGGTCTTTTGTTTTTGTTTGTTTGTTTGTTTGTTTTAGAGAGAGTGAGAGCAAAGTGGGGAGGGGCAGAGGAAGAGAGAGAATCTTAAGCAGGCTCCATGCTGGGGTGGGATGCAGGGCTAAATCGCACAACCTGGAGATCATGACCTGAGCCAAAATCAAGAGTTGGACACTTAACCAACTGGGCCACCTAGGCACCTCTTGGTTGAGTGTTTTAACCATGAAAATGTATTAGAGTTTGTCAAATGTTTTTCCTGCATTTGAGATAATCAGGTATCTTTTTGTCCTTAATTCTATTAATAGGTAACATTAATTGATCAAATTGAATGTTAACCTTGCATTCCAAGTATAAATTAACCTTGGGAATTTTGGATATGACATTGCAGTAATTTAAATATTTTTCAGTCCATTTTCAAAAATATGTTCATCTGTATTTTTCTTCTGATGCCTTGATCTCTTTTTGGTATCAGGATATTACTGGCCTCATACAATAATTTGAAAAGTATTGCTCTTTCTTTTATTTTCATAACACTTAATGAAGAGTTAGTATTTTTTAAATATTTGGTAGAATTCATCATGAAGCTTAAAAAAATTATTAATCCAATATATCACTTGTTACAGATCTGTTTTGTTTTCTATTTCTTCTTGAGTCAGTTTTCATAGTTTGTGTCCTAGGAATTCATCTTGCTCATCTAACTTACATAATTTTTTGGCATATCGGTGTTCATAGTATTCTCTTACAATCTTTTTTAATTATTTATGGTTGTTAGAGATATATGCTTTTTCATTATTTCCATTTTTTAAATATTAAGACTAGATAATTCAAATAAATATGTAATAAATTATCATAAGTAATTAATTAGCAATATTGGTGAAATCAGCATACATAAAAAGTGGCATTTGTATGCACAATGACAGATACTTAGAAATAAAACTAATAAAATGTAATTTGTGAAATAATATAAAGTGATTAGGAATATATTTAACAAACATGTGCAAAAACTTTTTGTAGGGAAATATAAAACTGCATTGAGAAACATTAAATATCCCTTGCGTATAGTGAAGATAGAACCTTTGTGAAAGGTTCAATAAAGAAAATATTAAAAATTTCCCCCAGTTTAAATATTCTCTGCAACCACATAGGTATTCTTTTATCATTTCTTTTTGGTTTAATTTTTATTTTGTAAATTGACAAGGTATTTCTAAATACCAAGAATGTCCCAAAATATCTAAAGCAGTGTTTAAAGAAAATATATTTTTTCTTATCAGGTATCCAGATTTATTTTAAACCTATATTAATTACAATATTGAGGAATAAGTAGAAAAATCAATGGAACAGAATAAAGATCCCGGAGTCACACATGTGGAAACCTTGTATGTGATAAAGGTAATATTGTAGAAAAGTAATAGTATTTATAATTAATTTTAAACAAATTACAGAGTAGTAGAATACCATTGTGAGCTTGGGGTAGGAAAGACTATTAAACATACAAATAATATAATCATAAAGGGAAAAATTCTGACAAATTCTACATTTAAATCGAGAGCTCTTTTCTTCAAAAAATACTCTAACCATCAAAGCAGGCTAAAAAATGGGAGAGAATATTTTCAAAACCCAAAACTTCTGTATGTATTCTTTTAAAGAACTCTTATTAAGCAATAAGAAAAACAATTGGACAGTTAAATAATGGTGAAATATTAGAATTGTACAAAGTGGAAGTTCAAAAGACCAACACACATATGATTACATTTTTAACCTCATTTATAATTAGAAAAATGTAAATAAAAACCTCATTCTTTGTCTTGTTTAAAGCCTTTAATATTATTTTTTCATCATGATAAGTGCACTCCATAATCCCCAGCACCTATTTTACCCATCCATGCACCCTCTCTCCCCTCTGGTAACCATCAGTTTGTTCTCTGTATTTAAGAGTCTGTTTCTTGGTTTGTGTCTCTTTTGTTCCTGTGCTTGTTTGTTTTGTTTCTTAAATTCCACAGGTAAGTGAAATCATATAGTATTTCCTTCTCTGACTGACTTATTTTGCTTAGCATTATACTCTCTAGCTCCATCCTTGTTGTTGCAAATAGCGAGATGTCATTCTTTTATGCCATATATATATATATATATATATATATATATATATATAAAACTCTTCTTTAGGCATTCATCCATCAATGGACACTTGGGTTGCCGAATAATATTCCATTGTCAAATTATTGGCACTTGGGCTGCCTCCATAGTTTGGCTATTATAATAATCCTGCAAAAAATATAGGGGTGCATATATCCCTTTGAATTAGTAGAAAACATCAAATTTTTATTTTATATTCAAATGATGTCAAAGTTTAAAATTTTAGTATTAAGTGTTAGAAGATATGGCTTGTTAGAAGTACACATTGCTGGCAAGTCAAAATAGCTTCAAGATTTAAGAAACAAAATAGATGAGCATGGTTGGGTGGGAAGGAGGCAAACCATACAACAGACTCTTAACTACAGAGGACAGACTGAAGGTTGCTGGAGGGGAGGTGGGTGGGGAGATGGGTTAAATGGGTGATGGGGATTAAGGAGGGCACTTGTGATGAGCACTGGGTGTTGTATGTAAGTGATGAATCACTAAATTCTACACCTGAAACTAATATTACATTGTATGTTAACTAACTGGAATTTAAATAAAATATAAAACTTCAAGAACCTGGGAAAAATGGGATATTGCTTAGTGAAATTATTTGTGAATCTTATGGTGTAAGATTACTAGGCATATACCACCAGTTTATTCCTTTACATAATTCATAATAAAGACAGCAATGTTTATAATAATGTTAGGGTGGATAAATAATTGGTACTATATATGTACAGAGAAATAGGTGATGGTAAATATTAATTTGGTATGAATATCAGCTTGTATGAGATGAGGAGTGTTAAGTAATAGAAGTTGTTCATGAAACAGAAGGTAGGTCCTACAGTACTACTTGATGGAGAGCTCCCTTAAGGCTAAATTTAGTTGTAGTATAGTATATACTATAGTATACTATATATGTACTACATACTACTACTACAGACTAAATACACCTTATTTAGAGGTAACTTTGTCACAGTCATTTGAGGACCTTTCTCAAACTCTATGACTTTTCCAGTCCACAAAGTCCTCTCCATTGAGCATGGCTACTCTCACACTTCTTCTAACCATCTGTCCCTCCCTGATGTACACACAGGTCAACGAGTGGTGTCAATAGGGCTTTGCTTCTTGTTCTGCATGCATCTGTTACCTAGTTTGGTATGTGACTGATGGAACCAAATGTATTTAATTCCTCAATAAGAATGACACCTAGGGTATAGCCTCTCAAGCAATATTAGTCTCCAGCCATGCTCCACACAAGCAGAATCTGATGTCCTAATGTACATGCATTTCATGATTGAATTATCTAAGTATATTATTTCATAATTCTCAGAAGTGATAAAATTCTGTTCCTCAGTAAGTCTTCAGAGCCTATGAAGGGTCACTTTTCTAGATGCTATGGATGTAATTGTAAATAGTACTGAGTTTTGTGGTTTTATGATGCTTCTGTTATTTGATAAGATGACCATCTAATTTAACAATATGCACATAAGGTATATTGTCCAAAGACATCCAATAATGTGGTCTGTGCTCCACTAGAAGCTATTGTCAAACGTTATTGTGTAGTGTACATAGGATATGTGCATTTTTATTATGCATATATCCTGATTTATTCCCTAAAAATTTATATCCAATTTTTGTACATGAATAAAAAAAGATTATGCAAAAAATACAAAGACTAGGAAATAGTATACAACTAGAATTTTTTTCAGCTTTACTTTAGCTATGAGTGGAGCATGTCTTTAGTTCTAATTCTTCTTCATCCAATGCAAATAGGAAAATTTGATCAGATATGTATAACATCGATGCAGAGTAAAAGTACTTTTGATAGACCAACACAGTAGAAAACAGAAAACACTTCTCAGACATAATTTTTGAAGATGGACTTCGAGAACATTTTCATTAGGGTGTTGCAATTTGATTTTGACACAGATGGGGGATTACTGGGAGGACTCAGAGCCCCTGGATCCTCTCCAGGCTTTAATCTTTCCCTACAATCCACTGAGAAAGTGAAAAGCATGAGTCAGATGGTAAGGATCCTAAGTTTCTTTGAGAAGGATGGAAACTTTTTCAGATTTTTTTTCCTGCTTCTCTCATTCTGTCATCTCATGCATTCGTAGACTTGCAGCCCTGTCCAGTCCTGCAGTTGCTGACCAATGACCAGGCCACTCGCAATCATAAAGAATGGTATTGTCACACTGGGAATTTTTTTAAGCCATTCACTCATATATGTAGTAAGCACGTTTTCAAGGCACACAGTTTTAGGTGGTGTAACTCACCCTACCCTCCCATCCCCCAAGAAAGAGATAGTAGATGTGCTTTCCAGGAACTTAAAATCAATTAGAGAGAAAACAGATAGCATATAAAACATCATAGCATATTATGTTTTATAATTATATATTTTATACGTTCATATGTGTAAAATGTTCTTCAAACAGCCAAAAACTCATTAAAATTAATTGTTTCTAAAGATACATTTCCCAAGCATGCCATAAGCAATATCTGAAAAAATAACCAATGTGCTATTACATTTAAAAATATAACTAAGTTCTTTAAAGAAGGAATATATTTTAAAATTGAAACCAATTTCTGATGAACCCATGGGAATTAAATATCAACTTACATTTAGGCAAAATACAGATATGAATTGTTTCAGTGTATTTTCTAAAGAAATTTAACTATGAGTTACATTATTAAGCCACATCCTTAACTATAGCTATGCCATTAAAATTTGACATAACAAAATTTGACATAAAGTTTATTTTAAATATTATGTTCAATCTGCATAGACCTTACTGAGCTTGTACAGAGATATTAATGATTATAAGTGATTTTTTAAATAGTCTGCCTTTAATATAAATGTATTTATATTTTATTATAGTATAAATATGGTAGTTTTATTAGACATTTGTATAGAACATTTTCTTCCCCCAAATACAATACACTTTATATATAGTATATTTACATATATTTATAAAGTATATATTATTTTATATATATATTCACACAGGACAACATAATACATGCAGCATCTTCCTCTCTATGCAGATGAAGAAGAATATCCTCTTGTCCTTGATTTAATATTTGCAGAAAATCAACCAACCTAAAGAGTAATATGAAAATATTTGTGTCAGCATTTTGAGTGTAATCATGGATTTCAATACAGCAGTGTACAATCTAATGAGAATCCCTTCAAAATAAATCATAGCACTAGTGTGCTGTAGGGAAGTATAGCTCATCATTGAAAAGTTCCAAAGAGGGAAAGTCATTTTTGATAAACAATATAGATTAGACCTTCACAAAAGAATGAAATGTGAACACAGTCAGCATGTCTGCACCTTCATGCATTTCTAATTATTCACGTTACAAAGCTTTAAAAACAAGATTAAGACCAGAAATCTATTGCCAGGCAGACATAGCACCCTTTGATCTGCTACTCAGTTCAAAGATATTGCTGTAAACAATCTTCAGTGTTTCTAAGGCTATTTGTTTATGTATATGTAGATATTTTTTGCTTGAACATAATTTTATATTTATGAAGCAAGTCAATTCTCTGTAAACAAGTATGAATAGAAAACAAATACTGCTAGCGTCAAGTGAGAGTGGATTTTTGTTTTGATCACCTAAATTCTTTCTCAGCTTTATTTGCCTTTTGAGGATTACTGCTTTCTTTATGAATTATAATCCATGCCACTCTTAGTGAAATTTGATTTCTTTCCTGTGTCAAAGAAAATTTTCTGTTCTATTGAGAATTATGCAGACATCCAAAGTTAACCTCCGTAAGTTTAATTTTGGCATTTCTTTATATTATTATGATTGATCAATTTCTGGGCTCCTCTTAAGTTATCTAAAATGTAAAATTGTTAATCAATACATCTAAGTTGCTCTTCAGTTTGTAACAAAACTTGACAAAGCCATTTACTAAAGGCACATAATAGAGCAAGACGGTAAACGAATTCCATTAAATCTTGAAGCATTTTGGTCCGTGGCCTGTTTGTTTTCTTCACACAAAGGTAAGAAGGCGCAATAAAGTATACTAGGTTTGCAAGGGTCTTCTTAGATATTCCTCTAACTTTTCCCAAATCCTGATTTTTTTTCCAGAATTTAAGAGAAGCTCTCACATTTATACTCATAGCTGTAATATGCTTCGCTATACTGAGGATTCAGATCCTATACTGAAAATTTTATAATTTCTCTCAAAATAGACATCCAATTTGCATGGAAATATTCTGCCATACATACTAAAATATATATGTATATATCATAATAAAAGAAGAGAGGATGTCCTAGATACTTGATATATAAAAAATATGCGATGCAAATAGAATATTTATATGGTGTAGCAGTGTGCACAATAAACCAGTAAGGTGCTACCTCCTCACTCCATGCTTCACTGATCTGAATTTTAACTGAGAATTTTTAGTGTTCAGCTTAAATATTATCTTTTAATGAGACTTTAAGAAGTGATTTGCATAATCCTAAAGCAAAACATGCTGGATATTCAAAAGAGCCATCAGTATTCTCTTTCAATGTTCATATTAATGCAACTTCAAAAAGGACTGTTTATGACAACCAGACAAGAAAATAGAAATTGTGGATAATCACTGTGTAATTACAAAATGTCCCTCATTATAATCCTAGCAATGTTTTACTCCAGACTTATACACCTATTGCCTTGGAGGTGTCTTCTATAATTAATTTATTTTGCTATCTCTTTTTAATGCCTATAAAATATAGAACAAATAGCAAGGTGGTCTAAAATGCAAGTGAAACTTATGGCAACTGAGCTGTTTTCTACTTTGGTTGTTTTCTTAGAAATATTAAATACATGAAGTGTGTCCTATCAGATCTTCAAAATTCTTACCTACCAGAGTTAGAGAAGAATATTTAAAGGTTCACAATTCAAAATCTCAACAGAGTTTTTTAGCTTTCCTTAATCTATCTTCAGAATTAATTTTTCCATGATTCTTTGTTTTAAGTTAACTTGTAAATGAAACAGGTGAAAATAATCAGTGAAAATCGTGTGTTAAAGCTAATACATATATTGAAGATATTTTGACAGAATAAAATTAGAAAAAGTGTGATCACACTTTATTTCAATTGTCTTATATTTAAATGCTGCAATATTCAGAGATTAGTTGTACATTTTTTAAATTTCAATTTTACACCTCACAAATATTTTTCTGGTTCCATTTCCAGAGGTCTAATGTAGGATTAGCAAACCATTTTCATTAATATTTGCATTTAAAAAGATAAACAAAAAAATCAAATTTATAATTAAAACCTGCACATACCTATATGTAGATGACCTAAGGATTTATAAAACTGGTTAATTATGAAAAAGTAACCCTATAGGGTTCAGAGACACAAAGTGGGTATGCTGAATATTTGTAAATCCTGTGGACCCAGTCTTCATATATTTTTATAAAAAGTGCAGGTTACAGTTCTTAAGTTTTGAAGAATAATCAGAACAAGTATGACTCAAGTTCTACCACTTGATGGTTTTGCATATGAGCAAATTAAGTTCTCTGTAAATTTTCTCTAATGTGAAATGAGAATAGTAATGCCTTTAAACATAAGTGGGCAGTATAAGAATTAAATTATTAAATAAGAGCACCCTTCCCATAAAACACCCTTAAGCAATGTTATTTTATATAATTTTATTAGTAGTAGGTGTTAAATTATTTAAAAAAAAAACTTCTTGCATTTTATAGAATGGAACTAGCTGTGGTCTTCAGTGTTCCCCCTTGTTAGCAGCATGACTTGAAAATTTACTCTCTGAGCCCTGGTTGCTCAGCTGTAAACAAAAACAAAACAACAACAACATAAAACATTTAATAGGTATGAGGTGATTTGGCCTGAAATGTTTTTGAACTGCTCATTGGTGGGAAATTTGTAAATTATAATTTCAATTAATACTTCTCAGTTGACATTAGCATTTGTCTTAGTATGAAGAACTTTCAATTTCCAAATGTTCCATGACCATGAACTTCATGGCTGCTTCCTTGTTTTTTAAAAACATGGTAGAGGGGCACCTGGGTGGCTCAGTTGGTTTAGCATCTGACTCCTGATTTTGGCTCAGGTCATGATCTCAGAGTCATGTGATTGAGCCCCTTGTCGGGCTCTGGGCACGGAGTCTCCTTGAAAATCTCTCTCCTCTCTCTCTGTCCCTCTCCCTGCCTGCACATGCGCTCACTGTCTCTCAAATAAATAAAATCTTTAAAAAATAAAATATAAATAAAAACATGGCAGATACTAAATGTGGGAAAATAAGAGGGAGAATGAAGGACAATATTTATTCTAGTACTTTTGCAATAATTACTGTTGGCCTTTGTAAATATTCAAATATTTTCCTCATTCTTATCCATCGACCAGTATATGTATCTATTTTCTGATCATCTTCACCATCTTTCCATCCATTTTTCCTTTGTACTTCTTTATTCCTCACTCCCTTCCCCCTCCCATTAAAAAAAATTGGGCTAATATGCAAAGAGTAGGATTAATTGTATTAGCAACTTCTTGGTTCAGCTCTCAGACTGTAAACTAGTGTCTTTTCCGCAGTATATCTAGTGCCATGCTTTTCATATGTTCATACTTTTTTTTGGTGATTTTGCTGTTTCAAGTGTCCCCCAAGTTTAGTGCTAAAGCTCTGTCCAGTGTTCTTTTTTTTTAAAGATTTTATTTATTTATTTGACAGAGAAAGACACAGCGAGAGAGGGAACACAAGCAGGGGGAGTGGGAAAGGGGAACGTAGTCTTCCTGGGGAGCAGGGAGCTCGATATGGGGCTCAATCCCAGGACTCTGGGATCATGAACTGACCCAAAGGCAGATGCTTGATGACTGAGCCACCCAGGCACCCCTCAGTGTTTTTAAGAGCAAGAAGGTCATGATGTGTTTTATGGAGAAAATAAGTTATACATCTATAACAATGTATAATATATGCATTATATATATGTATTTTATGTGAAGGATGCCCTATTATAAAAGAGTCCTAAATACCCTTAAACACTACTGTGATTGTTTAAATAAACCATAATACATGTAAAATAATTATGTTAGACATATAAATTATACATGTTAATAAGCCACATAACTTTATTAGTATTAGTAATATGTTAAACTATAAAACTATAATTATAAATAAAACTTTTTGCATTTTTCTACAGTAGATTTCGCTGTAGTCTATAGTTCTCCCACTTACTTGCTTTGTGACTCTAGAAAATTAACTCACCCTATCTGAGCCTTGATTTCTCAGCTGCATAATAATGGACTCTAAGGCATAAGTCATAGTGCTGTTGGCCATACTTCAATGTTAATAAATGAATAATATATTACATCCAGGAAAGAGAAGAAATTTGCTGACCTGTCTGCTGGTCTTCTCTGGAAATTGCTGAAATAACATCTATAGTGTGTAATGAAACTATGGAAAAAGACTAAAGTTGTGGATTCATGAGATAACTGATAAAGTATAGTGGACAGCATTGTTGTGAGGCTGAAAACAAAACAATTTATGGTCACATTACCCAGGGTCAGGAATATGTGAAACACTTCCCAGCTGATGTTGCTGGTTTGCATGTTTTAAAAAGTGATATGGCCTGAACAGCCTTAAGCTTGCAGGTGAGGTCAGTTCTGCAGATCAGAAAGGTGCGGGGGGGGGCGGTGCGGGGGACATGGAGACAACAACCTGATGAGTATTATACAGAAACAGGATTATGTGGAAGAGCAGGTTTTCCACGCTGAGATGGGCTCATTTCACAAGGACAGTGGCAAACCAACTGTACACTGAAAATGGCCTCCCAAATCCCTGGCTTAATCATTCAAAGACAATGTGATTAATTGTAAGAAATGTTAAATAAGCTACCTTAAACAGACACACATAAAATAAGTTTTTATGTAGATGAGTTGATGAAAATCTTGTTGCCAGAGGTTTGCAGGTAACTGACCTTGTATTTACCCTAAAGCAATGATTCTGTATTTGCTAATTCAGTGTTCACAGCAACTTTATAGAACATAACTACCGTGAAAAATGAGAATCTGTCACGATCCAGTCATGTATACATGGTCACATATATGTATTTTTTAAAAGAAAAAGAAACGTGAACAATCCTAACTTAATCAGTGTCACATAAGTTGCAAAAGTGAATGACTTTTATGATTAACTTTTAAGTCACTTGTATGTGAAATGGTTTCCAATTATTTGCTTTCACAGAAGTTGAAAGGATCAAATCAAGTTGGTAGCTTGATACATCATTAAAAATACTTTAGATTACTGTTTACCTTTTATCATGTGACTTGCAAGTTGCTCAAATAATTGCCAGTGATTCTCCAAACGTATTATTAAATAAATGTTGCTTTTTATTTTTTCTAACTGTATAAAAGTGGATATTACATAAACAATATTACTTATTTTCATGGAAACATTTAGAAAAAGTGATAAAACAATGTCAGTTTAAAATGAAATGTTTATAAAAATATAATTTCTGAGATATAAACATTTTATTTTTAAATATTTAAACTTAGTGTAAAAACATTTAATACAAACAAAATGTATAGGTGAGATACATATTTTTAAAAACTTGTTTAAGTAGGCACAGGAAAAAAACAACCTGAAGTGATAAAAGAAGTCTCACTTCATTTATCTGCACATAGTGATCCAATTCCCACAATCCCTTTGTTTTTCTCCATTGATTATCTAACAACTTTATAATTTATAACATTTAAAGATTTATCATGTAACTATAAAATATAAAATTAATAAATGGACATAAAATAGGTATGTCCATTTCTGACCACTCTTACTGTTTGTTATCTATTCTTGGTCTAATAGTATTTTAAAACCATTATGGCCCTGTACAAAGTATTTGCATATGTTAGAGTGAATCTTCTCATTTTTGTGTTTTTATAAAGTTGACTTATTTGCAACTTTCTTCTATAAAAAAAATCAGAACGTTTTTCACATCATTCAAAAAGCTTAGCATTTAACCGGGATTTAAATAAATATATACTCATAAACAGCAAACTTTATCCATTTATTTAAAATTATTTCATGTCTTTAATCCATTTTTTGAAAAAAGTTTGTCTAGAAATATATAAATCCCTATAAAAGATGACAGTCTCTCATTTCCCCATCTTCTTCCTCTTCCATACCCCCGACATAAAGGACATTTTACACCTTACTAAAACTTCACCCAAATGTCCAGACAATTCTCCATCGATGTATTCTTGTGTGTTTGCAAGCTGCACGTTCATATAGCCATCTCCAGATACCAAGTAGCCTGTGTATTCCATTTCCCACTTAAGTGGCACCATTACTTCCTATTAATCTGTTGAAGAAAGGTTTGGGATTGAGGGGCAAACTCATCTCAACTACAAGCAAGTGCTACAGGCCACTCACTGCCTGCACGGTTGTACATCCATCCCTCATGACTGGAGTCTTTAATTTTTTGAATTGTTTTTTCTGTCAGACTTATACGTGTTTTGCATGGTTGGCCCCTAGACCCTTTAGGGTGGTTAATATTAATGTGAATGACCTATTTTTTTCTAACATAGTTTCCTAATGAATTGCTGTGGAATAAGGGAATGATGTGATCAATCAGTACATAATCCTACAATCTTACTGCAATGCTTAATCTGTTTGGCTAGAACCAGTGGTTTTGGTTTTCAAAAGAAAATCAAATTTACAAAGATACATTTGTCCAGCACCAAGTTAGCTCTGAAGAATGGAATGAGTCAAGCAACATAGCATGCATGGTCCGGTTCTGGACGGCTGATGACTCCCAGACACATTAATCAGCATGCCTACCTTGACGTAAGAAATAAGGCTCTATGGGTTCAGACAGTCTTAATTAAAGTAAGCCATCAGACCTGGGAAACCTTCAGCTGCATCTCATTAATTTCAGGTTACACATAAGTTAAGGATTGCTCCATAATGAATCTCAACTGTGAGTTACAGATTTTCAGTCTGTTAGAATAAATTTAGCCGGTCTCACGTAAGTGGATCTAGCATAGATGCCCTGAGTTAGTATAACAAGGAATATTTGACAAGGGTCCAAATTCACAGGCATCCTTAGGGCTAATACATATCACAGGTATTAATGTTTCCTTTCCAGTTTCCACCTCTATTTGGCCTATATTTAGTACAATATGTTAGATCAAATCATTAAAATTCATGACATTCACTTGGTTATGGCATATTATCATTTTTATATATCACTGGATCTGATTTCCTAGTAGTTTGTTAAGAATGTTGGGTACTCTGTGCATGATGGATATTAATTTTATAGTTTTTTTGGTAATAATTTTGGTTTTGATATCAGGGTAAATCTTTCCTCATAAAGTAAAAAGTACATCCTCTATCTGTTTTCTTTAAAAAGTTATGAAAAATTGGTGTTATTCTTCCCTAACTACTCAGTTGAATTTACCAGTGAAATTAGTTGGATCTATTTTCTTTGGGGAAAGGTTTTGATTAATAATTCAATTCTTTTGGGGTGCTTGGGTGGTTCAGTTCATTAAGAACCTGCCTTCGGCTCAGGTCATGATTTCAGGGTCCTGGGATCGAGCCCCGCATGGGGCTCCCTGCTCAGTGGGGAGTCTGTTTCTCCCTCTCCCTCTGCCACTCTCCCTGCTTATACTTTATCTCTCTGTCAAATAAATGAATTTAAAAAATCTTAAAAAGATAAATCAATTCTTTTATAGATATATGGTTAGCCACATATGATTCTTTACTAGTCTGTTTTGATGTTTTCTTACATCATTTATTTACTATGAATTGTCAAATTTATTAGCATAAAGTTACTCATGTGCTTAATGTCTGTAGGAGCTAGAGTTTTATGTAATATTTTATAAATATTAATCTTTTATTTGTCTAGTTAGTGTTTTCTATCAACATTAACCTTTCAAAGTATCAAATTTTGATTTATTCTATTTTGTCTGTTTTTTTATTACCTGTTATTCTTACCTATTCTCTTATTTCTATTTTTTATCATTTTAGCTTTATTCTTCCTCTCCTGAGTTCTCATAGAAAAATCTTTTTTTTTAGATTTTATTTATTTATTAGAGAGTATGTGTGAGCGGGTGGAGGGGCTGAGGGGAAGGGAGAAGGAGAGAATCTCAAGCAGATGCCATGCTGAGCACAGAGCCCCATGCAGGGCTCGATCTCATGACCGTGAGACCATGACCTGAGCAGAAACCAAGAGTGGGACGCTTAACTCACTGAGCCACCCAGTCGCCCTAGGGAAAACTCTTTGATCGTTGATTTATAACTTTCTCTACCTGTAGGCATTATAAATGTGTCTATAAGCTATTGTTTAGTGGCATCCCACAAGTTTTGATAATTTATATTTCCCTTTTCATGTAGTTCAATATATCTTGTAAATTTGGTTATATTTTCTTCAGTGAACTATGGATTATTTAGTAGAGTTTTATTAAATATTCCAATATTGGGTTTTTTCTGGATATTGAATTTATATTCATTTCTAACTTGTTTTGATACTTTTTTGGTAAAAATTTCAGTCTTGAAGTTTATTAGATTACATCTTTATAAATTTTATATATGCTATGTAAGATCTTATATATTTATAAAAAAATGTATAACCTAAAATAGGAAGTGTGGTGAGTGTTCAGTGTACAATTGAAAGAATATATCTTCTGTATGTTTTAGTGTAGTATTGTAAACATCAATTAAGTCAGTTTTCATAGAGTTGTTTATGTATTCTCTACTCTTATTTTTGTCTACTTCTATCATTTACAGAGGGAGAGGAGTTAGACTCTCCACCTATAATTTTGGAGCTGTTGATTTCTGCCCCAGGAGCTATCTGGTTTTGATTCATGTATGTTGACATTCTCTTATTAGATATATGCAAACTCAGGTTTTAATGTGTTCCTGGTGAGCTGGTTATTTTATCATTATGAAGAATTCTGTTATCTCAGGTAATACTTCCTGTCTTGAAGTGTACCTTGTCTGATATAGCCGTATTAGCTTTTTCTACTTTCTGACTACTAGAAACAATGTGCTATGAGCTTTTGAGTATAAGTGTTTATGTGGACACATGTTTTGATTTCTGTGAGGTAGATAATTAGAACTGATATGTGCATGATGGATATTAATTTTATATTTATAAGTTGATGATAAGAACATGATAAGTTCTTTGTGGTTTGTTTTGGTAAATTGTTTGACAATTTAAAAAAGTTTTAATTCCAGAGGATTGATAGGTTTTAGGGTATGCTTAACTTTATGAGAAATGGCAATACCACTTTCCACTTGCACCAGCATTTTCTGTGATTTCTGGTTGGTCTAGTCAGCAGTTGATGTATATACATATAAAACTTAGTGTTAGGCATACTCCTAAGTATGTCGCGGCATCTTATTGTAATTATAATTTAATTTGCATTTCCCTCATGACTTTTTGTTGAGCATCTTTTCATGTGTTCTTTTCCCCTTATCTGTTCTTTGGTGTATATCTGTTAAAATTTTTCTACATTTCTAGTAAATTTTTCTTACTGAACTGTTAAACTTATTTATGTACATTCTAAGAAATTGTATCAGGGATTGGTTTTGCTAACATTTTCTACTGGTCTTTAGCTTTACTTTCTATTCTGTTAAGAATGCCTTTAAATAGGGAAAAGTGATAAAATCCAATATATCTATTTTTCTTTAATAGTTTATGCTTTGTGTATCTTCCTTGTGAAATCTTTTACCTATCCCTATGTAAAAAGGAAATTCTCTCATATTTTCTCCTAGAAGATTTTATAGATTAAATGAAAAAGCATAGGTTGATTCATTTCAAGGTAATTTTTGTCATTTTCTTATACAGTGTTAAGTAAAGGTATAATGTGAAGTTATTCATTGTCCCAGCACCATTTGATGAATATATTATTCTCAATTCATTGAAATTTCTTGATACCACTGTTAAAAATTAACAAGCATACATAAGTAGGCCTACCTCTTCTTATTTTATTTCATTATTTTATATTCTATTGACTTTCAGTTACATGTATTTTTAGTAGCTTCTTTAGAGTTCACATTATACATCTTCAAATTTTCAACATTTATTAAGAGTTACTATTTATTCTACTTTCCACTTCACTCTTGATTCCAAATTCCCACTTTTTTCCTCATTTCATACTTGACACTTTACATGCTCTGTGCTGTTCTCTTTAACTTGTTTTCCTGTCCCGTCCACAAACTGTTGAAGTTCCACCTTCAATGCTACTCTTTTCTCTTAAACACCATTTGCCTTCAGGAAATCAATAGAAAAAATACTGTTATTTTTCTGATATGTTTGCCATTTCTGATGCTTTTCTGAGTTTCCATCTGGTGTCATTCTTTTTCTGCCCAAAGAACATGATTTAGCATTTCTTCTAGTCCATACAAGTCTATGGCCCGGATCTTCAACTTTTATTCAACTGTAAATTTTCCTCCTCATTATTTTTTTCCTGGATTCTGTGTTGAAACTTCTCTTTTGGCATTTTAGTGATAATACTGCATTTTCTGTGGCTTTTGTGGTGTCTGATGAGAAATCAGCTGTCATTCATTTCAGTGTTGCTCTGTATGTGATAATTCTTTTGTTCTCTGGCTGTTTTAAAAAATCCCCCCCGCCGCCCCACCCCGCCCCGCCCCGCTTATTTTTCGGCAGTTTTACCATGATGCGATTTCTTTGGTATTTATCCTAGTTAGCGTCTGCTCAAATGCATGGATCTGTAAGTGGATGTTTTAAATCAAATTGTGGTGGGGAAAGGGTCATTTTTATTCAAACACTTTTTTTTTTTCTTTTTTTGCTCCAATCTCAGTCCTCTCTTTCCGTGACTCTGACTATGGGTTGGTTAGACCCTCGTTGGTGATATTTTCTTCAGTCTTTTATCTCCATACATTGAGATGAGACCATTTCATTGACGGGCCTTCCAGGTCCCTGATGATTTCCTCTCCTCTCCAGGCTCCTATTCACAATATACAGTGGATTTCTCATTTTGATTATTGTACTTTTTGGTTCTGAAATCAGTGTTATTTTTTTGTTTGTTTGTTTCCATTTATTTATTGCAGTTCCCAAACTGTTTCCTCAGTAAGGTCATGTTTTCCTTTAATTCTTCAAAATATTTACAGTAGCTACTTAAAGCCTATGTCCTTCAACACAACTTATGACTCCTCTTGATACCTGCTTCTATTTTCTATTAATCTTGACCAAGCAAGATATTTTTGCTTGGCATAGAAAGGCTGGTTGAAATATTTTTCTTTGAGTATTTTAAAGATACCTCCACACTATTTCTGGGCTTACACAACTTCTGAAAATAAATGTTTAAATTCTTGTCTTGCTTCCTCTGTATGCAATGTTGATTTTTCTTTAATGCCTTCCAGATTTTTCTCTTTGCATCTTTCTTTCAGCAAATTGACTTTAATCTTTTATTTCTAACATTTTCCTTTATTTTGCATTTCTCTTGTTGCAGTTACCTAAACTTATTGTTTATGTGTTTTGTGGTCTTTGATTTATTTCAGAAATTTGGGGCCATTGTATCTTGAACTCCTCAGCCATTCTCTTCTCTCTTCTCCCTCTATCAATAAAATACATGAACATCAACTTTCTGATTCTGTCCCACAGCTCTTGAATGCTGTTTTGTTTTGATTTTATTTTTTTTTTTAGGTTTGCATTTCATTTTGAATATTTTTTGACTTATCTTCAAGTTCAGTGGAGTCTTTCCCTAGCAGTGTGTGGTCTAGTGGAGAGACCGTTAAATTTTTCTTAGAGTAAGTATAAGTTCTAGACATCAAGTTGAGAAAAGCAGCTGATCTATATGTTATTTTGTCCAGAAATGGGTGTGCTACTTCCTTGTCAGGCCATGATTCTGGAGTGGTTAGGTTAATATAGTTGGTAGTTGAAATACGATGTGTTTTGCAGGCCTGTGTTTTAACGTCTTTGTCATTGTCTGCAGTTCCCACAGACTTCATATTCATTTAGCGATGGGCCATCATTTTGTGTACTTACTGTGATTTCGGGAGAAATTTCTTAGTGTTTCTATCATCTTTCCCTCATGTCTCCCATTGCTCCTGCATTGTCGAATCACAGAGAATGGTGCCCTTTCCCAGTGGCAGATGCTGTTGCTATGCACATGGTGTTATTCATGATATCACTGTGCTTAAGTCTGGGGTGGGGAGTTCTTGGCTCCCCTGGTCCATCCCAGTCATCACCAGGGAGTGAGTCTTCTCAGTGTTCCTGCCTCTGTTCCACCTTGGCAGCAAATTCTGCTCTGTAGCTAATGTCAGTCTCCTATAAAGAGAATGTTACCTCCACCTTTGCTCAGCAGTAAGAATGCACTGCTTTGTATTGCCTTGTTTCCTCTCTCTCCCAGAGTATTTTGCATCTGTACTTCCCTGGGAGCAGTGGATCCTAGCCCTGCCCTTGAGAGCATGAAGTTTTCCTCAGCCCATCCCTAGCTGCATATGGGCTTGTCTCTCTCCATATATCCCTGTAGGCCATGTGTGAGAATCAGATGCCACCCCATCAGGAGGTTAGAAAAGGCATGCATATTTCTCATTCTCCACTGGCATCTGGCCACCTCTGGCATTCCCCCAGCACTAAGGAGATGTTTTCTCTTCTCCTCCACCCCCAATCTTTCTATTAAAATTTAGTAAAAGCACATGTAGAAAAGTTTGTGATTAAGAACCTGCTCTCCTTGTGCTTAGGACTCCCTGTTACTTTGAGCCAGTACTCAGCCTTACAGTTTCCCTTTAGACTACTATTAATTAAAAAAAAAATTATGCCCTGCCAAAGTACAATAGTTCTTATGTCTCTTTTCGATTTAGAAGAGATTGTCAGTCCTTGTAATTCAGTTGCCATTAAGTGACTTGCAATTTCTGCTCTTGGATCGGGTCCAAAAAATATATGTTTTTGTGTTTTAACCAGCTGTTTCTCATCTTTAGTTTGCAGGTGATGGTCTCTTGCAATTTTCTGTATGCAGGGTGGAAGTTTCATTCCTTTCTAGTGTACTTCAATGTTATTTTAAATAAAATAAGACATTGCTTTACACAGCTAATATTTGGACTTTAGATTTTCGTCACTTATCTATAACATTATGGTTAATCTGGTTAATCTTTTCTTTTTCTTCTGCCTAATTAATACCCCTTAGTGTTCCCATAATCACGGGCTTCTTGCTGATGAATTATCTTTATTTGGCTTTACTGAAAATGCCTTTGGGCTTTTCTATTCGTTTTGATTTTCAGCAGTTCTATCATGATGTGCTTAGGGATTGATTTTCTTCATAGTTGTTCTTGAATTTATAGTTTCTTGAATTTCCCTGATCTGGGAAAATGCTAAGCCATTGTCAGTCTGCCCTCCTTCTCTTCCCCCATCTATGACTTACCAAAGTGTATATTAGACTAGATTCTAACTATAGGCTTTAACACTGGGTTCCTGTAGTTTCTTTTTAAAATTAACTTAACTTTCATTATTTTTCATGCTCAGTTTTTTTTCCCAGCCTTATTGAAGTGTGATTGAGAAATAGATTATATACGTTAAGGTTGTGCATGCAACATGATGATTTGGTATACATATGGATTGTGAAATGATTACCACAATCAAGTAAATTACCACATCCCTTACCTCACATAGTTAGCATTTTGTGTGTGTATGGTGAAAGCACTTAGGATCTATTCTTTCAGCAAACTTAAAGTATACAATACACTATTTTAGATACCCAGCACTTAATAATTTTACAACAGGAAGTTTGTACCTTTTGACCAATATGTCTGTACTCCTGTCACCCCACCCCCACCCCAAAACCACTGTTCAATACTCTGGCTCTGTGATTGGCTCTTTTTTTACATTCCACATATAAGTGAGATCATACAGTATTTGTCTTCCTGTGTCTGGCTTATTTCACTTAACATAATGTCTTCCGGGTTCATCCATGTTGTAAATAGCAGGATTTCCTTTTTATGGCTGAATAAGATCCCATTATGTATATTATATTTCATTATATATGCTCTATATAATGTATGTGATTACACTTTCTTAATCCATTTTTTTCTATAGATTTCTTAAGCCCTTTTTTGTGTTTCCATTTCTTGTGTACTATTTCTATCACCCTGAATATTTTCTACTGATCAATCCGCCAGTTCCTTAATCTTCTAATTTGCTATACCCAAAATACTGTTGCACTGTCTTCTTGTATTCTCCAACTTGATTAATGCATTTGTCTGTTCTAAAATTACCATTTCTTTTCCATAGATTCCAGTTCTCCCCTGAAAAAAATGTTACAGTCCATATCTTTGAACATTTGTTTTTTCTATTATTATGTTCAGTTAGCCAACATACAGTACCTCATTAGTTTTTGATGTAGTGTTTAATGATTCATTAGTTGTGTATAACCCTGGGTGTTATATCTCTGAACATTTTAAGCATTTTTTGCTTTAATGTCTTACCTGCTATAATTATTGTCAGCATCCTCTGTGGGTGGTGGTTTTGTAATTTTCTTCTGGTTTTCAGTCCTATCATTTTGTTTCCTCAAGTGCTTAGTAATTTTGATTGAATGATAGACATTTACACAAGGAGACTATTTGAGTCCACCGAAGGGTATTTACCTTTGCTTCTGGAAGGAGAAAATAGGTACATGATCATCCCTAGATTAATGTATCCCAGTTAATGTGTTTACAATGATATGACTTTGAGCTTTAGGGCATGTGGGGCTAGTCCAGTTTCTGTTTCTCATTCCTTTTAAAATTCTGTTTATATGGGTTAGCCCTTCCAAGAGCCAAACCAAACAATTGGAAGTTCAAGAGACCTCCCTTCCTTGATAGACCCAGACTCCAAATTCTGTCTTCAAGAGGCTGACACAATCCATGCATAACCTCACATTCTGTTGGCTGCCTTTTCCAAGATAGACAATTTTAGGTGAAAAGTTGCCCTAAATGATGGGTCACAATTATCCAAGTTTCCGTTTTCATATTTTAGCCTCTCACTTCTGTACTGAAACATATAAATTTAAATTTCTTCTTGGTAAAAGCTGATCCACATTAGCTAATATGCTGTTAATTTAAGTGATAATGCATTCCCTTTCTTTCATTTTTCTTTGTTTGTTTTCATTCAAGACACACCCACACATAGAACAATGTATTTTTTTATATCATAGGTTTTTTTTGAAGTGATTAGAATAATCTATATAACTACAAACCAATTTACAATTCAAAACATAATGTAAAACTTCACTTGAGTCATGGAATTTTGTGACAAGATGTAGTGAATGGTACTTTGACTTTATTTTGTATACACACATACACAAAACAGATGGAGTATGAAGTGATTTTCCTGGTAATAACATCACATTAATGGAAGATACAGAGAAATCCCTACTTGATTACCAAACCAATGGTTTAAACTCAATGACAATTCATTCCAATTTCTTCTGTCTAATAATTTTCTCCAGTTCACTGTTTCTAATACACACCTATCATCATTGGTAAAAAAAAAAAAAAAAAAAAAAAAAAAAAAAAGACATCAGACAGGGACAGAGAGAAGAGAAAGTATGCCTGAGATTTTTTAAGGCTTTGGAAATTCTGAGCTTAAAAGAAAAGTACATGAGAAATATTTGCTATCCGTGTTCAATGATAACACCATCTATTCAGTTTAAGACCCTATGAGTAGATCCTCTATAAACCAAAATTACACAGTGAAAGCTTAATAACCGTTAAGGAACAAGCTTTTGAAAAACCCCTTATTACCTTTGATGATTAAAATGGCTCTACTTCATTTATAACTTTTTAAAAAATAATTTGAATTCTTGAAGCCTGTCAGGAATTTCTACATTAATAGAGAAGCATAAAAAGATTTCATACTCAAAAGTAACTGTCCTCTGTTCTGGATAAGTGTAAACTATGTATAATTCAGAATTTAACATTTTATTTACAACTCTGTACGTAATGCTATGCAGAGTTCTAGGTGTATTTTAAAGCCATATCTTCACTTTTGTTTTCTTTCATTTGTTGGGTTCTATGAGCAAAGAGTCTTGAAACTAGATTGGATCAATAAATTTCTATGGGAGATAAAACTTGATAGTTAAAATAATTACAGCCTTAGTCTTTCGATAAGAATTCTATAATGAAAGTTGAAGTTATTGTCAAAAATAAAATCTGTTGAGCCCATAGAAGTCATTTTAGGTTTAAAAACAAAATCTTGATGGAATTCTTGACAAAATAAGCACAAGTTATAACTCTAGTATATCCTACCTTTATTCTACCACATATCATAATTAAAAATTAAGCAATCTATCAAAAACAATGTAAACTTCAACCTTTACTCTCTCTATGAGCATCAGCCACTCTTTTACAAACCTTTCACAAGCATAATTATACATATTTTCTATTTAAGAAAAAGATAAAAGATAAGCAAATAATTAAGTTCATTTATGCTCACTCTTACATTTCTGCTGATAACTATCAGCCCATATATGATTGCCAGTGTTTATCCAGTGTTAATTAAACTCTACAAGTGGATTATGAGTAGGTGAGAGAAGGTAATATCTTTTTAACATAAATTATAAAGAAATTTGCTCTTGATGGCAGCTGAGTGGCTCAGTTGGTTAAGTGTCTGCCTTCAGCTCAGGTCACGATCCCAGGGTCCTGGGATTGAGTCCCGCATTGGGCTCTCTACTCAGTGGGGAGTCTGCTTCTCCCTCTCACTCTCCCTTTGTGCGCTCTCTCTCTCTCTCTCTCTCTCTCTCAAATAAATAAATAAATCTTAAAAAAAAGAAATTTGTTCTGAGAAAATTTCATTATATTAATTTCAGAAAATTGGTAATTTATCGGGTTTATTGTACTGTTATATTATAGATTATATTAATCACCATGCAATACTATATAAATAAACCATGATTTTTATGGTTATAATACTCCCTAAAATTCTGAATATTTATGATGGTAGTTCCATGTTTTCAGTTTAGAGCCATGTCCGCCCCTGGAGTGCTTTCTTTTCTTGACTTTAAGCCAATAGGATCTTTAGGGCATCATTTCCCATGAAAGTTTCCTAAGTCACAGACATTAGGATAATTAATACCTTTATAATCCCATTTGCATTAGAAATATATTTGATTTTCTGCTATTTACTTCTTATCTTGTGGTAGAATAGTCCTCCTATAAAAAGATGTCTAGTACTTGCCTTATGGAAGTGTTTTTATTTTCTTGCTAATAAGTTCTTCCTTTTATGTATAACACAGCTTATGAAGTAACAAATGAATTAAAATATTTGGATATAGCACATAGATTACTCAAAATATTCCCTTTTACCCTTGAACACAAGTTAGTGTCCCAATAGGTGTCAACATAAAGTCAATTTTGATACTGATGGACTTCTGTGATGTTTAGATTTAGCATCATCTAAAATTGACCATAAATTGATTAGATATTAGAGATTTACTTAGAAATGTTGAAGTTATGATGTTTCAACAATGACTTTGAAGCAAACTTGATTATTTTGCCATACAATAAAGTAATTTAGAATTGTCCATGTGAATGTTTAACATTTTAATATTTCCTGTAAGACACATAGAAATCCTGTAGTGATGCCAGCAGGTACGTCAACATAGAACATAAGAGACTCAAATGAAGTAAAATCAAATAAATGCTTGAAAATGGCATGTATTCATTTTATGTGTCCTTAAAGAACAAAAAACATTAAGGCATCTGATATGTTGAGGAATTTCAACTACTTAGATTTACATATAATTATGAAAAAACATCAGATGTTCATAAGGGGTAAGACATTGCACATAAGAGTATTTAATGCTGTGTAGGGATATGTAACATTTTTGTGGAATCAACATACAAATATCACTTTGACTGAAACTATTGACCTTCATTCTTCTAAATGAGTATACAAAACACATGCACAATTTTTCAAATAATTCCATGTTTATGGAGTTAGAAGTTTAGACTTCCTACACTTGTGACATTACCAGTTTGCTACAGATAACTGTCTATGGCTGTGCTAATATTGTAAAAACTTGAGTATATCTTTTAGAAAATTCAACTTCTGGCATAACACTGCTAAACTGGAATATTTTTTGCTGACATAGTAATATAAGAACTATATTCTCTCAGGGCATTCTGCAGTGTTATTTATATATGAGAATATTGGCTTTCTTGGCATATAAGAAGTATGTGATTTACTTAACTTTGGGGTTATCTGTGCCTTTCATGAACACATTTTATGAAAAATAAACATGCAGCTGGTGACTAAAAAATTAATAAATAGAACCCAATGGGCTACAAATATGCCACCTATATTACATACTTCCAATGCATTGGATACACATTATTGTGAAACAGATTTAATGTTTCATAATGAAAGTATTTTAGGGGAAGAATGAAGGGGAGTAAGTCGGTGGGGGAGACGAACCATGAGAGACGATGGACTCTGAAAAACAAACTGAGGGTTCTAGAGGGGAGGGGGTGGGGGGATGGGTTAACCTGGTGATGGGTATTAAAGAGGGCCCGTTCTGCGTGGAGCACTGGGTGTTATGCACAAACAATGAATCAGGGAACACTACATCAAAAACTAATGATGTAATGTATGGTGATTAACATAACAATAAAAAATTATTAAAAAATTTCAAAACCAATTAATGTTTACAGATAGATAAAACATGAGAAATATTTATAAGAAGACATTTGTGTATACAGGATCTGTGACATGTATAATAAAAATGAAATTTGGTTTTATAAATATCTCAATCTGATGTTATATTTGATAATTATTTCAACCACACACACTCCTTTCTTGAACCCATTGTATACTTTTAACTCACTTTTGACTTTTTTTTTTTTTCATTGATATGATAAAGGATTCTTAATGCAAAGTTTTGATGCAGGGAAATCCTCAACAAATTTTAAACTTAAAACTTAACTGCAAAACAATATTAGATTCTTACTATTCTTTAAATGGAATATGTATAACTTTACATTTGGTGTTATTTGACTACATTTGCCCTATATTGATTACCAAATTGAAAAGCGTGTATGTAATTCTCTCAAAGAATTGGTTTCTTTAATTAGCTACTTAATGTCAGGTGGACAAGAAGTCATTGAAAACATTAAATTTCCTGCTAATAACTAAAGAAAGATTGGCTAGGAATTGACACATCAGAGTTGATATGATGGAAATGATTTGCTCTGAGTTTAAAGAACAAGAGGTGAGTTATCTAAAATTTAAACCAATATTAAAATCAATTAAAAAGTGATCTACTTTTTACTCTCAGTATTTGCTGCCAATTTTAAACAATGTCAGTGATAAAATACTTTTTCAGGAAGAGTATTTTTTGAGTATAGGTTCTAAATAATTTTGGCAGTTAACATTGGACTTTAATTGTATCTATTAAGTACATATACTTATCAATATCTAAATATGCTCCTATTAGAACATTTTAATTTTTAATTTATCCTTTAGTAAATACTGTATTCTACAAAGAATTTCACTTCAAGAACTCCATTATGGAATGTACCTCCCACATATGGGCATATAGTTATATTGAGTCTTGGTTTATTATAGCTCAGTACCATTCAAGTTTATTTTGGAAACCATTTATGGCTCCAAGCCTGTGTTACTAGATATCCCTGATTACAAACCCTGATTCAGAGTAAATAATAACGGTTATTTTATAGAAAAGAACGAGAGCACAATTATTTTATAGACAAAAACAAAACTTCTGTCATTTCCTTGAATACTAAGAGAAACCACGAGTCCAGTTTAGCAAAGTTGCAGGATCCAAGACAATAAACAAACTGAGCTTTATTTCTTGTTACGATAGAATTAAGTAATTGCATATGGAAATTGAAATAAAGCCAATAATGTTTCCAAAAACATCAAAAGATATGAAGTAATTATAGGAAAATATATGCCAGATTTATATGTTGAAACCTGTAACATCAATGAGAGAAAGAACTCAAAATAAATGGAGAGCTATACTATATTTATAAATTGAAAGATTTAATACTGTTCAGATGTCATTTCTCCCAAAATTCATCTAGGAATTCACTGTGAGCCCAATAAAATTTCCAGCAGGACTCTTACAGATCTGGTCAATTGATTAAAAATGTATGTGGAAGTGCGTGCAATGGACCAAAGTTCTGAAAAAGAATTACATAACTAAGACCCCATGACCGGAGTTCAAAATTAACACTTAAATAGCCTACCTTATTGATTACTATAGCTTATCATAAGAATAAGCATATGGATAAATTAGAGAAATAGGCCTACACATACGTGATGAATTAATTTGACAAAGGTGCCAAAGTAATTTAACAACAAAGGGTAATATTTTCAACAAACTGGACCTGATGGGCACCATATTTTAAAAAATGAAAAATCTTATGCCTAAATCTAATGCCAAACATATATACAAGTTGAAATAAAACATTGGAGAAATATAATGTAGCAGGGAAAGAATTCTTAAGACATAAAACAAGTGAAACATAACTTTTTAAAAAAGAGATGTACTTTAAATAAATATTTGGCTCTTCAATAAGATGTCATTATGAAGATAAATTATTTTCTTTTTTTTTAAGATTTTATTTATTTATTTCACAGGGAGAGACACAGCGAGAGAGGGAACACAAGCAGGGGGAGTGGGAGAGGGAGAAGCAGGCTCCCGGCTGAACAGGGAGCCCGACACAGGGCTGGATCCCAGGATCCTGCGATCATGACCTGAGCTGAAGGCAGACGCTTAATGGCTGAGCCACCCAGGCACCCTGAAGATAAATTATTTTCAAAACTCCTAATAAAGAATCAATTGCTATATACTTGGGAGAATATATTTGCAAATGCTTATCTCTAAAAGATTTATACCCAGAGTTTATGAAGGATTCTTACACTCATTCATAAGGGGGGAAATAAAGCCAACTAAAAAATTGTTAAAGAGTTGAACAGATGCTTTAGCAAGGATGAGATATGAATGGAAAATAGATGAAAAATACTCTTAATTATTCATTAGGAAAATGCAAATTGAAAACAGAGATACCACCACTCATTGACTAGAATGGCTAAAAGTAAAGACAAAAAAAAAGAAAAAAAAATGAAGTCTTCAGAAGGTTGAAAGTCACCTTTGACCCTTATATAGTCCTGATTAGAATAAAGGATGATAGAGACTTTGGAAAATATTTGGTGATTTCTTATAAAGTGTACCATAAGTTTGCCATGCAACCTGTCCTCCTCATTTCTAGGTAGTTACTAAAGATAAAAGACCTAAACACCACTGCTCATAGCAGCCTTCTTTATAACTATGTAAACCTGTAATCACCTGAAAGTGTGTCTGATGGTGACCGGATAAATTAGAATTTATCCATAATGGATTATTATCACCCTAAAAAGAATAAAAAAGGCATATATACACAACAAGGACGGATCCAAAAATCATGAAACTAAGTCAGACACAAAAAGGCAACTATTGGGTAAAAGGTTGAAGAGAACAGAAAACTTACATAAACGTCTCAAATTATTTCTCAACTATAAATTATACGAAAATAGGAAGTTTACAGTGAAAAAGCTTGCTGGACAACACTTAAACAAATTATTAGTATTAACATCACCAATAATAGGACACACTGACATCACACATCATAGTCCTTATGTCATGCATTGGGGACATGGCTTTACTGCTTCGTATTCCTATTAGCCAAATTATGTAGCTTTGCCACTCAAAGTAATTTATCAGCATGACTTAAAAAGCTCAAGGTCTGAAGGTAAATACCTCTGAGTGGGTAAGAGAGCAGTTGAAGTCTATTGCTTTTATATCGCTTATTTTCTATTTTATCATTTTCTTATTTTTTATTTTACTGCACATATTTTGAAATGTATCCCAAAATAGAGAAAAATCAAAGAAAGTTGAAAGGGAATACAGCCTTGTATCTGGGTTTGTAAAATTTTTATTATGCCAAACATGTGCTTTTTTTCCATTTACTATAATTATATTTTCAAGAAATTAGAAAAACAAGCAGATTCAATTGATTTCTTATTTTTAAATTTTTTTGGTTCACTTTATGTGTGTTGCCATCATTCATTTTTGTTTTAATTAAGACTTTTTTAGATCAGTTGAAGGTTCACAGCAAATTGAGAGTGGAGATACAGAGACTTTCTATATACTGTCTGCCCCCACACTTGCATAGCCTTCCCCAATATAAATATCTCCCATCAGGTGGTACTTTGTTAAAACTGATGATCTCACTTAAATACATCATAACCACACAAGGTCCATAGTTTATATTATGGTTCATTGTTGGTGTTTTTATCTCCTTAAATTATTGATTCATTTGTTTCAGTCTCTCTAGTATAATAAAGCATTTAGAGCTATAAATGTTTCTTTATGTTCAGCATTTCCATATCAAATGTGATTTATGTAGTGTAATCCTCTTATTTGACCTTTTTTAAAAGTCAGTAATTGCAGCTTGGATAATCTAGACATGGGGATGATCTATGAGAGTGTTTTGTTTAACATTTACTCAAATTGTTTCATTTAAATGGGTTTTTCTCACTAAATTCCAATTTTACTGTATTGAGAGAATTTATATATAGTCAATTCATCTTTGCTTTTCTTAGTTTCTCATAGCCAGAGAATAAGAGATGTATCAACATGATGTATGTTGTATTAAAGCTTTGTGGAGGGCGGTGTGTGTGAGAGAGAGGGAATACACATATAGGCATATATACACTTTATATTAACTTAATGAAATACATTATTTACATGTTCTATACCCTTTTTTTATTTGCATCCTTTCTCAAATGAGTGAGACTGTGGTCCTAAAGTCTCCCAATATTAATACATTTTATTTTTAATAAATGATAGAGTTCATACATTTCATATAGTATTAGCTATCAAAACAGTTATAACATTTTTCATCTCTCTTTCTCTCTATATATATCAAAATCTCCATTTTTTCCCCCAGCTCTCCATTTTTATTAATAGAAACGTTTTGTTTTGTTTTTTCTACTTACATGTGCTAATAATTTGTTCTTTCTTCCTTGATGGGAGAGACAGCGATCTACCATCAGAGATTTAGAAACAATTTCCCGCTGTCCCTTGCTGGAGTGAGGAGATAGGGATAAAATGTAAAGTAAAACATTAATTTACGGCTATAGTATCTTTCTCGAAATGTCAACTTCATATATTTTCATTTCCCACAGAGAAGCAAATTCTGATATCACAATTATGCAAAATGGGAGAAATCAAGAGGGTTCAGACCCTTTTAATGGACTTCTCCAATCTGAGGGTCTTTTAGATAAAGCAGTGATATACAGGGTTTGCACAAAATATTTCTAGTTTTATAGTAATATCCATATGATATACCTTCAAAAATCCTGTAAGTGTAGATCAAAGAGAATAACTATCCCTACTACTTTGAGGGACATTGAAATACTGAGCTTCCAAAGAAACTATGAAAATTTACATTTCAAATAGCATTATATAGTAGCCAATTGATTTTGATACTTGAAACAATATCAAGACGGGATTAAAGCAAGAGTATGTCCAAAACACTTCAAACATATTTTTCATCTTAAACTCATTGCATTAAATGGAATAACCTAGTTTGCACTTGCTTCACAGATACAGAAGTAATTTCTGAATACTGCTGGTTCCATAACAGGATATGTCTAAGAGTCCCATTGCATTTTAAGTTCAATAATTTATTTTTTGACAGAAAATGAAATTTACAGTATTTTTTTGACTTTTGACTTTCATTATCAGTCATTGGGATTTATTAAAAATTCCAAACCTGTAAATTGTGCTTGTGGAGAAAATGTGTAAGTTACACACTTTTCATTCCAAGCTTAATTAAAATCATGTTTTCTAGTAGACTGATCATTAGAGATGTATTTATCATACAAAATACCATAACATGATAAAATAAAATTAAAAAAAAGAAACCTTAGGTAATTTTGGTTCCTGAATCAGCCCTTCTCCTATAGATTTTACTGTTGGGAAGTCATTTTCTCATTGAAATAATTATTTTTCTATATTCTTACCACATTTATTGGGAAAAATTAAGTCCGTTTTACAATATTTCAAAATTCCTTAGATTAATGTTTAAATATTAAAAAAAATAAAGCATATTTGGTTAGTAAAACCAACTAAATTTTACATTTGCATGATAATTCTTCATATGTTCTCTTTTCAAACCTAGTATTAATCAATCTTTTGCAGTAACACAGCTAGGAGTTTTAAGTATAAAGAACAAATTTATGACTTAAATGATCACTCCAGCTACAGTATAGAAAGAAAATGGATTTTAAATCCATTTTTCCTGAACAAAGAACTCAGCTACACATAGCAAGATAAAATGCCTTTTATTATAAAATATCTCTTCCAAATTGAGCATAGACTGTTTCTATATTCCATTTATTATATATGTCTTGTATATTTTACATAGACAATTTTACAGGATAGAGAATATATGCTCTATTATCCTCTCTGTACTATTTTCAATACGTTTTCAATAAGTCCTCCTATAGCCTTCTAATTTTCCAAATGAACAATTTCATTAAAGAGTGAACTCAGGACAATTTTTTTTATGTATAATCTCATTTGCTTGCCTCTGGCAGGCCTCAATCCAATATTACTGAAGCTAGTCCATCAGAAGTACACATTTAAACACTGGGAAACAGCGAAGGAAGTCACTGTCAACATTTATAATTCTCAAAATGCATGCAAAATAATCTAATATATCTTTACACATACTATTATTTTTGTGCTTACTTTATACCACGTTCTAAACCAAACACTTAATTTATATGCATTCATTTTAGCAATTCTCAAGCTTTTTAATCTGAGAACCTCTTTATCTTCTTTTAAAGAGTTCTTTTATGGAACACCCCCAAAATTTTATATTTCATATAGACTATATTTATCAATATTTCCCATATCAGATATTCAAAGTGAGAAATACTTAAAATATTTATTTGTTCATTAATTTAAAGGCAAACACATTAGATGTTAACATCAATAACACTTTTATGAAAAGAATACTTGTCAAAACTAAAAATAATACTTTATAAAATGCATTTATTTGTATTAAAATTTTTTATATGTAAATTCATTTATTGTAAGTTTAGTTAATGTGCAATATTACATTAGATTCAGGTGTACATGATTCAAACTTTATATACATTATGCAGTGCTCATCATAATAAGTGTAGCTACTTTCTCTCACACAGATATTACAGATTATTGACTATTATCCATGCCGTAGTTTTTATTCCCGTGACTTATTTTAAAACTGGAAAATGTACCTCTTAATCCTCTTCAGCTATTTCATCCATCCCACCACTCTGGCAACCACCAGTTTTCTGTATTTGAATCTATTTTGGTTTTGTTTTGTTTATTTGTTTTTTAAATTCCACATAAAACTGAAATACAGTATTTGTCTTTCTCTCTCTCTGACTTGTTTCACCTAGCTTAATGCCCTCTGAGTCCATCCATGTTGTCACATATGGAAGATTTCATTGTTTTTTTTATAGCTGAGTAATATTCATTTATATATTCCATTATATATCTCACGTGTATCATACATATGATATACACAATATATCACCTCTTCTTTATTCACCATCTATTGACAGATGCTTTGATTCCTTCCATATTTTGGCTATTGTAAATAATGCTGTAATCAACATAGAGGTACATATATCTTTTTAAAGTAATGTTTTTGTTTCCTCGGGTTAATTCCCAGAAGTAGAATTGCTGAATCATATGGTATTTATCTTATTTCTACTGTAATCTTTATTATGGCCTTCCTTTTAACTTTGGACTTTGTTCTTCTTTTTCTGGTTCTTTAAGTGTAAGGTTAGATAGTTTATTTCAGATTTCTCATTTCTTGAGGTAGGCCTGTATCATTACAAACGTCCTTCTTAGAATTGCTTTTGCTATTTTATTGTAATTCTTTTCTGTTCCTTTCTTCTGTTGCTTTCTTCCCTTGTGGTTTGATTTTCATTAGGGTTATGTTTAGAATTCATTTCATATATATATATATATATATATATATATATATATATATATATATATATAGTGTGTGTGTGTGTGTTTACCATAGTTTATACTTTTGGGATACCGTGAACTTCACACATAGCATTTTATATGTATAACAGTTTAAATTGATAGTAACTTAATTTTGAACACATTCCAAAGCTTTGTAATTTTACCCCCCTAACCATATTTTATATTTTGATGAAGCATTTTACATCTTCTTATTTTCCATGTCTCTTAACTAATTATTGATTTTTAAAATATTCAATTGTTTTTATTTGACTATAGTTGACACACAATATTACATTAGCAATTATTATGTTTTTAAATAATTTTACTACTCCTGTCTTTTCATACTTTATAAGTGGTTGGTCTACTGCCTTTATTATTTACTTTTCCAGTGATATTTTTATTTTCGTATGATTTCTTATTTATAAGTTCTTGTCATTTTTAGCTTAGAGAAATCTGTGTAACATTTCTCGTTAAGGCTGGTTTAGTGGTGATGAACTCCTTTAGCTTTTGCTTATCTGCAAAAGTCTTTATCTTCTTCAGTTGTGAATGATAATCTTGCCAGATAGAGAATTCTTGGTTAGTGGGGTGTTTTGTTTTGTTTTTGGGGTATTTTTTTTCCTCTCAGCATTTAGTATGTCATGCTACTCCCTTCTGCCCTGTAAAGTTCCTGCAGAAAAATATCCCGTTAGCCTTATGGGGTTTCCCTTTTATGTAATACGTGGCTTTTTTCTTGCTCTTTTAAAATTCTCTCTTTATCCTTTTACCCTTTTAACCATAATGTGTCTTGGCATTTTTCTCTGGGCTCATTTTGTTTGTTAACTCTCGGGGATTCCTGGAACTGGATTTCTGTTTCCTTCCCCAGATTGGGGAAGTTTCTAGCCATAATTTCTTCAAATAATTCTCTGCCCCTTTCTCTTCTCCTTCAGGGACTCATATATTGTGAATGTTACTCTGATTGATGTCCCTGAGGTCCCCTTAAGGGATCTGTACTTCTTTCAATTCCTGTTTTACTGCTTTTTCTGGATGTGCCCCATTGCTTTGTCTTCTAGCTCACGGATTGATGCTGCGATTCCATTCACTCTGCTGTTGAATCTCTCTAGGATGTTTTTTAATTCAGTTATAACTCCTATTTGGTACTTCGTATATTTTCTATCTCTTTGTTAAAATTTTCACTGTGTTCATCCATTCTTCTCCCAAGATTGGTGAGCACTTTTTTTTTCTTTACCATTATTTTGAACTCTGTCAGGTAGGTTGCTCGTCTCCTTTCCATGAGGATGGTTTTCTTGGGATATGCCTTGTTCTTTCTGTTTGGAACGTATTCCTCTATCTTCCCTTCTTGTCTGTCTCTTTGTGTTTGCTTATACGTATTTGGCAAAGTGGCTACCTCACTCAGTCTCAAAGGAGTGGTCTTGTTTAGGATCTGTCCCATGTGGCCCAGAAGCGCATTATGCCTTGGCCACTAGCCGGGAACTCTGTTTGTCCCTCATGGGGGCCATGTGTGCACCTGGCTGAGATAGGGGCCTGACAGCGGCACAGGGAGGTCAGGGCTTGGGGCATTCACCCAGCCTGGTTGTGGCTCAGCTATTCCGGGAGTGTGGGGTTGGAGATGCTTGCCCATCCCAGTGTGGCTGTCTCTGTGTGGATTGGGTGAGGGTCAGTATGCTTGCCTGCCCTGGTTATAGAGCAGCTGCTACTTGGGGATGGTGCAGTTCAGGGTGTTTCCTGAGCTGGTTGCTGCTTCCCTGTTGTGCAAGGAGGACAGGGCTCAAGATACTTGTCCCTCCTTATTGCAACCCATCCTTGTGCCCCCCCCCCAAGGCCCGTTACAGCTCAGCTGCAACAAGGGATTGGCAGGGCTCTGGGCACTCACCAGCCATAGTTCTCCTGTGTTCAGGGTGCTTGCCTGACCCAGTTATGGCTTGGCCGCGGCATAGTGATAGTGGGGGTTTGAGGCACTCCCCCAGGCCTATGGTGGCCAGACCACTGTGTGGGCTGTGCCAGGCTCAGGACACCCACTCAGGCTAATTATACCTCAGCTGCTGAACAAAGATGACCAGGCTCAGGACGCTTGATTGTCCTCATTGCAGCTGGGTCTCTGCTCAGGTTGCCAGCATGTGAGGTGCTCATCCAGGCCGATTACAGGACAGCGTAGGCAGGACCTGTCCTAGGGTACTAGCAGGCTAAAGGCCAGGCACCAAAAATGCCCCATGTTGTTTCTGTCACCAGCAAGTTGGGATGAGCTGGCAGAGATGGCATCATATCCGTGCATAAAACCCCTGCAGGCTCCTGCCTCTGTCAGTCAAATTAGTCAGTGGGTCTCTCTGCTTCATGCTCTAGGCACTTTTCAATCTGTTGTTTTTATGCCGGATCTTCAGACAAGTGCTTTGGTGCTCAAAGCCCTTTGATAAAGTGAGATCTCTAGTCGCTATAGTTCTATGGTGTTCCTAGTGTTAATTTTCAAAATCAGGCATTTTGGGAGCTTGCCTTTCTGATGCCAGCCCCCAGGGTCAGGGTGCCTGGTGTGGGGCAAAATCCCGTCACTCCTCGAGGGAGTGTTCTGTGTCTTGGGGATTCCTCCCACCGGTGGGGTCACCCTGTCTGCTATGAGTTCCAGGTGGAACCAGGTATCTGCCTCTCCTACCCTTAGTGATGCCTCTTGTGTTATGGAGGCACCGTTGATGCAGTTCTCAGGTCCTTTTCAGAGGCAAATTATTCCATATGTAGCTGTAAGTGTGCTGTGTCTGTGAGAGGAGATGAGTTCGGGGTCCTCCACCCTGTCATCCTAAATCCTTGCTCCTAGATAAAATGTTAGATACTAAAACACTGTCAAGCTCACAGCAATGGCTACAAGCTTTCCAAGTTGAACTTTCTCTGGAAGCTCACATTTTATATGCAGTAACAAATGTTACCAATTGTTTGTTGTGAAATAAAGTGTTTATTTTTGAGAAACTATCAAGCAATATCCAAACCTGATTAACCAGTTTTTTTCTGCCAGTTTTTCCTTCCACCAAAAAAAAAAAACAACATAGTTTAGCTTGCAACTCAAACAACCATGTAAAAGTTTCTCCTGGATGAGTAGTTGGTAAACTACAGCCCCAGCAAACCTAATCTGGCCTGCCACGTGCCTTTGTAAACATAGTTTCATTGGTTTCATGCTCACTTATTAATTTACTACCTAATTTCCTGCCTTCATGCTCTAGTGGCAAACAAAGGTAACTAGCTGTCACAGAGACTACATTTCCTACAAAGGCTAAAACACTTAGTATCTGTCCCCTTAAGGAAACAAAAGTTTGGGGCACCTACTAGCTCAGTCCTTAAGCGTCTGCCTTTGGCTCAGGTCATGATCCCAGGGTCCTGGGATCGAGCCCCACATCGGGCTCCCTGCTCAGCGGGAAGCCTGCTTCTCCCTCTCCCACTCCCCCTGCTTGTGTTCCCTCTCTCGCTGTGTCTCTGTCAAATAAATAAAAAAACTTAAAAAAAAAAGAAGAAAAGAAACAAAAGTTTATCAATCTCTGTTCCAGGCAACCGTGACTTTGCTTTGCTGCAGAAATATATACATGTCTCCCAGTTGTCACACAGAATATTAAAAATAAATGTACTCAGGAGTCAAAATTTAATAAAATCCTCAGTTTTTACTGCTTTATTATAAACATTAAGCAAAATTGGCATAGATTATCATGATTTTTAGGGTTTTTTTTAATTTTACTGTATTTATGGGTCTATGTGATGACCAGCGGAGGATAAGATGACTTCAAGTACAGGTTGTGTACAAAAAGTGGCCGTTTATGTGGTATGGTGCAAGCCACAAATGTCAACATAGAAGAAAGGGCAAATGTAGTAATATTATTTCCCTATTTCATAGATATGGATGCTGAGCTACAGAAACTTAAAATAAATGTTCTAAGGACAAAAATCTAGAAAGTGATAGAGTTGGGATTTGAAATCAATGCATTTAAATTGAGAGCAAGTTTCCTTAAAACGCAGGTTTCCAGGGAAAGGGCTTTTGTGACCTTGATTAAAAAATAGTTCTGTGACCCTGTCTCAGCATTTTTTCCCGAAGTACACATTTTCATCTCCAACCAGGTTTTTCTATTTATTTTTTTCTTCGGTAAATTATTTCCCTAAAATTATTCACAAACAAGCATTAAAATGGAACCCATACATGGAATTGTCATCTTTGCAAGTTTTTACTAATGTAAACACAAACCCTAACAATCACAGCTTTAAAACGAATCTATCCTTCTTCATTTGTGCAAATTTGAGCAAATTATTTTACTTGTATGAATCTGTTTACTTATATTAAGCAGTGATATTAAAGAGGTGGAAAGATTAGCTGAGACATTATATATAATTTATCATGGTGGTAAGCAGAGTGATAGTAAATATTCTTTGGGTATTCTAAAGATATCATTAATCCTTTCGTTTCCATGATTTTTTTTTTTTACCTTCTCCTGCAAAGAATCTCAATAGATGTCATATTATATTTTTTAAATTAATATTTAAAAGTTCATTGTTAATCTGTGGTATTTTGGAATAAATTTAATTGACTCACTAATCTTTACTCCCTAGAATCCTTTAATTTTATAGACTGGCCAAAACTTCTAAAACTTCCTTTATGACTATTCCATTGTGACATTTAAGCATATTAATCAGTTAAATATATGACACTAGGCTTAGTTGTAATCATTATAAAGATGCCTATGGACTTTATGATTGAGCAAAATTTAAAAGGAATCTCAGATAAAGCAAGACTTGTAGAAATATAATAATTTCATGAAATCCCTCTATGCACATGTATATATTTTGGGTATAGATATTTATAAAGCATTAAGATTAGGATGATGCTAAAGTAACTCCTTTGTACATTACAATGGTGAAAGGAAAAAATCAGCATGCAATCACTGATAGTGACATCTGTGTGTATGTGGAGAAAGAGATTCTTTTTTTTGGAGAGATTCTTATGTGCAAAATACTCAGAATAAAATAATTTCATAGTCTAAGCAAGAATTTTAATCATAACTTTATATTCCAATGAAGTAAAAATTATAAATTGACTTCAAATCTTGTATCCTTTTTTTCTAATTTTTTTAAATTAATAATCCCACTGTAGCTCATTAAGTTTAGGAAAAAAAATGTGCGTTTTTGTGTAACTGTCTCTGTGTCCATGTGTGTGTTTAATACTATCACCAATATTATCATATCGGTGTTGAAATGAATATTTCCTTAGTGGTGATTGTCAGAATAAAGGACTTCTTAAAAGAAGGGCTTCTCTTTCCCAAGTTGTTTTCTCAATCAACTGAGTTGCAATTAACACAGCAGCAGGACAGAGTAGCTGAAGGCTCTTTTTAACCAGATACTTATACCTCTAAATTCAGCTGTAGCTCTAGACTTCATTTTGTAGGTGGAGGCTGGGTTAATTGCTTTTAATTAGTTGCCTAATTATCCTAACTAGGACCATATTTGTCTATGTCTTACTTGTACCAGGGACATAAAAACCTCAAGGCAAAATTTCTTTGACCATGTTATTTCTCTCTGCAATCTTTTACCTTTTCATATACTAACTGGTTGCTGCACACTGCCCTCATGACCCTCTTTGGGACGAAAGAATACGGAGACCCCTCACCAGTGTGATGTCCACTGCCTTTTCCCTTTACATTAGAAGGATATCTTTGTTTTTCAAGTACATGGCCCCTGCCAGGAAAGTTATTTCTTGTGAAAGTGTCTGCTCCTTACCTCTTCTCAGTGAGGTTCCTTTTGATCACTCTATTTAATGTTGATACCACCCACCAACCTGCTTCCTCTTTACTTTTTCACCCAAAGTTTACAAAGCAGTGAGCCTCCTCTATTAAGCTTTAATTTTATTTATTAAGTATTGTAGTTTTATTATCTATCTCATTTGAAGTCAAGGATTTTCTTCTTGTATTATTCATGGCTGTATGATAAGATCATTGAAAATTCCATGGCATATATAGGATTCTATAAAATGTAAGTGGATTTTTGAATAAGTCATCCCATATAGATTATTTAGATCACAATGCTGTTATTTTACATGATCAATTTGTGGGTATAATAAAAGACCTCTGACTACAGGAGAGCCAAGTGACCAGACTAGAAATTATACTTGCAATTTACACCTTATCAGTTGTTCCCATAGAGCTTACACCAACTGTCAAAAGTTAGAGAAAACAAAACAAAACAAAAAAACGTGTGGAGCTTTATATCACTAGTCTCACTACTACACATTTAAAATTACAGAAGTTGCTTATTTTCTACTGTGTTATATATTTTTTGATAACTCCAAAGGCAGCAACTAACAGGACTTTATTTTTTTTAATAAATAAAGCAATAAAATGGAATATGAAGTAAGACATGTCCATTTTTTAAGAGGTCACTGATCCTTGTTATCTTTTGACAGGCATTTAAATATAGAAGGCAAAAGAGTTTCCATTGAAAGGAGAGTTTTAGAAGCACTTTCTTATGTACATTTAAAGAAGATGGTCAGGATAAGCTTTTGTTGCCCTTTCCTGAGGAGACAGGTCCAAAAAAGTATTACTAAGACCTATATATAAGAGTTCACTGCCTATTTTTAAGGTGTTCTGTGGTTTCAGATCTTACACTTAAATTTTTAAGGCTTTTTGAGTTTATTTTTGTGTATGGTGCAAGAATGTGGTGCAGTTGCATTCTTTTGCATGTTAGCTGTCCAGTTTTTCCATACCATTACTGAAGAGATTCTCTTTTCCAACACATATTCTTTCCTATGTTGGTGTAGATTAATTGACCATATAAGCAGGACTTTGTTTCTGTACTCTATCACATCGATGTTTGTGGTTTTTTTGTGCCAGTACCATACTGTTTTGATTACTACATCTCTGTAGTATAGTTTGAGATCTGGATGTGTGATACCTTTAGCTTTGTTTTTCATCCAGATTGGTTTCTCTACTTGGGGTCTGTGATTCCACACAAATTCTAGAATTATTTATTCTAGCTCTGTAAAAAATACTATTGGTATTTTGATATGGATTATGTTGAATGTGTAGATTGCTTCAAGGAGTATGGACATATTAATAACATTAATTCTCCCAATCTGTGCATGGAATATTTTTCCATTTGTTTGTGTTGTGTTTAGTTTCTTTCATCAGTGCCTTAAAATTTTTAGAGTATAGGTTTTGCATCTCTTTGGTTAAATGTATTCCTAGGTATTTTACTCTTATTGATGTAATTATAAATGGGATTATTTTCTTAATCTCTGTCTCTGCTGGCTCATTATTAGTATATCGAAGTACCGCAGATTTTTATATATAAATTTTGTATTCTGCACCCTTAATTCATTTATCAGTTTTAATTGTTTTTATTTTTTGGTAGAGTCTTTATAGTTCTTTGTATATAATGTCATGTTGTCTGCAAATAAGGATAGTTTTATTTCTTCCTTACCAATTTAAATGCCTTTTATCTCTGTTTCTTGTCTAATTACTGTGGCTAGATCTTCCAATACCATGTTGAATAACGGTGTTTAGACTGGCATTCTGGGCTGCCTGGGTGGCACAGTTGATTAAACTTCCAACTCTTGGCTTCAGCTAAGGTCGTGAGATGGAGCCCACATTGGGCTCCATGCTCAGTGTGGAGTCTGCATGAGAAATTCTCCCTCTCCCTGTGCCCTCCTCCCCACATGCTTGCTTGCTCTCTCTCTCAAATAAATAAATAAATCATACAGAAAAGAAATGATATTCTTCTCTTGTTCCCAATCTTACAGGAGAGAAGTTTTCAGGTTTACATCATTCACTATCATGTTACCTGTGTGTCTATCGCATATGGCCTTTATTATGCTGAGCTATATTTTGTCTGTACCTACTTACTTGAGGATTTGTATCATGAATGGATATTGAATTTGGTCAAATGCCTTCCATGCACCTATTGAGAAATATCATATGATTTTTAACCTTTGTGTTGTTAATGTGGTTTATCACATTGGTGATTTGCAGATATTGAATCATATTCACATCCCTGGAAGAAATTGCACTTGGTTGTGGGGAATAAGCCATTAAATATATTATTGGATTCAGTTTTCTAATACGTTGTGAATTTTTGCTTTATGTTCATCAGGGATATAGGCCTATAATACTTTTTTTTTTTTTTTTTTTTTTTTTTTGGAGTGTGTTCATCTGGTTTTGGCATTAGGGTAATGCTGGCTTCATAGAATTAATTGGAGATGTTCCTGACTTTTGTGTCTGGTTTTTGCGTCTCTTTGGGTTTATCTTGTTTGGAACTCTGTGCTTCCTCCACCTGAATGTCTGTTTTCTTTCTCAGGCTAGGAGAGTTTCCAGGTATTAATTCTTCCAATATATTTTCTGTTCTCTTCTCCTTCTTGGACCCCTATTATATGAATAGTTGCGTGCGTCATGTTGTCCCAGGTGTCCCTTATCCTAGTCTCATTTTTAAAATTCTTTTCTCTTTCTTGTTCAGTATGGATGATTTCTGTCTTCCAGATCACTGACCTATTATTCTACCTCCTGTTTCTACCTGTTGATTTCCTCTAGTGTATTTTTCTCTTTTTTTTTTTTTTTTGGTCTGATTCTTTTTATTTTCTATCTCTTTGTTGAAGTTCTCACTGAATTCATCCACACTCTTCCCCAGCATTGGTGAGGATATTTATGATATTAATTTAAACTCTTTTTCAGGTAGATTGCTTATCTTTCACTTGGTTCTTTTTCTGAAGTTTTGTCTTTACCTTTTGGTCAGAACATAATCCTTTGGTCATTTTGTCCGATTGCTTTTTCTCAATATATTAGGTAAGTCATCTACTTTTCCTAGTCTTGAAGGTAGCGGTCCTATGTTAAGGGCACCCTGTGGGGCGCAGTATTACAATCACTCATTTTCATCAGAACCAGGTACTCCAGAGGTGTCCCATATGTGGGCTGCATGTTCCCTCCTGTTTTTCTGGGCCATGACTGCCTCAGGCACACTGTGGATTGGGCTTTCTCCAGGTCAGCTGGTTGAGGGGCTCAGGTTTAACTGCTGTGGGTATACTGATAGGTGGAGTTAGCCCCTGGTGTGACTGGTGGCAATGTCTAGTCATGACTGTTGCTGTCTTGCTGATTGGAAGAGCTGGTCTTTCCATCTTCCTGGACAAGTAGTTGCTTTGCCAAGGTGCTGCTCCTAATCAAGGCTGCCCACTGAGTGTCACAGGGTGGGAGTCACTTTGGAGGGGTGCCAGGTGTGCAGCTTTGGTGGGCAGGTCTGTATGAAAATACTGGGGAGCCGTGAGGGGTGCTACCAAGGTAGACGGAGAGTTTCAGAAATAGACCACCAGTGTTAGGCCAGGTAGACTGAACGAAGGCAAGAGAAATGGCTCTCATCAAATTTTTTGTTACTGGAAAAGTACCTACAGATCCTGTTTTTGCACCATATGCCCTAAAATTAATCAAAAGGCTTCATATATGATCCAGTGCTTTTCAAACTGCTGTCTCTGTGCTGGGTTTAAGAGCAAGTTAGATTGTGTGCAGGTCCTTGGAGAGTGGAGTCTCAGTTTCTTATAGTCCTCTGGGTATCTTATAGATATGTTCCACTGATTTTCAAAGACAGATGTTATGAGGGCTCATTTTCCCATGCATGACCCCAGGGTGGGGCTCTCTGATGTGGGGCTGGAGCCCCTCACTCCTCAGGGGTGTTTTCTGTGCCTTCGATATCTCTCCCACTTGTGTGTTGCAGCACCGATGTCTCCGCCCCTTTCCCTCCTCAGTGTAGCTTTAAAAAGAATATCCTGAGGTTCTAGAGGGAGGGGGTGGGGGGATGGGGTAGCCTGGTGATGGGTATTAAAGAGGGCACGTTCTGCAGGGAGCACTCGGTGTTATGTAGTTGTAGATCTGGTGTGTACATGGGATGAGGTGAGCTCAGGATCTTTCTACTCCACCATCTTCCCCTCCTCCAGCCCTAATACATGTCTCACTTCATTTCTTACCATTGTACCCCTTCCTTTACTCTTCCTCAGCCACATCAGTCTTTGTTTGGAAGCTCTGCTAAATACACTCTGATGTGAGAGCCTTTTTACTGGCTGTTTGCACAATGACATTCTCTTGCTTCCAGATATGCACAGAGATCTCTTTTCTACTCCTTCACATCACTGCTCAATACCACTTTATCAGTGAAGGTTTTCAAAGCCATCACACATAAAACTGTAAACCCTCAGTGCCTGCCCTTCAAAACTATCTTTTCATTTTCTTCCCCCATAGCATTAAAAGAGATGGTAAAATGTATTCAATTGAGATGTGCAGGGTTTTTTATTTCTTCACCAGCTAGAATGTAAACTATAAGAGGGCAGGTATGTTTGTCTGCTTTTTTTTTTTTCCCATCATTTCCTGGTGCTAAAGATATAGTGAGCACTCAAAATTTGTTGAATTAACCAATATCTAGTCATTTATATTTATATTGTTATACAAAACTTATGGAACATTTATAAAAAGTCAGCATATATTAAGACCATAGAGAAAATTTATTGTCAAAAATAGGAATAATAAGTACCATATTCTCTGATTATGATGTAAACAATTTTTTAAGTAAGAAAACAAATGAAATTCCACACTGCAGGGAATTTAAGAGTATCCTTTCTTTTTTTGTTTTTTTTTTATTAATTTTAATTTATTATGTTAGTCACCATACATTACATACAGTTTTTGATGTAGTGTTCCACGATTCATTGTTTGTGCATAACACCCAGTGCTCCACGCAGAACGTGCCCTCCTTAATACCCATCACCAGGCTAACCCATCCCCCCACCCCCTCCCCTCTAGAACCCTCAGTTTGTTTCTCAGAGTCCATCATCTCTCATGGTTCATCTCCCCCTCCGATTCCCCCCCTTCATTCTTCCCTTCCTACTATCTTCTTTTCCCACCCCCCACTACTCCAGCAACCCTCAGTTTGTTTCCTGAGATTAAGTGTCTTGGTAGCTCGCCGTGATCCTATAGTGGTTAGTAGTCTGCATTGTGAATGTAAGAGTATCCTAAGTAACTGTTCACAAGGACACAATTAAAAGTGAAATAATGACAATAAAAAAATCACTTCAGGATGTAAATATTGTTAAGCATTAAAGTCTATATGTTTGAAGAATGAACAGTCTAATAAATATAAAAATAGAAATGAATCATTTTATTAAGAAATAACAAATAAATAAAAGAATGCCTTTTTGAAAAATATAATTAAAGATAAGTAATGAGCTTCCCAAAGCAAGAAAAACAGAGAGGAAAATATACAAAATTTAGAAATTGTATATGGAATAAAACAAATAGAAAATTGTAAATGGCTAAAAAATATTTTAATCAGATTTTGAAACTTCTATACAATTGATGAATTTTAGAAACATTAAATGGCTGTCATTCTCAAACACGAACTCTCAATAGGCCAATAATTATAAAATAATTGTAAAAGTTATCAAAATCTAAGTACCTGATAAAGATAATGCCCAGAAAATTTTATAGTTTAATTACCTAATCTAAAAAGAACAAATTGGTCTAATACTATTTAAACTTTTCCAGAGAAAAGATAAAGTTTCTAAAACAGTTTTACAAAACCAGTGTTAGACTAATTTATAATTGGAGTTAGAGGGGAATTAAAAAAATATTGGATAAGTTTTCTATAAGGTATGGTCTTGTTGAACAAGAATAAATGTGATTAGAAATTCCTGTATTCAACATGCATAAAATATTTTTCAAGGCCAAAATACTACCAACTATATCAAAATAAAAATGACTAAAGAAAAAAATGTAACATATGCAATAGAACATTAATATAACAAGAACATTCAAAGAGAAGATATCTAATAGAATCCCATTTACTGGTAAAATCAGGTAAATATATTGAAACTATATAGGTAAATGTGTAGCCAAAGATGTCTACAAGAATATTCACAGCAGTGATTTATAAGAACTAATAACTATAAATAGACCAAATGTCCATCAATAATTGAATAAATACTAGTGGTATGCTTTTACAATATAATCTACAAGAAATAAAAATTATAGCCAGTTCTAATAGCATGAATAAATTTCTCAAATATAAGAAAATATGATTCCATCTGTATAAAGTTAAAATTTGGCAATAAAAATTTATTGTGTTAGAAGTCAGGATGGGGTTAACCAGGTGATGGAGTGTTTGGGTTAGTAGCTAAGGTCGTTCTGGATTGCTGGCTATTTTTTATTTATTTATTTATTTTTAATTTCTTTGGTTGCACAAATATATCCACTTCTAAATTTATATCAAGCTGAGGTTCACTTTTTTAAACATGTGCGTTATAGCAATAAAACATTCTAAACATATTCACAGGGTAAATAAATATCTCCAAGGATATATAAGAAACTGATCAAAGGGAGTTTGCTAAGTAATTTAAGTGGAAGAAGAAATGCAGGGATATTTTGATTGCATAAATTTCTTTTTAAAATTATAAGCCTGCAACCTTTAATCAGTTTCCTTGCACAGATAATCACATTGTTGTTTAAAAGTTTGAAACAGGGGTGCCTGGGGGGCTCAGTTGGTTAAGTGTCTACCTTCCCCTCTGGTCATGATCCCAGGGTCCTGCTCAGCGAGGAGCCTGCTTCTCCCTCTGCCTCTCCCCCGGGCTTGTGCTCTCTCTCGCGCTCATTCTCTCTCTCTCTCAAATAATAAATAAAATCTTTAAAAAATAATAAAAAATAGAAGTTTGAAACAATATATTTTTTTAAATCCCCTATTTGACTTCTTTCCCCAGTAACTATTATGATTGGAAAGTTTTTCCAGACTTTTTTCTTTCAGCTTAATTGTCCTGGGGTGCCTGGGTGGCTCAATTGATTACAGGTCAGACTCTTGATCTCAGCTCAGGTGTTGCTCTCAGGGTTGTGAGTTCAAGCCCTGTGTTAGGCTCCATGCCGGGTATGGAGCATACTTACAAATAAATCGATGAAAATAAAGTAATAATAAAAATAAACTTAATGTGTCCTTGTATTCAAGAGAAATATATCATTTTTGTATATTTGGTGGTATTCATACTGTATTTACACTCTACAGTTTGGTTGAACAATATATGTATATAATATATTATGGAGATCTTCCTATAAAAGAACCGAATTCTACCTCATTTTTTCTAAGTGTTGTGAGAAATGTCATATCCTGGATGTTCCTTTTGCTGACCTCTTAAATTGTTGCTATTACTAACAATTGCTTGTTATTTCAGATAATCCTCCTTGTTTGCCATCTTTTCCTATAATACTCTACCATTGCTTAAGAACTTTAGATTTCTGTCTACACTCAATCCCTGCAACTCCTGTCATAATTCCCAGACATTTCAATGTTCCTAGAGTCTACTTCATATCTTGGCTTTAGGGATTCTCAAACGACCCTTCCCTCTTCTGTATCCTAGCCAGTCCTATGGTCATACCTATGACTGGGTCATTATTACCATTGCTACCCCTCCATAATCCCAAATTTAAACATTAAACAATAATCTACCAACCTTTTTCTTTTCCACCTTCTCTAGTATTACCCACTCTGGTATTTCATTTCCAACGAAGTCTAGATCATACCTGAGTCTTTAATCCATGAAAGATTTGTGTTTTTTGTTTTGTTTCCTTTTGTTTTTGTTGTTGCTTAACCGATTTTAATAACATGACATAAAGCCCCTACACTTGATAGAATCGTTATGCAAAATACATAGATGAATACTGTCTTCTTTTAAAAATATAAAATGAATAAGCAAGACATGTGAAAATAGGCAAGTTTCATTAAATGAAAATTTAAAAAAAAGAAACTTTTGCTTTCCATATCATTTGAAGAAGGGAAATTATCATTTTAAACAATATTCATTTATTAAACAAATTTAAAAAAGTATTATAAAATGTTTAACTCTCATCAGCTTCGAGGTTTGTGTTGCTCCCGAATTTTGCATATAACTGAACTTTCAGATCCGCTAACACTCGCTGAATTGATTCCACTCTGGCTTCTAAAGCATCGATTTCTTCTTGCAAATTTTTCTTTACTTCTTCTAACATTTCCTGTGTTTCTTCTTGAGAATGGCTAATGAAAACATCACCGATTTGATAAGGTATCATTAAGCAATCATCATCTGCAAGCATGATGTCCTCACAAGCATCTTCTAAATTCTGGAGTTGTTTCTTTTTTACTTCTATTTCCTCCTTCAGCTCTGTGATTCTACTTGTATTCCGTGCAAATTTGTTTATCTTTTGTTGATCTTCAAAAGTAGCGTTGACATCTTCTGCAGCCACCTTCCTCATGGTGGCCACCATCTTGGGGAAAGGTTTGTTTTTGACCTCTCATCTCATGCCCTTTACTCCTTCCTTACCTGCTTAAATTCCTAAAGGGTATGAGCTGTCCAGAAAGACCACCATGGGTTGAGACTTAATGCTATCACTTACACCCTCCAACACGTGAGCCAAATAGCCTAACCTGTCTGTATTGCAATTTCCTCATCTGTACATATGGGCAAAGTATAACATCTACCTCCTAGGGCTATTAAGACATTTAAATGAGTGAATAATCATAAAGAGCTTAGAATGGTACCTGGCATATTATAAAGATATGTTAGTAATACATAAATATCTATTATAATAATTACCAAATTTGACTTCTTTCATCATCAGCATTTTGCAAAATACTAACTCTGGGTAAATCTAACTCTTCACCTTCTCAGTGACCACACCAGTGCAGCTGAAGGTGGCTAAGGTAGAAGAAGAAAAAAATTTGCTGATTAATCTCACTTTTGATTACTGAACTGACTGGCCTTTTAGCTTTATAAACAATCATACATTTCTTTTCCATCCACTCTGCCAATCTATTTGACTTCAGTTTTATCCTCTTTCTTCAAAACTCCTAATATTTTATTTCCTTTTCTAACACTCAGTTGCTGACTTTTTTTAAATTCCTTTTCTCTGAGAAAACAGAAGTCACTGTATGAGAAATTCTGCAAGCTCTCAATCTGCTGAACCTGGATTCGTGCCCATATAATATTCTCTCCTCTTACAGAGGTTAAACTATCCTTATACCTAGCTAAGGCCAGTACTTTTTTATGCATTTAGTCCTACCTTTTTTTTTTTAAGATTTTATTTTTTTATTTGACAGAGAGAGAGACAGCGAGAGAGGGAACACAAGCAGGGGCAGTGGGAGAGGGAGAAGCAGGCTTCCCGCCGAGCAGGGAGCCCGATGCGGGGCTTGACCCCGGGACCCTGGGATCATGACCTGAGCCGAAGGCAGACGCTTAACGACTGAGCCACCCAGGTGCCCCAGTCCTACTTTCTTATATTACTAATTTACCCTCTATCCTGGACCATTCTATTCAGCATACAAATGTACTTTTATTACTTCTATTTTAAACTGGCACACAAAACAATATCACTACCCTCCCCAGGAACCAGCCCTTTCAGTTATCTGAAAATACTCTACTCTCCATTTTCTCTTAAATTCATCCAAATAGATTTTCACCCTTTGACACTTAAAAAGATCCCCAATACAACCTGTATTAATTCTTAGAATAGTTAGTTCCCAGAGGTGGTCTTATTCAGGACTACTAACAACATATGATATTTTGGGTCATTATGCTACTGACATTTGACACTGTTGCTCATTACATTTTTGAAAGGCTCATTTCATTGGCGCAACACCAAATCTTGATTCTTCTGCCCACTTGCTGCTATTTCTGTCTTTTTCTTCCCTTCCCCATAGAGCCAGCATTTGCAGAGCCCCATCCTGTCAAGTTTCCCTTTTATATCTATACAAAATCCATAGTTGATCTTACCTAGTCTCACAGCTTTGACTGTAATATAGTGCTAACTCCCAAATTAATAAACCCAGACTAGTCTGTTCCTCTGAAATGAGATTTATACTTCTAATCCCCTAGTTAAGTTTTTTCTTACATATATATTAGATATATCAAGGTTAACAAATCCAAAATTGACCTCTTAACGTACCTCCGTGAACCAGCTCCAAAGCAGTATTTCTGATCTCAGTAAAAGTCAACTAAAACTGTTGCTCTGACCCAAAAATCTTAACAGTATCCTTAACTGTTGTTTTTTCTTACATTCTTCATCTAATCCATTAGGAAACTGTATTTTTCTTTCAACGTACAAAAGTATCCAGAAGTAAATCACCTCCACACTTTACCCTGGGCACAGGTTGCAACATCTTTGCTGGATTATTTCCATTGCCTCCTAACTAGTCTTCCCACTTTGGCAATTCCTCCATTTCACTCCAACAAGGCAGAAAGAGTGATTCTATTAAAACACAGCACATAGCATTTCACTCCCCTGCTAAAATACCTGCATTAAGCATTTATTTCACTCAGATTAAACACCACTTCCCTTAGGATAGCTTACAAAATTCTATAGGAGCTGACCACCTGTGCTTCCCTTCTTGCTCACTCTGCTCCAGTGTCACTGGACTCTGATTGCTCAAACATATTAGGCATGTTTCTATCTCAGAGTCTTTGCTCTTAATGATCTCACTCTAGGTGAAATGCTTCCCTTCTCAATTCCCTGTTCAGAAAATCACAGACGAACCTTCAGTTCCTTTACGTTACTCACAGAAATATTTTCCAGAATATCCTCTTGGTTCATTTCAATGCCCCCCAAATTCACTTCTTTTCTGCTTGTTTCTCTTTCAAATCCACACATTTTAGTCATTTATAGTTGCATTGCTAGTCTTCCTCACTGGAATTTAAGCTGAGTGACATAATGCTGGCAACTACAATACTTGCCATATCATAAATGGTTGTATTAGCCAAAGCCATAGGTGGCAAAAAATAGAATGCACACTGGAATCTAGTAATTTGAGTGAATTGTCATTCACTAAGGGTCAAAGGGAGGGAGCAGAAGAGTGCTGTAGAGAATGTCAGCTCATGGGAGTTGTGGCTTAGGGATTGTGATATAGCCAGCCCATGACAGATTTTTGCAAGGAGGGAGCTGGGAGGACATATCATTGATTGCACTCTCCTTTCTCTCTGTATTAACATGCAGGGCTGTTAAGTTGCCCATTTCCAAAGGGAAGCTAGATGACAAGGGAGTTCTTTGATACAGTGGAGGGAGATCTAGAGAGTAAATCGAAGATGTATAGCATAGTGTCCAATAAATAATGGTGAATGAATGCTTCAGTGAACATCTGGGTAAATGCCTGTGACACACAATTAACCCTATTTCTCTAGAAGTGTAATTAGTAAGCTCAAGGAAATTTATATACTAATCAATATGAAGACTGCAATATAGCATTCTAAAAACAAAAACAACAGAACCCTGTCATCCTACCAACAATGTAGAGGGGACAAATTTTCTACCAATCCTATCATCAAAGATACATTTGACACTGTATTAATTTTCTACTGATACTATAACAAATTACCTCTAAAAAATGATTCTGTAGAACAGCTCGAACAATGATGGATGGAAATTAGTATACAAACACGGCGGTTTCCTTGCCCCTCAAGTAAGCTACCCTTAGATTTGATCTAAATCATTTCCTAGAAGTCCATACCAGGTCTGAGACCCAGGTGATCACAATGGCCTTGTGCTCATCAGTGCAAACTATATGGACTTCTATTCCATGTCTCCCTTGTCCTTTTCCCTATATGTGCTTTTTACAGATTCTTCCCAAATTGCCCTTAAATCTCTTGTTTGAAGATCTTTTTGTGGGAATCCAAGATAGGACATCCTCATAATAGGCCAAAAATAAGCCTCAATTGCAAATGCATGCAATGGAACTTTGACTAGTGGGGGTTAATGGCCAAATAGCTGTTTCTTCAAAGAAATTTTATTTTAGTTTTATGACATTCGAGTTAGTGTTTGTGTGGGGGGGTTAGAAATACATACATAAAAACCTTTTATTTTTTATTTTTGCATCTATGGTAACATAGAAAAATAAAGGGAAAAAAATTGCTGCTTGTAGTTCAGTGCTATATAGTGGAAGTTGGATAAATATGCCATTCAAAGCATGTTAAGTGAATTCAAAATTTGTATGTAAACACAACCTTGACTCTGAAACACCTTTCCTTGCAGGTTATTCAGGTAATGTTTAACACTTTCTTCTTGATTAAAATCCACACTCATGTTTAGAAATATGCTATTCTATTCTATATGACTGCTAGAAATACAGAGAGAACATACGAAAACATACATTTTCTGTATAATGTATAGTTTGTCGTAAAATCTGTGTGGAGTGATACAAATATAATTGCAAATCAAGTGTTGCAAATTTAAACCAATACCTTAATATCTTAACGTTAAGTTCATTAATTGAAAATGTATTACATAAGTATGATTTAAAACAAGATTGGTAAATTAGGTCAATATAGCCATGTTCCCTCTCTTAAATTATACCTTCCTTTTTTAGTTATTCATATGCATCTTGATTAACTATTACACTCTTCACTAAATGTATTAGGATTTAAAATTGCATTTCTGAGTGCAACCCAACTTGTGTTATTTTAAGATAGAAAAATGTGTTAAAATAATGCAAATTATATTATAGTTTGTGAAAATTTTCTAACCTAGTCTTTAAATCAATTCAAGATTGTTTTGGCAATTTATATTGGAATCTATCATTAATTAAATTGAAATTCATCTCTGAATGATAGAATACTGAAAGACTAGAAACTACCTTTAATCAACCGACCAAAAGCAAGGTTTACTTTTTTTTCAAACCATTGTTCATCAGATCAAAGAGACTTGATATATCTTTGATTAAAGACAGAATAGTCCTTTGCAGATAACTAGTTTACCTTTTGAAGATTTTTTTAAACTCATAAGATAAGTTAATAATTAAAGAAGTCTGGATGACAAGTATCAGTTCTTCATAAAAAAAGATACCTAAAACATGAACAGCATTAAAAATATATAAGTACAGGAGTATGATGTTTAACTTGCTTAAATTGAACTTGGGTTTTATTGTGTGTAATACAATAATGAAATAAACTAGACTCTAAAATGTATTACATTCAGGAGGTAAGCAACAGATACTTGCTTCAAGCAATACTTTATCTTTCATCATCTTTGGTAGATATTTTCTTAACTTGAATACATTTTTTTCTCAACTTGGAAAGTCAAGGGATGGAATGAGGGCTGTTGAACTTAAAATCATATCTAGAGGCATCTTTGTTCAATGCATAGAGAATAAACATGTATAAACATATTGATGTATTTATATACCACATTCTTTCTATACTCATCTTTAAGTGAACCATCAGTCAAGCATTTTTTAAAAGGACATTTCACTTCTACTGGAAAAGAATAAAGTTTATACCTAGGATTTTGGTAAGTAATTGTGATATACCCATGATTTTATCTGGATAACCAGCCAATGATTAGTATCATATAAACGATGTTAGTTATAGCGCAGTTCTATCCAATTGACACAAAATACCCAAAGCAGCTATTTATATTTTATGAATTTACTATATTCAATTGATGGCATATTTTTTAAAATTATTTTTAACTCCAATATAATGTACTATATTAGTTTCAGGCGAACAAGATAGCAGATGCAAAACTTCTATACATTACTCGGGGATCATCATGAAAAGTGCACTCTTTAGTCCCCTTCGCCAGTTTCACCCATTCTCCCACCTCCCTCCCTGTGGGTAACCACCAGTTATCTATAGTCAAGAATTTGGTTTTTTGTCTCTTTTTTTCTTTGTTCATTTGTTTCTTAGATTCCACATGCACGAAATCCTATGGTATGTGTCACTATCTGTCTGACTTATTTTCTTTAGCATTATACCCTCGAGGTCCACCGTGGCAAGATTTTATTCTTTCTTATGGCCAAGTAATATTTCATTGTATATATATATACTTCATCTTCTTCATTCATTCATTCATCTATTGGTGAACATGGGTTGCTTTTGTATTTTGGCTGTTGTAAATAATGGTGCAATAAAGATAAGGGTGCGTATATCCCTTTGAATTAGTGTTTTTGTATTCTTTTTTAAAAAAGATTTATTTGTTTATTTTAGAGAGTGGGGGGAGGAAAGGAAGGAGAGAGAGTCTTAAGGATACTCTGTGCCAAGCGTGGAGCAGGACTCAGTCTCACAACCCTGACATCACAACCTGAGCCAAAACCAAAAGTCAGCTGCTTAACCAACTGTGCCACCCAAGCTCCCCAGTGCTTTTTTTTTTTAAAGATTTTATTTATTTATTTGAGAGAGAGAGAATGAGAGATAGAGAGCACGAGAGGGAAGAGGGTCAGAGGGAGAAGCAGACTCCCCGCTGAGCAGGGAGCCCGATGCAGGACTCGATCCCGGGACTCCAGGGTCATGACCTGAGCCGAAGGCAGTCGCTTAACCAACTGAGCCACCCAGGCGCCCCTCTCCAGTGCTTTTGTATTCTTTGAGTAGATACCCAGTAGTGGAATGACTGTGTCATAAGGTAATTCTTTTTTTGTTTGTTAAGAAACCTCCATACTGTTTTCCACAGTTGCTGCACCAGTTAGCATTCCTAGCACAGTACAGAGGATTTCCTTTTCTCCATATCCTCACCAGCACTGTTGTTTCTTGTGTTACTAATTTTAGGTATTCTAATAGGTGTGAGGTGATATCTCATTGTGGTTTTGATTTGCATTTCCCTGAGGATTAGTCATGTTGAGCATCTTTTCATGTATCCGTTGGCCATCTGTATATCTTCTGCCCATTTTTAATTAGATTATTATTTTTGGTGTTGAGCTATATAAGTTCTTTATATATTTTGGATACTAGCCCCTTTTCACATAGGTCATTTAGAACTATCTTCTCCCATTTAGTAGGTTGTCTTTTGTTTTGCTTATTGTTTCCTTGGCTGTGCAGAAGTGTTTTATCCCAATGAATGATTTATTTTTGATTTATTTCTCTTGCCTCAGGAGACGTATCTAGAGAAATGTTGTTGTATCCTATGTCAGATAATTACTGCCTGTGTTCTCTTCTAGGATTTTTATGGTTTCAGATCTCACATTTAGGTCTTGAATCAATTTTGAGTTTATTTTCTTTGTAGTAAAAGAAATTGGTCCAGTGTCATTCTTTTGCCTGGTTTTCCCAGCACCATTTATTGAAGAACCTGTCTATTTTTCCATTGCATATTCTTGCCTACTTTGTCGATGATTAATTGACCATATAAATCTATATTATTTCTGCATTCTTTTTGTTCTATTGATCTGTGTATCTACTTTTGTGCTATTATTATACTGTTTGGTTATTAGAGCTCTGTAGTATATCTTGAAATCTGGGACTGCAGTAGCTCCAGTGTTACTCTTCTTTTCAAGATTGCTTTGGCTATTTGAGGTCTTTTGTGGTGCCATCCAAATTTAGGATTTTTGTTCTAGTTCTGTCAAAATTGCTATTGGTGTTTTCATAATGATTGCATCAATTCTGTGGATTGCTTTTGGTAATATGGATGTTTTAACATTACTTTCACATTCCGTGAGCATGACATATCTTTCTATTTGTTTATGTCATCTTCAATTTCTTTCATCAATGTTTTATAATTTAAGAGTATAGGTCTTTCACTTCCTTGGTTAAATTTTATTCCTAGGTATTTTATTATTTTTGGTGTAATTGCAAATGGAAGTGATTTTTTTTTAATTTTTTATTTATTTGACAGAGAGAAAGACGGTGAGAGAGAGAACACAGCAGGGTGAGTGGGAGAGGGAGAAGCAGACTCCCCACGGAGCAGGGAGCCCAATGTGGAGCTCGATCCCAGGACCCTGGGATCATGACCTGAGCCGAAGGCAGACGCTTAATGACTGTGCCACCCAGGCGCCCCGTTTTTTTAAAGATTTTTTTGCAAATGGTAGTGATTTCTTAATTTCTCTTTCTGCTGCTTCATTATTAATGTGTAGAAAGGCAACAGATTCTGTATATTGATTTTGTATACTGTGATTTTACTGAATTCGCTTATGAGTTCTAATATTTTTTTGATGGGGTCTGTAGGGTTTTCTATATATAGGGTCATGTCATCTGCAGATAGTGAATATTTTAACTTCAGCCAATTTGGATGACTTTTATTTCTTGTCTGATTGCTGTGGCTAGGACTTCAGGACTTTGTTGAATAAAAGTGGTGACAATGGACTTCCTTGTCTTGTTCCTAACCTTAGGGGAAAAGCTCTTAGTTTTTCTTCATTGAGGATGATGTTAGCTGTGAGTTTTTCATATAGGGCCTTAGTTATGTCATCTGTGTTCTCTCTGAACCTACTCGTTGAGAGTTTTTATCATGAATGGATGTTGTGCTTTGTCAAATGCTTTTTCTGCATCTATTGAAATGATCATATGGTTTTTAATCCTATCTCTTGTTGATGTGATGAATTTGTTGATTGATTTGTAAATACTGAACTACCCTTACATCCCTGGAATAAATCCCACTTGATCATGATGAATGATTTTTTAAATATATTGTTGGATTCAGGTTGCCTATATTTTGTGGAGGATTTTTGCATCTATGTACATCAGAGATATGGGCCTGTAGTATTCCTTTTTTTGTAGAGTCGTCATCGCATTTTGCTCTTAGGGTTATGCTGGACTCATAGAATAAATTAGGAAATTTTCTTTCTTGTTTTATTTTTAGAATAGTTTGAGAAGAATAGGTATTAACTCTTCTTTAAATGTTTGGTAGAATTTGTGAAGCCATCTGATTCTGGGCTTTTGTTTATTGGGAGTTTTTTCATTATTGATTCAATTTCTCTGCTAGTAAGAGGTCTGTTCAAATTTTCTATTTCTTCCTGATTCAGTTTCAGGTTATATATTTCTAGGAATTTATCTATTTCTTCTAGATTGTCCAATTTGTTGGCATATAAATGTTCATAATCTCATATTTTTTTTTTGTATCTCTGTGGCATCAGTTGCTGTTTCTCTTCTTTTATTTCTGATTTTGAATCCTTTTTTTTTTTTTTTGAGTGTGGCTGAAGGTTTATCAATTTTTTTGATCTTTTCAAAGAACCAGTTCCTGGTTTCGTTGATGTGTTCTATGTTTTTAGTTTCTAGTTCAAATATTTCTGCTCTGATATTTATTTCCTTCTGTCATTTTGGGGATTTGTTGGTTTTTCTTTTCTGGCTCCTTTAGGTGTAAGGGTAGGTTGTTTATTTGAGGTTTGTTTTGCTCTTTGAGATAGGCTTGTATTGCTATAAATTTTCCTGTTAGAACAGCTTTTGCTACATCCCAAAGATTTTGGACCACTGTGTTTTTATTTTTACTCACTTGTCTCCTTGTATTTTTTGATTTCCTCTTTGATTTCTTGTTTGACCTATTCATTGTTTAGTAGCCTGTTATTTAACTTCCATGTATTTGTGCTCTTTCCAGATCTTTTCTTGTGGCTGATTTCAAGTTTTGTAGTGTTGTGGTCAGAACAAAATGCCAGATATAACTTCAGTTCTTTTTAATTTGTTGAGACTTGTTTGGTGGCCAAAGTGTGATCTGTTCTGGAGAATGTTCCATGTGCCCTTGAAAATAATGTCTATTCTGGTGTTTTAGGATGGAATATTCTGAATATATCTGTTAGAGCCATCTGGTCCAATGTGTCATCCAAAGTCGCTGTCTCCTTGTTGAATTTGTGTTTGAATAATCTGTCCATTGATGTCAGTGGGGTTTTAAAGTCCCCTACTACTACTGTATTACTATCAATTACTTCCTATATGTATGTTATTAGCTGCTTTATATATTTGGGTGCTATCATGTGCATCTATAAGTATTTACAATTATTATATCTTGTATTTTTCCCTTTGTATTTTTGTAATGCTTTTGTCTCTTTGTATAGTCTTTGTTTTAAAATCTATTTTGTCTAACATAAGAGTTGCTAACCCAGCTTTTTTTTTTTACTTCCATTTGCATGGTAAATACTTTTCCATCCTTTCACTTTCAATCTGCATGTGTCTCTAGGTCTGAAGTGAGTCTCTTGTAGGCAGCATAAGGATGGATCTTGCTTTTTTATCCATTCAATAACCTTATGTCTTTTGATTGGAGTATTTATTCCATTTATTCAATTACTTAATTATTGATAATTAAGTACTTATTGCCATTTCATTACTTGTTTCATGGTTGTTTTTATCGTTCTTATATATTCCTTTCTCCCCTTGGTCTTCTCTCTTGTGGTTTTATGGCTTTCTTTAGTTATATACTTGGATTCCATTCTCTTTATTTTTTTGCATACTAGGTTCTGATTTATGGTTACTATTAGGTTTATATTTTATATGTAACATCTTATGCATATAGCAATCTGTTTTAAGTTGATGGTCACTTAGTTTGAAGGCTTTCTAAAAGTAAGAATTGTTTACTCCTCTCTCCTCCCCATTAGGTATATGGTGTTATACTTTACATCCTTTTGTGGATCCCCTCAGTGATTTTTATAGATATAATTAATTTTACTGCTTCTGTGCTTCCTACTTTTCTTCCTCCTGTTTATGGTCTTTCTTTCCACTCAAAGTATCCCCTTTAACATTTCTTACTAGGCTGATTTAGTGGTGACAAATTCCTTTAACTTGTTTGGGAAACTCTATATTTCCTTCTATTTTGAATGATAGCCTTTGCTAGATGGATATTCTTGGTCGCAGGTTTTGTCCTTTCAGCACTTTGAGTATATCACGGCATTTCTTTCCAGCCTGCAAAGTTTCTGCTGAAAAATCTGCTGATAGCTTTATGTGGTTTCCTTTGTATGTAACTGCTATCTTTCCTCTTGCTGCTTTTAAAATGCTCTTTTTTTAAAACTTTTTATTTTTTCAAATTTTTATTTAAATTCTAGTTAGTTAATATACAGTGCAGTATTGGTTTCAGCAGTAGAATTTAATGATCCATCATTTACATACAACACCCAGTGCTCACCATAACAAGTGTCCTCATTAATACCCATCGCTCATATAGCCCATCCCCCACCCCTTCCCTCCATCAACCCTCAGTCTGTTCTCTATAGTTAAGAGTCTCAGGGTGTCTGGGTGGCTCAGTCAGTTAAGGATCTGACTCTTGATTTTGGTTCAGGTCATGATCTCAGGGTCAGTGACACTGAGCCCGACACTGGGCTCTGCATTAAGTGTGGAGTCTGCTTAAGATTCTCTCCCTCTGGAGAGGGGCAGAGATGTGTTTACACCTGCTCACGCTCAATCTCTCTTTCCAAAAAAAAAAAAAAAAAAACTTATGGTTCGTTTCCCTCTCTTTTCCTCCCCTCTTTCCATATGTTCATCCGTTTTGTTTTTTAGATTCCACATACAAGTGAAATCATATGGCATTTGTCTTTCTCTTACTGAATTATTTCACTTACCATAATATACTGTAGTTCCATCCACTTCATTGCAAATGGCAAGACTTCATTCTTTTTGATGGCTGAGCTATATTCCTGTTTGTGTGCGCGCGCGCGTGTGTGTGTGTGTGTGTGTGTGTTACACACACACACATATATACCACATCTTGTTTATCCATTCATCAGTTGATGGGCATTTGGGATCTTTCCATAGTTCGGTTATTGTTGATAATGCTGCTATAAACACCGGGGTGCATGTACCCCTTCAAATCTATGTTTATGTATCCTAAAATTTTCTTTATCACTACATTTTGCCATTTTTAATTATTATGTTTCTTAGTGTATACCTCTTTGGGTTGATTTTGTTAGGGGTTTCCTGTTTGTCCTAGATCTAGATTTCTGTTTTTCTCCCCAGATTTGGGAAATCTTCAACTATTATTTCTTCAAGTAAATTTTCTGTCCCCCTTCCCCTCTCTTCTTCTGGGATCCCTATAGTGTTAATGTTATTACACTTGATGGTGTTGCTGAGTTCCCTTAATCTATTCTCATTTTTTAATTATTTTTTTCTTTCTCCTGTTCAGCTTGTTTTCTATTACTCTGAACACTGATCTATTTTTCTGCTTCCTCTAGTCTATTATTTATTTCCTTTTTAATTTTTTTAAATTTCATTTACTGAGTTCTTCATCTGATTGGTTCTATTTATGTTTTCTGTCTCTTTTTTGAGGGTCTCATTGAGGTCCTTCACTGTTTTCTCAAGTCCAATTGAGTATCTTTATGGCCATTGCTTTAAATTCTCTTTTAGACATAATACTTCGCTCTGTTTTGTTTAGCTCTCTTACTGTAATTTTGTCCTGTTTGTATTTTGGGACATATTCCTGTTTCCTCACTTTGTCTAACTCTGTTTCTAGGGTTAGGAAAGTCACTACATCTCCTGCCATTGAAAGTAGCGGCCTTATGAAGAAGAGGTCCTGTAGTGTCCTGCAGTGTAATGTCCCTTGTTCACCAGAAACTGGGGCATCAGGGGTGTCTCCTATGCATGTTGCATACACCCAGCTATTGAGGCTGAGCCATGTTTGCCTTAAGTCCAGTCATTTTCAATGCCTGTTGTGGGAAGGGTTTGGTCCCACTGTTGTTAATGGGCCAGTCTAGGATTGCCTCAGGCAAGGTATTTGCTTGCATGGTGGTCACATTCAACACAGGGCACTTTCCCTGCATTGTCCTCTGAGAGGCTTTTATTGGTAAGTGGTGCCTGTAGTCAGACCAGATGTGTGTCCCCAGCCCACTACTGGGGTTACAGTGAAGTTGGTGTATGTGATTATCTTCCCCTTTCTCCAGGGTAGGAGTTACTTTGAGGTGGCACTGGTCACTATCAGGGCTGCTTGCAGGATGCCATACATGTAGTGCTGTTTTGGATAGACTCCTGCTGAGGGCAGGTTGGATGGGGCAGGTTCACAAAATAACTTGGGGGCAGGGTATACAGTGTTATCAAGGTTTACACATGTCTGCTATGGGAGGAGACCAGGATCAGCTTTGGAGAACTGCCAAGGGCAGGTTTGGGGGGCGGGTGGATCTGCATGATAGTGCTGGGGCAGGGTACATTGTTAGCAAGCTAGGTGGAGAGTGTTTTCCCTGGTTCTAGTAGGTGTCAGTGTATCTAGGCTGGGGGGTTGTGGAAGGAAATGGCACCCACTGGCTCCTTTGTTTCTGGAGACATCTCCTAAAGATTCTGGCTTTTCCAGCACATATTCTGAGATTAGTAAATAAATTTCCTTCCCGTATACACCAGGAATTTTTTAAAACTACTGCTTCTGTGATGTATCTGCATGGGGCTCTTTGTTGTGCTGTCTCCTTTAGGGTGGGAACTCAGTTTCCTATCACCCTCTGGCTCTCCCCAAGGCAAGTTGACTGATTTCTAAAGTTGTTAGGTGTAAAAAAAATAAATAAATAAAGTCGTAGGTATTGAGCCTTGCTAGTTGTAGGAACTGGCAAACTTAAGCCCCTTTGGTTTTCAAAGCCAAGTGTTATAGGGATTTGTCTTCACAGTCTGGGGTCCTATGCCTGTGGTGCATCCTCCTCTCCCTTCTCTGTGCTTACAGTGTCCTCCCTCCATGGGAGGGACAGTCTCATGGGTTAGTTTGGTTTGTGACCACATCTCCACCCCACCTACCTTTTCAGTGTGGCCTTTTCTCTGTGATTATTTAGGGAGAGTCTCTTCTGCCAACATTTGAGTCATTTTCTGGGTTATTTACAATGATGTGTTTTTATCTAGATTTTTCCATGGGATGAGGTGAGCTTATGATCCTTCCACTCTGCCATCTTGCAGACCCCTAGACAGCACCGTTTTTAGAGTGAAAACTATTTTTATATTTTTGTAGAGAAAATATATCACTTCATTTTGCTCCTGATAGTACCTAGTTAAGTAAGTTTCCTTCAAAGTCTGAGTGTCTCTGAAACAACAGCCTTAAGTAAGCAAATAGCACTTCAGTACAGCTGGTCTGTTACAACTATACTTTTGCATTGTAAAAGCTTAAATTAATTGAATAGTAGTGATTTGGCTTTAGAAATATGGAGTGAAATCAGGTAGTTAACAAAGTTGTAGAAGAGAGAATCATTTAAACTGACAATTTATGTTTCCTCTGGAATGAGAGCTACTAGTTAATTTCCAGTTTTGTAGACTCTGGGCCTAATTTTAAGACATTTAACACACAAGAGAGTAATAAAGAAAAAGTAATAACTAGGTACAGTATGCAATCTGCTTTGGAAAAACATTTGCACAAACAAGAGATTGTGTCAGCGTTTTTTGAGAGTAAGGAAATTCTAGAAAGTCATGCACTATGGGTTATGTGAAAAATAGCAAAAGAAATGAAATAAAAAATGATGGGCTTATCTAACGTAACTATCAAAAAAATGGGTTGAACCACTACATTAAATTGTCATTGTTTTCTTTTTAATTACAAAAGCAATATATATACCCATGTAATAGTCTGTGTTGTCCTGATATACAAAGTCTGGTTACAGTGGAGATTGAGACCCAAGAGTGTCTGATATGGGGATACAAAAGCCAGACACTTGACCTCAAGGCATTTCAATTGCAGAGTGCTATTCACACTCAGAAATTCAAGCTGAGCCACACTCATTTCTCTAGCTTTTTCTGTTCTGTTTTCTTCCATCACTTCCTTGCCCATTTTACCAGAGAACACACTTGCCATAAATCATTTACGTAAAAATTTCTTTAAGCTCTGATTCTAGTCATCAGGCTAAGACAATCCATGAGATGAAATTAGACATTGGAATTAGACATGTTATAAAAAGGCCTACAAAGTAATTTTATGACTAATGATTTGAAGAATACAATTTTTCTCTTCTATATATGAACAGATATTTGGATATTATTGCTCTCAAAATTAGATTTTACTGTTTTTACTGCTTAATAACATGTTTTTGATATAGCTACTTTCTAAAAAATGAGTTTTTTAATTTTAGAATAGTCTTAGATTTACAGAAAAATTCTTTAGACAGTATCTTCTTTTTTTTTTTATCTTAACATATATGAATTCCCAAGAAATGGGATTCCCCATTTCTCCTAAGTAAGATATTAACTTAATTCTCATAGTTCTCCAGCTACCCCACCTTTCTTTTGATTAGTTTAGTGTGGCATGTCTTTCTAGAGTTCTTTAATTTTAACATCAGTCTTTATATTTAAAGTGATTTCTTGTAAACAATACATAGTTGAGTCATCTTTTTAATCCATTCCAACAATCACTGTCTTTTAAATAGTATAATTTTGTCATTATGCTTACAGTATTTGTAACTGATAATTAGTCATTGCATTTGCTCTTTGTTTTTGTTCCCTTCTTTCACTGCTCTCTCTGGATTTAATTTAGTATTTTATATGGTTCTATACTAACTCCTCTCTTAGCATGTCAATTACACTTATTTTTAATTTAATTTTTTAGTTGTTGCCCCAAAGTTTACTGTGTACACTTTAATTACTCTAAGTCCATCTTTAAGTAATATTTTATCACATCATGGATAGTCTAAGTATCTTATGACAGAATGTTCCCATCTCCTATCTTCTGTCTTTTGGGATACTGCTGTCATTCATTTCTCTTATTCATGTGCTATAATTACTCAATACACTCTTTAATATTTTTTTATTGAAGTGTAGTTTACATACAATATAAAATGATGATTTGACACTTTTGACACAGTGATTTGACAATTCTGTACATTATGATATGCTCACCACAATAAGTGTGGTCACCATCTCTCACCATAAAATGTTATTAAAATATTAATGACTATGTTTATTATACTGTACTTTTTTCATTCCCATGACCTATTTTTTGTAACTGAAATTTTGTACCTCTTAACCCCTGCACCTACTTCATCCATCTCCCCACCCATTTTCCTTCTGGCAACCACCAGATCTCTGTATTTATGATTCTGTTTCCTTTTGTTTTGTTTTTTAGATTGCATATAAATAAAATGATAGTTTTATCTATTTCTGACCTATTTCACTTAGCATAATACCTTATATGTTCATCTGTGTTATTACAAATCTCACATATTTTTTATAGCTGAGTAAGCTGTGTGTGTGTGTGTGTGCATCACATCTTCTTTACTCATTCATATATTGGTGGGCAGTTAGATTGCTTCTGTAACCTGATTATTGTAAATAATGCTGCAATAAACATAGGGATACATATATTTTCCAAGTGAGTTTTCATTTTTGGGGTGTAAATACCCTGTACTGAAATGACTAGATAATATGGCATTTCTATTTTAAAATTTTTAAGGAAACATTATATTGATTTCCACAGTGGTTGCACCATTTACATTTCCACCAACAAAGGATGAGGTTTTCTTTTTCCATATCGTCACCAGCATTGTTATTTCTTGTCTTTTTGATAGTATCCATTCTGTCAAGTGTAAGATGGTATCTCACTATGACTTTAATTTGTATTTTCCTGATTGTTAGTGATGTTGAGCATCTTCTTCTGTGTCATTGGCCACTGATATATATTATTCAGAGAAATGTCTATTTAGGACCTCTGCCCATGTTTTAATTGAAATATTTATTCTTTGGGATTAAGTAGTATAATTTTTTTTATATATTTTGCATATTAAGCCCTTATTTCATATGTCATTTGCCAATACATTCTCCTATTTAGTAGGCTGCCTTTTTGTTTTATTGATGATTTCCTAAACTATAGTCTCCTTTGTCATAGATGAATTGACTATATAAGTGTTGGTTTATTTCTGGGGCTTTGGTTTATTTCATGTTCCTTTGAATTATGTGTCTATTTTTTTGTGACAGTACTATGCTGTTTTGATTATATAGCTCTATAGTATGTCTTGAAATCTGGGAATGTGATATCTCCACCTTTGTTTCTCTTTCTCAAAATAGTTTTGGCTATTCAGGATCTTCTATGGTTCCACACATATTTATGGATTGTTTGTCACAGTTCCATGAAAAATGCTATTAGTATTTTCATCAAAATTGCATTGAATATGTAGATTGTTCCAAGTAGTATGGTCATTTTAACAATATTAATTTTTCCAATCCATGAAAATGGTGTATTTTTCCATTTTTTTGTGTGGTCTTCAATTTCTTTCATCAGTGTTTTATAGTTTTCAGAGTACAGGTCTTTCACCTCCTTGTTTCTGGGTACTTTATTCTTTTTGGTGCAACTGTAAGTGGGACTGTCGATTTATCTTTTGGCTACTTTGTTATTAGTATATAGAAATGCAATATATTTCTGCATATTAATTTTGTATCCTGCAATTTCATTGAATTTATTAGTCCTAATAGATTATCAGTGGAATCTACAGAATTTCTACATATAGTACCACGCTATTTGCAAATAGAGACAACTTTACTTCTTCCTAGGTAAATGCTTTGATTTCTTTTTCTTGTCTGATTGCTGTGGCTAGGACTTCCAGTACTATCTTGAATAAAACTGGTGAGAGGGATCATTCTTGCTTTGTTCTTGGTCGTAGAAAACTTTCATTTTTTTTAGCCTTTAGTATGATGTTAGCTATGGGTTTTTCATATATGGCTTTATTATATTGAGTTAAGTTTTCTCTAAACCCATTTTGTTGAAAGTTTTTATCCTGAATGGATGTTGAATTTTGTCAAAATCTCTATGCAGCTATTGAGATGATCATATGGTTTTTATTCTTCATTTTGTTAATGTGATGTACCACATGGAATGATTTGAGGATATTCAACCACCCTTGTATACCCAGAATAAATCCCACATGATGCTGGTGAGTGATCCCATCTAATATATCCTTGAATTTGGTTTGTAATGATATGTTGAGGATTTTTGTATCTGTGTTCATCAGGGAGAGTAACCTGTAATTTTCTTTTTCTGTAGTGTCATTATTTGGTTTTGGTATTATTTGTAATAATTGCCACATTGCATGAATTTGGAAAATTTCCTTCATTATCTATTTTTTGGAATAGTTTGAAAAGAATAGGTACTAAATCTTCCTTATGTTTGGGAGAATTCACCCATGAAACAATTTCGTCTTGGATTTTTATTGGTTGGGAGTTTTTTGATTATCAATTCAATTTTGTTCCCAGTCACTTGTGTGTTCAGATTTTATTTATTTCTTCCTGACTAAGTTTTGGAAAATTGTGTTTCTAGGAATTTATTTAGAATATTTTCTAGGTTTTCCAATTTGTTGGCATAATGATTTTAGTAGTCTCATAACCCTTGTATTTCTGTGAGATTGGTTGTTACCCCTCTACTATTTCTGATTTTGAATCCTTTTTTTTTTTCCCTTGATGATTCTTTCTAAATTTATATCAACTTTGTTATCTTTTCAAAGAACCAGCTCTTATAGTCATGGATACTTTTTTTTTTTTAATTTGACAGTGAGAGAAACAGTGAGAGAGGAAACACAAGCAGGGGAAGTAGGCTTTCCGCTGAGCAGGGAGCCCGATGTGGGGCTTGATCCCAGGACCCTGGGATCATGACCTGAGACAAAGGCAGATGCTTAACAACTGAGACAACCAGGCGCCCCTCATGGATACTTATCATTGATTTTCAGTCTCTATTTCATTTTTTTTAATTTTTTATTGTTATGTTAATCATCATACATTATATCATTAGTTTTTGATGTAGTGTTCCATGATTCATTGTTTGTACATAACACCCAGTGCTCCATGCAGAACATGCCCTCTTTAATACCCATCACCAGGCTAACACATCCTCCCACCCCTCTCCCCTCTAGAACCCTCAGTTTGTTTCTCAGAGTCCATCGTCTCTCATGATTCCTCTCCCCCTCTGATTTCCCCCCCTTCAGTCTTCCCCTCCTGCTATCTTCTTCTTTTTTTTTTATCTTAACATATATTGCATTATTTGTTACAGAGGTACAGATCTGTGATTCAACAGTCTTGCACAATTCACAGTACTGACCATAGCACAAAACCTCCCCAGTGTCTATCACCCAGCCACCCCATTCCTCCCACCTCCCCCAATCCAGCAACCCTCAGTTTGTTTACTGAGATTAAGAAATCCTCATACCAGTGAGGTCATATGATACATGTCTTTCTCTGATTGAGTTATTTCACTCAGCATAACACCCTCGGGTTCTATCCACGTCGTTGCAAATGGCAGGATCTTATTCCTTTTGATGGCTGCATAATATTCCATTGTGTATATATACCACTTCTTCTTTATCCATTCATCTGTTGATGGACATCTTGGTTCTTTCCACAGTTTGGCTATTGTGGACATTGCTGCTATAAACATTGGGGTGCACGTACCCCTTCGGATCCCTACATTTGTATCTTTGGGGTAAATACCCAGTAGTGCAATTGCTGGATCATATGGAAGCTCTATTTTCAACTTTGTGAGGAACCTCCATACTGTTTTCCAGACTGGTTGCACCAGCTTGCATTCCCACCAGCATTGTAGGAGGGTTCCCTTTCTCACCATCCTCGCCAACATCTGTCGTTTCCTGATGTGTTAATTTTAGCCATTCTGACTGGTGTGAGGTGGTATCTCTTTGAGGTTTTGATTTGAATTTCCCTGATGCTGAGTGATATTGAGCACTTTTTCATGTGTCTGTTGGCCATTTGGATGTCTTCTTTGCAGAAATCTCTGTTCATGTCTTCTGCCCATTTCTTGATTGGATTATTTGTTCTTTGGGTGTTGAGTTTGATAAGTTCTTTATAGATATTGGATACTAGCCCTTTATGTGATATGTCATTTGCAAATTATCTTCTCGCATTCTTTCGGTTGTCTTTTGGTTTTGTTGACTGTTTCTTTTACTGGGCAAAGTTTTTTATCTTGATGAAATCCCAATAGTTCATTTTTGCCCTGGCTTCCCTTGCCTTTGAGGATGTTTCTAGAAAGAAGTTGCTGTGGATGAGTTCAAAGATGTTACTGCCTGTCTTCTTCTTTAGGATTTTGAAGGACTCCTGTCTCACATTCAGGTCTTTCAACAATTTGGAGTCTATTTTTGTGTGTGGTGTCAGGAAATGGTCCAGTTCATTCTTCTGCATGTGGCTGTCCAATTTTCCCAACACCATTTGTTGAAGAGACTGTCTTTTTTCCATTGGGCATTCTTTCCTGCTTTGTCAAAGATGAGTTGACCATAGAGTTGAGGGTGCATTTCTGGACTCTATTCTTTTCCACTGATCTATGTGTCTGGTTTTGTGCCAGTACCATACTGTCTTGATGATGACAGCTTTGTAATAGAGCTGGAAGTCCGGAATTGTGATGCCTCCAGCTTTGCTTTTCTTTTTCAACATTCCCTGGCTATTCGGGGTCTTTTCTGGTTCCATACAAATTTTAGGATTGTTTTTTCCATTTCTTTGAAAAAGGTGGATGGTATTTTGATGGGGATTGCATTGAATGTGTAGATTGCTCTAGGTAGCATTGACATCTTCACAATGTTTGTTCTTCCAATCCATGAGCATGGAACCCTTTTCCATTTCTTTGTGTCTTCCTCAATTTCTTTCATGAGTATTTTATAGTTTTCTGAGTACAGATCTTTTGCCTTTTTGGTTAAATTTATTCCTAGGTGTCTTATGGTTTTGGGTGCAGTTGTAAATGGGATCAACTCTTTCATTTCTCTTTCTTCTGTCTTGTTGGTGCATGGGAATGCCACGGATTTCTGTGCATTGATTTTATATCCTGCCACTTTACTGAATGCCTTTATGAATTCTAGCAGTTTTGGGGCGGAGTCTTTTGGGTTCTCCACATAAAGTATCATATCATCTGCAAACAGTGAGAGTTTGACTTCTTTGCCGATTTGGATGCCTTTGATTTCTTTTCGTTGTCTGATTGCTGGGGCTAGGACTTCTAATACTATGTTGAATAGCAGTGGTGAGAGTGGACATCCCTGCCATGTTCCTGACCTTAGTGGGAAAGCTCTCAGTTTTTCCCCATTGAGAATGATATTTGCTGTGGGTTTTTCATAGATGGCTTTAATGATCTTGAGGTATATACCCTCTTATCTCTACACTCTGAAGAGTTTTAATCAAGAAAGAATACTATACTTTGTCAAATGATTTGTCTGCATCCATTGAGAGAAGCATATGGTTCTTGTTCTTTCTTTTATTAATGTATTGTATCACATTGATTGATTTGCAGATGTTGAACCAACTTTGCAGCCCTGGGTTAATCCCACTTGGTCGTGCTGAATAATCCTTTTAATGAATTGTTGTATCCTATTGGCTAGTATTTTGGTGAGAATTTTTATATCCATGTTCATCAGGGATATTGGTCTGTAATTTTCCTTTTTGATGGGGTCTTTGTCTGGTTTGGGGATCAAGGTAATGCTGGCCTCAAAAAATGAGTTTGGAAGTTTTCCTTCCATTTCTATTTTTTGGAATAATTTCAGAAGAATAGGTATAAGTTCTTCTTTAAAGGTTTGGTAGAATTCCCCTGGGAAGCCATCTGGCCGTGGGCTCTTGTTTGTCGGGAGATTTTTGATGACTGCTCTAATTTCCTTAGTGGTTATGGTCTGTTCAGGTTTTCTATTTCTTCCTGGTTCAGTTTTGGTAGTTGATACATCTCTAGGAATGCATCCATTTCTTCCAGGTTATCTAATTTGCTGGCATAGAGTTGCTCATCATATGTTCTTATAATTGTTTGTATTTGGTGTTGGTTGTGTTCTCTCCTCTTTCATTCATGATTTTGTTGATTTGGGTCATTTCTCTTTTCTTTTTGATAAGTCTGGCCAGGGGTTTATCAATCTTGTTAATTCCTTCAAAGAACCAGCTCCTAGGTTTGTTGATCTGTTCTACTGTTCTTTTGGTTTCTATTTCATTGATTTCTGCTCTGATCTTTATTATCTCTCTTCTTCTGATGGGTTTAGGCTTTATTTGCTGTTTTTTTTCTCTAGCTCCTTTAGGTGTACGGTTAGGTTGTGTATTTGAGACCTTTCTTGTTTCTTGAGAAAGGCTTGTATTGCTATATACTTTCCTCCTAGGACTGCCTTTGCTGCATCCCAAAGTTTTGAACAGTTGTGTTTTCATTTTCATTGGTTTCCATGAATTTTTTTTAATTCTTCTTTAATTTCCTGGTTGACCCATTCATTCCTTAGTAGGATGCTCTTTAGCCTCCATGTATTTGAGTTCTTTCTGACTTTCCTCTTGTGATTGAGTTCTAGTTTCAGAGCATTGTGGTCTGAAAATATGCAGGGAATGATCCCCATTTTTGGTACTGGTTGAGACCTGATTTGTGACCTAGGATGTGATTTATTCTGGAGAATGTTCCATGGGCACTAGAGAAGAATGTGTATTCCTTTGCTTCGGGATGGAATGTTCTGAATATGTGTGTGAAGTCCATTTGTTTCAGTGTCATTTAAAGTCTTTATTTCCTTGTTCATCTTTTGCTTAGATGATCTGTCCATTTCAGTGAGGGGGTTGCTAAAGTCCCCCACTATTATTGTATTTTTGTCAATGTGTGTCTTTGCTTTTGTTATTAATCGCCTTATATAATTGGCTGTTCCCATGTTAGGTGCATAGATATTTAAAATTGTTAGATCTTCTTGTTGGATAGACCTTTTCATTAGGATATAGTGTCCTTCCTCATCTATTACAGTCTTTGTTTTAAAATCTAATTTGTCTGATATGAGGATTTCCACCCCGGCTTTGTTTTGGTGTGCATTAGCATGGTAAATGGTTTTCCACCCCCTCACTTTCAATCTGGGGGTGTCTTTGGGTCTAAAATGAGTCTCTTGCAGACAGCATATCGATGGGTTTTTGTTTTTTAATCCAATCTGATAGCCTGTGTCTTTTGATTGGGGCATTTAGCACATTTACATTAAGGGTAACTATTGAAAGATATGAATTTAGTGCCATTGTATTGCCTGTAAGGTGACCATTACTGTATGTTGTCTGTTGTCCTTTCTGGTCTGTGTTGCTTTTAGGCTCTCTTTTTGCTTAGAGGACCCCTTTCAATATTTCTTGGAGGGCTGGTTTCGTGTTTGCAAATTCCTTCAGTTTTTGTTTGTCCTGGAAGATTTTTATCTCTCTATTTTTTTAATGACAGCCTAGCTGGATATAGCATTCGTGGCTGCATATTTTTTTCGTTTAGTGCTCTGAAGATATCATGCCAGTCCTTTCTGGCCTGCCAGGTCTCTGTGGATAGGTCTGTTGCCAATCTAATGTTTCTAGCATTGTAGGTTACAGATCTCTTCTCCCGAGCTGCTTTCAGGATTTTTCTCTTTGTCTCTGAGACTCGTAAGTCTTACTATTAGATGTCGGGGTGTTGACCTATTTTTATTGATTTTGAGAGGGGTTCTCTGTGCCTCCTAGATTTTGATGCCTGTTTCCTTCCCCACATTAGGGACGTTCTCTGCTACAATTTGCTCCAATATACCTTCTGCCCCCCTCTCTCTTCTTCTTCTTCTTGGATCCCAATTATTCTAATGTTGTTTCATCTTATGGTATCACTTATCTCTCAAATTCTGCCCTCGTGATCCAGTAGTTGTTTCTCTCTCTTTTTCTCAGCCTCTTTATTTTCCATCATTTGGTCCTCTATATCAGTCTCTTCTGCCTCATTTATCCTAGCAGTTAGCACCCCCATTTTTGACTGCACCTCATTTATAGCCTTTTTGATTTCGACTTGGTTAGATTTTAGTTCTTTTTTTTCTCCAGAAAGGGTTTCTCTAATAACTTCCATGCTTTTTTTCAAGCCCAGCTGGTATCTTTAAAATCATGATTCTGAACTCTAGGTCTGACATCGTACTAATGTCCATATTGAGTAGGTCCCTGGCAGTTTGTACTACCTTTTGTTTTTTTTGTTGCGGTGATTTTTTCCATCTTGTCATTTTGTCCAGAGGAGAATAGATGAATGAGAGAACAAAATCCTAACAGGGTAACAACGTCCCCAGGAAATTTACTCTAAACAAATCAGAAAAGACCTGAAACTGGGGGAAAAGAAATGGAAAGAATGAAAAAAGAAAAAAAAGGAAAAAGATAAAAAACAAAAACAAAAACAGAACAAAACAACAAAAAAAAAACCAGAATATGATCAAATATGGTCAGGCTGGTACATTGATCAGTGCCACACACTAGATTTTGGGTGTCTTTTGGTCTGTTAGAAGAAAGTGCCTCCCACAATTTTAAATTAAGAAAAACTTATATATGTACAAAAATAAGGGTTGATACGATGAAGGGATAGAATATGACTCAAAATTTTATTAAAGGAATTGATAAGAAGTTGTTTGAAAAAAAGAAAGAAGAGGATTTTTAAAAAAAAGGGAGAGAATGTGATCATGCAGGAGACTAGAACAATCCATACACTCGAGATTTAGGGTATGTTTTGATCTGTTAGTAGAAACTATATCTCAAAATTTTAAAGAGAGAACAACTTATATATATATCTGCCAAAAATAAGGGTAACTACTGTGAAGGGATAGAATATGACTCTAAAAATGAAAAATAAAAATGTTTTTTAAAAAAGGGATTGATAAGATGTTGGTTGAAAAAGAAAAAAGAAAAATTAAAAAAAAAGACAGTTAAAAAAATTATCTTTGAAAGACTAAAGATTTATGGTAAAAAAAGCCATGGAATCTATGTGCAGTATTCCCCTAGCACTGGAGTTCTCCTGTTCTCATTGATCGATAAACTTGGTCTTGGCTGGCTGTTCTTGCTGATCTTCTGGGGGAGGGGCATGTTGCCATGTTTCCCAAATGTCTTTGCTGGAGGTGGAATTGCCCCGCCCTTGCTGATCTGGGCTAAGTAATATGCTCGGGTTTGCTCTCGGGAGCTTTTTTTCCCTCCAAGCTTTCGGTACATCTTTGGAGGATGAGAGTGAAAATGGTGGCCTCCCAATCTCCGCCACAGAGAAGCCGAGAACTCGGGGCCCCACTGCTCAGTGAGCCCACAGAGAAAAGCAGTCAGTCACTCCCATCTCCCGGGTCTCCGGCCGCACTCCGTGCTCACCCAGCCTGTGATCGAGCGTTTCTATCTCTGGCACCCGACCCCGTGTGGAGTCTCCAAACCCAGTAGATCCCTGTGGTGTGCTCCCACGCAGCTCCTCCCAGGGGAGGACGGGGAGTCTCCCCATATCTGCCGCTTGTTGGGTCCCTGCTGGAGGAGCAGTGGCCCGACTGGGCCGCGGATCACAGTTTATGGCAACCCCGAGCTGAGAGCCCGCGCCTCGGCTCCGTCTCTGCAGCCGGCTTCCCCACTCCGATCCCTGGGAGCTATGCCACACTCAGGCACCCCCAGTCTTTCTGTGACCCCGAGGGTCCTGAGACCACACTGTCCCACGAGGGTTCCACCCCCCGCTCAGCCACTGCAGCGACGTCCCTCAGCGGAGCCAACTTCTAAAAGTTCCGATTTTGTGCTCTGCGGCTCTAGCACTTGCCAGAAGCGGCCGACAGAGGCCCCCTCCCCCGCCGTCTATCCTCCCAAATATCGCCTCGGATTCACTTCTCCGCATGTCCTACCTTCCAGAAAGTGGTCGCTTTTCTGTTCAGAGAGTGGTTGCTATTCTTTTCTTCGATCTCCTGTTGAGTTCGTAGGTGTTCAGAATGGTTTGATCCCTATTCAGCTGAATTCCTGAGACCCGACGAAATGCAGTTCTCCTACTCCTCCACCATCTTGCTCCACCCCTAGTCTCTATTTCTTTTATTTCTACTCTGATCTTACTTCCTTCTTTCTACTTACTAATTTTGGACTTTGTTCTTGTTTTTCCTTAGTTCATTTAGGTGTGAAAGTTAGACTCCTTGAGATTTCTTTTGTTTTTTGAGATAGGTCTGTATCACTGTAAACTTCCCTCTTAGAACTGCTTTTACTGTTTCTCAAAGATTTTGGACTTGTCTTTTTATTTACAGTTATCTCCATGTATTTTTTTATTTCCTCTTTGACTCATTGGTTTGTAATAATACGTTGCTTAGACTCCACCATTTTTATGTTTGTTTTCTTATAAATGATTTTATAGTTTCATATTTTGGTCAGAAAAGATGCTGGGTATAATTACAGTTATCATAAATCAGACCTGTTTTTTGGCCCAATGTGTTCTTTTATGAAGAATGTTCCATGTACACTTGAAGAAAATGTGCATTCTGTTGTGTTTGGATATAATATTCTGTGCATTTCTGTTGAGTCCCTCTGGTCTTATATGTCATACAAAGCCATGGTTTTCAAATTGATTTCCTGTCTGGATGATCTGTCTACTCATTGATGTATGTGTGGTGTTAATCCAACGAGAATATATAACAACATCTCTTCACACCAAATAGGTGCGCCTAAATATATGAAGCAAATATTAACAGATATAAGGGAGAAGTTGACAGTAATACAATAGTAGGGAACTGTGATTTCTTATTATGTGATATCCTTTTTTGTCTCTTGCTACAGTCTTTGTTTTTAAGTCTATTTTGTTTGATATAAGTATTGCTAACCCAGCTTTTTTTTTTTTTGGCATCTATTTGCAAGAAATATCTTTTTTCATCGCTTCATTTTCACTGTATATGTTCATAGGGCTGAATTGAGTCTCTCATAGGCAGCATATAGATTAGCTTTATATTTTTATCTATTCAGTAACCCTATGTCTTTTGATTGGAACATTTATATCATTTATATTTATAGTAATTATTGATAGTTATGTACTCATTTTTATTTGTTAATTGCTTTGTTTTTTGTAGTTCTCTCTGTGCCATTCTTCTTGTATTGCTCTCTTCCCCTTTGATTTAATGACTTCCTTTTTATTATACTTGGATGGCTTTCTCTTTTTTGTGTATCTGTAACTTGATTGTGGTTATCATGAGGTTCAGATATGACATCTTAAGTACACAGCAATGTATATTAAGTTGATGGTTGCTTAAGTTTAAACACATTGTGAAAGAACTACATTTTTACTCCCCTCTCCATGTTGTATGTACGTCATATTTTGCATCTTTTTATTTTGTGAGTCCTTTAACTAATTGCTTTAGATGCAGTTTTATTCCTTTTGTCTTTTAACCTTCATAGCAGCTTTATAAGTCATTCAACTACTAAATTCATGGTACATTGGCTTTTATTCATGAAATTTTTTTCTTTCATAATTTTCTATGTTTCTAATTATGGCCTTTTCTACTTAAAGAAATTATTTCAACACTTCCTGTAAGGCCATTTTAGTGTGATTAAAAGTTAACTTTTGTTTGTTTTTAAATTATGTCTACATGAATTCTGGATGAAATACTTGCCTGGTACAGTATTCCTGGTTGTAGGTTTTCTTTTTTCCTTTCAGCACCTTGAATGTATCAAACCACTCCTTTCTGGCCTGCAAAGTTTCTGCTGTAAAATCAGCTCATTGGCTTGTAGGATTTCTCTGGTATGTAACTAATTATTTTCCTTCTGCTGCTTTTTAGAGTTTCTCTTTATCTTCAATCTCTGACATTTTAATATATGCCTTGATGTGAAACTTCTTGGTTTCACCTTTTTTGGGACTCTGTGCATCTTGGACCTGGACATCGTTTTCTTACCTCGGTGAGGGAAGTTTTTAGCTATTATTTATTCAAATAAATTTTCTGCCCCTTTCTCTCCCCCTTATTCTAGGAACCCTATAATTAAAATATTAGTATGTTGATGTTGTCCTAGAGATCGCTTAACCTACATTGATTGACTGATTGCTACTCAGTTTGGGTGATTTCCATTACGCTGTCTTCCGGATTGCCTATCAGTTTGGGTGATTTCCATTACGCTGTCTTCCGGATTGCCCATCTGTTCTTTTATATCTTCTAACCTGCTATTTATTCCTTCTGGTATACTTTTCATCTTATTTATTGTATTCTTCAACTTAGATTGGCTGTTTTTTATATTTTCTAACTCAAAGTTCTCACTGGGTTCCTCCAGTCTTACAACCATTACCTTGAACTCTATCAGGTGGCTTATCTCCATTTCATTTAGTTCTTTTTCTGAGGTTTTATCTTATTCCTTCATTTGAAGTATGTTCCTCTGACTCTTCATTTTGTTTGACTTCCTGTATTTGTTTTTATAAGTTAGGCAGAAAAATTCCTTCTTCTAAACTTGAAGTAATGGTCTTATGAGGAGCATCCCCTGTGTAGACTGTGTGTGCCTGGTGGCTTTGTCTGGCTGGCTGGAGCTTCAGCTGGCATGGGCTGGGGGTTCTGGGGAACTCCACACTGGGAGTGCCGGGTAATGGCTGGCACTGAGGCATGTACAGACCAAGATGTCTTGGATTCCTTCATGGAGGAGTGTCCCTGGCAGGAAAACAGGAGGTGAGGAACATTTCAGCCATAAGTCCTGGGGTGCTCCATGCAATGGGTGCCTGGTGGGTCATCTGGAGCTGAAGTGCGTGTGGGCCTGGAGTGTTCCAGGATGCCTTGCACCTGTGTCACTTTGGTGAGATGACTGGATGCTGTCCAGGGTTGTCCCAGTATACACCACACTCGGGCCACCTTGTGGGGCTTCCATGGGAGGATGGCTAGGACTGGTGTGTGCTATGGGACTGTGGCTCACTAAGGTAGCAGGCTTTCCAGGGTACCTGGACCTTACTCCTGTTTGTATTACCAAGGTGGATGGGAAATGGTAAAGTGTTACTCCCTAGCCTCTTTGACCCCAGAGATGGTTCTAGCAGCTTGCCCATCATTCGGCAGTGCTCTAGGGCTCATTCCTTTACATTCTAATTGCTCTTTTGAACTGCAGCTATTTTTCTGTGCCCCAGGGCATCCAGGGCTGGTGTTGGCCTGAGGATTGCTGAGGTACTAGGCCAGTTAGGGCTCCTAGTTTTTGCTATCAAGGTGGAGGGAGAATAGTCCCTCCCCACCAGCCATTTGATGGAGGCTTAATTTCCTTATATTCCAGTTACCCTTTTAAGCTGTGCTTTTTTTCAAAGACCCAGCACTGACAAATCCACTCCTGGTCCTTCAGTACGGTCCATCTCCCCCATCCCCTCTGCAGATTGCAGCAGTCTGGGATTGCCATAGTTGCGGTGCCTCCCTCTCTCCTGTTTGCTGTGTAGTCTCTCAATTCTTTGTTATGCAGATGTTAAGTTCTTTTTCAGGAAGAATTTCTCTAAATGTTAGGGGTAGGTTCATTGTCCATGGAGGAAGTGAGTTCTGTGTCTTTGTACATTGCTTATCTTGGACCCTCCCATCACTCAGTAAATTCTTATTATCAGTGGTTTAAACAAAGTTTTCATTTACATTAAGAATGAGAAAAATAATTTGAATTCCATTTAATCCTTTTCCAGTGATATTCCTTTATGAAACTCTGTATTTCTGACCTTTATCATTTTTCCAAAACAATTAACATTTCTTGCAGGGAAGGTCTGGTAATGGATATTTTTACTTTTATTTTAGTTTATGAAAGTCTTTACCTTTCCTTTGTGAAGGATAACTCCACTGCATTTAGAAATCATAAGGTATTTTTTTCTTGTAACACTAAATAAACACTTTATTGCTTTCATGGTTTATGCAAGAAATCCAGTCATTCTTATTACTATTCTGTAATGTGCCACTCCTCCCAGATTCTTTCAAAATTTTCCTTTTCTCTTGTTTGCTTTCTCCAGAAAACAATATGCCTAGATGTAGCGTTTTTGTTTTTGTTTGTTTGTTTTGTTTTGTTTTTTGCTTTTTTCCTACTTGATGATCTCAGAGCTTACTGAATCTGTGACTTGGTGTTTGTCATTAATTTTAGAAAAGTCCTCAGTCATTATTATTTAAAACATTTCCTCTGCTGTGTTCTCTTTTGCTCATTCTGGTTTCTTTTCTTTTTTTTTAAATTTTATTATGTTATGTTAGTCACCATACATTACATCATTAGTTTTTGATGTGGTGATCCACGATCCGTTGTTTTCATATAACACCCAGTGCTCCATGCAGTACATGCCCTCCTTAATACCCATCACTGGGCTAACCCATCCCCCCATCCCCTCCCCTCTAAAACCCTGTTTGTTTCTCAGAGTCCATAGTCTCTCATGGTTCATCTCTCCTTCCAATCCCCCCCCCCCATTTTTCCCTTCCTTCTCCTAATATCCTCCATGCTGGTTTCTAATTCTGCATATGTTATACTTTTTGTCCTATTATTCTTGCATATTCTGTACTGATTTTTTCCCCCTTTTGAGTATCACTTGAGGTTTCAAACCACTTATTTTAAGGCTGCTTTTTCATGAGCTATATTAAGTTTACTAACCATTAAATTCATTCATCACTTTCATTACAGTATTTTTTTCCCTAAGATTTCATTTTAACTATTGCTTAGAATTTTTAACTCTCTACTTTCTTCACTCTTGAGTTTATGCATGCTGAACTACTTTTACCATTTGGGTATTTTAACATATTAACCAGGGGCGCCTGGGTGGCTCAGTCATTAAGCATCTGCCTTCTGCTCAGGTCATGATCCCAGGGTCCTGGGATCGAGCCCTACATCGGGCTCCCTGCTCAGCGGGAAGGGTGCTTCTCCCTCTCCCACTCCCACTGCTGGTGTTCCCTCTTTAGCTGTGTCTCTCTCTGTCATAAATAAATAAAATCTTTAAAAAAAAAACATATTAACCATACTTTCTTAAATTCCCTAACTGATTGTTCCAACATCTGTGTCATATCTGAGTCTTGATTTGGACATTGTTTTCATCTCTTCAGACTATGTTTTCTCTGACGTTTTTCATGGCTTGCAACCTTGAAATTTTTTGTTTAAAGTCAGTTATGGTATGACGTTTTGTTTCTCTGGCTAAGAGTTAGATTGTGTTTAATGTTTTCTGTAGCTAGGGGCCAGAGGTTTCACATTCCCCTAGACCCTTGTTTTGTCTTACCTCTTGACTTTGGGCTTCCCTAGGTATTCCTCCTCAAACTGAGTCTGCATCTTGTGGCTTTTCAGCTATAAACCATTGTCATTATACTGGCACTCTATTCAGTGGTGCTAAGGTATGGGTAGTAGAAGTGTCCTATAATCCTGATTACTTCTCAGTCTTTTGATGAGCTCATCTCTTGTAAATGTGACTTTCATAAGTTTTTTTCACCAACTTCCTTCTCCGGCTACAGCATCCTTTATGTACTACTTTGAAGCATTAAACCTTAATGATTTGGTGGGTTTTGTCCCCCATTGGACAGGAAAGATAGAGGGAGCCAGAGTAGAAGCAATGAACTTCCCCCAAACTAGATAATTCTCTGGCAAAGTCCAACCCCCTGCACCCAAGAGTGGATATTTGTTATGGAGAAGTCTCTGTGTATATTTCACAATGACTACTTCTACTTTGCACTTTCTAGAGCCATGGGGAAAGTTTCTTATATATTCATCATGATAGCCAGGTGGTCTTCCTGGAGGTAAAGCCCAAAGAAGCATGGGACACTTCTAAAACTGTTTTCAAGAATTTTTACTTCTAACACAAGTCTACATTCATTCTCTAGCAGTTCATAAAAAATACCATTTAAATGTTCCTGCCAGCTATGTTTCCAGCAGCTACTGCTCTAGGTAAGGAAATCTTGGCTGAGTCTCACTAGATAAGTCTGCATCTCTAAATTTCAGAATTGTGTATCACCTTGCAACCTCTCTTCTTCAATGGGTTCAGAAAGATTTGCCAATTTTCAGTTTATCCAATTTCCTGTTATAAGGACAGCATTGGTAACTTTCTTTTACATATTGGAACTGAAACCAAAATTGATGTTATTATGTTTAAATGAATCTTTTCTCTCTATGGTATGAAATATGGCCAAAGTAAATATTTATTCTCCATTTCATAGCATTATATCTTCCATGAATATCAAGATATTTCACTCTTGTTAAAGTCAACTATTCCTGTTTGTCAGAATTGCAGCATATTTTATTTTTACTCTTGTGTTTAATTGTACCTGGAGAAGGAGTAGAGATAGTTTGATTTATCTCACTACCTTGAAATGCAATGTCAACAATTTGGGGATTTAAAAAATTATCTGCTAGGAAAAAAAGACTAATGCATTTTGCAGTAATATTCACAGAGTTTTATATAAAACAATTGAAAATGTTAAAGCAAATTTTGAAAAGTTCTCAAATCTTAAATTATAACTAAGTAGAAATATTGGAACTCAATTGAATGAAAATATGATTAAGAATGTGGAGGATGAGGGGCGCCTGGGTGGATTAGTCATTAAGCGTCTGCCTTCAGCTCAGGTCATGATCCCAGGGTCCTGGGATAAAGCCCTGCATTGGGCTCCCTGCTCAGCGGGAAGCCTGCTTCTCCCTCTCCCACTCCCCCCGCTTGTGTTCCCCCTCTCACTGTGTCTCTCTCTGCCAAATAAATAAATAAAATCTTTAAAAAAAAAAGAATGAGGATGAGTTATCAATATTTATGTAAAGTTGAAAAACGTTGCCCAGCTACGCACTAAGGGGTTGAGATAAGTGTTGACAAGCACGTTTATGATGTAAAACAATGGTTTTAGAGAATAAAGATTATCCCAATCATCTGAATATCAAGAAATAAAAATTAAAAATTAAATTAAAATTGAAATTAGGTAAATGTGATAGAACAGGAACTCTATACATAAATGTTCAATATGCTGTACACTATTAGTGAGATGATATAAAAATGATAATTATGAAAAAGCCCTATATTAAACTCTAAAACATTAAATTGATAGTTTTTTCAAACTTTGTTTTTTTATACCTATTCATTCAAAAACATTTATAAGTGTTTACTATTTCTAAAACCAAATATAGTTTATTTTTTAAAGTGACAACACCCCTCAAGGAATATATCTTTGGGAAAATAAAGCCCTATAAATATAATAGATATATACATAAAATATATCTGTAGCCATAAATTTGGTTGTCTGAATGTACATGGATACCCGTGGGGACACAAAGTATGTATGTTGATTTGACTGTGTTACAGAATGAATTTAAATGTAATGCCTGCTACTAAATTGCAACCTGTATAACTTCCCATTTAGAAGAAGATTGTAATCTAATTTATAGTTTTATTCAAATAAACTAGGATGTCTGAAATTGGAATGTAAAATATTTTTGGCATTAGCATTTCAAAATGTCCATGTCACGATCTTTTTGCCCTTTTTATTTATGTTTTAAAAATGTTAATTAAGCAATACATATTTGGGATTCTAATTTGCATTGAAAGATGTGGTTGAAGATCAAGAAATATATTATCTAAACTAAATATTACTCAAGTGACTCTACCTTACCTGAGGATTTTAAACAAATCCACATGAAACAAGTAGCATAAGCAGTTTAAAATTAAGGCCTAATTTTGGATTGCATATCAAGAGCTAGAGAGCAGTAGTCTTAAAAATGAGGTTTGCATATTTATGGGGTTATGCAAAAACATCCTGGGGTACTGTAGATACAGATAGTTTTAAGAATATTAACATCAAATCTACAACTTCTCCATATACTTGTCTTAAAATTAATCTGCCAGAGATAAGACTCTACCCGTTTTCTAAAGAAAGGCATTTCTTCATGCTTAGTGTAGACATTACCTGTATGTAAAAGATACTGGAGCACCTGACAAATAAACAAAATGCATGATATCATTGATTTTGGTATTGAAAAGTGTGTGATTAATACCTAGGAAACAAATTTATATGCAAGTCAAGTGATTTCCAATTCTTTGCTTAGTACAAAATTAAGGTAAAACCAGAATAAGTTATTAACCAACAAAATTTTTGATGGTAGAGTACTATATGATTTTTGACTTTCAAATCACTATAATAATTGCATGACACTGCTGTTTCCCTTTTGCTTTTTTTACATGAAGAAATTTTCTCGGTGGTTATGGTTATTAAGTTGAAAATAATAATGATATAAGTGATATAATGATATAATAATAATGATATAATCAATGCAGAATCCTATCACATTCATCCAATAAGCAGTATTCACTCAGAGATCCATACACTAAATGTTCAAAGGCTAATCCACTTAATTAAGATGCATTATGAAAAACGTTTGTTTATGTTTAAGAGTTAGTAATACATGATTTAGGAATTTATTTGAATCAGTTATATAAAACTAGTAATTATTACAATTTAATCCAGAGAAAAATGCCTCTAAACACTTGACTTAGAATTATATACAATTTTAAAAATGTGTATAGACACATATATGTACACCTATATACACATATTCACTCACTTTGATGTGTATATATTTTGCTATGAAAAATCGATAAAATATTTTAAACAAAGTGTATTAATTTAAATTTTTGGACTTACATATATATACTTTCAAAGAGAAAAAGATACAATTTTTTTGTCTTACAGAGATTTATTTACATAGATCTTAAATTAATGAAAGGTGATATCAAATATCTATGGTACATAAAGTACGGATTATATTTTTATTGATTACATGTGATTATTTTTTCTTTAGAGTAACCATATTTGTAATATATTGGAAATTACTTGCTTGTAACTGGAATCTCATGATAAAAACATTTTATGACAAATTATATTGTTTGTAAAATTCTTTAAGTGTTAGTTATATAAAATATTTGAAGCCCCTGCTATATATGGTATGAACAAGGACATATATGTGGTGTAAAGTGGTGGGACATAGGGTGTTTTGAAGGAGAGATGGTATTAATCCTACAGACAAGCAAAATGATAGGTTATAAATTCATGGTTATAGAAAGGAGGTAGAGACTATAAGGAGATCCAGCAATAAGGTAGAAAGTGAGTCAGAAACATCTGATGGTGATATTGAATAGTTGATGTCATGCAAAATTATAGAAATCTTTGAAAATTAAAGAATTTGGGGTTTGATTTATGAATAAGTTTATACTTGCTGAAAGTTTTTGAGCTTCAGAGTGGAGCATTATATTAATAACTATACTGATATATAACCAGGTTATAAAGTTATTGATAAGTGATATCTATATATATATCAACATTATATCTTTTATAATTCTATGTAAAATATTAAATTATAATTAGAAATTATGTGACAACATAATTCTTAGTATGATTACAATTATTATTTTTAGCTCTGACATAGATTTCTATCCAGTCAGTTAAGGAAAATAAAATTCACTCATGTTACACAATGGTGAGTCAAGAACATTCAAGTAAAAAAAACAAGCCAAAAATTTGACTCCAAGGAGAATTTTAAGGGGCATTTATACCTGTCAGTGATATCTAGAAAAGATGGTATCACATATGTTGCTTTCAACAAGGAAAACATTGGCTTCTTGGAAAGAAATGCTGGAATATCTTTACTTAGCTACAATCTTTGCTTTCCACTTTTTAAGATTTTGCTTATATTCACATTGGCACATAACATCTATTATTGCTTAGTACTCTAGGTATATTCTTGGGGAATAGGTACTGGTTCATTACAAAATGTGGTCATCCTTTGCAAAATTGTTAGTACAATATGTATTGTGGTTATTGCTTGAAAAATTCATTTTCACTGATACTAAAATTCCTGTTCTTAAAATCAGAAACATAACACAAACAAAAGGAGGGCAAGAACGGAAACAAACTTTTGAAGTCGTTACTTTAGGGGTGATAATAGAAAACACAAGACTAAATATCAGTTAGGACAGAACGTATATAAAAACAGAAGACAAGGGCCAACCCTTGGAAAATTCCCAGGGGTGAAGCAAAACAAAAATAGCCAAGGAATAAAATGAAATAATGATTAGTTAGGTTGAAAGGCATTCAGAATAATGTATTGATAGTACAGATGGGGGGGAAAGCCAATGAAAAGAAGGCCATAATTAGAAGCGGTAAAAGAAAGGGTGATAGTTTTGACTACTCATTTAAGGATTGTGGTGTTAAAAAATTAAACTTCATTGACCCAAATTTATAATTATAATTAGTTTTGTGGCTTTCTGAATAAAAAGCAACCATTTAAGCATTGAGGTAAAGGAATTCCACTTGGAAACATGGATTGTTCATGTACAACCTGTGGTTCTCAAGCCCCTGGGGATATACACTCTGGAATTCCAGACTAAGGGTGGCAAAAATCATTGATGAATACATGTCTTTGGAAAAACTTGAACATTTTAAAAAACAGGTTGACATTAACCTGGTGATAGGACACTACTGACTGCTAGGGATAGATGGATGCTTTCTCAAAACAGTTACCTGATAATTTAGAATGTGTGTTTAGCTGCCCTTTACATTGATTCCAAAAGAGCATACTTTAGTAAAAATATTTGAAATTATTTTGTCCCAAAGATACAACTATAATATAAGGAGAGAACTGGGTAAATATTGAAAAGTTATAAGCTATTTCATTAAAAGTCAACGTCCTTTAAATATAAAAGCAGTGTTCACTTCCATTAAACATGTTTGAAATACTCAAAATTCTTATATTTATTTGAACATGATGATTTTTATTTACCTACTAGCTGTAACTTATACTTAACATAGTACAGGTACTTTTTTTTTGTATTGAATAGATAATTCTCTAAAGAAAACAGAGGCAGCCAATAAATACATGAAAAAATGCTGAACATCAATAGTCATTAAGTGCAAGCCAAAACTACAAGGAAATGCTAGATCGCACCCATCCTAATGTAAAACAGAAAAAATAAAAAGTATTGGCTGAAATGTGGAGAAATTGGAACTCTTTGTATTGGAGGTGGCAAGGTAAAGTGGTGCAGCCACCAGAGAAAACAGTACGGTGGTTTCTCAAAACATTAAAGATTTTTACCATATGTCTGATCCAGCAATTCCACTTCTGAGTAATACCCAAAAGTATTTTAAGCAGGGATTTGAGATATTTGTGTACTATTGTTCATAGCAACATTATTCCCAGTGGCCAAAAGGTGGAAGTAATCTAAATGTCCACTGATGAATGAATGGATAAACTAAATTTAGCATATACCTACAGTAAAACATTATTCAACCTTGAAAAGGAATGAATGTTTTACAATGCTATAACATGGATAAGCAATGAAGATATTAAATAAAATAAGACTAATGCAAAAATAAAAATATTGTATGATTCAACTTATTAGAGATACATTGGGGAGTCAAATTTATAGATTAAGAAAGCAAAATGGTGTTTCCAGGGGCTGGGAGGAGGAAAGAATGGAGAATTACTGTTTTATGAGTACAGAATTTTGGTTTGGGAAAATAAAAAATTTCTGGAGATGGAAGGCGGTGAAAGTTATACAATCATGTGAGTTGGTAAATATGAATTATCCATATAAAATGGTTAAAATGGTAGCTTTTATGTTATATGACAGAATAATTTTAAAAAGCTCCAAACTTAAGACCACATAATTTTTAGTGACTCTCTTATACATGGTGGCCTTTCCAAACATTAACAATTTTTATAGGTTATGTTTTGAAGAACCTCATCAGTGGTGGAGGAATGTTAAACATTGCTATTAACTTGGGGCGTCTGGGTGACATCTGACTTCGGCTCAGTTTATGATCTCAGGGTCCTGGGATCAAGCCCTGCTTGGGTCTCCGCACACAGCGGGGAGTCTGCTTGTCCCTCTTCCTCTGTTCCTGCCCCTGCTAGTGCTCTCTCTCTCAAATTAATAAATAAAATCTTAAAAAGGCTTTGCTATTATCTCTGAAATAATTTTCTCCAAATTTAACTCTTGATAGTCCTCTATTGTTTGCCAATGTGTGAGCATTTCAACATAAATGTTTCAAATATAAATGATAGTAGTTAAGAGTTGCCAATGTTTAAAATCCTCAAGTAATTTAGGCTCCAAAATGAAATCTTTGAACAAGTTTGACAAGTATTGTCATTCCCTTTGTGCGATAAAAATACTTTAGTTGAGAGGCTTAAGTAACTTGTGCAAACCACGTAACTAAATTTGGTTGAGTGAAGGCTTGGATACAAACTGACTTTTTTTTTTTTTTTTAAGATTTTATTTATTTGAGAGAGAGTGAGAGAGAGCGTGCGCACAAGTGTGCTAGCCAGAGGAGGAGCAGAAGATGAGGGGAAGGGGGAAAGAATCTCAAGCAGGCTCCCCACTGATCACAGAGCTGCCACAGGGCTTGATCTCAGGACCCTGAGATCATGACCTGAGCTGAAATCAAAAGTTGGATGCTCAACCAACTGAGCGACCCAGTCGCATCTCTGACTTACTTTTTAACTGATGTCATGTTCTTGTCCCTTAACAGTATATTAATTTCCATTAAAACTTGAGTCTTCCCTACCTATTATTGATCATAGGTATTTCTAATATTATGGTACTTCTACTTTGAAAGTTTACAACATCCTATTGTGTAACCTTTTAAGGAAGTACTTTAAAAAAAGCAAATTACATTTTCTGTACAAGCAAAAAAGTTAAAACTAAGATATTTTACTTAAGTGACTGCAAACATGAGTCACTATTTATGGTCACTTTCATAATAGAGACACTAATATAATTTTTTAAATTGAAATATAACATACAATATTCTATTAGTTTCATGCGTACATCCTAGTTATTTGATATTTTATACATTCTGAAATGATCCCAAGGAGTCCAATTACCATCTGTCACCATACAGTTATTACAATATTATTTACTATGTTCCCCCATGACATACATTACATTGTCATGACTTATTTTGTAACTGGAAGTTTGTATTTCTTAATTCCATTCACCGATTTTGTCCACCCACCAACTTCTTCTCCCTCTTGTAAACAACAGTTTTGTTTTTTTTTTCCTATATCTGAGTCTGTTTTGTTTTGTCTCTGTGCTTTGTTTTCAGATTCCACATATAAATGAAATACAGTATTTGTCTTTCTCCTTCTGACTGACTTCCCGTAGCATAATACCCTCCAGGTCCATCCATGTTGTAGAATATTGCAAGATTTCATTCTTTTTTGTGGCTTAGCAATTCTCCATTACATATATATATGTATATATGTGTGTGTGTGTATATATATATATATATATATATATATCTTCTTCTAACAATGGTAAAATTCATTGCTTCTATATCCGGTTATTGTAAATAATGCTGCAATAAACATAGGAGTTCATAAATCTTTTCAAATAGGTGGGTTTTTTTCTTCAGATGAATACCCAAAAGTGGAACTGCTGGATTATATGGTAGTTATATTTTAATTTTACGTGCCCACCAACAGTGTAGAGGGGTTGCCTTTTATCCACATCACTGCCAACACTTGGTGGTTTTTGTCTAATACTTGATCTCACCAATGTGAGGTGCTTTCTCATTGTGGTTTTGACTTGCATTTCCCTGATAATTAGTGATGTTAAACATCTTGTTACAGGCATGTTGGTCATCTTATGTCTTGGGAAAATGTCTATTAAGTCCTCTGCTTATTTTTTTAAAAGAATTTTATTTATTTATTTATTTGAGAGCGACAGAGCATGAGCAAGAGGGGCAGAGGGAAAGGGAGAAGCACATCCCCCACTCAGCAGGGAGCCCTCCGTGGGGCTCGATCTCAGGACCCTGGGATCAGGAATTGAGCCAGAGGCAGATGCTTAACTGACTGAGCCACCCAGGCGCCCCTCTGCCTATTTTTTAGTCAGGGTTTTTGTCTGTCTGTTAATATTAAGCTGTATAAGTTCTTCATATATTTTGTATATTAACCCCTTATCAGATGTATGATTTGTAAATATCTTCTCCTATTTCGTAGGTTTCGTAGGTTTCTTTTTTGTTTGGATGATGGTTTCATTCACTGTGCAGATTTTTACTTTAATGTAATCTCATTTTATATTTTAGCTTTTTTTGTTGCCCTTACCTGAAGAGACCTATCTAAAAAGTATTGCAAAGACTAATGTCAAAAATATACTGCATGCATTTTCTTCTGAGGTTTATGGTTTCAGGTCTTGTATTCAAGTCTACAGTTTTGAGTTTATTTTTATGTATTGTGTAAGATAATTCTTTTATTCTTTTTCTTTATTCTTTTATCTTAAGATAATTCTTTTATGCATTCTTTTGCATGTGGCTGTCCAGTTTTTCCAACACCATTTATTGAAGAGACTGTCTTTTTGTCATAGTATATTCTTGCCTGCCTTGTCATAGATTAATTAACCATATATTTATGGGTTTATTTCTGAGTGTGCTATTCTATTCCTTTGATGAGTGTATCTTTTGACTAGTACCACACTATTTGATTTACTATAATTTTATGGTATAGTTTGAAGTCTGATATTGTGATACTCCAGCTTTTTCCTTCTCAAGATGGCTTCGGGTATCTAGGATCTTTTAAGGGTTTTATACACATTTTAGGATTGTCTGTTCTGGTTTTATGAAAACTGCCACTGGGATTTTGATGAGAATTGCACTGAATCTGTAAGTTGCTTTGTGTAGTATGGACATGTTAACACTATTAATCCTTCTAATCCTGTTTATGGAATATCTTTCCATTTATTTGTGCCATCTTCAATTTCTTTTAACAATGTCTTCTAGTTTTCAGAAGAATAGATCTTTCACCTCCTTGGTTAAATATACTCAAGTATTTTATTCTTTTTGATGCAATTAAATTTTTTTTAGTCTATTTCTGATAGCCTGGGAATAGTGTGTAGAAACACAACTGATATAATCCACTGTTATTTTGCTGCTCCTAGGGCAGTCAAGTCTATGCTTGAGCCCCTCAGTGATAGTTCTCCCTACTGCCACATCAGCGGAGGGGCTCTCATTTTTACTGTGTCTCTATCTCTTCTCCCCATTAGTATGTGGTCCCTCTATCATTTGTGGTGCAGAAGATGTTTAATGAGGCCTCAGTTCCTCAGGAGGAATTGCTCCACATTTAGGTACAGATTTGGTGTATCCTTGAGGGGAGGTGATTTTAGCCTCTCCCTATGCTGCTGTCTTGGTCTGAGAGTCAAAATGTAGTCCTTTAAAGTTCATTATATCTCTTATATGTTAGAACTGTTTATTATCTGTCATTTTTTAGGCTAATGTGTGATCTTTCCTACAATTCTCAGTTGAGACTATAAGACACAATACTATTAGCAGAAGTAATCATGCTGGCTTAGTTTGAATTCTTCAGAGAAATTTCAGTGCACCCAAAGATTAGAGAAGACATTCATGATTTTTACAGTAATGGTATATTCTGTTTCCTGAGACAATATCTTCTATATAGAACTGAATGTTTTTAATGATGAGTTATTTTAGATAACTTAAAATACAGGTTTATTTTTTTCTAACAAACTGATCATTTCAAGGAGAATAAAAACTAATAATGCTTTATTGTTGAGCTGCAGCACTTGAAATAAATTAGACTTACATACATATGAGTATATATAGTGATATAATGAGGAGTATAGAAAGAATATGTAGATGTTGCTATAAGATGTAGATCTAGAGAGGCCCCTGGGTGGCTCAGTCATTAAGCGTCTGCCTTCGGCTCAGGTCATGGTCCAGTGTCCTGGGATCGAGGCCCGCGTCGGGCTCCTGGCTCCCAGGAAGCCTGCCTCTCCCTCTCCCACACCCCCTGCTTGTGTTCCCTCTCTCGCTGTGCCTCTCTCTGTCAAATAAATAAATAAAATCTTAAAAAAAAGATGTAGATCTAGATAGATATAAATAGTGATAGAGAAATAGATACTGGAAGTAGATTTTGGACTTTAAAATCCTTATACTAATAGAATTAAGTAGGTTTAAACACCATTAATTCATTTCTATGGAGTCTAAACATATTGAAAACTAAATATCTTAAAAGATAATTTATTTTTATTTTATTATGTTAATCACTACACATCATTAGTTTTTTTAATTTTATTTTTTATTATTATGTTATGTTAATCACCATACATTACATCATTAGTTTTTGATGTAGTGTTCCCTGATTCATTGTTTGCATATAACACCCAGTGCTCCATGCAGTACATGCCTCCCTTATATTATTATGATAGCTTTTGCCTTAGTTTCACTATATCCTTTGTTAAATTCCATATACTCTACTTGATAGAAGGGATATTGTAGAAGAGATGAAATATTGAGGATATTATCAGACTTAATAAGTGGTATTTATTTCTACATAATTATAGTATTGACTTACACATCTTAAAATTAATTTTTAAGATCTTCGTTTTTATTTTTTCCTTAGAGTTTTGTAACTGCTGAGTGCACTTTAAAGCTCAATTGCTATTAGAAATTCAGGTGAAGGCGGTCAGAGGGCATGTATTTAAAAATCCATCTTTAGGGGCACCTGGGTGGCTCAGTTGTTAAGCGTCTGCCCTCGGCTCAGGTCATGATCCCAGGGTCCTGGCATCGAGCCCCGCATCAGGCTCCCTGCTCACTGGCAAGCCTGTTTCTCCCTCTCCTGCTCCCCCTGCTTGTGTTCCCTCTCTCACTGTGTTTCTCTCTGTCAAATAAATAAATAAAATCTTTAAAAAAAATCTATCTTAGTACAGGAATGATATAAGGGTCTTACCCTTACCATTTTTTTACTTTTCATTAATTTACAGTGGCCTTGTAAATAGATCCCTAAAATAAAGCTCTGGACTCAGTTTTGATTCATGTTATTACATTGCATAAGTCAGTGAACTTAGTTTTATATTTCTCACATTAAAGATAGGCATAGTATCCATCATGTTTCATATAGGAAGAAAAAAAGTTAATTCACTTAAAACCACAGTCTGTAGTACAATTACTATCTGAAAATTCACCAAACATCACAATGATTCTATACAAGTGGATAGAACTGAAGAAATATGTTAGGCTTTGTAACTTCTGTAAAAATGGGAATAATATTTTGAATGCTGTGGAGTTCTTTGAATAAGGACACCTTGATGCATTAGCTTTAAATCAATGTAATGCCTTTGCTTTGGGGAATACCTGTGTTTTAACTCCTCTAAGTGTTTCTAAAATATCATTCAGGGCTACTAAGTTTATTACAAATAACTATTATTTGTTTATTTACTGTATCAGAAAGTATTTTCTTTGTATATTTTTAATGATTTGAACATATAAATTTTATCCCTGATAATTATAGGTAATGATGAATTTACATCTAAAAAACATTCACTAGGAATTAAACACTGCCAACAATCATTTGCAACTATAGATTATCAAGGGCTAATGTTCTTTTCTTTTAAATAATATGAGTAAGATTATAGAATTGTCTGTAAATTTTAATTCTTTAAAATTTTGATTTCCCTTTCCTTCATGGTGCTAGGCCCATCTGTGGATACAGGCTTTTGCCTGATAAATATGGGAGAAGGGCAGGTGTGAATCCATAGACTGGAAACTCAGGGAGGAAAAGATTGATGTGCAGATTTGTTTTTGTATACCTGCCCAAAAGCTGAGGGATGAGTGTAATCTTATGATCATAAATAATAGACACCCTCGTCAGCTGGGATGGGAAAGGAAATGGTGGCAATCTCCATCAGAGGGAGGAGACCCAGCTGTTGCTGCAACCAATGAACAGAATTAGAAAAGAAGCTTTTCCCAAAACAGCCAGGAAAAACCTTGGAAAACAATGTGTATCTGCCTCTCCCCAAAATAGTTAGCCTACTCAGACAAAGTAAAAACCTTTTTTCCCCCTAACATACATAGAACATTTATAGTTCAAGGGAAAACAGAATACTGAGATATTCATCAGTAATTTTCCCACTCTCTCTTAAAAGGTGTAATGATTCTCACTAGTTTTCTCCTTTCTAATGGAAAGAGGTGCTAAAACCAAACTTCCTTCTCTTTTACCAGGTCAATAAGTGGTGAATTCAGTCATGTGTGTGTTACTACGTGAATGGTGAGGTTCTGTTTTTATTTGTTATTGCTATCAATGTCATCATGGCTACCAAACAATAAAAATACTTCTAGAATTATGAAAATAATCAATTGATGTTTTTAAAAATTTTAAAACAATATCCACATATGTTTTCCTTTTTATCATTTCAAAAATAATGGAAAGAGGGAATGCATGTATTATTATAACCACTTAACAGCTAATCAAGGAAAATCAGAAGTGAAAGTCGTCCAAGTACTTAGTGAGAATCCACGCTAAAGGTAATCTATTACCCCCAAGTCCTTCCTATTTCCATATTCTATTTCACTTGTTTGATAATATAGTCTTTAAAATACATCCTTAGCATTCACTCATTTTATTACAGATCATCTCTTAAAAGATCTCTATACTATGATTTAGACTCACATTTATATATTCATAAATTTTTCATTTAGGAATAGTAACCTGTTCCTGATTTAAATGAAATTCAATTTCCATGTTGACTATACATAAACACCTTAAGTACATTAATACATGTTAATGTGAGTTGAAACATTTCAGAGCAGCTATTGAAATTGGTCACTTTTGAACGATAGAGAAAACTATGTTCTACTAAAAAGTACTTGTTCTAAAGCTTCAAGCAGCTAGATGAATCATGTTAAGGTAGTGCTGCAGGCTATAAAGTGTGGCTTTGATTCATTAGTAAAATATCAGGAGTTTGGGAAATAGATAATCTAATATATATTTGGATCAAGATAATCTAATATATTAGATCTAATACATAATTTCAAAGTCACACTTCAAAAGGAAATCTACCTCTGTGGTCTGTCTTGCTGTTTAAGTAAATGATATTCTTGAAAGTCAGATGTCACTTACAAAATAATAAAGTAGCCAGGAATTATTTATCATGGAGATTAGAAGTTTCCCATCTTCCTTTGTCAACATCTCATGCATGGCAATATACATCAGTAGTTCAAAGAATCTTCATGTTGTTATAACTGATTGTGTTTTATTTATTTACATGTTTATTTTTCAGCCCAGAGCATATTCATACTGTGTAGTACTTTGATTTCATAAAAGTTACAGAATCTAATCTGGAAAACATTTTATAAGTGACATTTTATATTACTAATAAGTGTTTCAATTTGGTGAGTTTTTAAAACATAATTCTTTCAAAATTAAAGTAGAATGTAGCACCACTTTCTTTCAATACAGCTAAGGTATGGTTTCAAATAAGATTAACCAAATTCATGTGTTTTGAATGTATTTTTAATGAGGTTATTTAAAAAATAGATAATATATGCACAGGTAAAATAAAATTCAAGCAGCATAGTGTGTGTGTGTGTGTGTGTGTGTGTGTGTGTAAATAAAAGAAAAAGCAAATCATTCTTTGGGGATCAAATTTCCATAGTTGCTACCATAGAGGTAGCAATTGCTAAGTGTTTCTTGTGTGTTTATCCAGTATTTGTCATTTCATCTTTTCCTTTCCCTTTCTAATTCTAGATGCTGCACACTACAGATATGGTTCTACATGTTGTTTTCCACATAGCACTGTACTCTGAGGGTAGAGTTTATGTCAGTGACAGCTGTGGCACCCAGTTTTGTTTTAATTTGTTTCCTAGTACCCTATTGCCTAGGCATATTATACTTATTTTTCTGATGATGGACTCCAAATTTGTTTATAATATTGTTACTACAAACATATTTCTTACATGTATCTTTCTTAATGTGTAGTGAGAAAATATATTTTATGATTTTAATTTACAATTATTTACAATAAGAATATTTTTAATTTTTAAAATTTTTGGTATGTATTTTTCAGAATTTAATTTTTTCTAGGGATTTGTCAATTAAGTTCCTATTTGTTTGCCTTGCATTCCTATCAATTGCTATTAAAGAAACAAGCCCTATTCATGCTTATGGGTTGCAGATATTTTTTCAGTTTCAAAGTTTTATGCTTTCAGGTTTTTTTTACAGCAACATTTTTCATTGAAAAATTATACTTTTATGTATAACAGATACATGAACTTTGATGTCAAGATTATAGATTTTTAGGGGTGCTTGGGTGGTGCAGTTGGTTAAGTGTCTGATTCTTGGTTTCTGCTCAGGTCGTGATCTCAGGGTGGTGAGAAAGAGCCCTGCATTGGGCTCTGCACTGAGCATGGCACCTGCTTAAGACTCTTTCTCCCTCTCTCTAAAATAAATAAAATCTTTAAAAAAATTATCCTGATTTCAAGATTATGATTGTTTAAAATCCCATGATTTTTTCTAAAAATTTTGTGGTGCCTTTTTAATGCTCAAAACTATTCATGATTAATTTGCAGTTAAATTGCTATAAAGAGTGAGAGAAGGGGGTGCATGGGTGGCTCAGTCTGTTAAGCACCTGCCTTCGGCTCAGGTCATGATCCGGGGTCCTGGGATGGAGCCCCGTGTTGGGCTCCCTGCTCCATGGGGAGCCTGCTTCTCTCTCTCCCTCTGCCTGCTGCTTGCCCCACTTGTGCTTTCTCTCTCTCTCTCTTTTTGTCAAATAAATAAATAAAATCTTTAAAAAAAATAGGAAAGGAACTGATTTTGTTCTTGTTGTTGCTGTTTTTGTTACATGACTACCCAGTAATCCCAGTGCCATTTATTAATAGTCTGTTGATTATCCACTATTATTTATTAAGGCATAATTGACATTAGTTTCAGTTGTACAATGTAATGATTTGACATGTGTATACACTGTGAAATGACCACCCCAATAAGTCCAGTTTCCTCTTAAAGATTTTACTTATTTGACAGAGACAGTAAAAGAGGTAACACAAGCAGAGGGAGTGGGAGAGGGAGAAGCAGGCTTCCCGCCGAGCAGGAGTCCATTGTGGGGCTCGATCTCAGGACCCTGGGATCATGACCTGAGCCAAAGGCCGACTCTTAACGACTGAGCCACCCAGGCGCCCCCCAGTTTCCTCTTATATAAAGCTATATAATATGCAATACCATATTACTGACTTTAGTCACCAGGCTATACATTACTTCCCTATGAGATTTATCGTATGTTTGGAAGATTGTACCTCTTGATTCCCTTCTCCAATTTCACCTAGCACATAATACCCTTCCCCTCTGGCAATCACCAGTCTGTACTCTGCATTTGTGTGTTTTGTTGGGACTGTTCAATTGTTTTGCTTTGTAGATCCCACATGTAAAGGAAGTCATGTGGTATTTGAATTTCTCAGTTTTATTTCACTTAGTATAATACCCTCCAGGTCCATCCACGTTGTCACAAATAACAAGATTTCATTCTTTTTTATGGCTCAGTAATATGAATTGTATGTATAGATACCCAGTTTTCTTTATTCATTCACCCATTGATGGATACTTTGTTTTATTCCGTATCTTGGCTACTGTGAACAGTGCTGCAAGAAACACAGGGGTATGTGTATTTTTTCAAGTGAGTCTTTCTGCTTTTTTCAGATAAATACCCAGTTAGTAGCAATGCTGGACTGTATTGTAGGTAGATTTTTAGCTCTTTGAGAAACTTCCATATCATTTTCCATATCGTTATGTAGCGTCTGTATCAGTTTCTAGTCCCAACATTGGACTAGGGTTCCCATTTTCCCACATTGTCTCCATTTCTTTGTCTTTGATAATCGTCACTCTGATAGGTGTGAGATATCTCATTGCAATTTTGATTTGCATTTCTGTGATATTTAGTGGTGTTGAGCATTCTTTCATATGCCTCTTGATTATCAGTATGTCATCTTTGGAAAAATATTCAGATTCTGTTCCCTCTTTTGATTGGAGTTTTGTGGTTATTGTTGAGTTGTAGTTCTTTTTATATTTTAAATATTAACCCCTTATTGGTTGTATGATTTGCGAACACCTTCTCCAATCAGTAGGTTGGCTTTTTATTTTGTTGATGGTTTCCTTCACTGTGCAGAAGCTTTTGAGTTTGAGATGATTTTTGTTGTTTACTTTTGCTTTTGTTGCCACTGCACTTTGATTCAGGTCCAAAAACATACTGCCAAGGATGATATGAAGGAGCTTACCATCTATGTTTTTTTTTCTAGGAGTTTTATGGTTTTTGGTTTTAGACTCAAGTCCTTAATCCATTTTGAATTAATTTTTGCATGTGGTATAAGACAGTGGCCCAGTTTCATTCTTTTCATGTGACTTTCCAGTTTTCCCAATGAAATTTATTAGAGAGACTATCTTTTCCCCATTCTATATTCTTCGTTTTCTTACATTAATTGACCATATATGCATGGGTTTATTTCTAGGTTTTTCTATTATTTTCTATTGTTTTTGTATCTCTTTTTATGACAGTACCATAATATTTTGATTACTGCAACTTTGTAATCAACTCTAAAATCAGTGGGCTTGCCGCTTCCAGCTTTGTCCTTCTTCAACAAGATTGCTTTGGCTATTTGGAATCTTTTGTGGTTCCATAAAAATTTTAGGATTGTTTGTTCTATTTCTTTGAAAAGTGCCATGGATTTTTAAATAGGGATTTTTGTCATACTGATAGATTTCTCTGGGCAATATAGATATTTTAACAATGTGAATTCTTCCAATCCATGACTGTAGACTATTTTACCATTTATTTGTGTCACCTTCAATTTCTTTCAGTAATGCCTTGTAGTTTACAGTTCTTTCACTTCCTTGGATGAATTTATTCCTAGCTATTTTATTCTTTTTGATGCCCTTGTAAAGAAGAATGTTTTATTAGTTATTTATAAAAATATACAATAGATTTCTGTGTATTTTGTGTGCTACAAATTCAATTCGTTAATTCTAACAGTGTTTTTGGTGGAGATTTTAGGGTTTTTATCTGTAAAATCATTTCATTTGCAAGTGATAACAGTTTTATTCCTTCCTTTCCAATTTGGAAGCCTTTAATTTCTTCCTCTTGCCTAATTGCTCTGGCTAAGACTTCCAATACTATGTTTAGTTAAAGTTGCAAGAGTGGACATCCTTGTTTTTCCTGATCTTAGAGGAAAAGCTTTTAGCTTTTCACCATTGAATATTGTTAAGATTTTTTCCTTCATTTTGTTAATGTAGTGTGTCACACTGATTAATTTACAGATATTGAACCATACTTGCATCCCTGGAATGAATTCCCCTTGATCATGGTGTATGATCTTTGAATGTGTTGTTGAATTCAGTTTGCTAATGTTCCATTGAGGATTTCTGCATCTGTGTTCATCAAGGATATTGGCCTGCAATTTTCTTTCTTTCTTCCTTTCTTTTTCTTTCTTCTCTCTCTCTTTCTTTCTTTCTATGATGTTTTTGTCTAGCTTTTGTGTCAGGATAATCCTATCCTTTGAGAATGAGCTTGGAAACATGTCTCCCTAGCTTTTTAGAACAGTTTCAGAAGAAAAGGTTTTAACTCTTTTTGAGTTTTTGGCAGAATTCACCAATGAAGCCTGGTTTGTTTGAATCAGTAATTAAAAACCTCCCAATATCCTTGATAATAAATTGGCCTGTTCAAATTTCCTACTCCTAAGTCAGTCTTGGAAGAATGTATATTTCTAGGAATTTATCCATTTCTTTTAGGTTTTCTAAGTTGTTAGCATGAAGTTATAGCAGTCCCTTATGATCCTTTGTATTTCCCTGATATCAGTTGTAACTTCCATTATTTTCTGATTTTGAGATATACTTTTTCCCTTAGTGAGTGTAGCTAAATGTTTAATACTGTTTATTTTTCCAAAGAATCAGATCTTAGTTCCATTGATATTTTCTATTTTTAACCTCTATATTTATTTCCACTCTGAATTTTATTATTTCCTTCCACCTACTAACTTTGGGCTTTATTTGTTATTCTTTTTGTAGGTCCTTTGGATAGAAAATGAGCTGGTTGATTTGAGAGATTTGGGGTTTTTTTGCTTTTTTTTTCTGGAAGTAAGTTTGTATTGCTAAGATCTTCCCTCTTTGAATTGTCTTTGTGGCATCCCATGTATCTTGGTATGTTCTATTTTAATTTTCATTTCTCTCAAGGTATATTTTAATTATTCATTAGCTTTCCCCATTGAACTATTGGTTGGTCAATAGCATGTTATTTTATCTGTACATATTTGGGATTTTTCCAGTTTTCTTTTTGTGGTTGATTTCCAGTTTCATATGATTGTGGGCTGAAAAGATGTTTGATAGGATTTCAGTATTCATAATATATGATCTTGGAGAATGTTCCATGTGCAATTGATGAGAATGTGTATTGTTCTGGGTTTTTGTTTTTTCCTGCCTTTTTTTCTTAAGATTTTATTTATTTATTTGACAGAGAGAGAGAGACACAGAGAGAGAGGGAACACAAGCAGGGGGAGTGGGAGAGGGAGAAGCAGGCTTCCCGCTGAACAGGGAGCCCGATGCTGGGTTTGATCCCAGGACCCTGGGATCATGACCTGACCTGAGGGCAGACGCTCAATGACTGAGCCACCAGGAGCACCTTTCCCTGCTGTTTATGATGGTATGTTCTGTGTGTATCTGTTAAGTTCATCTAATGTGTCAATTAAGGCTAATGTTTTCTTACTGATATTCTATCTGGATGATCTATTAGTTGATGTAAGTGGAGTGTTAAAGTTCCCTACTATTATTGTATTGCATTCAATTTATCCTGTTAGGTCTGTTAATATTTACTTTATATATTTAGATGTTCCATGGTGAAGTATATAAATATTTTTAATGTTACATCTTCTTGCTGGATTGGCCACTATAACACTATGAAATGTCCCTGTTTGTTATTACCATCTTTGTTATAAAGTCTATTTTGTCCGATCTGAGTATAGCTACCCTAGCTTTTTTGGGGTTTCCATGTGCATGAAGCCGCTTTTTACATCCTTTCACTTTGACTCTTTGTGTCCTTACATCTGAGGTGATTCTCTTATAGGCAACATATATGAGGGTTTTATTGTTTCATCCATCTACTCTATGTCTTATGATTGGAGCATTTAGTCCAGTTACATTTAAAGTAATGATCGATTCTTATGTAGTTATTTCCACGTTGTTCATTGTTTTCTGGCTGTTTGGGAGTTCCTCTAGGTTCCTTTCTACTTTTTCTCTTCCCTTGGGTTTTTTTGTTTGTTTGTTTTTTGTTTTTGCCTTTCTTAATGTTATGATTAGATTCTATTCTCATTCTGTCTCATGTATGTACCATAGGTTTTTGATTTGTTGTTACCATAAGCTTTACATATATCTGCCTATGTAAATGCCAGTTTCCTTCATGACGATAGTAAGTTAATTTCTCATGAACTCTACATTTTATGTTTTTGATGTTACATGGACCATATTTAATTTTGTGTATCCCTTAAGTAATTATTGTAGTTATAGTTAATTTTATTACTTTTGTCTTCCAACCTTTATACTACCTTCATTAAGCAATTAGTTCACTCTCTTAACTATATACATTCACCTTTACCAGTGTCCTATCATTTTAGCTTAAAGAAGTGCCTTTAACTTTTCTTCCAAGGCTAGTTTAGTGGTGGTAAATTCCTTTTGTTTTTGCTTGTCTGGGAAACTCGATTTCTTCTTCAATTCTGAATGCTAACTTTGCCAGGTAGAGTATTTTTGGTTGGAAATTTGTCTTTTTATTTGATTTCAGCACATGCTACTTTTATTTGCTTTCAGTACATGCATAAATTTATGCTAAAAATTCAGCTAATAGTCTTAAAGAGGCTCCCTTGTACATAAGTTTTTTTTTTTCCTCTTGCTGTGTTTAAGAGTTCATCTTTATTTTTAAATTTGACATTTTAATGTGTCTTGGTATAGATCTCTTTAGTTCATTGTATTTGGAACTCTCTAGGCTTCCTGGATTTAGATGTATCTTTCACCAGGTTACAGAAGTTTTCAGCCATAATTTCTTAAAATAAGTTCTGTCCCTTTCTGCTTTTCCCTTCTGGGACCCCTATTACACAACTGTTTTTCTTTTTGATCTTGATCCTAGGTCCCTTAAGCTATCTTTACTTTTTTTTTTTAATTCTTTTTTTCATTTTTCTACTTTTTTTGTGTGCATTCCACTCTCCTTTCGGGTAACTCTTTTTTTTTTTTTTCATCCTCCTCATTACTTTACCCCTCTAGTGGTGTATTTTTCAGTTCAGTTATTCTGTATTTCAGTTTTATAACTTCTATTTCTATATATTGTTTTAACCCTTGGAATTTTCTCTGTGTCCATCTATTGTTCTCTAGATATTGATGAGCAACATTATGACCATTACTTTGAACTTTTTATCAACTAAATTACCTCAATTTCATCAAGGGTTTTTTTTTATGGTTTTATTTATTTTTTTTGTTTCATTTGGAAAATATTCCTCTGTTCATCATTTTCTTGACTCTGTATGTATTAGCTGGAACGGCTATCTCTACCAGTCTCAAAGGTGTTTTCACAGGAAGAGTGGGGTTGTCTTTCAGTCTGCTGTCTGTGCAGTGCCCTGGGAGTTATAGCCCGCCAAGAATGTTCTCTTTTTGAGTTCTCTGGAGCCCAGAAAGGCAAGCCCCACCCCCCACCCCTGCCATAAGAGCCAGGAATTCAAGGTGCATGCTCTGTGCTGACCATGTGAACTGGCTGTGTTTAGTGGGGTGGGGCCACAGGGGAGCACCCAGCCCATGCATTAGGGACTAACAAGGTTGAGGGAGAGTGCAGAAATGGTGCCTGCCAATTCTGGTGCCAGTGAGATAGGAGAAGAATGGAAAAGTGGTGCCTGCCAGCATTTCTGTCCTTGGAGAGAGTTCCAACAAACAGCTGCCCCTACAGCAAATGCTTTAAAAGATGAGTCTATTTATCTCCTTGACATAAGGTCTAGGTAATTTTCATCCTGCTGATTTTGTGCTGGGTCCTGGGGTGAATTATATAACAGGGTATTGGGGCGCCTTCAGCTCAGGTCATGATCCCAGAGTTCTGGGATCGAGCCCCACATCAGGCTCCCTGCTCCGCGGGAAGCCTGCTTCTCCCTCTCCCACTCTCCCTGCTCGTGTTCCCTCTCTTGCTGTGTAGCTCTCTGTCAAATAAATAAATAAAATCTTTAAAAAATAAAAATAAATAAAAAATAATATTTTTGCAAGCTGTTAATACTTCAATGAAATTATGATTAGGAAACATATCTTCATGGAAGTGGCATTTCAAAACAATGAGAAAGGAGGACTATCTATGCAATATTTGTAGTCAGATTTATTAATTATTATACTATACTTATTAAGGAATCATTTTTATTTCTCTGGTTCAATGATTACAGTATTTGAGTTGGGTTGTTTTTTGTTGTTGTTATTCTGTTAATGCTTTAAAAAAAAACAATCTAGCTGAACAAAAAGTTTCCATTGCTAAAGAAAAAAAGAAAAAACAAGTATTATAAAGTAAACACACTTAGGATATTTTTTAAGAGTCATTATGAGACCTCTGTGAAGTATTATAAAGTCCTTTTAAACAGATCATACAATCCACTATTCTATTTTTTAATATTGTTGAATGTATGGCTGTTTTAATGATTAAATGCTGAGTTTATAATCAAACTCTACATTTTAAAAATAATCCACATGTTTACTTTTAGCTTCCATATAAGCACTTTAATAACTTTAAATTCAATTTGTGATAAAATTATCTTAATAGCATGCTGACGTAAGAACCTAATATTCCGCATTACTTGAAAATATCATAGAAGCAACCTCCCTTGTGGTTAGACATCTGCATTTGAGTGTTAAAAGCAAGACAAAAAAAGTGGCAGGAAAGAAGAAATAAAGTAGGGCTGTGTGAATGTATTTTTATCTCATTCTCTTGAAATTTTATTTTTGATTGATGATTCCACCATTTAAATTTTATTAAGTGATGTGGTAATGTTATAAAGCAAACATGCTTAGCACTTTTTACTAGGATGACTACTAATCACACAAAATCTGGAAAACTCTGAGAGAAGTTTCTCTTGTAACAGCAATTTTCATAAGTTGGCTTCTGTTTAAATGATTTCTGAACAAAGTTTTTTTTCCATTATTTATCAGAAAGAATATGAAAACAGCTGTTGGTTGCTGAGGAAAGTTATAGCTTTATCTTTTACAAGTAGATACAGTGGTAGTATCAATTTTTTTCTTACCAAAAGAAAGTTGCATGAAAATTAGTAAAATTCAAAAATACTGTTATTTGGTAACAATTCCTAAAATGTCTCTTAGAGGACTATAATCCCAATAAAAATTACATCTATATTAAAGTTTCAGTGGAAATACTACTTCCCAAATCTTCAAATGTTAAACTAAAAGACAAAAAGGTATTGGTATCTGTACACTACTTATTAAATTTTTATTCTGAGTCTGAACTGACGTGTTCTTTATGAATTTAATTCTCAAGATACTTTCTTTAGTACTGTTCAAGTAATATGGAGACAAATATCAAGCATTACTTTTATGAATATTAATATAAAATTAGAGAGCTCATGTTACTAATTTGAGACCAAAATTTCTAATTAGAGGAAAATAAATATTGTGAATGATATGACATCAGTGTGATAATATTTTATTAAATAAAAATACAGGATTAGCTGCAATATTACTATATTCCACAAAACGAATGTAGACCTTAAAGATAAATTTATAAAATATAATGGTGAAACAGAATTAGAGAAAAAGTTATTGAATAGAAAAATGTGATAATCAACCTTTTTATTCCATTTATTAATGTAAGTTATTTTAGATAATTATATTGATGCAGACAGGTAAAAACAATATAATCTCATGTACAGACATCCAATCAGCTTGGATGTTGAGGTATATCTTCACTGTAAAAGTTCAGTAGTCTTCTATGGTAGAGCTTCTTTTTTAATTGGACTCCAGTATCTTTCTTGCAAAGGTTGGTCTTCCTTACCTACTAAAAATGTTACCACACATTCTCTGCTCAATCCTTAAAATACTCTGTATGAATCAACTTGACTGTAATACTTCCCCTAGGTCAAATCTAACAAATAATAAACCCATGACTTGAATCCAAATCTAATTCATTCTTAATATTAGTTCTTCATAATTCCTTATTTAAAAAAAAATGCTAGGTTCTCTGACAGTAGTAGAGGAAGCAAATGAAAGTTAACAGTTTTCTGAGATGCTAAATTGGCCTGCTGCATAAAACAGACAGAGCTGTAATTTCTCTTGTAAATTCATGCAGCAGAACCAGAGGTGATAAATAAGTCAAACCTATGTCACAGAAACAAAGGAAGCAGCCAGATTCCTTTACAAGTTTCCACTGTCCCTCCTATGATCAATCCCTTCAATTCGGGCCACGTTTGAACAAAAAAATTGGGATTGTTAGAAGTTTGGATATAGGGCTAGATAGGCCACGTACTCTTTTTTTAATTTTTGATGTTGTTTAATAAAATTTTAATAAGGCATCCAGGATACTCTTGGATAAACAAAATGATAACAATAAACAAAATAAATGTTGAATTGATATCTTAAAATTGTTGAGGAGCCTAACCAACACTCACGTATCTTCTTCTTATTATTATTGTTTTCAATTAGCCAGCATATAGTACATCATTAGTTTTTGATGTAGCGTTCTTGAAAAGAATTTTGGCTTAAATTAGATTTTGGTTGGAATCGGGTAAAAAAAAAAAAGTCCTTTTATTGATATATTTTCAGTAGCTACATTTGGTTAGATTGAACAGAAATATAGCGCCCAGGTAATGAGGCAGAGGACCAAACATGATCAATCAGTGGAATCGGTAAGATGTCTGCCTAGGTGATAGGTCAGGATGAACTGAGGTAATCAATGTGCTTGAACAGTGGAACGGAAAATAATTATGTGTATATTTTGTTTTAAATTTTAAAATTTCTAAGCCCTTTAATCTTGAAACTAGTTATGAAACTAGGCTTTAGTAAAGATGGACAGCTCATTTTCTAAACAAATGGCTTGGATTTTATTTTTCTCTTTTGCTCCAGCTGAGAAATCCTGATTTCTCACTTTAACGGGCTAACTCCAAGGTGGTAAAACAGACACTTGATCAGCAGGGTTGGTCAGAACTCTGACAAACCTCATTTCCTCTAAATATACTCTCTGATTAGGCAGATGCATCCATTTATTTGTGTCTTCGTGCTTGCATCTATCCAACTAATATTTCATGAGTACCTGTTGTATACAGGCACTAAGTAGAAAGCAGTGAAAAAAATGAGGCAAAAGATGCTTTCACAGAACTTAGACTCTTTTGAACCATAAAAAATGCATATAAAATTTACTGTTGATAGTTATGTCTTAGGAGGAAAATGAAAAAGATAATGAAGATAGAATGGGAAAGTGAACGTTTGTTGTAGAGTTCTATAAAGGAGAGTCTGAGTTTTCTATAGGCCTGGAACCTAAAGGCAGTGAAAGAATGTAGCCTGTGAAGACTGGGAGAACAGAGAGATTAGTAGTGTTTAAGAGCGGTGCAACTCAGCTAGCTAACCAACACTAACTCCAAGGGATAGCACACTGATTAATTAAATTTGAGTGCAAGCTGCTGAGGACATAGGCAAAATCTTTTCAATTCTAATTTGAAATAGAAGATCTAATTCTTTAGGCTTTTGGTTATAACTATGTATACACTAAATATATGTACTGCATTTCCACTGAAAAAGCTCTTCGCCAAATATTGACACATATTCTAACAATACTCAAGGGTAAATTTCAGGTAGGCGAAAAAAAAATAGATCAAATATGGTAAAACAAGAAATTCTACCAAAACAGTTATGTAAATCAAAATAATTTATAATTGGTCTTTACAGAATTTAACCTTTTTAAAGGGCATTAAGTCCAATAAGTTTGCATATACATGAATTAAACACGAATGGACTTTTGGCAATGCATAGGTAGACCTGTGCTTTCCTTTTTAATTATGCCACTTTTGAAAAGCTGAAAGAGTGTATCATGACCCTAAATGTAGATCTGACTATAAATACCAGTTATACACAAAAAAACTTGAAGTAATTTTATGACACTACAATATACTACAATAGAAATGTCAGTTTTAAGATACAGCTTCTTAGAAAATTGGTACTTTCATGTTGTTTAAATCTACTATATTGAGATATAGTTTATATACAGTAAAAAGTGCCAATTTTAAGTGTACAGTTCGATGAACTTTGACAAATGTGTGTGACTACCAATAAAATTCCCATCTCTTAAAAAGTTCCTACAAATCTCCTTTGTAGTAAATCTTGACATGCTTTTTGTCGCTAAAATTTAGTTTATAAAATTTACTAGAAACGGAATTATACATGTGAATTTTTGGCTGGATTCTTTCACACGGGATAATTTATAACCTATAAATGTTGCGTGCATCACGAGTTTGTTCCTATTCGTTGTTTAGTAGTCTATAGCATGTGTGAATATGACCCAATTTGTTAGTCCATTTACTATTGAGGAACATTCGAGTTTCCAGGTTTGAGATGTTAGGAAAAAAGCAGCTACAAACACATGTGAGCAATTATTTTGTTCTAATTCCTCTTGGGCAAATATTGAGGAGTAGAATAGCTGTATCATATGGTAAATATTTCACATATTATAAGAAACGTCTTTCCTATGAGAAATGTAGACTTCCAGTTGTTTTAAAATCCTCATAACAATTAATAGTCATTTTTATTTAAAAAAAGTTTAAGATTTTATTCAAATTCCAGTTAACATACAGTGTTGTATTGGTTTCAGGTGTATAATATACTGATTCCACGCTCTGATACATCACCCGGTGCTTATCACAACAAGTGTACTCCTTAATCCCTATCACCTCTTCAACCCATACCTCCCACCCACCTCCCCTCTGGTAACCACCAGTTTGTTCTCTACGGTTAAGAGTGTGTTTCTTGGCTTGCCTCTCTCTCTCACTTTTTTCCCCTTTGCTCATTTGTTTCTTAAATTCCACATATGAGTGAAATCATATGGTACTTGTCTTTCTCTGACTTATTTCACTCAGCATAATACACTCTAGCTTCATTCACGTCATTGACAATGGCAAGATTTCATTCTTTTTTATGGCTGAATAATATCCCATTGTGCATATTTTCCTTATCCATTTGTCAATCTTTTCAATTTTATCTATTCTAATAGACTCATAGCATCTTACATGTTTATCAATGCAAATTTAATGCATTTTGACATATATTCATCCCCATGAAACCATCATTACAATGATACGAAATATACCCATCACTTCCAAAATTTCTTTGTGTAATCCTTTTCTTTCATACTCTTCCACTTGTCTATCCCCAGGCAAAAATCAATTTTCTCTTTTCATTTTCATTTGAATTTCTTAGAATTTTTAGTAAGAGGAATCATACAGTGTGTATATATGCACTAATGTGTGTGTATATATTACTATATACATTAATATAAACTAATATATACATTATATACATATATTAGTATATACAGGGTATAATGATAGTTCATTCTTTTTATTGTTTACCATTATTATACTGTATGTACCTATTACAATCTATTAATCTCATGACCTATTGATAGATAGTTAGGCTATTGAAATAAAGGTGCTCTGAGCCTTTTGTACAAGTTTTGTGTTGATCTATGCTTTTGTTTCTTTTAGGCAAATACCTAGAAATTTTGGCTAGTAATAGCTAGTAATACTGTAGCCATTTTACTGTGGAATATAATATGTATGTGTCATATATAATATTTAATAGGAATGATGGCTGAAACATAAGAGTAGTATATGTTGAATGTTTTAAGAAACTGTTAAAATGTTTGGAACACTGGTTGTACCATCTTACATTCACAGTACAGGTTTTGAGATTCAGAGTTGCTTCACAGCTCCCCAAAATATGACAGGATTCATCTTTTTAATTTTTGCCATTCTAAGGGCTGTGTAGTTGTAGTGCATTGGAGTTTTGATTTGCATTCCAATAGAGTCAAATGATATTGAATATTATTTTCTATGCTTCTTTCCCTCCAGAAATCATCTTTTTTAAAGTAACTTTTTAAATATTTTGCCCATTTTTAATTGGGTTGTTTCTCTTCTAAATATTTATTTTTATACATATTCTAGCACAAGTCCTTATTGGATATATTACACAAATATTTTCTCCTAGTCTTCTCAGTTTTTTTAAGCTTTATTGAAGCAAACTTGACAGACCATAAATACTTACATTTTATCTGATACATTTTGAAATAGGTACACACCTGTGAAATCATTACCACAATAAAGACAGTATACATCTGCATCACTCCAAAAATCCCTTCTTGTTGTCCCTCCTTCTCACTATCACCCCCCCATTCCCTGGAACCACTGATGTGTTGCCACTATACATTAGTTTGCATTTCCTAAAGTTCTGTATAAATCACACCTATGTAAGGATTTGTTTACATTTTCCATTTGTTAGTGCTATAAGTGAGAATGTGTACTGAGTATATAATTATAAAATTTGTATAAAAATTGAATATGAACTAAACTTTGAAACATTTTCATCTTTACATAATTTCTCAAAACTATTAATGGAAGTATTGTTGATGTACAGAATTGTTACTTTCTGGTGTACGATGTAGTGATTTGACAATTATAAACTTTACAAAGTGCTCACCACAGTAAGTTCAGTTATCTGCCATTATATAAAGTTATTACAATAATATTGACTATATTCCCCACGCTGTACTTTGTATCCCCATGACTTATTTATAACTGCAAGTTTGTACTTCTTACCCCTTCACCCATTTCACCCAGCACCCCTCCCCTCTGGCAACCACCAATTTGTTCTCTACATTTGAGTGTTTCTGATTTTTTTTGTTTGTTGGTTCACTTGTTCATTTGCTTTTTAGATTCCACGTGTAAGGGAAATCATGGTATTTGGCTTTCCCTTACTACACATAGCATAATAGTCTCAAGGTCCATCCATGTTATAAAAATGGCAAGATTTCATATTTATCGTTTTTATACACACACACAATTTTTAATCTATTCATCTATCAATGAATACTTGGGTTGCCCCTATATCTTGACTATTACAAATAATGCTACAATAAACCTAGGTGTGCATATATCATTTCCAGTTAGTGTTTTCATTTTCGTCATGTAAATACCCATAAGTGCAGTTACTGGATTGTATGGTATTTCTAATTTTTTAAGGAACTTCTCCACGGTTTTCCATAGTGGCTTCACCAATTTATATTCCCACCAACAGTGCATGAGTTTCTTTTTTCTACATCCTTGCCAATGCTTTATTTCTTGTCTTTTTTGAAATTAGCCATTCTGACTTCTGTGAAGTGCTATCTCACTGTGGTTTTAATTTCTATTTTCCTGATGAGTAGTGATGTTGAGAATCTTTTCATATGTATGTTAGCCATCTTTTATGTCATCTTTGGAAAATGTCTATTCAGGTCCTCTGCCCATTTTTAATGGATTTTTTTTTTGGTGTTTAGTTGTATGAATTCTTTATATATTTTGTATATTAACCTCTTATACATGTATATACAAATATACAAATATGCATATATGTATATAATTTTGTAAATATCTTCTCCCATTCAGTATGTTGCCTTTTTGTTTTATTGATGATTTCCTTTGCTCTGCAAAAGCTTTTTAGTTTTATGTAGTCCTAATTGTTTATTTTTTGCTTTTGTTGCCCTTGACAGAGATCCAGAACAAATATTGCTATGGCTGATTTACTGTCTATGTTTTCTTTTAGGATGTTCATGGTTTCAAGTCTTTGATGTAAGTCTTTAAGCCATTTTTTTTCAATGTAGCTGTCCACTTTTCCCAACATCATTTATTGAGGATACTGTATTTTCTCATTGTATATTCTTGCCTCTTTTATCATAGATTAATTGGCCCTATAATTGTGGGTTTATATCTGGTCTCTCTGTGCTGTTCTATTGATCCATGTGTCTCCTTTTGTGTCAGTACCATACTGTTTCGGTTACTTTAGTTTTATAGTGTATCTTGAAATCTGGGTTTATAATAATACCTCCAGCATTCTTCATTTCTTTTCTTGTTTTTCTTATTTTAAGATTTTATTTATTTATTTGAGGGAGAGAGAGCACAAGCCGGAGGAGAGAGGCAGAGGGAGAAGCAGGCTCCCTGCTAATCAGGGAGCCAGATGCAGGGCTTGATCCCAGGACCCTAGATTCATGACCTGAGCCAAAGGCAGATGCTTACCCAACTGAGCCACCCAGGTGCCCCTGGCCTTGTTCTTTTCAAGATTGCTTTGGCTATCTGGGGTCTTTTGAGGTTCTATACAACATTTAAGATTATTTGTTCTAGGTCTGTGAAAAATATTATTAATATTTCTATAGGGATTGCAATGAATCCGTAGATTGCTTTGGGTAGTGTGGACATTTTCACAATGTTCTTCCAACCCATAAACATGGTATATCTTTACATTTATTTATGTTATCTTCATTCCTTTCATCAATGTCTTAGACTTTTCAGAGTATGGGTCTTCTCCTTGGTTAAATTTACTCCTAGGCATTTTATTATTTTTGATAAAAGTGTAAATGGGATTGTTTTATTCATTTTTTTCTGCAAGTTTGCAGTATAGAAATACAACAGACTTCTGTATATTGATTTTATATCCTGCAACTTTACTGAATTCATTCATTCTAACACTTTTTTGGTGGAGTCCAGAGTTTTCTATATATAACTTCATGTCATTTGCAAATTATATGTTTTACTTCTTTCTTTCCAATTTGGATGCTTTTAATTTCTTTTTCTTGTCTGATAGCTGTGGCTAGGACTTCCAGTATAATGTTGAATAAAAGTAGTGAGAGAGGACATCTTTGTCTTGTTCCTGATCTTAAAGTAAAAGCTTTCATATTGTCATCATTGTGTGTGATATTAGTGGTGGGTTTGTCATGTATGGCCTTTTATGTTGAAGTGTATTGCCTCTAAACCCAGTCTGTTAAAAGTTTTTATTAATGAATGTTGAATTTTGTCAAAAGCTTCTTTTATTTATGAAGGTAATCATATGTTTTTTATCTATTTCGTCTGTCAAATTACAATTTATTCACTTAAGTTTTGTTAAGATCTAATTGGATTTATTAAATAATTCATGAGTTGGGCAACATCCCATCTATGAAATAGAGGGGGGCTCCTAGGAGATATACAGAAAGGAAGGTTTTTATATAAGGAAGTGAGGTAATTGAGTTACTAGCAAAATAAAAAAGATTGATGCAAGTTGTCTTTTCTTTAGGAGGAAAAGAAAGGTGTCTTATCATGCAGATTACTTTATCTTTCAGGGGAAGACAGAGAGGACCCATGTGGCAGACTCATTGGTAAGTGACTGAAACATTTCTGACTCAGCAGTTAAGACAATATTTCTGGAGGAAATTAGAACTGTAATTAGATTAGGTATCAAGCTCCAGTTTGGGACCTCCATCTAAGGGATACAGTTCCTCCCCTTTTGATCAGACTCTCAGCTGCACTGAGAGATGTGATCAAAATTTAAGGCATTAGCCTCAGCTACTGCTCTGAAGTTCCCAAACTTTTGGTGCTCCTTTGTGTGGTGCATTTTTACTTAACCTCTGTGATTTTCACAGGTCATATCTTCCAGTTGACATTTTAAGGTGGTATTTTTTTTTTTTTTCATTTCTTAGATGTTCCAGTCAGGGAGATCAATTGCTTGGTGGCTAATGCTGCAAACATATGTTTAAAAGCTTTTGAGAGAATATAACCCATCAGAGAGATCATTATGATTACTATAAGCAATAGAAATCCCAATATTTTTAATGCACTTTAGAGCTGTGGTCCCAAGACTTAAACCAATCAAAAGCAAGTAAGTCAAAGATCCCACTAAAAGGCACCTTATTAAGTCAAGCAAGTTGTTCTTCTGTAATTGAGTTTTAACTTCCCCAGAAGTGTTAGTTCAGGCACAGAAGTTGTTGTCATAACACAGACACCACCTTGTTCAGCTAAAAGATAATTAAGAGCTATTTTATTATCAAACAAAACTTTGGCTAGAGAGTTTAAGGATCTTTGTTGGGTGGCTACTGATTTAGCAGCAGATATTGTAATAATTTTAAGAATTAAGGAGAAGTTTGTAATCATGGTCTCATTTACATTTGTCCTTAAACCGGGAACTATGGACCTGCCAAAAGGAGTGAGTTCTGAATCAGGAATGTCTCCTGGTAAAGCCTTTTCCCCAACTTAGCGGTATAAACCTAGAAGAGCCAACTGATGGATGTCTGGTGAAAAGTCAGGACACAGTTAGATTTCCTTTTTGCCTGAAAAAAAGAGGTTATCCCCATTAGCAATGACCTGGGAAAAAGAGATGAAGGATACTATCCTTCCAGGCCAGTCCTAGAGTACAGGCAAGAGAGTTTTATGTTCAGTTAAATTATGAAGTCTTAACCCATCGTCTTAGGAACAAAAAGTCTACCTCACTATCAGGTACTTCTCTTCCTCATCAAATAGATGCAGATATCCCTAGCATCTTTTAGTTTTGCAGCAGTTAGTGGTCAGGTCAATTCAACTATGCTCAAGGACTGTCTACCTCTGATGATGTTTTAGAATACCCAGTCAGCAGGCTCCATAGACGTCACTGACAGCTTCTTTGAAATTAGGACCCAGGAAGGCTTCTTTAACCTGTTGATGATAGGCTTAAAAATAAGACATTAGAGACTCATAGTAGCTGGTCATATGAGCATGAGACAACAAGGGATCAGGAAAAGGTTCTATATGGTTAGAATTTCAAAAAAATCCTAAGGTTTCTGCTAGGGCTCGTATGATTTGTTCAGTGAAGTGGGTGCCTCTATCACTGGACATAGTGAAAAGTAAACTCCAAGTGGGAAACATATTTTTTTCTCTGAGAGTATTGATGTAGAAAAGAAGTTAGGGTTCAAAGCTGACAGTCAAGAAAGAATTCTTGACATGTCTTTGGTGCGAAGAGGTGGTTTTATTAAAGCACAGGACAGGACCCGTGGGCAGAGAGCGGCACCGGGGTCATGAGCAGTGGCCCATTATATACTTTCAAGTTGGGAGGGGGTTAGGGAGAGTGTAAGTCTCTAAGGAATTTGGAAGCAAGGTTTCCAGGACCTTGATGGGGCTAGCTATCATTGGGAAAACATCATTTATTACCACCTAATAAAACCATAGTCATAAGACCCTTCAGATGTATATCGGTGGGCCATATGCTTGGGAGATGATTGCCAACATGTATCTTGGGGGTTAGGAGATAAAGGACATTTCTGAAGGAATTTTTATATGTTAAGGTAGACTTACAGGATCCTGGAGTGGGGGGTTGGGGGGGTGGGGGGCGTGGGCTAGGATTGTCTTTTGCCCTTAGCAAAGTATTCACATCGGGGCAGTTGAGTCCCTAGAGAAAAGTCACTCTGCCTGTTTCAAGGATTTGTCAGTGGGCTGTAGGTTGTAAGGAAATTTAATATTTTTTCTCCTGCCTTTGTTTCCCACATCATTATCAGCCTTTGTGGAAGGAAAAGGCTTTAACCTATCCAGAAAACCCTGATAACCTATGCTGCACTGCAGTTTAATGAAGTCTAGCCACAGCTGTGTTTTATAGGGTTTGAAACCTCTGGAAACCAGTTTTTTAGGATTACGGGCCAAAAAGGCCAGACATTACTGGTAGACTGTAATTTTATAAAAGTTTCTATACCAATGTCTATTTATAATTTGAGCCATCTTAAACGTACGATGGTGTGGTAGTTAAGAACATGAAGAAACTGAAAAATAGGATTTGTCAGGGATCTAGGAGGAGCCAAGCCATCTTAAGCTTCCCATATCCCTGATTATTCATTACATTTACAACCATTATTTGCACCACTACCTCCATCCCCCATTTTTTCTAATGCAGAAGCAGACTGCTTCAGAAGCATGTTGTCATGTCACAAGGACATGAGAATGGCAAAATGAGCAGTCATTTTTGCAGAAGCAGAATGGACTTTACCTACAAGTGTCACAATCCCCTAATATAAAGAAGGCTTTAGTAGTATATATTTGCCTCATGTAATTTACATATCAAATAAGCCTAAGTAGTTTGGCAAACACTTCTAGGATATTCCAGATTAAAGACATTTTTAGAATTTGATTTTCAGAAATTTGACAAAAATATTTCAAAAAGTTTTATTGCACTTCTCTAAATACATTCATAGATTATTATGGAACCTAATATTTAAAAAGCAAAGAGATATATAATCTCATGAAAAGCAGACCAAACATCCAAGAAAACTTTCTTTTTAACAAAAGAAAACCAAATCTTGACACTTATTTTTAATAGGTTTATGTTACTCTTAGCCAGCTTGATTACACATTAATTTTTTTCCAAAGTTTTTTTCTTTTTTCCCCCCACAAACCTTCTATAATTCTCTCAACATTCTGATTCTGTCCTGTTTTTTTTTCTCTTTAACCCAGACTCATTTTAGGACAAAATTACTTTGAATATATCTCTATTTCTCATAACATTTTTTTAACTGAAGATATCTTAATTTCCTGGCATACAGAGTTGTTTCCCTTATTAGTTAGACATAACAAGATTTCTAAGGATTAAAAATTATGATGTCTAATGAAAACTAAAAAATAATTGTGAATGGTCTGTCATATCAGTATGTTTTCTTCATAGCAGCATTTTCTTAAATTTACAAATTTATAAATTTTACAATTTCTAGACGTATATGCCTTTTTAATTTTCCAGTATAGCATTGATATGTGAAGATTTTTTTTATTTTCTCCATAAGAAGAAGGCAAAAGGAGAAAAACCTATGCTTAGTAATTAATGTTTTAGTATTTTCTCTTATTTGGATATGATTTAGATATTTAATGAATTTAACTTAAAAACAAAGTTTTGGTAAATTAAATGATGAGTTATCAAAAATATTTGGGGAAACTATATTTTTTAATTTACCTGAGACTTTTCATTTAATCTAGTTTTTTTTTAAGTTTAGATTATTTACAAAAACTTTATTAAAGGTTAGTCATTCATTATCCTAAGCTATTTTTTTGTTGTTGACATATCTTGTAAAAGATAAACTTATTTGGCCAGTAAACTCAGGCAGAATAAAAGCTTTATGTTTCATGGTAATAACTTTAAAATAGGCATGTTTTCAATTAAATCATGAATCTTCAACTAGTTTTTACATTAAGTATTTTCTCAGATCATGTGACCTTGGAAAACATTTGTTAGTTTCCAGCTTCTTGAGTTTTAGAATGCTAGATCCTTACAAGTACTTTCCCTCAAACCAACTAAACAGAGCTCTTTTACAAGTCAGTTTTAGCAATACCATCTGGAGGTAGGAACACATTTACAGCACCTATATAGACACATGTAAACATGCAGACTCAGATAGAGCTTCTGCTTTAAAATCACTGCCGTGTAAGAGATATAGATTTTATTAGCTATGAACCTTCAATCTGAGTTTGTGTTTTCGGTAGATGGACTAAGTTAAGGTTATTTCTCTACATGACAAAAGTAAAGCTTTCGTTTAATATTTGTGGAGAAGACACAACATTTGTATTTATTTTTCATAATTCTAGGTTTATACGGTGTTTCCCCCTTGTTTGTACTTGATTAGAATTATCTCCTTGGAATTTACATTTTTTTAAAAAAATAGACTAAAGAGTTCCCGGACAAGACCAGGCAGAACACTGAATATTTACATTTTAAAGGCACAGGGAAAAAATTCAAGCACTTTCAGGACTTCTATTCACCTCAGGCCAGAATTTTTATAATACTTACAAAATGTTTTGAGATAAATAGGGGAGGTTTTGGGATTGGTAAGGACTGATAATCTTTGAATTGTTTCTGGAACCACACCTGTGATTCTGTAGAACCTAGAGTTGTAGAACAAGGACAGCTGTTTTTAATTTTTCAAAGGATGGGGTTGTCACCTAAATGATATCAAACGACTGACCTACCCATTTACTTAGGAAAACATCTTAATTTCCTCTGGGTATATTCCTCTATATTTCCTCTGGGTATATAGCTTAGGGGAGAAGGCCTAAATTTTTGTTTATCAGCCTCTGAATATCAGCTTCCAATTTGTCCAAGTTTCTGAGCATAAAGTAAGATATCCCCACTATGGAATTTTTTTTTTTTCCCATTCTGATGGAATGGTTGTCCTAAGAGAGCAGGGTAAGGTAGAAAGCCTACATTCGGTATCAACTAAAATTTGGCAAAGTTTTTCATTTTTATTTTAGTTTCTCCTTGTCTGTTTAAAGGAATTACAGTTTTATAGAAAAGTTTACAAGAAAATCCATTAGAGTCCTGTCAACTCTGGGAGTTTCCCAAATGGGGAACACTTCCTTGGAGCTCCACAACTGAAGAATTTCCATGGGGCCTTGGAGGACAATCTTTTTTTCAGCCCCAGTTAATTATAAATTAAACATGGATCTTTAAACCATCATTTTGATGGTGGACCCCTAGAAGTGTGAAATGTGATAGGCCCAGATGTTATTTTAGGTCTCTGACCTTGGAGCTATTGTAGGTGTAAAGTAAACAGTTTGATAGAGTTTTTTCTATTTATGATCTTGTTCCAAGGTTCTTTCCAAATGCTCAGCTCTAGCCGTGAGTTCAGTCAGGCCTGTGGTTTCCCATCTTTTCTTTTCTTTTCTTTTTTCTTTTTCCTTCTTACTGACCCACTGATCACAGGGGAACATCCATTCACAAATAGAGCAGCTAGAGCAGATTTGATCTCTATCATGGGTATGGAATCTGGAATGTAATAGCAAGAGCACCTCCCAATGGGCTTCAGAAAGTCTCTCACATATTCCTTTCTTTTGTTTGAATAATGCACAATCAGTACAGGCAGGGAAGATCCTAGGGATGGCTTTTAAAAGATTAGCTGCTGTTATTCGAGTTCTTTCTGGTCCATAAGATGACCACATTGGAAAATGGCAATCTCAAATACCATCCTCAGATTTATGCCATTCTGTTTCCATTTTTGGACGTCATGAGGTCCTATCAACATGTGCTCAAGCTGATAAAGATCTGCCAGCCCAGAGTCATAGGTCCTGACAATGATTTTAAATTATTAGGAGAACTAGTAAGGTTCCTCCCTTGGTTTTGGAGATTCTGTAGTCATGGCCCTTAATTCTGTTTTTGTCCAAGAAGTGAAAGATACCTGAGGATGGCCTATAACCTCAGGTGGTTTTATTTTAAAAAGTAATTGTTCAGTCCCCTTTACAGACAGAAAGGAACTATAGACAGAAAAATACTAGACTGCAGGTACTCAGATAAAGGACAGAGGGGAGTAGTAATCAATATTTTGGGCCAATGGTTTGTGGTGTATCATGTGGATTGATTTGCAGATATTGCACCATCCTTGCATCCCTGAAGTAAATCACACTTAATTGTGGTGAATGATTATTTTAACATATTGTTGAATTAGATTTGTTAATACTTTGTTGAGGATTTTGCATCTATATTCATCAGGGGTATTGGTGTGTATACACACACACACACACACACACACACACACACACACAATTTTTCTTTTCTTTTTTTGCAGTGTCTTTGGTATTGACCTTGTAGAATGAATCTGGAATCACTTCTTCCTCTTTTATTTTTTGGATTATTTTGAGAAGGACAATTGTTAACTCTTCCTTAAATGTTTGGTAAAATTCACCTATGAAACTGATCCCCAGCATTTGTTGGGAGTTTTTTGATTACTGATTTAATTTCATGACTACCAATCAGTTTGTTCAGATTTTCTCTTCCTGACTTGGTCTGGAAATTAGAAACTGTAGGTTTCTAATTTTTCATAGTAGTCTCTCATAAGCCTTGTATTTATGAGGTGTGGGTTGTAACTTCCCTTTCATTTTTAATTTTGAGTCCACTCCCTTTTATTCTTGAAGTCTGGCTAAACTTTTATCAATATTGTTTAGCTTTTCAAGGAATCAGCTTTTAGTTTCATGAGGTGTTCTTTTGTTTAAGTCTCTACCTCATTTATTTATTTCAGGCTCTTTATTATTTCCTTCCTTCTACTAACTTTGGGCTTTGTTCTTTTTGTAGTTCATTTAAGTGTAAGATTAGATTGCTTATTTGAGAGGTTTCTTGTTCCCTGAGGTAGGGTTGTAGTGTTATAAGCTTTCTTCTTAGAATAGGTTATATTTCATCCCAAATATTTTGAACTGTTGTGGTTCCATTTGTCTCCAGCAATCTTCTTATTTCCTCTATGATTTCTTTGTTGACCTATTGGCTGTTTTATTTAGTTCTCTTTTGCTGTGTGTTTTCCAGTTTTCCTTATAATTGATTTCTAGTTTAATGCTGTTGAGATCAGAAAAGATACTTGGTATGATTTTAATTTTCTTAAATTTACTGAGACTTGTTCTGTGGCCTAACATATCGACCTCAGAGAGTCGGGGACCTGGGATGGTGAAGGAACTGAGAAAAAGAGACAACAGTATGGTGAGGCACAGGGGACCCCGAGCAAACAGCCCGAAGTGCCAAGGTTTATTTTCCACACTCTAATACACCTTCTACAATGACATAGGTCTATAATGATTTACAGCAGGGGCTTAGTAAGGCACATTCTTCCACGTACACAGGGTTAGTTAAGTGAAGCAGTGGGAGTGGAGAAGGAGTAAAGAAATCTGTAACTGGCTGTGATCAATTCATTGTAAACATCATTGTACTTGGACCTTAACTCAGGATAAGAGAACAAAGAAGGGAAGGCACAGTGTGCTGTTTACAGCTGGCTTCCTATCTACAAAACATCTTCTGCCGTGCACTTTAGGACAGACCGCACACATCCCAAGGGCATTTCACTCTGATCCTTTAGGGTTATTTTTAACCCTGCAATCTCAAGTTTTCTCAGAGATCTCAGAGTCTGAACCAACATGCACCAGGGGTTGTTGTGGAGTTCTGTTTCTCACACTAACATGTGACTGACCCTAGAGAATGTTCCATGGGCACTTGAGAAGAATGTGTATTTTGATGGAATATTTTGTATATATCAGTTAAGTCCATCTAGTCTAATGTCATTAAAAGTCATTGTTTCCTTATTGATATTCTGTCTGGATGATCTATACATTGATGTAATTGTGGTGCTAAATCCTCTACTATTATTGTATTATGTTTAGTTTCTTCCTTTATATCACTTATATATATTAGGTGCTACAATGTTGGGTACATGAATATTTGCAACTGTTATGTCCACTTGTTGGATTGGTCCCTTTATCATTATGTATTACCTTTTTTGTCTCTTTTTACTGTCATGATTTTAAAGTCTATTTTTATACATTTTTTAAAGGTTTTATTTACTTGTCAGAAAGAAGAAAGAGCACAAGCAGGGAGAGTGGCAGGCAGAGGGAGAAGCAGGCTCCCCACTGAGCAGGGAGCGTGATGTGGGACTCAACCCCAGGACCCTGGGATCATGACCTGAGCCAAAGGCAGATGCTTAACTGAGCCACCCATATGTCCCTAAAGTCTATTTTGTCTAAGTATTGCTGCCCATTTTTTTATTTGCTTCCATTTGCATGGAATATTTTTTACCATCTCTTTAATTTTTTAGGCCTGAAGTGTGACTCTTACAGGTAGCATATTGATGGGTCTGGTGGGTTTTTGTTTGTTTTTTATCCATTCCATCACCCTGTGTCTCTTGATTGGAGCATTTTAACCATTTATATTTAAATTAATTATTGATAAGTATGTACTATTGTCATTTGGTTTTCTGCTTGTTTTTGTAGCTCTCTATTCTTTCCTCGTGTTCTCTTCTGATTGATGACTTTCTTTAGTATTAGGATTATTTTAATATATAAGCAAAATATAACGTTTATGGTTATCATGAGGTTTATATATGACATTCTGTGCACATAGCAGTCTATGTGATATTGTCACTTAACTTTGAACACATTCCAGTAGCACTGCATGTGTAGTCCTTCCCTCTACATTTCATGTATATGGTGTATTGTTTATATCTTCATTTTAGGTATCCCTCAACTAATTTTGTAGCTATAATTTTACTATTTTTGCCTTTTAACCTTCATACTAGCTTTATAAGTAATTGATCTACTACTTTGACTATAGGTTCCCTTTTACCATAACCACTTTTTCTTTCAGAAGTTTCTTGTCATTATGGCCTAGTCTTCTCTGCTTAAATGAATTCCTTTTATCATTTCTTGTAAGTATGGCTCACTGGTGACAAAATCATTTAATGTTTGGTTGGGAAACTAGCTTTCCATCAACTCTCAATGATATCTTTGCCATTTAGAGTATTCTCACTTTTTTTTTTTGTCCCCCACCCTCCCCCACCACCACTTTGAATATATCATGCTACTCCATTTTGGCCTACAAAGTTTCTGCTGAAAATCAACAGATAGTTTTATGAGGTTTTCCTTGTATGTAACTGTTTTTTGTTGTTTTTTTCTTCTCTTGCGGCTTTTAAGATTCTCTCTTTATCTTCAACGTCTCCCATTTTAGTTATTATGTATCTTGGTTGGGGCTTCTTGGGTTCATCTTCTTTTGGACTCTTTATGCTTCCTAGACCAGGATGTTTGTTCTTACTCTTCTTCAGGGATCACTACAATGAGAAAGTTAGTTGCTTGATATTCTGCCAGATGTCCTATAACATATGCTCATTTCTCTTTATTTATTTTTTGCTGTTCAGCTTGGATTATTTTCACTATCCTATCTTCTGGATTACTAATAGATATTTCTGCATCCTCTAAACTCCATTGATTTTCTTTAGTGTATTCTTCATTTCAGTCATTATATTCCTAAATGTATTTTTTAAAGTTTTTCTTTTTGTTGAAGTTCCGAGATCATCTACACGTCTCTAGAGTCTGATGAGCATATTTATGATCATTATTTTGAACTGTTTATTAGGTAGATCACATATCTACCTTTTGTTTACTTCTTTTTTCAAAGGTTTTGCATTTTTTGCTAGGAATATATTTTTCTCTCTCCTTATTTTGTTTGACTCTCTCTGTTGGTTTCTATGTACAAGGTAGGTCAGTCTCATGTCCTGTTGCTGAAAGTAGTGGCCTTATGTAGAAAGCATCCTGTGGAAGACAGTTTTTCCTGATCACCAGAACCAGACACTCTAAGGGTATCCCTTGTGTTTGCTGCATGCATCCTCCTGTTAAGACTGGGGCACTAATATGAGGAATTCTTAATCTCAGGAAAGAAACTGAGTGTTACTGGAGTGGTTGGGGGTGGGAGGGATGGGGTGGCTGGGTGATAGACATTGGGGAGGGTATGTGCTACGGTGAGCGCTGTGAATTGTGCAAGACTGTTGAATCACAGTTCTGTACTTCTGAAACAAATAACGCAACATATTTTAAGAAAAAAGAAAAAGAAGAAGATAACAGGAGAGGAAGAAAAGGGGAGTATGTCAGAGGGGGAGACGAACCATGAGAGTTGATGGACTCTGAAAAACAAACTGAGGGTTCTAGAGGGGAGGGGGGGTAGGGGGATGGGTTAGCCTGGTGATGGGTATTGAGGAGGGCACGTTCTGCATGGAGCACTGGGTGTTATGAACAAACAATGAATCATGGAACACTGCACCAAAAACTAATGATGTAATATATGGTGATTAACATAACAATAAAAAATTTAAAAAATTAAAAAATAATAAATTTCCAACTAAAAAAAAAAAAAAAAGACTGGGCTCCAAATATTGTGGATGTGCTGGTGGCTGGCTAAGAGGGTTGGCTCTAGTAGCTGCAAGTGTACTGGTTGGCAGGTCTCACCCCTTATGTACAAGGGTCAGAAGTTGCCTTGAATGTTCCTGACTGGGGCTGCGTACTATATGTGGAAGTATAATAATTGTTTTAGGGGAAGTCTTGTTCCAACTGAGACTGCACAGCAGGTGTGGTAAGGCAGGAGCTACTTTCAAGGGGCACATGCCAGTGTGGGCATGCTGGGTGAGATGGTCTGCAGGGGAACTCAGATTTGAGGTGAGTGGTGCTATCACTTTAGTCGAAGAGTTTCAGACCTGAACTCACAAGTGTCTGGCCAGCTCTGCTACAAGAGGGCAAAAAAATGGTGCTTCACACCATATCTGGTCTTGAAGAAAGATCCTGCAGATTCCAGCCCCTGTGGCACACAGTCTAAAATCAGTGAATGAATCTCCTTCACATATAACCCAGGTGCTTTAAAACTACTGCTTCTGTTCTAGGTCTCCAGCTGAGTGATATAAATACTGGCCCCTTAGGAGCAGAGTCTAGGTTTTCTATAGTTTTCCTGCTGATTTTCAATGCCAGATGTTATAAGGGGTCGTTTTCCCATGCAGATCTCTAGGGCTCAGGGTGCCTTTTTTTCCTCAGCGAAGAGCAGTCCATCTATGATACCCAAGGCACAATGCTGGCAGGTTTGGTTCCTGACAGCATATCTGTCCCTCCTACTTTTCCTGATGTGGCGGCTTCTTTTCATCTTTATCTGTGGAAGATCTGTCCTATTAGTCTTCGGGTTGCTTTCTGGGTGAATTGCATTATATGCAATTGTTGCCTTGGTGTGTCCATGGTAAGAGGTGAGTTCAAGATCTTCCTACTTTGCCATCTTTCCCTGATCTCTCATCTTTACAATTTTTTTTTTTGATGTAGTGTTCCATGATTCATTGTTTGTATATAACACCCAGTGCTCCATGCAGTACCTGCTCTCCTTAATACTCATCATCGGGCTAACACATCCCCTCATCCCCCTTCCCTCTAATAGCCTCAGTTTGTTTCCCGGAGTCCATCGTCTCTCATGGTTCATCTCCCCCTCCAATTTCCCCCCTTCATTTTCCCTTCCTTCTCCTAATGTCCTCCATGTTATTCCTTATGTTCCACAAATAAGGGGAACCATATGATAATTGACTTTCTCTGCTTGACTTATTTCACTGAGCATAATCTCTTCCAGTTCCATCCATGTTGATGCAAATGTTGGGTATTCATCCTTTCTGATGGCTGAGTAATATTCCATTGTATATATGGACCACATCTTCTTTATCCATTCGTCCGTTGAAGGGCATCTCCGCTCCTTCCACAGTTTGGCTCTTGTGGACATTACCCTCTTACACTGTTGGTGGGAATGCAAGTTGGTACAGCACTTTGGAAAACAGTGTGGAGGTGCCTCAAAAAGTTCTTCAAGTTCAGTAGTATTTTCTTCTTCAGTGTGCTTTTAATCCTATCCAGTGAATTCATATGAGGCAATTCAGTTGGCATATCTTTGAATATCTATAAAACAAGTGGTCATTCATCTACCTTTTTAAGTAAATGAAAAATCGATTTAACTCTTGGCTTTATTTTAATTATTACCTGTGTCATTCAAGTTTGTTTCTTGATTTTTCTCTTGACTATTAGTGAAATTTTCCTGCCTGTTTGCATACCTGGTAATTTTTTTAAATTTCATACCAGACAGTGTGAATTTCATTGGTGTTAGATGTATTAGCATTTCAGTAGATATTGTTGACTTTGTACTGGGTGACACTTAACTTGGAAACCATTTTTCTAAAATGTTTAATTTAGTCATTGTTTTAATACCTCTAAGGTGATTATTGGTATACTTTTATAATTTGTGAATTTTCTTTAACCTTTTCAAAGAAGTAATTGTCTTTGCTAACTACAGAGGTAGTTTATAAACATTTCTGTTTTATTTTTCAGTCAACATATAAGAACGTTATAAATTCATTTTTCTGGCAATTTAATATCTTTTTGCTTCAACCTGGTATAATTAATCTACAGTATTTGGAGTATTTCTAAGAAATAGCAAAGCTATTTGGGATCATCTTAAGACAACTTACAAAGGTAAGATGCTAAAACTAATTTTTTTATTTTGCCTCAGAGTGTTGGAGAAAAGTGCATATCATTCCAGAAAGCTATTTCAGCAATACTTTTTATTTTTTATTTACTTGTTTTTAAAGATTTTATTTATTTATTTGAGAAAGAGAGCACGAGTGGGGGAGAGGGAGAAGCAGACTACCCAGGGAGCAGAGAGCCTGACATGGGGCTTAATCCAAAGCCCTGAGCTCAGGATCTGAGCTGAAGGCAGAGACTTAACTGACTGACCCACCCAGGCACCCCACAACAATACATTTTTTTAGAAAAATGTCCCTAGTACAGTTTTAGAACAGAGATAGATTTTAACATCTAGCCACTAATTATATTTTTCTGTTGTTGTGATACAATTAGATACATAGTAATGCATAATTATATTAAGAAGTATCCTATGTGCCATACATTATTTCTTCTTTTGAAACATTTCAAGAAATTCCATTTAACAAATAAAATAAATTAGCATAATAACTGTGAAAGTGTTTGACATTCTAGAAATAGAATAAAATGTAATTAATATTAGAGCCAAAATCCTTGATGGGTCAATTTCCCTGTAACAATAACTCTGGCTACCAAAGTATCATATTACATTTTTATTAATAGAGTCATCTAAAATGAGAGCCTCTAGGATTCCAAAGAATAGTTTATATTTGGAAAATATTTAATGAAATATATGTAAACATTGTATGTCTTCTAAATAGCAGGAAAAAGAAAAACCTTGAAAACAACAGAAACTTAAGCAGCACTATTTTAGAAATAGTTTATAAAAACCCAAAAGAGGATGAGTTTACCTAGATATTAAAACCGACTTTCACATTTTATCTTTGCTTCTCTGATGTATAAACTTCAGATGATCTGTACAATGAGTTTTGACTCTTACAATTTCACATCATCACTTAAAAATATTCTTGGAAAAAGATGGCGTCCTAAAACTGTAAACTAAACTTCCATAAACACACTGAATCTGTGCCTCCATAACAAGTAATTCCTCGTGAAGAAGTGAGGGCTGAATGAACAGTTTCTGCAAAGCCAATTATTGGGGGACCACATCAAGGGAAGATGTTACAAAAAGTAACAATGAGGACCCCACCACCAACATAGTTGCCTACTCTATAGAGGGATATCATTGGGGGGGGGTGCCGGTGTGTGGACTCACCCATCCTGGGCCACAGTGAAAAAATAGTAGTTGAAAGGGTAGCTAGACTGTAAGTGAAAGAAATCTATTTAGTAACTGACAGCATCAGGCAAAAAAGCAGGGAACTGCTTGAACTATCTCTTGGGTCAGAAGTGCCAGGATGACTGATTTTCAGGTTCTCCTCCAACTTGATAGTAGGCGTGGGAGTAGGGTTCTTATGCTCTAGCCTGCCTGACAATGCCATTCCAGCAGCAGCACACCTGGGGACACTCTGGGTGGTGACTGCCCTATCCCCAACTATCCTGAAAGTATGACCCTGTCATAGAGTGCCCTGGAACCTCTAGAACTGTACCCACACCAGCTCCAGATGACTCATCAAGGTAGCCACAGGACCACACACTCCAGGAGTCCACTGGAATGCACCCAGAGACCCTGCACTACGAAGCCCTGATCATATACCCACCAAGGGGACCTTGGAAAAACATGCCTGAGTACTCCCAGATTGCTCTAGTCATTATGCCAAAGCTGCCCATGAAACAAAGTCTAGACATGGAACACTCCTATGTAGGTCTACTACTTCAGGAATGGGAAGTGTAGCTGTTCTGCCCAATTAATTCATAAAAGCAAACAGTCATAAAAACTGAGAGGAATGTATTTCAAACTAAAGAACAAGACAAAACCCCAGGAAAAAATCCTAACAAAATAGAGGTAAGTAATTTTACCTGACAGAGTTAGAAGTAATATTCGTAAAAATACTTTTGCTCCATTATTTTCCCAAGTTTTGTAACAACTTCAACAAAGAGTTAAAAAAAAAAAAAACCTTGAGGGAATTTACAGCAGTATAGATGATATGGGAGACCAGATCAGCAATCTGAAAAACAGTGAAAATCACCTAATTAGAATAGCAAGACCAAAAAGGAATTTTTAAAAATGTGAATAGGTTAAGGCATCAGTGGGAAAATATAAAGCATACTAACATTCACATTACAGGGGTTCCAGAAGGAGAAGAAAGAGAAAAAAGGCAGAAAACTTAAACTACCCTAATCCGAGGGAAGGAGCGAGACATCAGGACCAGGAAGCAGAGAAAGCTCCAACTAAGCTAAAGACGAGGAGAGCCACATCAACACATAATTAAAATGTAAGAAGTTGAAATAGAAAATCTTAAAAGTAGCAACAGAAAAACAAATAGTCACATACAGTTGAAAGATTATGAAAATATAAGCTGATTTTTGCACAGAAACCTGGCAGTATAAAGGGAGGAGTGGGATAAATTTAAAATACTGAAAGGAGAAAACTTACAAGAAGGTTTTAACAGCAAGATTATCATTCAGAACTGGAGGATTGAGGTAGTTAATCACAAAATACACTAACAAAAATATTAAAGGGTTGTCAGGGGAAAAAAGGCCATAATTAGAAATTATACAGATAAAAAATCTGACTGGTAACAACAAATATAAAGCCAATAAAAATGTTAATATGAAGGTTAAAAGGCAAAAATAGTAAATAGACTAAAACTACAATAAGTAGTTAAGGAGAACACACAAAAAAAAAGTGTGTAAAATTTGCTATCAAAAACTGAAAATGGAGGAGGGTGTAAAACGTAGTGCTTCCTAAAAGTAACATAGACCAGAAAGGAACCCAGACAATATACAGTAACAGTCACCTTACAAGCAATACAATGGCACTAAATTCATATCTTTCAATAGTTACCCTGAATGTAAATGGGCTAAATGCTCCAATCAAAAGACACAGGCTACCAGATTGGATTAAAAAACAAGATCCATCGATATGCTGTCTGCAAGAGACTCACTTTAGACCCTAAGACAACCCCATATTGAAAGTGAGGGGGTGGAAAACCATTTACCATGCTAATGGACACCAAAAGAAAGCTGGGGTGGCAATCCTTATATCAGACAAACTAGATTTTAAAACAAAGACTGTAATAAGAGATGAGGAAGGACACTATATCCTACTTAAATGGTCTATCCAACAAGATCTAAAAATTGTAAATATCTATGCACCTAACATGGGAGCAGCTAATTATATAAGGCAATTAATAACAAAAGCAAAGACACACATTGACAACAATACAATAATAGTGGGGGACTTTAATACCCCCTCACTGAAATGGACAGATCATCTAAGCAAATGATCAATAAGGAAATAAAGACTTTAAATGGCACACTGGACCAAATGGACTTCACAGACATATTCAGAACATTCCATCCCAAAGCAACGGAATACACATTCTTCTCTAGTTCCCATGGAACATTCTCCAGAATAGATCACATCCTAGGTCATAAATCAGGTCTCAACCGGTACCAAAAGATTGGGATCATTCCCTGCATATTTTCAGACCACAATGCTTTGAAACTAGAACTCAATCCCAAGAGGAAAGTCAGAAAGAACTCAAATACATGGAGGCTAAAGAGCATCCTACTAAAGAATGAATGGGTCAACCAGGAAATTAAAGAAGAATTAAAAAAATTCATGGAAACCAATGAAAATGAAAACACAACTGTTCAAAATCTTTGGGATGCAGCAAAGGCAGTCCTAGGAGGAAAGTATATAGCAATACAAGCCTTTCTCAAGAAAGGTCTCAAATACACAACCTAACCCTACACCTAAAGGAGCTGGAGAAAGAACAACAAATAAAGCCTAAACCCAGCAGGAGAAAAGAAATAATAAAGATCAGAGCAGAAATCAATGAAATAGAAACCAAAAGAACAGTGGAACAGATCAACAAAACTAGGAGCTGGTTCTTTTAAAGAATTAATAAGACTGATAAACCCCTGGCCAGACTTATCAAAAAAAGAGAAATGACCCAAATAAACAAAATCATGTTTGAAAGAAGAGAGCTCACAACCAACACCAAAGAAATACAAACAATTATAAGAACACATAATGAGCAACACTATGCCAGCAAATCAGATAACCTGGAAGAAATGGAGGCATTCCTAGAGATGTCTCAACTACAAAAACTGAACCAGGAAGAAATAGAAAACCTGAACAGACCTATAACCACTAAGGAAATTGAAGCAGTCATCAAAAATCTCCCAACAAACAAAAGCCCAGGGCCAGATGGCTTCCCAGGGGAATTCTACCAAACATTTCAAGAAGAATTAATACCTATTCTCCTGAAACTCTTCCAAAAAATAGAAATGCAAGGAAAACTTCCAAACTCTTTTGATGAGGCCACCATTACCTTGATCCCAAAACCAGACAAAGACCCCATCCAAAAGGAGAATTACAGACCAAATCCTTGATGAACATGGATGCAAAAATTCTCACCAAAATACTAGCCAATAGGATCCAACAGTACATTAAAAGGATTATTTACCACAACCAAGTGGGATTTATCCCTGGGCTGCAAGTTTGGTTCAACATCCGCAAATGAATCATCGTGATATAATACATTAACAAAAGAAAGAACAAGAATCATATGATCCTCTCAATAGATGCAGAAAAAGCATTTCACAAAGTACAGCATCCTTTCTTGATCAAAACTCTTCAGAGTATAGGGATAGAGGGTACATACCTCAATATCATAAAAGCCATCTACGAAAAACCTACAGCGAATATCATTCTCAATGGAGAAAAACTGAAAGCTTTCCCCCTAAGGTCAGGAATGCGGCAGGGATGTCCACTATCACCACTGCTATTCAACATAGTATTAGAAGTCCTAGCCACAGCAATCAGACAACAAAAAGAAATCAAAGGGCATCCAAATCGGCAAAGACGAAGTCAAGCTCTCACTGTTTGCAGATGATATGATACTTTATGTGGAAAACCCAAAAGACTCCACCCCAAAACTGCTAGAACTCATATAGGAATTCATTAAAGTGGCAGGATATAAAATCAATGCACAGAAATCAGTGGCATTCCTATACACCAACAACAAGACAGAAGACAGAGAAATGAAGGAATCGATCCCATGTACAATTGCACCCAAAACCATAAGATACCTAGGAATAAATCTAACCAAAGAGGCAAAGGATCTGTACTCAGTAAACGATAAAATACTCATGAAAGAAATTGAGGATGACACAAAGAAATGGAAAAACGTTCCATGCTCATGGATTGGAAGAACAAACATTGTGAAGATGTCAATGCTACCTAGAGCAATCTACACATTCAATGCAATCCCCATCAAAATACCATCCACATTTTTCAAAGAAATGGAACAAATAATCCTCAAATTTTTATGGAACCAGAAAACACCCCAAATAGCCAGAGGAATGTTGAAAAAGAAAAGCAAAGCTGGTGGCATCACAATTCCGGACTTCCAGCTCTATTACAAAGCTGTCATCATCAAGACAGTATGGTACTGGCACAAAAACAGACACATAGATCAATGGAACAGAATCGAGAGCCCAGAAATGGACCCTCAACTCTACGGTCAACTCATCTTTGACAAAGCAGGAAAGAATGTCCAATGGAAAAAAGACAGTCTCTTCAACAAATGGTGTTGGGAAAATTGGACAGCCACATGCAGAAGAATGAAACTGGACCATTTCCTTACACCACACACAAAAATAGACTCCAAATGGTTGAAAGACCTAAACGTGAGACAGGAGTCCATCAAAATCCTAAAGGAGAACACAGGCAGCAACCTCTTCGACCTCAGCCGCAGCAACTTCTTAGAAATTTTGCCAATGGCAAGGGAAGCAAGGGCAAAAATGAACTATGGGGACTTCATCAAGATAAAAAGTTTTTGCACAGCAAAAGAAACAGTCAACAAAACCAAAAGACAACTGACAGAATGGGAGAAGATACTTGCAAATGACATATCAGATAAAGGACTAGTATCCAAAATCTATAAAGAACTTACCAAACAGAACACCCAAAGAACAAATAACCCAATCAAGAAATGGGCAGAAGACATGAATAGACATTTTTCCAAAGAAGACATCCAAATAGCCAACAAACACATGAAAAAGTGCTCAACATCGCTCAGCATCAGGGAAATCCAAATCAAAACCTCAATGAGATACCACCTCACACCAGTCAGAATGGCTAAAATTAACAAGTCAGGAAACGACAGATGTTGGTCGGGATGCGGAGAAAGGGGAGCCCTCCTACACTGTTCGTGAGAATGCAAGCTGGTGCAATCCCTCTGGAAAACAATATGGAGGTTCCTCAAAAATAGAGGTACCATATGATCCAGCAATTGCACCATTGGGTATTTACCCGAAAGATACAAATGTAGGGATCTGAAGGGGTATGTGCACCCCGATGTTTAGAGCAGCAATGTCCACAATAGCCAAACTGTGGAAAGAGCCAAGATGCCCATCAATAGATGAATGGATGAAGAAGAGGTGATATATATATCTCCAATGGAATATTAATGCAGCCATCAAAAGGAATGAGATCTTGCCATTTGCAACGACGTGGATGGAACTAGAGGGTGTTATGCTGAGTGAAATAAGTCAATCAGAGAAAGTCATGTATCATATGACCTCACTGATATGAGGAATTCTTAATCTCAGGAAACAAACTGAGGGTGTGGAGTGGTGGGGGTGGGAGGGATGGGGTGGCTGGGTGATAGACATTGGGGAGGGTATATGCTATGGTGAGCACTGTGAATTGTGGAGGACTGTTGAATCACAGATCTGTACCTCTGAAACAAATAATGCAATATATGTTGAGAAAAAAAAAAAGAAGAAGAAGATAGCAGGAGGGGAAGAATGAAGGGGGGGAAATCGGAGGGGGAGACAGACCATGAGATACGATGGACTCTGAGAAACAAACTGAGGGTTCTAGAGGGGTGGGGGTGGGGGGATGGGTTAGCTTGGTGATGGGTATTAAAGAGGGCACGCTCTGCATGGAGCACTGGGTGTTATACACGAACAATGAATCATGGAACACTACATCAATAACTAATAATGTAATGTATGGTGATTACCATAACAATAAAAATTTTTAAAAAATGTAGTGCTTTAAGAATGCATTCAATTTTAAGTGAATATCAGCTTAAGATACATATATATACATACATATATATGTGCATATTTATATTGTTACAAAAAATAAAGAGAAAGGAACCAAACATAAAAAAAATCCATCAACTACATATGAGGGAAAAGATAAAGAAAAATAGAACTACAAAAACTCCTGAAAACAATATTTAAATGTAAGTACATTCCTATCAATAATTAGAGCATTTACATTTAATCAAAAGGCATAGGGTGGTCAAATGAATAAAAAAACAAGACCCATCTATGCAATGCTTACAAGGAACTCACTTCAGAAACTAATGACACAGACTGAAAATTAAAGGATGGAAAAAGATGGTCCATGCAAACACAAAATAAATTTGGAATAGCAATACTCATGTCACATTAGGCTTTAAAAGAATGACTAACAAAAGACATAGAATGCCATTACATAATGAGAAAAAGATGAAGGATTTTTGTGTTTATGCATCCGACATAGAAGAACCTAAATAAAGAAACCAAATACTAACAGACATAAAGGGAGAAATCAACAGACATACTATAATAGTAGGGGATTTTAACATCCCACTTATATCAGTGGATAGATCGTTAAGACAGAAAAATTTATAAGGATTCATTGGCCTTACATGACACATTATTAGGCCAGATCAACATCATAAACATTTCATCAAAAAACTACAGAATACATATTCTTTTCCAAAGCACATAGAATCTTCTCCCAGACAGATCACATATTAGGCTCTAAGTCAAGTTTCTAAAACTTCAAGAATGTTGAAATATTATCAAGAATCATTTCCGGGCACCTGGGTGGCTCAGTTGGTTTGGCGTCTGCTTCAGGCTCAGGTCATGATCCTGGGGTCCTGTGATCGAGACCCATGTCAGGCTCCCTGCTCAGTGGAGAGCCTGCTTCTCCCTCTCCCTCTGTCGCTCATGAATAAATAAAAGAATCGTTGGGGTGCCTGGGTGGCTCAGACGGTTAAGCGTCTGCCTTGGGCTCAGGTCATGATCCCGGGGTCCTGGGATCGAGCCGCATATTGGGCTCCCTGCTGAACAGGGAGCCTCCTTCTCCCTTTCCCTCTGCCTGCTTCTCCACCTACTTGTGCTCTCCCTCTCTCCCTGTCAAAAAAAAAAAAAAAAAAAAAATTCCAAACGCAATAGTATGAAAGTAGAAATCAATTTTAAGAACTGTCAAAAATAGGTGGAGACCAAAGAACATGCTACTGAAAAACCAATACGTCAAGGAAGAAATCAAAGAGGAAACCGAAGAAATATCTTAAGACCGGGCACCTGGGTGGCTCAGTCGTTGGATGTCTGCCTTCGGGTCAGGTCATTGTCCCAGGATCCTTGGATCGAGCCCCACATCGGGCCCCCTGCTCAGCCAGGAGCCTGCTTCTCCCTCTCCCACTCCCCCTGCTTGTGTTCCCTCCCTCGCTGTCTTTCTCTCTGTCAAATAAATAAAATTTTGAAAAAAAAAAAAAGAAATACCTTAAGATCAATGAAAATGGAAACACAGCTCTCCAAAATCTACAGGACACAGTGAAGGCAGTTCTAAGAAGGAAGTTTATAGCAATACAGACCTACCTCAAGAAACAAGAAAAAATACCACATAAAAGGACCTAGAGAAATAAATAACTATAGAGTTAATAAAAGGAATGACATAAAGATCAGACCAGAAATAGACTAAAAAAATCAATGAAATTAAACCATTAGCCAGACTTGTGAAGAAAAAGGCGGCTCAAATAAAATCAGAAATGACAGAGAATAGCTGACACCACAGAAATATACTACTACAAACAATTCTAAACCAACAAATTGGAAAATCTAAAAGAAATGGAAGGTGCTCTGTTTCTGGGAATTTTTCCAAGAGCAAATCATGAAGAAATATAAAAAATATAAAGAAATATAGATTACCAGTAATACAATCAAATCAGTACTTAAAAAATTCCCTGTAACAGAAATGCAAGACCGGATAACTTAAAAGGTGAATTCTACCAAGTTTTAAAGAAGAGTTAGTACCTCTCCTTAAAGTATTTCAAAAAATTGAAGAGAAACACTTTCAAACTTATTCTATGAGGTTAGCATTACCCTAATATCAAAACCAGAGAAGGAATAATGCTGTTGTGGACATATATGTGTAGAGCTTTTTATAGACATTTCTTTGTATTTGTTAGCTAAATACCTAGTAGATTTAATTTCATAAGAAGCTGCAAACATTTTTCCAAAATGTCTGTATCATCTTACATTCCCCCTAGCAGCATATGAAAGTTTCAGTTGCTTTACATCCTTACCAACACATGGAATAGTTAGTATATTTAAATTTAAGACTTTTTTTTCAGATTAAGTAAAATATAATGGACATACAGTACTGTTTAGGCTTTAGGTGTCCCACGTAATGACTTGACATACATATATTGTGTACCACAGAAAGTTAATATCCATCTCCTCATATACTTAAAAAAAAAATGTTTACACCATTCCAGTATATGTATAGTATACCTTGCTGTGGTGTTTATTTGCATTTCCTCAGTAACACATGTTCACAGCAGCATTATTTATGATAGTCCAAAACATGAAACTCTTCAAATAATGGGCAAATGGATAAATTGTGGCATAGACATACGATGCAATACTACTCAGCAAAAAGAGTGAACATGATGCAACATGGATGAACTTCATAGACATTATGCTGAGTGAAAGAATCCAGACAGATGAATAATTAAGATTCCATTTATATATAATTCTAAAAAGCATAACATAGTGACAGAAAAAAAATGATCAGTAGTTTTTTAGAGTAATGTGGAATAGTGATTGGCTGGAAAGGAGTCCTAGAGAATTTTTGGTAGTGGAGGAAACACTCTGTATCTTTATTCTGGTGGTAATTGTATACATTTGTCAAAACTTACTGTATACCAAAAATAAAAACTGCAATGAGACAGCACCTCACACCTGTTAGAATGGCTGAAATCAACAATGCAAGAAACAGCAGGCTTTGGTGAGAATTTGGAGAAAGGGGAACCCTTTTACACTGTTGGTGGGAATGAAAAACTGGTGTAGCCACTCTGGAAAAAGTATGGATGTTCCTCAAAAACGTTAAAATAGAACTACCCCATGATCCAGCAATTTCACTATTAGGTGTTACCCAAAGGATATAAAAATAGTGAGTTGAAGGGTCATATGAACACCGATGTTTATGGCAGCATTATCTACAATAACCAAATTATGGAAACAGCCCAAGTGTCCAATGACGGATGAATGGATAAAGTGGTGTATATATATATATACAGTGGAATATTACTCAGCAATAAAGAAAAATGAAATCTTGCCATTTCCAACAGCATGATGGATCTAGAGTATAATGCTCAGTGAAATGTGTCAGAGGAACACAAATACCATCGGATTTCACTCATTTATGGAATTTAGGAAACAAAACAAGAAAAGGGGAAAAAAAGAGAGGCAAATCAAGAAACAGACTCTTGACTATAGAGAACTGATGGTTACCAATGGGCAGGTGGGTTGGGGGATGGGTGAAACAGCTGATGGGGATTAAAAAGTGCACTAGTTGTGATGATCACTGGGTGTTGTATGGAAGTGTTGAATCACAGTATTGTACACCTGAAACTAACATCACACTCTATGTTAACTATCTGGAATAAAAACAAAAGAGAAGAAGACCAGAAGAAAATTATGGACCAGTATCCCTAATGAACAGAGATGCAACAATCCCCAACAATTTTTTTAGAAAAAAAAAAACAACAACAACACATTAAAAGGATCACATACCATATTCAAATGGGATTTATTCCAGGGATGCACAGATGGTTCAAAATCTGCAAATCAGTCAGTGTGATACACAGTATTTAGAAAATGAAGGATAAAAATCATTATGATCATCTCACTAGAGGCAGAAAAATATTGACAAAATTCAACATTCATTAATGATAAAAAAATTAAGTGGGAATAAAAGGAATGGACCTCAACATATTAAAAAGGCCATGTCCTGCAAACCCACAAGTAACATCAGACTCAAAAGCTGAAAGCTTTTTCTCTAAGATCACAGACAAGACTATGATGCCCACTCTCACCACTTTTATTCAAGTCCTAGTCATAGCAATCAGGCAAGAAAAAAGGCATCCAAATTGGAAAGGAAAAAGTAAAACAGTCACTTCAAAAAATTTTGAAAAAACTGGATCACTATCTTACACTATACACAAAATAAACTCAAAATGGATTGGAGACTTGAGACCATAAAACTCCTGGAACAACATATAGGCATTAAGCTCTTTGATATGGGTCTTAGCAATATTTTGGGGGGACCAGTCTCCTCTAGAAATGGCAACAAAATCTAAAAGAGGATTATTCCAAACTAACAAGCTTTTGCACAACAAAATAGAGCATTAAAAAAATACAAAAAGCAACCTACTGAATGGGAAAAGGTATTTGCAAATCATACTTTCAATAACTCGTTAATATCCAAAATATATAAAAAATTTACACAATTTAATAGCAAAAGACCTGAAATGACATTTTTCCATAGAAGACATACAGATGCTCAACATCACAAATCATCAGGGAAATGGAAATCAAAACTATATTGAGGTCTCCTTACAATGGTAAGAATGGCTATAATAAAAAAGACAGGTAGTGGTTAGGATGTAAAGCAAAGGGAACCTTCATACACTCACGGTGGGAATGTAAATTAGTGCAGCTATTAAGGAAAACAGTATGAAGGTTCCTCAAAAAACAGAATGACCATATAATTCAGCAATGACACTTCCAGCTATTTATCTAAAAAGAAAACACAAATTCAAAGAGCTAGTGCATCATTATGTTCACTATAGTATTTTAATAATGTTATGGAAGCAACATAAGTGTCTATCACTAGATGAGTGGATAAACAAGAGGCCTTATACACACACACACACACACACAGACACACACACACACACAGACACACTATGGAATATTACTCAACTTTTAAAAAGGATGAAGTCTTGCCATTTGAAATACTGATAGACCTACAGGGTATTATGCTAAGTGCAAGAGAATGACAAATACTATGATTTCATTTATGTGGAATCTAAAAAAAAAGACAACTACAGAGAAATTGTTGGCTATGGAGAGGAAGGGCTTAGAGGTGGATGAAATAGTGAAGGGGATTATGAAGCACAAACTTTAAGTTATATAATAAGTCATGCAGATATAAACATTATCAGTATATGGTCAATAATATAGTAATTTTATGGTGACAGGGACTAGACTTAGATATCATTTTGCAATGTATAAAAAGTCAGATCACTGTGATGTTCACCTGAAACCAGTAGGATTTTGTATAGCCATTATACTTTTTTTTTTACTTTATTTTTTTAAAGATTTTATTTATTTGTCAGAGAGAGAACACAAGCAGGTGGAGCAGGAGAGGGAGAAGCAGGCTCCCCTCCGAGCAGGGAGCCCAATGCCATGCGGGGCTCAATCCCAGGATCCCAGGATCATGACCTGAGCCCAACACAGGCACTTAACTGACTGAGCCACCCAGGCACCCTGCCCTTATACTTTCAAAAAAGTAATTCAGTTAATGCTATAAACATACCTAATTAAACATGTCAGTGAGAAGAGAGAATGATCAATACTAGAGTACAGAAAACAAGGAAGTCTGAGAGGCTTAACTGGGCATAGTTTAGCTTTATGTAGCAGAACTATTGATGACTCTGATACACAGTCAAGTGGCTTCCTTCAAACACACTTGGTGCTCTGACTTTATTAAGGCTAGATGTTTTTTTTTTTTTCTAATTTACACATTTACCCAGAGAGCTAACCACTGGATTTCCATATAACTTGTTACAAATGAGTACATAGAGGGCGCCTGGGTGGCTCAGTTGGTTAAGCGACTGCCTTCAGCTCAGGTCATGATCCTGGAGTCCTGGGATCGAGTCCCACATTGGGCTCCCTGCTCAGCGGGGAGTCTGCTTCTCCCTCTGACCCTCTTCCCTCTCGTGCTGTCTCTCACTCTCTCTCAAATAAATAAATAAAATCTTTAAAAAAAAATGAGTACATACTTTTTGTAACTGAAAGAACTAAAAAGAAAGATTTGAGGCACTGGTTAGGATACCGTACTTCATAAATTATGACACCCATGATCTATTTATACTCTGCCCCCTTGAGAAGTACATTAGCCATTTCTTCCATGTAGTTAATTTGTCACAGTAAAAAGATGAAGTTTCTGGACATGTACAAATATTACCCATTAAGCCACTGAATGGCCAGCCAGAAGATTTACTTCTGGTGACACCTCTCCTTTAGAAGTTCAAAAAAGGGAATCCCTAATACTTAGCAGTTTAGATATCTTGCTATATCTCCATTTCCTGAAAATTTTTTCTGTTCAAATTATCTTCATTAAAGTTCTTGCACAGAAGGGCCACATGTCAGTTCCATTCACATTTCACTAGTCAAAGTAAGTCCCATAGTCTCACCTGATATCAAGGATGAGTGGGATTATCACCCTTGATAGGAAGAGTAGCAAATAAAGATAGTAATATCACCTTCTACATAGGGTTTTATTTACTTACTTGTCTGATTGAAGATTCTATTCCTACCAACAAAGATAATGGTTTTCCTCTTCAATTAATTCTCTATTATTATTTGGCTGAATAACTCATATTAAGTAAGGAGTGTTTCAATATAATAATTGGCTTCTGTATGTAGTCAGCTTTGTTACAGTAACAACTCCAAAAAAATCTAAAATATTGTTGGAAAATAAAATAGTATTACTAAGTTTAAAATGCAATAAACACAGTAAGAAAAATTTTGTTTGGGCTTTCATATATTTTTCTAAAATATTTTAATGTGTTAATCCTAATATAGCACCCTCACTGTAGTGATTAAAACTGATCTTTGATTAGATGTCCAGGTACAGTCACTATACACAATTTTTCCTTTCCCATTACTAGATATAAAAATATATTAGGATATTCAAACAATTTCATTAAGCTTAATTTAATGTTAAGTTGAGGCTAACTAGACAGAATAGCAGAAGAGAAATTCAGATCATGGACTTTGATGTTGTATTGGCTTCTCTTTGAGTTCTGGCTCAACTTGAAGAGTTAAATATTTCACCATTCTCATTTGTAAAATTAGGATAAGAAAACCTGCCTCGTTGAGTTTTTATGAGAATTATATTTTTGTTACAATATTTGGCACATTATGGATGTTTGATAAATGTCAAAAAATACTGTCGTACATTATTAATAGAAAGTAAACCAATTCAAAAGCTATACAATGTTGAGCAAGAAGCCATTACAAAGCCATACTTTGTAATGGCTATCAGAGAATCATCTTCAAGTTTTCATCCAACTGCCTCCACAGTTATGACTCTGATATACACCCTCTCTGGAGGGGCAGCCTCTCTTTTCCTTCTGAATGATACTAAAAATCATGAAAGGATAGCATGATCTATCCTCAAATGTATTGGTGAGGAAGAAAGTTTGACAAGCCCTGTTAGTAAATTCTAATATCAGCCATAGACATTTCATAAAGCAGTTTCAATTGCTTTAAATCTGAATTTCCATTCACTGATAAGAGTGTTTACTGCTCTAGCCTCTTACTGTAAGCTCAAAATTGGGCCACTGTCATATGCAAATGTTATCTTCAAAATTAAACTAGAATGGATTATGCATGTGGTAGAAAATGTGCATGAAATACAGTATTACTGTGTTAACAAAAAAGTCTTCTGAGATTGTCAAGTTTGAAAGAAGTATTTCTGAATTAATGTATAATAGTATTATGTATTTCAATTAAAATTAAAATCCTCACTGCATATTTTTGTTATTACCTGAAAAAAGATACTATTTATATAATGAAGTAAATGCTTCTTATGGATGATATGTAAAGTCAAAAGCCTAGATTTAAACTCACTTTCATACTTTCTGAGTAAAGACTTTGAGAAATACCAATGCCTCCCAACATAGGTTTCAGTTTTTTGACAGTAAAACAATTTTACTTTAATTTGGAATATATTGTCCCATAAGGAGGCTTGTAATATAAATCAATGGAAGCACCAGTGATTCTTCACACTATCTAATTAATTTGAATTGACTAAAAATGTTCAACAGCACATGCCATAAAAAAAGTTGGGAGCTAGTTGTCTTATTCACAATCAGTGCCAAGTTGTAGTTATTTTAATAGACAAAAAGCCACTAGATAACATTTTTGCTATGCCTAGAGACCCTTTCTATCAGTTTTATGATAGCACACAAACAAGAGATATCAGACATTTATGTAGTGGGTATTTATTCTTCACACAACACAGTTGTAGCCATCTTAATCAGCTACATCAATATGAGAACAATTCCTATAGAACATATTACTGATTATTTTGAAACATGTCTACTCAGCTCAGAAGCATTTCTTTTTTGATGTGTTCACTTTATTACTTCCCTAAACTATTTGAATCCACTTCAATCTTTATCTCACTGTAAAATAGGAAACATCATCACTTTGGTACTTGGTGGATACTACCAAAAAAGAAAGCTTATAAATGATAGAATGTTTGAAACTTCAATAAAAGCTTTTGAAAGTTAGGTGTAAAAAACAGAGTACTTCAAATTACTTTGAAGGATGTTTCTTAAACAGAGGAGAATTTTCTCTCTCTAGACCTTATGTAGGTGAAGAATCACCTGTATAAGAATTAGAGTAGAGGCTGTCAACACAGTGATAGGTACTTATTCTAGCCCCACAGTGAGAAAAGTGTCTCTTGATTCAGTCATGGGGAATTACAACAGGTAAACACATCAAAATTTGGATCCTATAGCAGAAACATCTATATAGACAGTATTTAGATTTAAAATGAAAAACAGTTTATATTTTTAAACACAGCTGACTTCTAAGGAATATGGATACTTTTAAACTGTTAAGTATCTTGCTGAATTTAAATAGAAAATATAAAATTGGTACTGAAAAATGTCAGGTACTGAATTGATCTACATAATAGTAAAGAAATTAACTTAGAGTTTCAAAGGCAATCAAGGGTGGATTGAGATTAGAGAAGAGAGGGAAATAATGGAATGGAATTAGAAAAGTGGGGAAGGCTCAGCAGTATATGAGGTGAAGGAATAGGGAGAGGGTACAGAGAGTGATGAGGTTGAAAAAAAATTTTTTTGAAATGTAAGCTATCCCAGCCCCCCCCTTTTTTTTTCCAGTGGACTATACTGTAATAATGACTGCCATCATAAATGATTTGTCCAAGTTTTCTATTTTTAAAAAATATTTAGAGAGACTGCAAGCAGGAAGAGGGGCAGAGGGAGAGAGAGACTCTCCAGCAGACTCTGCACTGAGCACAGAGCCCCTCTTGGGGGCTTGATCCCGTGATCCTGAGATCATGACCTGAGCCAAAATCAAGAGTCCACACTCAGCCAACTGAACCACCCAGGCACCCCTCTTTTTATTTTTTAAAAAGTCTCTGAAACTTCAAAATATGACATAAATTCAGTAATTGTAGAAAATAGAACCAAAATCCAGTAAACACCATGATAGTATAGGTCCCAAACTGATTATTAGGTATTTATCTAAGGCTTCCTGTTTTCACATGTGTGGAATGGGCTTGAACCAAACAGGGCTAGATTTCAAGAGACCAAGACAATGTCATTCATAATGAGTTTCATAATATGAAATGGTTTTCTTTGGTTGTTATTTTTAAAAATAGTATTCAGAGATCAAGAAACAGTGTGGAATAATAAAATAAGGTATATCAAATTTGGAGACATCTATTTGAATGCACAAATTTTAAAAAGATGGAAAATTACAGAAAGTCTATTACTGTGGAAAATGGCATAAATCCCAAATGATGATCTGGTATAATTAGATCAGCTTCTCAATTAAGGAGGAGAAAATAGAATAGGATGACAGGGTTGGGGCAAAAGAGAATGATTTGAACATCAAAGAGTTTTTAAAAGCCATTGTAAGTAGTTGATAAAATATCCAAATACCATTATTAAGATGTAAAAAATACAGCATTTTTTAATCTTTTTAAAATTGAGATGTAATTGACAAATGGAATGTAGTATTATGTTATAACTAGGAAGATATTCAAGAATACAGATTTTATAGGATCTCTAAACTTTTATAGTTTTAAGGAAGATATCAAACTGGCATTTGAATATAGGTATATAGTCTTTTGAGGTGTTCTCATGGGGTTACTAATTCTATTCTTTATTTTCTTACTTATAACAGGGCCTATGTGGTTTTTTTGACCAAAAATATTGTAATTTTTATATGAAAACACTGCTAAAAACAAATTGAGTACTTAATTGCTATTGTGACACTTTGCTAAATATAAGAAAAATATATTTTATACTATTTTCTAAATTGCCAATAATTTTTCCCCATCATGTTTGAAAAACTGTGTTCTCTTGCAGTATGATTCATATTAAGAAATGCTTTTATGTTAATTAAACATAGAAAAGGAGGAGTCCAAGCTGGTGGGGTAGGAAGATCCTGAACTCACCTCCTCCCATGGACACACCAAATCTACAGCTACATGTAGATCATTTCCCTTTGAAAAATATCTGAAAACTAGATAAACTGCTACAACAAAGGATGAAAGGACTACATGAAGTTGGGAAGAGGAAGAGATACATTAAAAAAAAAAAAACACCACCTCTGCTATGGGACACATTATAGGGAGAGATTTCACTGGACAGGCACTTCTTCTACAAGAGTGAAGGGTTAATGCCCCACATCAGGCACCATGGGCCCCTGGGATCTGCACCAGAAAGATGAGCCTTGGATAACCAAGGTGGGGTTGATGTGAGGAAGTCCCAAAGCACTATAGGAAATTGGAATTCCCTGCTGAGAGAGGGCTCATGTATAGTTTTGTTGCCTCCAAGACCCAGTGAAAAAAAAACCCAGCAGTTTGAAAAGAACCTAGACTAAATGTGAGGGGGATTCATTTGCTGATCTTGGGATATTAGCTAGAGGGGCAGGAAAGTGTTGAGATGATCCCCAGAAGTGAAGGTCCTGGAAGAAGCCATTGTTGTACTCTCCACATTACCAGCTTGCACAGGTGTGCAAGCTTGGACAGAGCACCCTCCCACCACCTTGACTGGCTAGCTTGGGACGAGCAATCACTGTACTTGTTGGGGCACACAAGTGTAAATTATTGCAGAGTTCTCCCTAAGTGAAGTCTGTGAGCATAGGAAGTTGTGACCCTTCCTCATCCCAACTAGAGATGATGAGCATGAGCTGTCATGACATTCTCCCACTCCAAGACAAGTAAGCATGCACACAGGCAAGACATTTTGTTGCTGCCTTCATGAAGCTGACAAGCATGCCCCACCCACTACACTCTCCAGTGGCCTTACTAAAGCCAGCAGAGGTGTGCAGTCCTCATCGGGGACACCCTTCATCACCAGGCCCTGGTGGCTGAGAGATCTGGCATTTGAGAACTCCACGGAACCATAACAATTGGAAAGACAATTCTTGGCAAACCACCACCCCGAGGTCACTTCACAGACGGTAAACTGAACAAAACCTGTCTTTCTCTGAAAAAGGCCTGTTTACTTAGTCTGGTACTTCAGCCTGAGGGAAAGGTGTTGTGTTTCCTACACATCTAGAGGCAAAGGAGGTGCTCCCAGGGAACATAGATGGGGAAACACCTTTTTGGACACTCCCTTGGCCTAGCTACAGATCAATCAGTCTTCCCAGAAAGGTGCTTATCTGTGGAACAATGATTTTTTGCTAGAATCACACAGGGCCCATTTCCAGATCTCTGGTCTGGAAGCAAACAGAGATTATAATCACCATCCAAAGGACCTCATATAGTTGTATCCTTTAAAGGCTTCTGACAAAAGGGTTTGGCTTCCACTTACCCTGAATAGAAGTGCTAAATGAGATTCCTCTTCTTGGATTACTGATAGGTCTTGGAACATCCTTAACAATGGGAGCATATCAAGAATAAATCAGGTGGTTAAGATAATCACAAAGGTTGGAGAGACAACCAAGAGTCAGGAAGGGTTGAATGAATCAAGCTACAAGCTACACATGGCCACACCTTCAAAGACAAAGAGATACATATTGCACCTAATACACAGAAGCACAGAGATTCAAGCAAAATGAGGAAACAGATAAATATACGCAAAGAACAAGATGAAACCTTAGAGAAAGACCTTAATGATGTAAAGCTAAGTAATCTATGTGAAACAAAAATTAAGTTATGGTCATAAAGACGCAGAACTAGAAAGAAGAATCGAGGGCGCCTGGGTGGCTCAGTTGGTTAAGCGACTGCCTTCGGCTCAGGTCATGATCCTGGAGTCCCGGGATCGAGTCCCGCATCGGGCTCCCTGCTCAGCGGAGAGTCTGCTTCTCCCTCTGACCCTCTTCCCTCTCGTGTTCTCTGTCTCTCATTCCCTCTCTCAAATAAATAAATAAAATCTTTAAAGAAAAATAGAAAGAAGAATCGATGGACACAGAGAAGTTCAACAGAGAGAGAAAACAAAGTACCAAACAGAAGTCACAGAGCAGAAGGATATAAAATAGAAGAATGCATCAGTGAGATGGAAGAGAAAGCAGTGGAACTCATCCAAAGAGCAGCAAAAAGAAAAAAGAAATTAAAAAATAATAAAAACTTAAAGAACTACTAGGACTCCATCAAGTGGAATAACACCTACAGTGTAAAGGTCTCAGCAGAAGAAGAAGATACAGAAAAGGACAGAAAGCTTATTTGAACACATCATGGCTAAAAATGTTCCTAACATAGGGAAGGAAACAAATTGAGGAATGTCAGAATGAAGGAACGTCAGAGACTTCTAAATAAGATGAAGCCTAACAAAGCCACAGCATGACACATAGTAATTAAAATGTCACAGTTAAAGATAGAGAATCTTAAAGGCAAGAAGAGAAAAGCAACCTTTTACATACAAGGGCAACCCAATAAGGCTATCAGTTTCTCAACAGAAATTTTGCAAAACAGAAGACAATGGTTTGATATATTCAAAGTGCTGACAGGAAAAAACTTCCAATAAAGAATACTCTACCCAGGCAGAGCAAGATGGCGGAGGAGTAGGGGACCCGGATTTCGTCTGGTCTCAGGAATTCAGCTGAATAGGGACCAAACCATTCTGAACACTTATGAACTCAACAGGAGATCGAAGAGGAGAATAGCAACTACTCTCTGAACATAGAAGCGACCACTTTCTGGAAGGTAGGACGTGCGGAGAAGTGAATCCGAGGCGATATTCGGGAGGATAGACGGCGGGGGAGGGGGCCTCCGTCGGCCGCTTCTGGCAAGTGCTAGAGCCGCGGAGCACAAAATCGGACCTTTTAGAAGTCGGCTCCGCGGAGGGACGTCACTGCAGTGGCTAAGTGGGGGGTGGAACCCTCGCAGGACGGTGTGGTCTCAGGACCCTCGGGGTCACAGAAAGACCGGGGGAGCCTGAGTGTGGCAGAGCTCCCGGGTATCGGAGCGGGGAAGCCGGCTGCAGAGACGGAGCCGAGGCGCGGGCTCTCAGCTCGGGGTGGCCACAAACCATGATCCGCGGCCCAGTCGGGCCACTGCTCCTCCAGCAGGGACCCAACAAGCGGCAGAGCCGGGGAGACTCCCCTTCCTCCCCCGGGAGGAGCGGTGCGGGAGCGCACCGCAGGGATCTGCTGGGTTTGGAGACTCCACATGGGGTCGGGTGCCAGAGAGAGAAACGCTCAGTCACAGGCCGGGTGAGCACGGAGTACGGCCGGAGACAAGGGAGATGGGAGTGACTGCTTTTCTCTGGGGGTGCACTGAGGAGCGGGGCCCGAGTTCTCAGCTCCTCTGGGTGGAGATTGGGAGGCCACCATTTTCACCCTGGTCCTCCAACACTGTACCGAGAGCTTGCAGGGAACAAAAGCTCCTGAGAGCAAACCCGAGCAGCTTGCTTAGCCCGGACCGACAAGGGCAGGGCAATTCCGCCTCCGGCAAAGACATTTGGGAACCACAGCAACAGGCCCCTCCCCCAGAAGATCAGCACGAACAGCCAGCAAGCCAAGACCAAGTTTACCGATCAAGGACAACGGGAGAACTCCAGCGCTAGGGGAATACTGCACATAGAATTCCTGGCTTTTTTACCATGAGTCATTAGTTTTTCAAAGTTGATTTTTTTAACTGTTTTTTTTTCTTTTTTTGAATTTTTCTTTTAACCTCTTTCAAACAACATCTTATCAATTCCTTTTTTAAAAAAATTATTTTTCATTTTTTAGAGTCATATTTTATCCCTTCATAGTAGTTACCTTTATTTTTGGCATATATATATATATAAGTTGTTCTCTCTTTAAAATTTTGACATAGTTTATTCTAACAGATCAAAATTACCCTAAATCACTAGTGTATGGCCTTGTTCTAGTCTCCTGCCTGATCACATTCTCTCCTTTTTCTTTTGTCCTTTTCTTCTTTGTTTTTTAATCTTCTTTCTTTTTTCAAACAACTTCTTATCTTACCAATTCCTTATATAAAATCTTTTATAATTTTCATCTTTACAGTCATCTTCCATCCCTTCATTGTATCAACCCCTATTTTGTACATATTAGGAGGCACTTTCTTCTAACAGACCAAAATACGCCCAAAATCTAGTGTGTGGCACTGATCTATACACTAGTCTGATCATATTTGATCATATTCTGTTTTTGTTTTGTTCTGTTTTTGTTTGTTTTTATCTTTTTCTTTTTTTTTTCTTTTTCCCTTTCTTTTCTCTTTCTTCCCCTTTCTTTTCCCCTGGGTTCAGGTCTTTTCTGATTTATACAGAGTATATTTGCTGGGGACATTGTTAACCTGTTAGCATTTTGTTCTCTCATTCATCAGTTCTCCTCTGGACAAAATGACAAGACGAAAAATATCACCTCAGCAAAAAGAACAAGAGGTAGTACCGTCTGCCAGGGACCTACTCAATACGGACATTAGTACGATGTCAGAACTAGAGTTCAAAATCATGACTTTAAGGATACTAGCTGGGCTTGAAAAAAGCATGGAAGTTATTAGAGATACCCTTTCTGGAGAAATAAAAAAACTAAAATCTAACCAAGCCGAAATCAAAAAGGCTATTAATGAGGTGCAATCAAAAATGGGGGCACTAACTACTTGGATAAATGAGGCAGAAGAGAGCATCAGTGATATAGAAGACCAAATGATGGAAAATAAAAAGGCTGAGAAAAAGAGAGAGAAACTACTACAGGATCACGGGGCCAGAATTTGAGAGATAAGCGATACGATAAGATGAAACAACATTAGAATAATTGGGAACCCAGAAGAAGAAGGAGAGAGAGGGGCAGAAGGTATATGGGAGCAAATTATAGCAGAGAACTTCCCTAATGTGGGGAAAGAAACAGGCATCAAAATCCAGGAGGCACAGAGAACCCCTATCGAAATCAATAAAAATAGGTCCACACCCCGACATCTAAAAGTAAAACTTGCGAGTCTCAGAGACAAAGAGAAAATCCTGAAAGCAGCTCAGGAGTAGAGGTATGTAACCTATAATGGTAGAAAAGTTAGACTGGCAACAGACCTATCCACAGAGACCTGGCAGGCCAGAAAGGACTGGCATGATATCTTCAGAGCACTAAACGTAAAGAATATGCAGCCAAGAATACTATATCCAGCTAGGCTCTCATTGAAAATAGGAGAGATAAAAAGCTTCCAGGACAAACAAAAACTAAAGGAATTTGCAAACACGAAACCAGCCCTCCAAGAAATATTGAAAGGGGTCCTCTAAGCAAAGAGAGAGCCTAAAAGCAGCATAGATCAGAAAGGAACAGAGACAATATACAGTAACAGTCACCTTACAGGCAATAAAATGGCACTAAATTCATATCTTTCAATAGGTACCCTGAATGTAAATGGGCTAAATGTGCCAATCAAAAGACACAGGCTATCAGATCGGATTAAAAAACAAGACCTATCCATATGCTGTCTGCAAGAGACTCATTTTAGACCTAAAGACACCCCCACATTGAAAGTAAGGGGGTGGAAAACCATTTACCATGCTAATGCACACCAAAACAAAGCTGGGGTGGCAATCCTTATATCAGACAAATTAGATTTTAAAACAAAGACTGTAATAAGAGATGAGAAAGGACACTATATCCTACTTAAAGGGTCTATCCAACAAGAAGATCTAACAATTGTAAATATCTATGCCCCTAACATGGGAGCAGCCAATTATATAAGGCAACTAATAACAACAGCGAAGAAACACATTGACAACAATACAATAATAGTGGGGGACTTTAACACCCCCTCACTGAAATGGACAGATCATCAAAGCAAAAAATCAACAAGGAAATAAAGATTTTAAATGAAACACTGGACCAAATAGACTTCACAGACATATACAGAACATTCCATCCCAAAGCAACGGAATACACCCTCTTCTCTAGTGCCCATGGAACAATCTGCAGAATAGATCACATCCTAGATCACAAATCAGGTCTCAACCGGTACCAAAAGATTGGAATTATTCCCTGCATATTTTCAGACCACAATGCTTTGAAACTAGAACTCAATCACAAGAGGAAAGTCAGAAAGAAACTCAAGTACATGGAGGCTAAAGAGCAACCTACTAAAGAATGAATGGGTAAACCAGAAATTAAAGAAGAATTAAAAAAATTCATGGAACCCAATGAAAATGAAAACACAACAGTTCAAAATCTTTGGGATGCAGCAAAGGCAGTCCTAAGAGGAAAGTATATAGCAATACAAGCCTTTATCAAGAAACAAGAAAGGTCTCAAATACACAACCTAACCCTACACCTAAAGGAGCTAGAGAAAAAACAGCAAATAAAGCCTAAACCCAGCAGGAGAAGAGAAATAATAAAGATCAGAGCAGAAATCAATGAAACAGAAACCAGAAGAACAGTAGAACAGATCAACGAAACCAGGAGCTGGTTCTTTGAAAGAATTAACAAGATCGATAAACCCCTGGCCAGACTTAACAAAAGAAAAGAGAAATGACCGAAAGCAACAAAATCATGAATGAAAGAGGAGAGAGCACAACCAACACCAAAGAAATACAAACATTATAAGAACATATTATGAGCAACTCTATGCCAGCAAATTAGATAACCTGGAAGAAATGGAGGCATTCCGAGAGATGTATCCACTACCAAAATTGAACCAGGAAGAAATAGAAAACCTGAACAGACCTATAACCACTAAGGAAATTGAAGCAGTCATCCAAAATCTCCCAACAAACAAAAGCCCAGGGCCAGATGGCTTCCCAGGGGAATTCTACAACACATTTCAAGAAGAATTAATACCTATTCTCCTGAAACTCTTCCAAAAAATAGAAATGGAAGAAAAACTTCCAAACTCTTTTTATGAGGCCACCATTACCTTGATCCCCAAACCAGACAAAGACCCCATCCAAAAGGAGAATTACAGACCAATATCCTTGATGAACATGGATGCACATATTCTCACCAAAACCCTAGTCAATAGGATCCAACAGTACATTAGAGGGATTATTCACCATGACCAAGTGGGATTTATCCCTGGGCTGCAAGGCTGGTTCAACATCCGCAAATCAATCAACGTGATACAATACATTAACAAAAGAAAGAACAAGAATCATATGATCCTCTCAATAGATGCAGAAAAAGCATTTCACAAAGTACAGCATCCTTTCTTGATCAAAACTCTTCAGAGTATAGGGATAGAGGGTACATACCTCAGTATCATAAAAGCCATCTATGAGAAACCTACAGCGAATATCATTCTCAATGGCAAAAAGCTGTGAGCTTTCCCCCTAAGGCCAGGAATGTGGCAGGAATGTCCACTATCACCACTGCTATTCAACATGGTATTAGAAGTCCTAGTCACAGCAATCAGACAACGAAAAGAAATCAAAGGCATCCAAATCGGCAAAGACGAAGTCAAACTCTCACTCTTTGCAGATGATATGATACTGTATGTGGAAAAGCCAAAAGACTCCACCCCAAAACAGCTAGAACTCATACAGGAAATCAGTAAAGTGGCAGGATATAAAATCAGTGCACAGAAATCAGTGGCATTCCTATACACCAACAAGACAGAAGAGAGACAAATCAAGGAGTCGATCCCATTTACAATGGCACCCAAAACCATACCATACCTAGGAATAAATTTAACCAAAGAGGCAAAGGATCTGTACTCAGAAAAGTATAAAATACTCATGAAAGAAATGTAAGAAGACACAAAGAAATGGAAAAACGTTCCATGCTCATGGATTGGAAGAACAAACATTGTGAAGATGTCAATGCTACCTAGAGCAATCTACACATTCAATGCAAACCCCATCAAAATACCATCACTTTTTTCAAAGAAATGGAACAAATAATCCTAAAATTTGTATGGAACCAGAAGAGACCCCGAATAGCCAGAGGAATATTGAAAAAGAAAGGCAAAGCTGGCGTCATCACAATTCCAGACTTCCAGCTCTATTACAAAGCTGTCATCATCAAGACAGTATGGTACTGGCACAAAAACAGACACATCGATCAATGGAACAGAATGGAGAGCCCAGAAATGGCCCCTCAACTCTATGGTCAACTCATCTTTGACAAAGCAGGCAAGAACGTCCAATGGAAAAAAGACAGTCTCTTCAACAAATGGTGTTGAGAAAATTGGACAGCCACATGCAGAACAATGAAACTGGACCATTTCCTTACACCACACACAAAAATAGACTCCAAATGGTTGAAAGACCTAAACAGGAGTCCATCAAAATCCTAAAGGAGAACACAGGCAGCAACCTCTTCGACCTCAGCCACAGCAACTTCTTCCTAGAAACATCGCCAAAGGCAAGGGAAGCCAGGGTAAAAATGAACTATTGGGATTTCATCAAGATAAAAAGCTTTTGCACAGGAAAGGAACAGCCCACAAAACCAAAAGACAACCACCGGAATGGGAGAAAATATTTGCAAATGACATATCACATAAAGGGCTATTATCCAAAATCTATAAAGAACTTATCAAACTCAACACCCAAAGAACAAATAATCCAATCAAGAAATGGGCAGCAGACACGAACAGACATTTTTCCAAAGAAGACATCCAAATGGCCAACAGACACATGAAAAAGTGCTCAACATCGCTCAGCATCAGGGAAATCCAAATCAAAACCTCAATGAGATACCATCTCACACCAGTCAGAATCACTAAAATTAACAAGTCAGGAAATGTCAGATGTTGGCAGGGATGCAGAGAAAGGGGAACCCTCCTACACTGTTGGTGGGAATGCAAGCTGTTGCAACCCCTCTGGAAAACAGTATGGAGGTTCCTCAAACAGTTGAAAATAGAGCTACCATACGATCCAGCAACTGCACTACTGGGTATTTACACCAAAGATACAAATGTAGGGATCCGAAGGGGTACGTGCACCCCAATGTTTATAGCAGCAATGTCCACAATAGCCAAACTGTGGAAAGAGCCAACCTGTCCATCGACAGATGAATGGATAAAGAAGAAGTGGTATGTATATACAATGGAATATTATGCAGCCATCAAAAGGAATGAGATCTTGCCATTTGCAACGACGTGGATGGAAATGGAGGGTGTTATGCTGAGAGAAATAAGTCAATCAGAGAAAGACATGTATCTTATGACCTCACTGATATGAGGAATTCTTAATCTCAGGAAACAAACTGAGGGTGCTGGAGTGGTGCGGGATGGGAGGGATGGGGTGGCTGGGTGATAGACATTGGGTAGGGTATGTGCTATGGTGAGCGCTGTGAATTGTGCAAGACTGTTGAATCACAGATCTGTACTTCTGAAACAAATAACGCAATATATTAAAAAAAAGAAGAAGAAGATAGTAGGCGGGGAATAATAAAGGGGAGTAAGTCGGAGGGGGAAACGAACCATGAGAGATGATGGACTCTGAAAAACAAACTGAGGGTTCTAGAGGGGAGGGGGATGGGGGAATGGGCTAGCCTGGTGATGGGTATTAAAGAGTGCACATTCTGCGTGGAGCACTGGGTGTTATGCACAAACAATGAATCATGGAACACTACATCAAAAACTAATGATGTAATGTATGGTGATTAACATAATAAAAAAATGAAAAAAAAAAAACGAATATTCTACCCAGTAAGGGTATCATTCAGATTTGAAAAAGGGTTTTCCAGAAAAGCAAAAGCTAAGGAGTTTATCACTACTAAATTGGCTTTACAAGAAATATTAAAGGGACTTTTTGCTTAAGATTTTATTTATTTGAGAAAGAGAGAGCATGAACATGGGGAGAGGAAGAGGGAGAGGGAGAAGCAGGCTCCCCCCTGAGCAGGGAGTCTGTTGTGGGACTCAGTCCCAGGACCCGGGAATGAAGACCTGAGCCAAAGGCAGAGGTTTAACCACCTTGGCCACCCAGGCATCCCTAAAGGGACCTCTTTAATCTAAAAAGAAACAGAGGGGTGCCTGCGTGTCTCGGTTGGTTAAGCATCAGACTTTGGCTCAGGTCATGATCTCACGGTGCTGGGATCAAGCCCCGCACCAGGTTCCCTCCTCAGTGGGGAGCCTAATACTCCCTGTCCCTCTGCCCCTCCTTGCATTTATGCTCTCTCTCTCTCTCTCTCTCAAATAAATAAAAATCTTTTTACAAAAAGAAATGGAACTAGTTAATAACAAGAAAACATATGAAAGCCAAACTCTCACTGGAAAAGGTAAATACATTGTTAAGTGAATTAATCACTTATAAACCTAAGAAAGTTAAATTCAAAAGTAGTAAAATTAATTAAAACTACAATAATTAGTTCGAAGATACATATAAAATTTTAAAAATGTAAAAAATGACACCAAAACTATAAAATGTATGGGAGATTAAAATGTAGAGTTTTAAATGTGTTCAAATTTAAGTTGTAAACTTAGAGTACACTGATCTATATGAAGGATGATATATGAAACCCCATTGAAACTACACAGCAAAAACTTACAGTAAATATGCAAAGAAAATGAGGAAGGAATCACTGTGAATTGTGCAAGACTGTTGAAGCACAGATCTGTACCTCTGAAACAAATAATGCAATATATGTTAAGAAAAAAAAAAAGAAGATAGCAGGAGGGGAAGAATGAAGGGGGGGGAATCCGAGGTGGAGATGAACCATGAGAGATGATGTACTCTGAGAAACAAACTGAGGGTTCTAGAGGGGAGGGGGTGGGAGGGTGTGTTAGCCTGGTGATGGGTATTAAAGAGGGCAGGTTGTGCGTGGAGCACTGGGTGTTATGCACAATGAATCATGGAACACTACATCAAAAACTAATGATGTAATATATGGTGATTAACAACAATAAAAAATTAAAAAAAAAAATAACGTCATCACCAAAGAGGAAGAGAGTACGAAAAGTAACAGAAAAAAAAAATACAAAAAAACAGCCAAACAATTAACAAAATGGCAGTAAGTATATGCTTATCAAAATTACTTAAAAGTAAGTAAATTAAATATCCTGATCAAAAGACAAAGAGTTGCTGAATGGACTAAAAAAAAGAAAGACACTTATTTACTGCATTTAAGAAACTCATTACAGAAGTAAGGACACACACACACACAAAGATATTCCATGCAATTGTAAATGGAAAAAAAAAAAAAGCTGATGTAGCTATACTCCAGTCAAAAAATAAATAAATAAACTTTAAAACAAAGATTGTAATAAAATACAAAGTAGGCAACTACATAATGATAAGAAGGTCAATTCAGTAAATAGATGTAACATTTATCCATATATGCATCCAACATTGGAAGACCAAAATACATAAAGAAAATATTAACAGACATAGAGAAATTGACAGCAATACAATAGACATAGGGAATTTTCATACCCCATTTAATCAATGGATAGATCAGCCTTATATGATACAGTAGACCAGGTGGGCCTAACAAATATGCACAGAACATTCCATCCAAAGCAGCAGAATACACATTCTTCTGAAGAGAACACAGAAATTCTCCAGGATATGTTACATATTAGGCTACAAGTCTCAGTCTTCAAAAATATTAAATCCTATCAAGTACTTTTTCTGACCATGATGGTATGAAGCTAGAAATCACTTACAAGAAGAAAACTGGACATATTACAAAAACATGGAAATTACACTATATGTTATTTAACAACTACTGAATCATAATAAAAAAAGGAGAAATTTAAATAATACCTAGAAACAAATGAAAACAGAAATAGTACATACCAAAAGCTACAATATTCATCAGAAGCAGTTATAAAAATGAAGTTTATAGTGATACAAGCCTACCCCAAGAAAGAATAGAAATCTCATATATGCAATTTAACTTTACACCTAAAGAACCTGGAAAAACAAAAAGATTAGGATAGAAATAAATGACAAAGACTCTGAAAAGATAACAAAAAAGATTACTGAAACTAAGAGTTGTTTCTTTGAAAAGAAAAAATTGACAAAGTTTTAGCTACATTCACCAAAAAAGGCTCAGATTAAATCAGAAATCAGAGTACAACTGAAAAAATGATACCAAAGAAATACAAAGGATCATAAGAGACCAGTATGAACAATAACACTACAACAAAATAGAAACCCTAAAGAAATGGATAAATGCCTAGAAATTTTCAATTTTCCAAGACTGAATAATGAAGAAATAGAAAATCTGAATAACCAATTACTGGCAAAGAGAATGAATCAGTAAAAACAAAACAAAACAAATAAACAAAAACAAAAACAAAATAAAAAGCAAAGAAAAAAAACCAAAAACACCCTCCCAATAAGCACAAGTCCAGGATCATTTGGCTTCATTGGTAAATTCTACCAAATGTTCAAAGGAGATTTAATACCTATCTTTCTCAAACACTTCCAAAAAGATGAAAACAAGTCAAAGTTTATAAACTCTTTTTACTAGGTCAGATTTACCCACAAACCAAAACCAGATGACACTAGCAATAAAAAAACAATAACAACAACAACAAATGGCCAAAATCCCTGATGGACACAGACATAAAAATCTCTATAAAAGTATCAGGAAAGTGAATTCAACAATACATTAAAAGAATCATAAACCATGATTGAGTGGAATTTTCTCAGGGATGCAAAAATTAACATCCACAAATCAATCAATGTGATAAATGAAGAATAAAAATCACGATCATCCCAATAGATGCAAGAAAGCATTTGATGAAACTCAACATTCACTTATGATAAAAACTCTCCACAAAATGGGTTTAGAGGGAATGTATCTCAACATATTAAAGGTCCTATATGATAAACGAACAGCAAATAAAATCAGCAATGAAAATCTGAAAACTTTTCATAAGATCAGGAATGAGAAAAGGATGCCCCATACTGCCACTTTTATTTAAGATAGTATTGGAAGTCCTAGCTACAGCAATTAGGCAAGAAAAAGAAACAGAAGGCATCTAATTTTGAAAGCAAGAGATAAAACTGTCACTATTTCTGTATATACTATATAGAGAAAACCCTAAAGACTCAACAAAATTTGCTTAGAACCAATAAGTGAATTTAGTAAAGTTGCAGGATACAAAATATTTAAAAAAATTAAAATATAGGGTGCCTGAGTGGCTCAGTCAATTAAGTGTCTGCCTTCAGCTTAGGTCATGATCCCAGGGTTTTGGGATCAAGTTCTGCATCAGTCTCCCTGCTCAGCGGGGAGTCTGCTTCTCCCTCTACCCCTCCCCCTTGCTTGTGATCTCTCTCTCACACACATACACACTCTTTCTCTCAAATAAATAAAATCTTAAAAAATATTAAAATGTAAATTAAAAACTTAAACTGTTGCACTTCTATATACTAATAACAGTCAAAAGAAATCAAGAAAACAATCCCACTTACAATTGCATCCAAAATACTATACCCGGTAATAAATTTAAGGAGGTAAAATATCTGTACACTGAAAACCATAAGACATACATAATAGAAATCAAGGAAGACACATAAATGGAAGATACACAGTGCGCATGGATTGGAAGGATTAATATTGCTAAAATTTCACACTACCCAAAGCAATCTACAGATTCAGTGTAATCTCTATCCAAATTATTATGACATTTTTCACAGAACTTAAACAAAGAATTCTAAAATTTCTATAGAACCACAAAGGACGCTGAATAAACAAAACAGTCTTGAGAAAGAAGAATAAAACTGGAGATACCACACAGCGGGGAAGAAACAGTCTTCAAAAATTTAACTCAAAATGGACTAAAGGGTTGAATATGAGACCCCACACCATACAACTCCTATGAGAAAACATAGAGGGTAAGCTCCTTCACACTGGGATTAGAGGTGTTTATTTGGATATGACGCCAAAGTCAAGGGCAACAAAAGCAAAATAAACACATAGAACTACATCAAAATAAAAATTCCTGCATAGCATCAAACCATTAATAACATCAAAAGGGAACCTACTGAATTTGGAGAATATATTTACACCTCATATATTCAATAAGAGGTTAAGGTCCAAAATTTATTTAAAAAGAAAACAAAAAACACCTAGAGCGCCTGGGTGGCTCAGTTGGTTAAGCGACTGCCTTCGGCCCAGGTCATGATCCATCGAGTCCCGCATCGGGCTCCCTGCTCAGCAGGGAGTCTGTTTCTCCCTCTGACCCTCCCCCCTCTCACGTGCTCTCTCTCTCTCAAATAAGTCTTTAAAAAAAAAAAACCTAAAACTCAAAAACAATGCAATTATTAGATGGACAGATAATCTGAATTGACAATTTTTTCTGAAGAAGATAGATGATCAATAGGCATATAAAAACTTCTCAATTCACAAATCATCAGGGAAATGCAAAACAAAACCACAAGGAGATAGTCATTTATACCTGTTGGAATGGCTATTATCAAATATACAAAAAAGTGTTGGCAAGAATGTGCAGAAAAGGGAACCCTCATGCACTCTTATTGGGAATGTAAGGTGATGCAGCTACTATGGAAAATGGGATAAAGTTTCCTTAAACAATTAAAATTAGAGCTACAATACTAACAATTCTAGTGCTGGCTATTTATCAAAAAACAAGCAAACAAACAAAAAACACAACCCCAAACACTAACATGAGAAGAGCTATGCACTCTTAGATTCACTGTAGCATTATTCACAATAGCCAAGCTATGGAAACAACCTAGGTGTCTATCAATGATGGAACAGCAAAAGAAGGAATAGTATATATGTAAGACAGAATCTTACTCAGGCATAAAAAAAGGAAATCTTGACATTTTCAACAACATGGATGGCCCTTAGGTGTATTATGCTAGGCAAAATAAGTCAGAGAAAGACAAACATATAATTTCATTTATATATGGAATCAAACAAACAATATCCAGACTCATAGACACAGAACAGATTCATGGTTGCTAGATGGTTGGGTGGGGGGATGAAGTAGGTGAAAGGGAGTAAGTACAAACTTCCAGTTATAAAGTCAGGGTAACATAATGTATTCCATGAGGAATATAAGCAATGATATTGTATTAGATGTGTAAGTTAACAGATGGTAAGCAGACTTCCTGTAATAATCATTTCTCTTTGTATACGAATGGTGAATCACTATGTTGTCCACTGGAAACTAATATGGTATGTCAACCATGCCTCAATGAATAAATAAGTTACATTATTGTTAAATAAAATTATATAAAGAAGGAGTCCTCTATCTTAAAATGTACCATATCAGCAAATAACTATAAATGCAATTATACATGTCATTAGAAGTTCCATAACAAATATTAAAAGTTTGATTGTTTTAAAAATATTTGAACATTTGCCTGTTTCATTTTTGCCTATCTTCATTTTTTTAAAATTAAAAAAAAATTTTTTTTAAAGATTTTATTTATCCGACAGTGAGAGACACAGTGAGAGAGGGAACAGAAGCAGGGGGAGTGGGAGAGGGAGAAGCAGGCTTCCCACGGAGTGGGGAGCCCGATGCGGGGCTCGATTCCAGGACCCTGGGATCATGACCTGAGCCGAAGGCAGACGCCTAATGACTGAGCCACCCAGGTGCCCCTGCCTATCTTCATTTTTGAGCTGGTTCATCCATTCTATTTGTTAGTCTATCCTCTAAATATTGTATTTTTTTCATCTCTAGCCAAGAATATATTTTTCACCCTAGATACTTACCATTTTCCTCCATTACACAAATTGTTCCTTCAGGTTTGTATACTATTGTGATCTGCATTTGAAACTAAGTTGTTCTAAATATCTCTATATCTGTACTGTAAGAAACCACAAGTGGTGCCTGGGTGGCTCAGTCAATTCAGTGACTGACTCTTGGTCTCGCTCAGGTCTCGATCTCGGGGTCATGAGCTCAAGCCCCATGTTGGGATCCATGTTGGGCATGGAGGCTACTTAAAAAAAAATAAAACTGGAAGGGACATAGTTCTCAAATAGTGCTATTTATTTGCTTTGCAACAGAGAAATGTATAATCCAGCGTTATTAAATGTATATCCAAGAGCAAACTTCAAGTTTTTACCTGATTCTTAGATTCCAAGCTCCATCCTATAAGTTATGTGTTTTCTGTATCAAAACATATAAACTTAATTTAACTTAAATTTGTCTACTCCAAAAAAGAATAAATAACTAAATATATGGACATAGCCGAATACTACGTAAAATAAGTAATTATAATGAATATACCATATTTACATAATGACATGTTATCAAGAAATTCATACCCATCTGAACTTTCCCAAACACTACTTTCTTCTAGTAACTTTTTCAGAGGCTGTTGAAACTACCAGCAAATGGTCCTTTCAAAATAGGTACATACTCCTCAAGTTCTAAAACTCTCAGCCCTCAATTTGAGTCCAAGCACTTACAAAATGAATGCCATACTCCCAAATTTGAAAGTATGTTTCCTGCTAGCACTGAGTTTTCTATTATTCTAGCTCAGTCAAAAAATCAGAAGCAGTAAGCAGTTCAAACAGGAAGGCAGGGATTTGGAGTCACGGTGAGGTAAAACTGAAAGAGGAAAATGAGATCCTAAGATAACGTACAAATTAGTGTCTGCAGGAAACAGCTAACCACCTGGGTGTTTGGGGCAGAAGAGAATAGATGCGATTAATGACAAGTAGGAGGATTGAGGAGGGACTGTGAAGCTGGGGCTTCTTTCCTGGAGGAGAAGGTTCTTTGTGCAGATGCCAGGAGTGAAAAAGAAAGCTGGAAACAGGAATAAGTAACCATTTGTTGCTACTGAGCTGATTCTTACATGAACAACAATATAAAAGAAAACGAAAAGAAGCTATATTTCCCCTCCCCCAACTTTCCATTCCCTTTCAGTATTTCCATCAAGTGGGATATGGGAGGATGTCATGGCAAAGTCCTGAGGGAAAGAGTTAGTCTCAGCCCAAGTGTCAGGAGGGAAGGAAGGAAGGAGGAAGACTGGAATGAAACCGAGGGACAACGAATCAATAACTACAGAGCGGGAGCCTCATGTGGAAGTCTCAAAATAGCAGAGTGGAGTGGTAGAGGCAGAAACTGGATTTGTGAATATATTACAAAGAATGAGAGGAGAGAGAGTAGAAGCAGTGAATTTAGATAACTATTTTCAAGTGTTTAGCATCGCGAATTATGAAGAAATGGAGCAGTAACTGGGAGGTTATTTTTTGTTTTAAATCATCTTTACTGAAAGTATAATTTACTATGATAAAATGCACCACAATCAAGATATAAAACGTTTTCCACCTCATAAAGTTTCCTCCTGGTCCTTTTCAGTCAACCCCACCCCCACCCCAGCCCAAGCTCCACAGCTGGCCCCCATTAACCAAGTAAACCTAATTGATATTTATAGAACTCTACCCTTAAGGACAGCAGAATACATATTCTGTTCAAATGCTCATGAACATTCACATATATCATATTCTGTGCCATTATACAAAGGTAAGTAAATGTAAAAGGAATGAAATCATACATAGTGTGTTCAATGACCGCAGAGGATGTGAATTAGAAATCAATTCTAGAAAGTAATCTGGGAAATGCCCAAATATGGAGACAATTAAACAAGAGACTTCATGTGGAATATGAGTCAAAGAATAAACCACAAGAGAACTTTAAAAATATTCCAACTATACATATAACAATATTTTCTGGGATGCATCTGAAGTAGAAAGAAAACTTATAAATATACACACACATATATACACATATACATACATACACATTTAAATATACACATACACACACACATAAAATGAAGAAATGGCTTAATTCAATGATTTAGCCCCCACCTTGAGGAGTTGTTAAAAATTTGGAAAATACAAAATGAATAAGAGTTTTAAAAACAATATTACCAATAAATACAATTCCCATAATTTCTTGGGGTGAACATTTTTATCAGCATATTTTTTAAAAATAAACAATCTCAAAAAGAGGGGCATCAAGGTGGTAGAGTAGAAAGATCCTGAGCTCACCTCCTTCCACCAACATAACAAAACTACCCACAGTACAACTTTCTTCTATGAATGACTTGAAGAGTAGCAAAATAGCTCTACCAGAACTCATGCTAGAAAGTAACCACATGAAGATGGTTAGGAGGGTTAGAGATATGGTCTAATCAGGATCCATACCCCTGCATATTGACACACACATGGGAGGGGCAAGACAAATGCAGAGGTCCTCCTTGAGGAACTAGGGTTTAAACTCCACATTTGTCACCCTGATCTTTGGGAACTGCAGTAGGAGGATGAGCCATCCGCCCCCCCCCCCCCCACCGTCTTGCTTTGAAAACCAGTGTGGCTAAATCCCAGAAAGCCAGAGGGCTATAGGAAATTGAGACCTCACACTTAAAAGGCCCACACCCAAACTCACTTGCTCTGAGTTGCAGTGCAGAGGCAGCAGTTTGAAAAGTGCCTGAGCCACATGTGAAAGAGACTTACTAGTTTTAGGGTGTATTTAGAGGAGCAATGATCTGTAGGAACTTCCTCTGGGAATGGAAGGGCTATCAGATGCCATTTTCTTTTTAACTCTCCTACCTACTAACCCAGCATTGGCAGGTGCCTTTTCTGACACTCTCCATCTAGCTTGCTAGCTAGCACTGCATGCCCCACTCCAGTATTCTTCTGTGGATCAAACCTGCCCACTCTGGCCTGTGTTCCTCCAAACTGGCTCCTCACCTGCCATAATACCTGTGAGGGGTTTTGGCTGGGACTAGTGCCCCTCCCAAAGTGGCTGCTTCTGTGCTACACCAGGTGAGTGGCCTTCATTGGGACCAGTGCTTCCCCAAAGGAGCTCCTTCCCCAGAGCAAGCCAGCCAATCCACCATCATGCTAGTGGCAGCTGCAGCCTGGCCTCAGCCAGCTGTCCAAGGGGCCAGCCCTGCCCACTTGTGGCAATTGCAACTGGGCATTGCACCCACCTAGCTGGGCTAGGGACCAGCCACACCCACCAATCCACCGGCAGCTGTTGTCAGGACAGGAGGGCACAAACAGACCTCACAGGGGTTCTGGTGACCAAGAGGGATTGACTTTTGGGTCTTCTACATAAGGCCACTCCTTCCAAGACCAGGACTCATAGCTGATCTACTTAATACATGGAAACAAAGTCAGAGTCATTCAAAGTGAAGAAACATAGAAATACATTCTCTAAATACATTCCAAATGAAAGAATAAAAGTTAGAAAAAGAACTAAACAAAATGGATATAATATACCTAAATGATAAAGAGATAAGATAATAGAAAAATACAAAAACCAATTAGAGCTTAAGAATTGAATGGCTGAAATGAAAAATACACTAGAGTGATTCCACAGCAAATTGTATGATGAAGAACAGTTGATCAATGACCTAGAACACAGGATAGTGGAAAACACACTTAAGCAGAACAACAAAAGAAAATATATTTTTAAAAAATAAGGATAGTATAAGTGACCTCTGTGACAGCATGAAGCATACTAACATTTGCATTATAAGGGTCAAAGAAGAAGAGACAGAGAAGGGCTGAAAACATTTTGAAGAAATAAGAGCTGAAAAATTCCCTAATCTGGGGAAGGATACAAACATTCAGTTCTAGGAATCACAGAGAGCCCCAAATAAGATAAACCCAAAGGAGTCCACAGCAAGATACATAATTAAAATGTCAAAAAATAAAAATAAAGAATCTCAAAAGCAGCAAGAGAAAAACAACTAGTTATGTACAAGAGAACTTCCAGAAGGCTGTCAGCTGATTTTTCAGCAAAAAACTTTGCAGGCCACAAGGGAGTGGCTTGATGTATTCAAAGTACTGAAAGGCAAAAAACTACAACCAAGAATACTCTACCTGCTTATCAGTCAGAATTAAAGGAGAGCTAAAGAGTTTTCCAGAAAAAAGAAAAACTGAAGGAATTCATCACTACAAAACCACCCTTACAAGAAATGTTGAAGAGACTTGTTTAAATGAGGGGAAGTGGGGAGGATATATCTACAAGTAAAAGAGTCATGAAAGAAATAATCTCACTGGTAAAAGCAAACATATAGTAAAGGTTGTGGATCAATCATTTATAAAGCTAGCATGAAGGCTAAAAGAAAATGTAACAAAAATCAATCATATAAACAATTATTTTAAGGTATACACAAAATAAATAGATGTAAATTATGACATCAAAAACATAAAACCTGGAGGAGGTAGTAAAAATGTAGTGCTTTTAGAATGTGTTGAAACTTACATGACCAACATTTAAACTGCTATATTTATAGGTTGTTATATAAAAACCTCATGACAACCACAATTCAAAGACCTATAACAGATAACAGAAAAAAAAAATAGAGAAGGAAATCCAAACGTGACACTAAAAAAGTGATCAAATCACAAGAGAGAAAAAGAAAAAAAAAGAAGTGAAAAAGAACCTGAAAATAATGAACAAAATGGCATTAAGTACATACCTATCAATAATGACACATAAGACCAGATGGACTTAATAGATATATACAGAATATTCCATCTAAAAGTAGTAGACTACTCATTCTTTTCAAGTGCATATGGAACATCCTCCTGTATAGATGACATATTAAACCAAAAAATAAGTCTCAATAAATTTAAAAGACTGAAATCATATCAAACATCTTTTTCAACCATAACATTATGAAACTATAAATTACAAAAGAAAAACTGGAAACAATAAAAATATGTGTAGTCTAAACAACATGCTACTAACAACCAATGGGACAACAAAGAAATCCAATAAATATCAAAAATAGGTTGCTAAGAGTGCAAATGGAAAAACAACATTTTACATTTATGGGATGTAGCAAAAGCAATTTTGATACAGTGCAAGAGACCTACCTCAAGAAATGAGAAAAAGTCATAAACAATGTAACCTCACATCTAAAGAAACTAGAGGAACAGAATTAGCAGAAAGAAGGAAATAATAAAAAGAAGGATATAATAAAGTTCAGAGCAGAAGGAAATGAAATAGAGACTAAAAAATTAGGAAAGGTCAATAAATCTAAGAGGTGGTACTTTGAAAATACAAATGACACATAGTATAAAAGACTACTATGGACAATTATACATCAAAAAAATTGACAACCTAGAAGAAATGGATGAATTCCTAGAAATTTACAACCTTCCAAGACTGAATCAGGAAGAAATAATAATCTTAACGGATATCAGTAAGTAGTAGTGAAATTGAATCAGTAATCAAAAATTTTCCAAGAAACAAAAGTCCAGGATCAGATGACTTCACAGGTAAATTCTACAAAACATTTAAGTTATACTTCTCAAACAAATTCCAAAAATAAAAATAAAAATAAAATAAAGAGGAAGGATTCCAAGATCATTCTATGACATTGGCATTATGCTGATACCAGAACCTAAGACATTAAAGAAAAAGAAAATTACAGGACAATAGTCCTGATAAGTAGATATGCAAAAATTCTCATCAAGATATTAGCAAACTCAATTCAATAATACATGAAAAGAATCATACACTATGATCAAGTAGGGTTTATTCCAAGGATGCAAGGATGGTTCAGTTTCCATAAATTAATCAAAATGATATATACATTACCAAAATGAAAGATAAATATATGATCATCTCAACAGACACAGAAAAACATTTGACAAAATTTAACACCAACTTATGATAAAAACTATCAGAAAGGGTACCTCAACATAATAAAGACCATGTATGGCAAACCCACAGCTAACATCGTACTCAGTAGTGAAAAACTGAAAACTTTTCCTCTAGGATCAGGAACAAGACAATGATGCCCATTTTCACCTTCATTCAACATTGTACCGGAAGTCCTAACCACAGTAATCAGACAAGAAAAATAAATAAAAGGCATCCAAATTGGTAAGAAAGAAGTAAAACTTATTCTTTGCAGATGACACGATAATAAAGAAAACCCTGAAGACAACTGGAAGAAAAGAAACTATTAGAATAAATGGATTCAGTAAACTTTCAAGATATAAAATTAATATATAGAAATCTGTTACATTTCTATACTAAAAACAAACTAGCAGAAACAGAAATTTAAAAAAATCCCATTTACACTTACAACAAAAAGTAAAATACATAGAAATGGATTTAACCAAGGAGGTCTGAAAACTATAAGACATTGAGGAAAGAAATTGAAAAGGACACAAGTAAATGAATCCTACTGTGCTCATGGAGTGTAAGAATTAATACTGGTAAAATGTTATTACTATCCAGAGCAATCTCTATCAAGATACCAATTGCAAATTTCACAGAACTAGAACAAGTAATTGTAAGATTTGTATGGAACCAAAATAGCCAAAGCAATCTTGAGAAAGAACAAATCTGGAAGTATCATATTCCCTGATTTCAAACTATACTATAAAGGTAATAAAATAATCAAAATGGCATAGTAGTGACACAAAAACAGACACCCAGGTCAAAGGAACAGCATAGAGATCCCAGAAATAAACCCATACTTATATGGTCAAATAATCTACAACAAATGAGGCAAGAATGTATAATGGGGAAAATACAGTCTCAAATAATTGATGTTGGCACAAGTGACATGTACATACAAAAGGGCAAAACTAAACCAGTTTCTTACACCATATAGAAAAATACACTCAAAATGGATAAAAGACCCAAATTTAAGACCTGAAACCTCGAAACTCCTAGAAGAAAACATGTTTTAAGCTCTTTGACATCAGTCTAAACATTATTTTGGATCTGTCTCCTTAGGCAAGGGCAACAAAAGCAAAAATAAAGAAATGGGACCACATCAAACTAAAAGCTTTGGAACAGCAGAGGAAACCATTAACAAGATAAAAAGGCAATCTACTGAATGGGAAAAGATACTTGGAAATGATATATCCAATAAGGTGATGATATCTTAATATATAAAGAACACAACTCAACAACAACAAAAAGAAACAATTAAAAAATTGGCAGAAAATATGAATGGACATTTTTCCAAAAAAGACATACCGATGGTGAATAAGCATATGAAATGCTTAACATCATTAATCATCCAGGAAACCTAAATCAATACCACAATGAGATGGTACTTTACACTTGTGAGAATGGCTATTATCAAAATGATAAGAAATAACATGTGTTGGTGAGGATGTGGAGAAAAGAGAACCCTCATGCAATGTTGCTGGGAAAGTAAACTGGTGCAACCACTGTGAAAAACAGTTTGGAATTTCTTCAAAAAATTAAAAATAGAACTACAGTACCATCCAGCAATTCCACTTCTGGGTATTTATCTGAACAAAATGAAAATACTACTTCAAAAAGATATATGCATTCCATTCATTGCAGCATTATTTACAATAACCAAGATAAGGAAGCAACCTAAGTGTCTATTGATAGATAAATGGATGAAGTATGTATGGTACATATATACAGTGAAATATTAGCCATAAAAAAGAATGTAATCTTGTTAATTGCAACAGGATGGACAGACCTAGAAGGTATTACGCTAAGAGAAATTACACAGAAAAATGAATACTGTATGATTTCACTTAGATGTGTAATAAAAAAAAATGAACAAAACAAAACAGAAACAGACTCATAAATACAAAGAACAAAATGGTGGTTACCAGAAGAAAGTGGTTGAGGGGATGAGTAAAGGTGATTAAGACATACAAACTTCCAGTTATAGAATAAGTCACCTGAATATAAAGTAGAGCTTAGAGAATAAATAATATTGTAATAACTTTATATGGTGACTGATAATAACAATTTATAATGATCATTTCATAATTTATATGAACATTAAATTATATTGTACATCTGAAACTAATATTTCATGTCAACTATATCTCAATAAAAACATTAAAAAACATAACATAAATGCAGAAGTATATAAATATACTAAATATATGTAGTTCACACACATCTATGTATATTGTAGTTAACTTGTCCTTCAATTTTTTTAATATAATATAACCTGGAGATTGAGTCATTATAGCACATATAGACCTACGCATTATTTAATTAATGGCTGCATGGTATGGGTGTGCTGCAATTGACTTAGTCACTCTTATGTTAGATTTAAGTTAACTTTCAATCTTTTGCTACTGCAAACAATAAATTGAAAGTTATAATATATAAAAATGCTGATATTAATTTTTAACTTAAAAAGTTAAAAAAAAAGCAATAGTGAGGCAGTTGGCTAAAATCAATAATGAGTCAAATGGCTAAAATCAAAAACACAAGAAATGACAAGTGTTGGCAAGGATGTGGAGAGAAGGGAAAACCCCCATGCACTGTTGCTGGGAATGCAAATTGGCGTAGCCACTGTGTAAAACAGTATGGATTCCTCAAACAATTAAAAGTAGAATTACCATATGATCTAGTAATTCCACTACTGGGTATTTACCCAAAGAAAACAAAAACACTAATTCAAAAAGAAATATGCACCCCTATGTTTAACTGCAGCATTATTTACAATAGTCAAAATGTGGAAGCAGCCCAATGTCCACCCATAAGTGAACAGATAATGAAGATGTGGGATATATATACAATGGAATATAACTCAGCCATGAAAAATAATGGAATCTTGTCTTTTGCAACAACACAGATGGACCTAAAGGGTAGTATGCTAAGTAAAATAAGTCAGAAAAAGACAAATACCATGATTTTACTCATATGTGGAATTTAGGAAACGAAAGAAATGAACAAAGAAAAAAGAGACAAACAAAAGCAGACTCTTAAATACAGAGAAGTGGTGGTTGCCAGAGGGGAGGAAGGTGAGGAGCTGGGTGAAATAGATAAAGGGGTATACTTGTCTTGATGAGCACCTAGAAGTATATGGGATTGTTGAATCATTAATGTTGTATGTCTGAAACTGCTACAATACTATGTTGGTTATACTTCAATAAAAAAAAAATTAGAAAAGGTAAAAACAGACAATAGGCAATTGGCAAAAGTCAGCCTTTCTGTATAACCTTCTGTATTCGTAAGAAAAATGTGATGAAAACTGAGTATTGGAATATGATAATGAGGCATACAACATCCCGATATATTGGAAATACCAACAAGACTGTGGACTGTTCCTATGAAACTAATTATTATGCACGGTATATATATAGTTATTTCATTATTCCATACCCAAATAATGTCAAGTAATGAAATTAACTGCTGGTGATTATTTTATCCATCCGTAGTACAGCTCTGAATTCATACCGGAAGTATTGTAAGCATGTCTGGCTAGTAGTGACAGACAGCATAGTGAATTTACTATACACTTTTCTTAGACCTTTAATTTTGAGAGGCTACTCTATGACAATTGGTTCCATGAAAAAAAATGCATTAAACTAAAGCAATTCTTGTTTTTTTTTTTTTAAGAGATATTACCAGAAGAGAAACCACAAAGTTTTTCTCAAGTAGTAAAAGATACAAGAATCAACAATTAAAAAGCATTAAATGACATGAATGCATGTGAAAATGTTTTCAGAAAAAAAAATATTTTTAATAAAAGACAACAGAGAACACATTATTTGGAGAAACTAGAAATTGTGAAGAGGTGATACAAGCCATTTACCTTTGTCAATTCAGGTTGCCCATGATTTGGCATTTTCTGTAAATAATATTTCTGATGACTGATTTGAGGACTGAACAGTCTAGTGAGTATTCCCGGTGTTTAAACTCTTTAATGATCAGTTTGAAAACTTCCAGATTTGTCTCACTTTAGTGCTAAATTAGACACTGGAATTTGGCAAGGCCCTCAGACATATATTCTTCCATAATTATTAGACTGCATATGTCAAGTTGTAAAGTTTCTGCCTTTGTTATTGATTGAAAATATTTGACTATCTGCTGGGTGATATCATTAGTATGACAGGAGTTTTGTGGGGCATTGCTATTATATGTTAATAATGGATATTACCTGCAATCTCTGAGTCCTTTAAAGTAAACATCACACTGATTTAGACCCTTCTTCTACATCTTTTGGTATATCTGACACTATCTTCCTTAATATGTTGCATATTTCTAAGGAATCATATGTTCTTACAATCAGTTCTGTTTCTGAGATTCTTTTTCTACAAGTGCTGTCTCTATGTTATGTTTTCTTAATATATGCTCCTTGAATAAATTCTCTAATTCAGTATACACACAAATGTACATCTACACACACACACACACACACACACACACACAGGCCTATGTAGCTAGGTGTAGTTCACCAATTAGGAAAAGTATCCATTTGAATTATTGGTTTTGACTGAAATTAGTAATAACAATCAAGATATATAAAGAAAATGAAACAAACTCATGGTCCTTTGCCTTCTTCCCCTCTATAGCAGAATGAGAATAAAAACAGATTTCAGAAACTTAATCTTACATAAATAGAATATTGGAGCGGTAATGTTTTTTTCTGAGTGAAAATTGAGGTATAAATGGCATCATCAAAAACAGATGGAGGAAAGGCCGCCAGGCCAACTTTACTGCCCAGCTGGAAACAGACACTCTCTCCTCTCTTTGTGACATGCAGTGGGCCTCCTCTCGCCCTGTTATTACAACTGAACTTCATAACTTCTAGATCTCCTCCTGCCCCATTTAATAAATTTCTTTGAAAAATATTCAATGTACCAAGTACAGTGCCAAAGACTTAAAACACATTAATGAATAAGACATAGTCTCTATTTTCAAGGACTTTATTCCTACAGAGGGAAAATAAAGAGGTGGGCAGTAGAGAGTGGAATACAGAAGTTCAATGATTGAGGCATGTAGGAGGTTCAAGTATATTAGTGATGAAGAGATGCATGCAGATCAAGAGATACCGGAAGGGGTTATGCTTGAGTTGCTTGTTTTTCTTCTTTTTCAAACAAGAGTGACTCTCAGTGGTGGAGTTGTTCATCTTATCCTACCTTACTAATATGCACAACTCTATGGAGGTTCTTAGAAAAACAACCACTGAGTAGGTACATTGCTCTTAGGAATCAAATTATTCTAGATGATTCAATTGTGGAAAAACTCAACCAACAGAGCCTCAAGAAAAGTAGTGCAGCCTGGCTTAGGGAAAGGTTTGTCCCATGATAGTCTCATGGGATGAAGTTCTACTAGAAAAAGAGTTCACCTTAAACATATCACCATACAATCCAACATCAGGGAGTTCTCAATTTCTTCAGAAAAGAAATACTTTCTTGTTCTTCTTCTTTTTTTTTTTTTTGTTTTTTGTCTGCATTTCAACATTTATCCCAGGACTAATTTTCCAGCAGCAATTCACTATTTTCTTGTTGATATAATTTAGTTTTCAATTATTTTTGCTGTACTTATTTTTGTTTTTACAGTCAGTTTAAGAACCTTTAATTCTTAATTTTCAAATAACTCACTTAAATCATTTTCAGGTTAGACTAAATTCAAAACATATCCGAATATTCCCATCACTCTCCTCAATTAAAATAATAGTCATGAAGTGTTTGACGGTCTGCCTCCTTTAGGCTCTCTCAAAGTTTGAAATTTTCAATTTTGAGCCTTCAACAATAAAAGTAAGTATATTAATATATATTAAAACTAGGGTACAAAACACTTTCTCCATTTTTTTTCCTCTGTGGTTTTCTCATTTGAGAGAAAAAATGCAGTCTATCCAAAACCAATACACAGCACTTCTGCAGTTATTTGTGGACATGCAGGGAGTGGAGAAACATTTGAGTCACCCAATGAGCATGTTCCCAACTCAGGTCAAACAAGGTAACAAACACTCTGCCTTGGTTCAGATCTCAAGCTGTAAACAAGTGTCTTTTCTGTAATATACTTAAGGCCATGATTTTTTAATCTTTGTTTTTTTTTTGTTTGTTTAAAATGCACCCCCCCAGTGTCGTGCAAAAATGCTACATAGTGTTCCTAAATGTTAGAAGGCTGTGATGTGCCTTATGAAGAAAATACAGTTGACCCCTGAACAATGTGGGGTTTAAGGGTGCTGACCCCCTGCACAGTCAAAAATCCATGTGTAAGTTTTGACTCCCCCAAAATGTACCTCCTACTTCCCTATTAATGCCTGGAAGCCTTACTGATAATATAAACAGTTAACACATATTTTGTACATGATACATATTATATACTGTGTTTTTACAATAAAACTAGAAAAAATGTTAAGAACATGAGAATACGTTTACAGTATTATACTGTATTTATTGAAAAAATCTGCATATAAGTGGACCCATATAGTTCAAAACCATATTGTTCAAGAGTCAACTACACACTAGTTAGATAGGCTTTGTTCAGGAATAAATTAACAAATAATATGTATTATATAGGATTTCTAAACAGATAAACACATAAGACAAGGTCAAATATTGATAGGTTGATGAAAATGTGACCAGAGGCTCACAGGAACCTAACTGTGCCTGTCCTCTAAGAGCAATAGTTCAGTATTCACTACTTCAGTGTTACAGATACTTTACAGAACATAACTACTTCAAATAATGAGAATTGCCTTTGTGCATATATTATTTATCTATCTATATTCAAGACTTTAAGTTTTGTAAAATTACCAAAATAATAAAAAGGGATAAAATGAGAACACACATTTTCAAAATATGTAGTAATATGTGCACTAAGCACTGCACAAAGCATAAAACAAATGCAAATTCATTTGATCTTCACCATACAATTATGTAAACAAATGATCATAAATGCCAGATAACTTTCAAAGACCATGTAGCTTGTAGATTACACAGTAGACTGGGCATTTCTTTGTCTTCAGAGTTAATATACTTTTTATTACAGCATGCTAACAAACCAATTTCTAAATTTAGAAGCTTCTATATTCCTAAGTGTGACTTCCAATTTTTGTGTAAAATTCAAACTCAATGCTTTTCCCATCTCCTCCTTAAATGACCCTGTACATTTTTTTTATAATTAAAAAAAACCCTCTAGCTATTTTTGGATTGAAATCCTGATTAAATCATCTTCTCATTCCATATTCTGATCTCTAACTTTTCAATTCTTAATACCAGTTTTTAAGTTATTTTTCCTGTTTTCTTATTCAAAAATCAAATTCTGCAGCTGCTTATAATTCCTCTGCAGGTGCCACTGATAATTATTCCCTATGGGTTTCTAGTACAATTCCACCAGGCTCATTTATCACATACAATTACATCTATTCTACTTTTTAAATGTTTTTTGTTTTGTTTTGTTTCTGGTAGACTTACAAGAAACACCATTATATCAATTTTCAACTAACATCTGTGGATAAAAAGCATTATAATACAAAAGACATGTCTTCAGGGTGCAGCTCAACATTGTGTTTCTTTCTTCACAGCTTAAATAGCACTACACTCATTTTATTGTCTTGAAATTTTGGAGGAAAAAAGAAACAAAGCTTATTTTACCATGATAAAACTTGATAGAGTATGGTTTGCTATTAAAGACTTAAGGTTGGCAAGAGAGAGAATAAAGAATAGTGATTTCTTGTACAAAGTTCTCAATAAAAAGCAGCTGGAGTTAGCTCTTTATAAGTATAAAAATAAGCAAGAGAAGAAACCCCCTCATAAAACTCTAATCCCCCACTTGATGGGGAACACTTGAGCAGATGTGAAGGGAACATCATTGAGTGTGGCAAGCCTGAAGGAAGAGAACTTTGCTGGCAATCTGTTTCAGCAACTCATGGCACATTTCCTGTGGATAGTCCAAACTTGGGTGGTGAGGCCTGGGGTAAGAGACCTGACACTTAGGTGGCTTTCTGCTCAAGGGAATTGCCAGGTATTTGAGGAATTACTGAAGCCTCTCTTTGATAAGACTCTAATTAATGAGAATAACTGATCAAACGTGGTTGCCTGGAACTTAAGGAAAGATTAAGCAAAAGAATATGTGACTTGAAGGGACAATTTTAAAAACTACATATCACAGGCAACATCTAAAGCTCCAAGAATTAAAATCATTTCCCTATTGTGATCTAATCTACATTTGTAAGTCCCACCACTCGACCAGTAAAAACCAGGCTGACAGAGGTGAAAACCTAGACAGCTCAGAGTTCAACTTGTTTCTTATATTGCAAAAAGACTACAGCAACTTTTTTATATCATTTGTGATTTAGCTTTGTGTCTATTTTAATTTTTTTCTGAATTCCTAATTATTTTTATCATCTTAATCATCTGCATATATTTTTCTATCCCCTCAAATATTTCTATAATGCAGAATAATGTATAAACATATTTTAATTCTTCTTGTGTATTTTCAAGTTCACACTCCTCTAACAGAATGTAATATACTAATGATGCTTGGTTATATGTTAACAGGGCATATATTGTCTTGGAGTCCTAATGATTTCTACGCCATGACATTGAAGTGTCATAATTAGGTACCATAGCTAATTATAACTTTGAATTGCCACCTGGTAGCAACTTCTATGAATGTTAGTCCCTGTCCATAAGGTGATTTATATACTCAATCAGGTATGCACAAGCCACATCCACTACTTAGCATATTGTAGCTGTTTTGATATATAAATGGTTGCCACAAAGCAAAATCGACTAACCACTGTAAAAGGTGACATTAAATTTACCACATTTAAACTATCCAGAGTCATTTTGAAAAGAAAAGCAGTGACCAACTACTGTATTTTCAGCTTCTAATATACACAGAATGAAACATTTTGTATGAAGTATAATTAAAACTGTTTTCAATTTTAATAGCAATAACATTTTTCAAAATTGCTGTGATAATTCATCAAAGAGAAAACAAAATTTTTTATCAAAGGGTATTTATGCTTCCAGTTAAAATGTAGATATTTTGGTTATATCACTCCCAAAGTAATTAGAATATCCTGGATAAGCTATGAAATCATAATTTTTAAAACCATCAGAGATTTTAGATGTAAAGAAATCTAGACAAATTGAAACCAAAAATAAACAAGATGCATCACTGGCTTCAGTCACTGAGGAATAGTGGGAAAAGTAATAAATCTGCCATAGATTGGGACAAGGAGAAGCTATACATGCTTTTAATGAAATTTCAGTGGCCGCATGTGGATTGTATAATGAATCAAAACCCAAAATGGAAAGAGAGAAAGTCTGCCCCTACCTACCAGTTTTGTCCCACAGGGCCTACACTGTACATGTGGGATACAGTGAGGGTAGAGAAGAACTGACAGTAACCACCGTAGCCCACTATCCAAAGGCACACAGGATCTTCCTGAATGCACATCAATAGCTCACTAACTGCAGGGGGAGAGCACTAAGTGGAACCCAATCCCCTGCACGTGTGCTAGGTCTCCACCTCTAGTGGAGGTGGAAAAAGAGCTTTCACCTGAAAGTTGGGGCAGAACACTCATGTTAGAGAGCAAAGAGAAATACTTCGTGATCCAAACAGCTGGCACGTGTGCTGTAAAGCACAGAGAAATCAACCACCATTTGGAAAATTGGTCACTAGACTCTAAAACGTAGAGAGATCTCCAGAGTTTTGTCAATACTCAGATCGCAAGCCTTCCTATAAAGGAAACAAAACAAACAAAAACCCACAAAAACAACTTAAATCCTGTCCTGAAAATAGTCAAATCTAGGGGTGAAAAAATGACTCTAGCTAAAGCAAATAAAATTCAATAACAGCTCAGCTACTGATTGGATTGACTTAGCTCCTGGAGTAGCAATCTGACATTTTCTTTTCTTGGACAAATATCATTTACTTTTGTTGCTACCATTCACTCATGTATACGATGGCAGGAACGCAGTCAACAATTATGAGACATAAAGAAGCAGGGGAATATGATTCATATTCAAAGGGGAAAAATGGACAATGAGGGCGAATCCTCAGATGGCCTAGAAGTAGGACCTAGAAGATTTCAGAGGCTGGGAAGATGGCAGAGTAGGAGGACCCTAAGCCCACCTCATCCCATGGATACAACTGGGTTACCCTCACATCAGTGTAATAGCCTGGAAAATGACCTGAAAACTGGCAGAACAAACTCCACAACTAAAGGTAGAGAAGAGGCCACAGAGAACGTAAGAACAAAGGTGGAGATGAGGTTTGGGAGCAGAACGGACTGTGGCCATCACAGTGGGGAGGAAGCGGGGGCCGCAGAGGAGGCTGAGAAACAGAGTATCACACCAGCGAGCCTGCATGGGGAAGACAAATCACCATAACATTTGGCTTTGAAAGAGAGACAGGCTGAATTTCGTGAGTTCTTAAACCAGTGGGACTTTGGGGTGCCTGGGTGGCTCAGTCGGTTGAGCGTCTGCCTTCAGCTCAGGTTCCTGGGGTCCTGGGATGGAGCCCCGCACTGGGCTCCCTGCTCAGCGGGGAGCCTGTTTCTCCCTCTCCCTCTGCCTGCCTGCCTGTCTGACTGCTTGTGATCTCTCTCTCTCTCTCTCTCTGTCAAATAAATAAATAAAATCTTTAAAAATAAAACAAAACAAACAAACCAGTGGGACTTAAAGCCTGGAATTTTAAAATACAGCGGGCTCCCCTCCAGGAGATCCCAGAGGGCATTAGAAAGCAGAGTCCCACCCTTAAAGAGACAGCATGACAAATAGCCAGGGTAGATACAGCATGGAAGGAGCAGACTGGAAAATGCCTGAGGCACATGGGAAGGAGAGTGATTTACTCATCTCAGAGCCTGTTTTCCACCCCTGCCCCTCTGCATAAACACAGCCACCTGTAGAAACTAGCGCATTGCCCACATTCACTACCTAACTGGCTTAGACCAAGCCCCACCCCCACGTTCTTCTGCAGATCTTCACTTTCCGGTCTTGCTTGCTTCTATCCTGACATTGGGGGCCCCCTCCCACAGAAAATAGGTGCAACCTTCACCAGCACCATGTCTCCCTACCCATGCCTTCTGTGGGGCCTTGGTTCTTGTGGCAGTGGCAGCAGTTCTCATTTTTCAAGCAGACCAGTGCACACTTTAAGATGCACCCCACCCAGCCAGGGACCAAACACTGCCCACTATAGGCAAAGAGAAGCTCTGCAGACAACTGGACTGAAGGAAAAAGAAGCCAGGACTCAAAAGCAGTGCACATGCAAGACACATAGGAGACATTTCGTGAAGTGCCAGACCCTGGGAAACAGGGGAGACTGCACTGCAGGGCACTATAGGACCTCTTCATAGGGCCAAAACCTTCTAGAACAGGAGACATAGGTGACTTTTCTAACACACAGAAAGAGACGCAGAGAGTTAGACAAAATGAGGAGACAGAGGAATATGTCCCAAATGAAAGAACAGGACCAAACCACAGCAAGAGACCTAAGTGAAACAAATACAAATAATATGTCTGATAGAGAATTTAAAGTAATGATCATAAAGATACTCACTGGACTTAAGAAAATAATGGAGGACAACAGTGAGACCCTTAACAAAGAGATATCAAAGAACCAATCAGAGATGAAAAACACAATAAATAAAATTAAAAATACACTTGATGGAATAAATAGCTGGCTAGAAGAAACAAAAGAATGAATTAAAGGCCTGAACACCGAGTAATGGAAAGTAACTAAGTTAAACAAATGAGAGTAAAAAACTTTGCAAATTGAGAATAGGCTTAGGCAACTTAGTGACTTCATCAAGTATAATTACATTTGTATTATAGGGATCTGAGATCCAAAAGAGAGAGAAAAGGGGGCAGAAAATTTATTTGAGGAAATAATAGCTGAAAACTTCCCTCATCTGGGGAAGGAAACAGATATCCAGATCCAGGAAGCACAAAGATCCCTCAACAAAATCAACCTAAGGAGGCCACATCAAGACACATAGTAATTAAAACTGAAAAAACTAGTGATAAAGAAAAAAAAATGTAAAAGCAACAAGAGAAAAGACAGTTACATACAAGGGAATCCTCATAAGGCTGTTAGCAGTGTTTTAAGCAGAAACTATCCAGGCCAGAAGGGAGTGGAATGATATACTCAGAGTGCTCAAAGGAAAACCTGCAGCCAAGAATACTCTATTCAGCAAGGCTATCATTCAGAACAGAAGGAGAGATAAAGAGTTTCTCAAAAGAACAAAGACTAAAGGAACTCATAACCACTAAAGCAGCCCTAAAAAAAAAGAAAAAATAGGGGACACTTGAGTGTAAAGGAAAGTCCATAAGTGAGAGTATGAAAAGTAAGAAACACAAAATCAATAAAAAGAAGTATTTCTCTAACAGTCAGGAAATCCATAAAACAAAAGGATGTAAAATATGATACCATATACCTAAAGCATGATGAGGGAGAGGACTAAAGAATGGGTTCACACTTAAGTAACCACAAACTTAATATAGATTGCTATATGCAGAAAAGGTTATATACAAATCTGACCAGTAATAGATATGCAAAGAATAAAAAGAAAAGAATCCAAGTATATCACTAAAGAGAGCCAACAAACCAAAAAAAAAAAAAAAAAGAGGAAGAGAAGGATCAGAGAAAAACTACAAAAACTACCATAAAACAAGTAACAAAATGGCAATAAATACTTGTGTATCAATAATTACTTTAGATGTAAATGGACTAAATGCCCTAAAGAGAATCAATCTAAAGTGAAGATATAACAATTATAAATATGTATGCACCCAACATGAGAGCACCCAAATACATAAAACAGTAACAAACATAAAGGAACTAATCAATAGTAATACAATAATAGTAAGGGATATTAACACCCCCTTTACATCAATGGCCAGATCAACCAAACAGAAAATCAAAGAAACAGTGGCTTTGAATGACACACTGGATCAGATGGATTTAAAAGATATATTCAGAACATTCCACCCTAAAACAACAGAATACACATTCTTTTCAAGTGCACATGGAACATTCTCCAGGATAGATCACATATTAGGATACAAAACAAGTGTCAACAAATTCAAAAAGACCAAAGTCATACCCTGCATTTTTTCTGACCACAATGCTATGAAACTAGAAATCAATAACAAGAAAAACTCTGGGAAGACTACAAATACATGGAAGTTAAATAACATGCTACTAAATAATGAATGGATGAACCAAAAAATCAAAGAGGAAATAAAAAATATACATGGAGACAAATGAAAATAAAAACACAATGGTCTAAGATCTTTGGGATGCAGCAAAATCTGATCTAAGAGGGAAGTTTATAGCAATACAGGCCTATCTCAAAAAGCAAGAAAAATCTCAAATAAGCAGCCTAATCTTTCATCTAAAGGAGCAAGAAAAAGAAGACCAAACTAAACCCAACACCAGCAGAAGGAAGGAAATAATAAAGATTAGCAGATCAATGAAACCAGGAGCTTGTTCTTTGAAAAGATCAAAAAAGTTGATAAATTTTTAGCCACACTCATCATAAAATTGAATGAATGAATGAATGAAGACTGAAATAAAATCAGAAATAAAAAAGGAAAAATAATAACACATACCACAGAAGTACAATGCCAACAAACTGGACAACCTAGAAGAAATGGTTAAATTCCTAGAAATATAATCTATCAAAACTGAAGTAGGAAGAAAAGAAAATTAGGAGAAAATGATTACCAGTAATGAAATTGAATCAGTAATCAAAAATTCCCAATAAACAGAAGTACAGGACCAGGCAGCTTCACAAGTGAATTCTACCTAACATTTTAAGAATGAATACCTATTCTTCTGAAACTACTCCAAAAGAATAAAAAAGGAAAACTTCCCAATTCATTCTGCAAGGGCAGTATCATCCAGCTACCAAAACCAGATAAAGACACCACACATACACACACACACACACACACACACACACACACAAAACAACAACTATAGGCCAATATCTGTGATGAACATATACACAAAAATCCTTAACAAAATACTGGCAAACTGAATCAAACAATACATTAAAAAGCATTCACCACAATCAAGTAAGAATTATTCCTGGGATGCAAGGTGGATCATTACTCACAAATCAGTGTGATACATCACATCAATAAGAGAAAGGATAAGAACCATATGATTCTTTCAATAGATGCAGAAGAAGTATTGACAAAGTACAACATCCATTCATGATGAAAACCCTCAAGAAAGTACATCTAGAGGGAACATAACTCAACACGATAAAGGCCCTTATATGAAAAACCCACAGCAAACATCATACTCAATGGGGGGAAAACTAAGAGCAGGTGAGAGCAGTATCTAAAATATATAAAAACAAGACAAGGATGTCCACTCTCACCACTTTTATTCAACATAGTACCAGAAGTCTTAGCCACAGCAATTGGACAACATAAAGAAATAAAATGTATCCGGATTGGTAAGGAAAAGGTAAAACTTTCACTATTTGCAGATGACATGATAACATATTTATAAAACCATAAAGACTCCACCAAAGAACTACTAGAACTGATAAATAAATTCAGCAGAGTCACAGGGTAAAAAAAAACAATGTGCAGAAATCTGTTCTATTTCTATACACTAATAATGAAGGAGCAGAAAGAGAAATTAAGAAAACAATACCATTTACAACTGCACCAAAAACCATAAGACACCTAGGAATAAACCTAACCAAAGAGGTAAAAGTTCTATACTCTGAAAAATATGAGAAACTGATAAAAGAAACTGAAGAGGACACAAAGAAATAGAAAGATATTCCATGCTCATGGATTGGAATAACAAATATTGTTAAAATGTCTATGCTACCCAAAGCAATCTACATATTTAATGCAATCCTTATCAATATACCAGCAGCATTTCTCACAGAACTAGGACAGTCCTAAAATTTGTATAGAACCACAAAAGACCCTGAATAGCCAATGCAAACTTGAAAAGAAAAGCAAAGCTGAAGGCATCATAATTTCAGTCTTCAAGTTATATTACAAAGTGGTAGTGATCAAAATAATATGGTACTGGCTCAAAAATAGACACATAGAGGAACAGAAGAGAATAGAAAACCTAGAAATGAACCCACAATTATATCGTCAATTAATCTTCAACAAAGCAGGAAAGAATACCCAATGGGGAAAAGACAGTCTCCTCAACAAATGGTGTTGCAAAAACTGGAGAGTTAGACACTTTCTTACACCATACAGAAAAATAAATTCAAAATGGATTAAAGACCTAAATGTGAAATCTGAAACCATAAAAATCCCAGAAAGCAGTAAATTCTCTTCATTGGCAATACCAACATTTTTCAAGAGATGTCTCCTGAGTCAAGGGAAAAAAAAAACAAAAACTAAATTATTGGGACTATATCAAAATAACCAGCAAGGAATTAACCAACAAAACTAAAAAGCAATCTACTAAATGGGAGAAGATATTTATAAATGACATCTGACAAATGGTTATTATCTAAAATATATAAAGAACTTATACAAAGCAACACCCCCCCGAAATAATCCAATTAAAAAATGGGTACGACACATGCACAGACATTTCTCCAAAGAAGACACACAGATGGCTAACAGACACATGAAAAGATGCTCAACATCAGTCAGTGTCAGGGAAATTCAAATCAAAACTACAGTGTGATATCACCTCACATCTGTCAGGATGACTAAAATCAAAAGAACAAGAAACAATAAGCATTGGCAAGGATGTAGGGAAAAAGAAACGCTCATGCACTGTTGGTGGGAATGCAATCTGGTGCAGGCACTGTGGGAAACAGTATGAAGTTTCCTCAAAAAGTTAAAAATAGAACTACCATACAATCCAGTAATCACACTACTGGGAATTTACCCACAAAATACAAAGCACTAGTTCAAAGGGATACATGCACTCCTATGGTTATAGCAGCATTATTTACGATAGCAAAATTATGAAAGCGGCCCAAGTATCCATCAATAGATGAACGGATAAAGAAAAATGGAATATTCATACAATGGAATATTACTCAGCAATAAAAAAGAATGAAATCTTGCCTTTTGCAACAACATGGATGGAGCTACAGAGTATAATGTTAAGCGAAATAAACCAGTCAGAGAAAGACAAATACCTTATGATTTCACTCATCTGTGGGATTTAAGAAACAAAACAAATGAGCAAAGGAAAAACAGAGAGAAGGAGACAAGCCAAGAAACAGACACTTAATTCTGGAGAACAAACTGATGGTGACCAGAGGGGAGGTCGTGGGGGGATGGGGGAAACAGGTGATGGGGATTATGGAGTGCACCTGTTGTGATGAGCACTAGGTACTGTAGGGAAGTGTTGAATCATTAAATTCATCACCTGAACTAATATTATACTGTATGCTAACTATAGTGGAATTGAAATAAAAACTTAATACAAAAAATAAATAGGAGCTAGAAGATAAGGACTTTTAGGCAATTAGAATCAATATGTGAGAGGAGCTAGGAAAAAAGCTAGGTAATATGAATATAACAGTCACATATAACACTTCATATTAAAAAGAAACAAATGCAAATACTACAAAGATTATGATGTTGCAAATAGCGTTCATTTATTTTCAGCACATTCTAATTTGCAGACAATCAACCAATATTATATAAACTGAAAAAACACACAAAGTATGTAAATGAGCAGAGCTTCTAAGATTTGTGAAATTAATATATGTATAATTGAAGAACTAGCTGAAAAAGAAAAAATAGGGACAATCTTTAAAGAGATAATGTTATAATAACCTAAAATTGAAGAAAAGCATCAAGCCACAAATCTAAGAAGCTCACTGAAACTCAAAAATTTAAAAAAAAAAAAGCAAAGGAAATCATACTTAGGCACATCTTAATTGAAACTTCTAAAAAACTAAATTAATTGAAAAAATATTAAAAGTGGTCAGAGAATAAAGACACTGCATACAGGGCGTATGTGATATAAGTGATAGATGACCACCTTCAGAAACAGTGAGGCCAGAGGGTGAAAAACGCCATTTGTAAGTGATATGAGAATAAACTAGTAAACCCTAGTCAATTTAGAATTCTGTATCTAAAAAATATCCTCTAAAAATTCATGCAAAATAAATGTATCTTCATACCATCAAAATTGAAGGGAGTCCTATTCCTGGAGACTAGCAATATGACAAATGTTGAGGAAGCCCAAATCTACATGGAGGAATAAAAGTCCCCTTAAAAGTAATATTTATGAAATTTAAAAACATCATTTAAATTAAAAGTATATTTTCTTGTTTCAATACATATTGTGGGGGTACCTGAGTGACAGTGTGTTAGACTTCTGCCTTCGGCTCAGGTCATGATCCCAGGGTCCAGCATTGCGGGATCAAGCCCCGCATCAGGCTCCCTGCTCAGTGGAGAGCCTGCTTCTCCCTCTTCCCCTGCCCGGCCCCACTGCTCCTGCACTTGCTCTCTCTCTCTCAAATAAATAAAATCTTTAAAAAAAAAAATACGTGTTGCGATAGGCAGAATAATGGCTCCCCAACAATTTCCAAGTTTTAACCTTCAAAATTTGTGCATATATTTAATTGTATGGCAAAGCTGAAGTAAGGTAGTAGATGGAATTCAACCTGCTAATCCAAAGATGTTTAAAAAGGATTATCCATCTTTGGACTGGTCCCAAAAGTGGTGGGATGTCTGCACAGCCTCTTGTGGAAGCCCGGGCCTCCGTGTGGCTTTCTCCCTTTGTCTCATAACTATGTCCACCAACAAGAATGGTAATTCACCAGCTGCCTGCCTTAACAGATTTAAGAACAAGGGGAAAGAATACAGAAATGAGGCAGTGCCGAATAGAAGTTAATTTGGAGCTGAGCAAAACTAAGATGACCAGAGGCTGAAAAGGAGAAATGTAAGCTGATTTCCTGATGAAACTACCTCTCCACTGCAGGAAAACCACAACAAGCAGGGCACTGCACATTGGTCTGTTGATGACATTGTCAAAGGCATAAAGAGCAACAATTGGGAAAGCCAGCTCCAGGCTGCTCAAGCTGCTAGGAAACTGCTTTCTAGGGAAAAATAGCCCCCCCCCCCATAGACAACATAATCCAGGCTGGTTTGATTCCAAAATTTGTGTCTTTCTTGAGCAGAACTACAATCTGAATCTGCTTGGGCTCTCACTAACATTGCTTCCGGGACATCAGAATAGACCAAGGCTGCGGTAGATGGAGCTGGTATCCCAGCATTCATTTCTCTGCTGGCATCTTCCCATGCCCACATCAGTGAACAAGCTGTATGGGCTCTAGGAAACATTGCAGGTGATGGTTCAGTTTTTTGAGACCTGGTTATCAAGTACAGTGCAGTTGACCCACTATTGGCTCTCCTTGCAGTTCCTGATATGTCATCTTTAGCATGTGGTTACTTACGTAACCTTACGTGGACACTTTCAAACCTTTGTCACAACAAGAATACTGCACCCCCATTAGATGCTGTTGAGCAGATTCTTCCTACTTAGTTTGTCTCCTGCATCATGATGATCCAGAAGTATTAGTAGATACCTGCTGGGCCATTTCCTACCTTACTGATGGTCCAAATGAATGGACTGAAATGGTCGTGAAAACAGGAGTTGTGCCCCAGCTTGTGAAGCTTCAGAAGCTTGTGAGTTACTGAATTGTCCATTGTGACTCCTGCACTAAGAGCCATAGGAAATATTGTCACTGGGACAGATGAACAGGCTCAGGTTGTAACAGATGCAGGAGCACTTGCTGTCTTTCTCAGCCTGCTAACGAACTCCAAAACTAATATTCAGAAGGAACTATGTGGACAATGTCAAACGTCACAGCCAGTCGCCAGGACCAGATACAGCAAGTTGTGAATCATGGATTAGTCCCGTTCCTCACTGGTGTTCTCTCTAAGGCAGAGTTTAAGACACAAAGGAAGCTGTCTGGGCCATGATCAACCATACAAGTGGTGGGACAGATGAACAGATTGTATACCTTGTTCATCGTGGCGTAATAGAACCATTGATGAACCTTTTAATGGCAAAAGATATCAAAATTATTCTGGTTATTCTGGATGCCATTTCAAACACCTTTCAGGCTGCTGAAAAACTAGTGAAACCGAGAAACTTAGTATAATGATGGAAGAATGTGGAGGTTTGGACAAAATGGAAGCTCTACAAAACCATGAAGATAAGTCTGTGTACAAAGCTTCATTAAACTTGATTGAGAAGTGTTTCTCTGTAGAGGAAGAGGGAGAGCAGAATGTTGTGCCAGAAACTACCTCTGAAGGCTATATGTTCCAAGTTCAGGATGGCACTCCTGGGACTTTTAACTTAGATTGTACAGCTGAGGCAGTAAGTTGTTTTGTTGTATACTCTCTTTGGTAGAAGTTTGTCTTACTGTTTCTCTACTAAGAACTCTTTTCAAATGTATTTTGTTATTGTGGCACTTTTTACAATGGAACTATCCTTGACCAGTTCCAAAGTGTACAAATTGTACGAAGCTCTTCTTCTCAGTGGGTTTCTTATTTCTATGTGGAATCTCCTATCTTGCAGTGTCCTGTAAATAAAGATGAAATTCCACCCTTAAAAATAAATAAATAAACAGGATTATCCAGGAGAAACCAATGTAATCACAACAGTTTTTAAAGGTATAAGAGGTAGCCATGACAAGTCAGTGTCAAAGTGATAGGATATGAGAAAAACTTGACCAGCCATTGTTGATTTTGAAGATTTAAGCAGGGCAGGGTCACAAGCCAAGAAATGCAGGCACCCTCAAGAAGCTGGAAAGGGTAAGAAAGTATCTTTTCTTAGAGCCTCTAGAATGAACACAACGCCTTGATTCTAGCCTAGAAAAACCCATTTGGGACGTCTGACCTCATGATAGATATTACATTTTCATCGTTTTAAGCCACTAAGTTTATCCTAGTTCATAATAGCAGCATTGGAAAACGTGTGTGTGGGAGTTTGTAGGTTACTACCGTAGCACAGAAGGTGTTAGGAAGATCAATAAAATTATACTACTGTAAATTTCTCCCTTGTCATGTGTAAAGCAACATAGTATCAGAAGGTTAATATTTTGATAAGATGCATACAATAATAAATAAAGGGGGATGGAGACAACCACAAACATAATAAATAAGTCAACTATGTTTTATCTTAGAGGGCATTAAGTGCTATTAGAAAACAAAATAAGTATCACAAGAGAAAGGGCTAGGAAATTCTAAGGATAAAGTTTGTAATTTTAAATAAGGTTACCAGAACAGGTATTGTGGAGAAGTGACATTTAAGCAAAGTCTTAGAAAATGCTAGAATGTTAGCTCTGGGCTATCTGGGCAAAACTCCTTCCAGATAAAAGGAACAGTCAGTGCAAATCTACAAGATGCACTGGGCCCTGGAATGTTAGAGTAAGAACAAACAGGCCAGGGAGTCCGAATTGCAGTGAAAGAGGGACATGAGTGTCCAGAGAGGGGGTCAAAGTTTACCAAGAGGGCAGATCACATAGACCTGTGGAAGCTTTTTCTTTCCCACTGTATTAAAAGGGGTTATGCTCCCTTAAGAGCCAGACTTGTGCTCAAGTGGGCAGATGGAAGCTTGGCTCCGGGTCTGAGCTGAAGCCCAGGGTTAGATATGGGAGTGAACCAGAAAGGAGGTAAGTGCTTAATTAATTGTTACTCATCTCCTAAGTCTCAGTCCCACAGACAGAACACCTTCCTTTTATTTGTATGAAAATATCTTTGCAGGCTTCTGATAGTAGAATAAGGCCAACATATAAGGATCCAATATATTTTGCGACGGACTGTTCTTTAGTGTAGTTTCAATATTGTTCTTGTAAGATGGAAGTTCAGCCCTTAGTAACAATTTTTTAACAAAATATTCAATAGTAAAATGTAAAATTTCACAAGGTGATACAAATTTTCATACTAGCAGTTTTCTAATAGACTGCAAGGTATTCATGAAATACAGATAAAGAAATGTTTTCGGTATTATTTCTGAAGATGGTTGTTAAATAATTTAAAAAGTGTAACCTTATGGGAAACTAAATGAACACTCAGTGTCCTAATCTAGCAATACTGAATAATTCTCCTTTGAGGGACTTTTTTTTTTTGTACCTAAGATCAATTATCTCAGGAGTAATTGTGATTCTTACTCATAGTCTGTATGTTGGGGTGACACTAATGAATCTGACAACAAAAATCCTTTGTATGATAAGAAAAATGTCCTTCTTCAATTGTGGTTTTTATAATATTTTCATTTTCTCCTGAAATGCTCTGGTTTGTAAGTATCGCCTTCATTCATTTGGCACTGCGCTAGGGTCTAGGGGTACAACAGTGAATAAATATAGGTCAGGCTTCTTCCCTTTCAGCGTTCATATGTTTGGGCCAACTATTGTAGTACTTTGGAATATCAAAAAACCACAGAATGCTCAAGAGAAGGATAAAACTGATGACTGTAACATTAATGAGTTAAACTATAGGAGATACAAAGGCTATTTGTCATCATACTTCTGCCAACTAAATGATTAAGGACAGAGAAGAGTGTCTATCAGATCTAAGGTAAATAAACCAGCAAAGTAATATTAAAGTGTTCATTTCACTGGAATAGTAAAGCCAAATGACAAAAATGTGTTATTGTGTGCTGGTGAAGATATTCACCAAATAAAATTAAGGAAGAGAGAAGAAAACCTTGTAAAATAGTGCAAATCTGTTATAATCCCACCAGGTAAGAGTCTATTTAAAACTATTAAGATAAGTATCAGTCAAAATAAACTAGGTGATGCTGAAGTAAAAAAGATCCCAACTCTCAGGGGCTTAAAATCACATGTTTATCTGTGTGTCATGCTTTATATCTATTGCAAGCCAACTCTATTCTTCAGAAATTGGCTGTGTATTTGTGTTTGTATGGTGCAGAGGCAGAAAGAAGGTTTATGGTGAACCATGCACTGAAAGTTAAGGTTCTATGCAAAATTAGTGTAAGTCACTTCCACTTACAGGTCATTCACTAAAACAAGGGGGCAAGTCACTGTTCAAGGACTGTAGGGAAGTTCAATGCTAGCATCAGTGTCAGAATATTTGGTGAACACTGTGAATGACTCCCCATGGCTGTGATTGCCAACTTTGAAAATACATATTTATCTTTATCTTTAGTTTTCTTTGGAAATATACTAATCATCATACCTCTACCAAAGTAACATTAACATATCAAGGTTAATATTCTAAGATGTTTCCTCTTTCTCTGTAAAAAAAAAAAAAATTATGGTTAGAGCATTTAACATGAGATCTACCCTCTTCACAAAAGTTTAAGTGTACATTATTGTCAACTACAGGCACAATGTTGTACAGCAGACATCTAGAACTTTATTCATCTTGCACCACCTAAATTTTATGCCCACTGAACAGCAACACCACTCTATTTTCCTAATGAACGGATATAATTTCAGGATAAGAACAAAACACATTTTTCTTTCTTAGCAAGATGGATAGATTTTTTTTGCATTTGTGCTATTAAAGATAATACTGCATGTAGTTTTACCTGCCTGTTATTTCTATAGAGAGTCCTAGAAATAAAATTGTTAGATAATGTGTTTGTTCATTTTTATTTTAAACAGACACAGAAAATTACCTCCCCAAAGCTTGTTAAATTAGCTTGACTATCAACAGTAAAATAGCCACATGTTTCCATTTGTTTAAATTACGGAAAATTTTATGTGGTCGTCATTCACCTTGGTATTTTGAAATTTTGAAATTGGAAATAATGATCTCAGTTGTGTTAAGGTTAAAAACCAGCTTTCACCCTTTTTTTCCTCTGTTGGAAAACTCAGGACAAATAAATTCTATGAACAAAACAACTAACTGAAAAATATCTTTTTGGTAACATTGAAATCTGCAAATTTAAGATTTAGAAAAAACTAGGTTTGGTACAAAAATATTAAAAGCTAAAAAGCCATATCTGAAAATAGATTAGAATTTTTGTTGACTGAAAATTAATGAGAGGATTTAACCCAGACATAATTTGGATTGAGAAATTTTCACCCACAGAAACTCTACTCGGTTGAAATAATGACACCAAGGAAACTACAACGGCAAGAGTAATATTTTGTAAAAATTAATATGCTCTGAAGAAATGATCAAGAAATCAAATATTTGAAATTTATAGAAAAGCAATCCATCCTGAGGAAAATTACTTCAATGACATCAACCTGGATTAAACCAGGAACATATAACGATGCTATTAAAAAAAAGAAAGAAGATCGAGAGTGAAATTGGCTTAATTTCATTGGGGGAATACACAGTTTCACTGAAAAAGCAGTAAATCAATTTTGGTATAAATCTGACTGAAATGTTTGCATCCATCATCAAGACCCCAAAGAATATTTGGAATAAAAATGAAATGGTAGGTAGATATTGGGTGTTCAAAACTTTGGACTCACAACTTGGGAAAAGAAAACAATGCTTACTCTGCCCCCACTATGGGCATTTTCCTCTGCTCCTTTCAGCCTTCTGCACAAAGAAGCAAAAATCTCAAACACACAGTAGGCATAAAACTCAAGACATCAGAATTGGGCTGTGTTTATTGTTTTTCCTTCTACTTATCATTTGTTATGCACTGAATTGTACCTCTCCAAAATTCCTATGTTGAAGCCCTCACCCCCCATGTGACTATATTTGGAGTAAAGGACCTCTTGGGATACAGTTAAGGATAAATGAGGTCAAAAGTGCTAGGCCTTAAACCAGTAGGACTGGTGTCCTTATAAAAGGAAAAGACACCATAAATTGACACCCTTCTGTCTTTCTCCCCCCACCCCATGCACAGGGAAGATGCCATATGAGGACACAGCAAGAACTCAGTCATCTACAAACCAGGAAGAGAGGACTAGAAACCAACTCTGATAGCACCTTGATCTTGGACTTGTCAGCCTCTTAAACTATGAGGAAATAAATTTATATGTTTAAGGCACCCCAGTCAGTGGTATTTTGTTATGGCAGGCTGAGCAAACTAACACACCATCCTAAGACCTCTTTTTTGTCTTGCTAAAACTCACAGACATTTCTATTCCTTCTATATAATTCTTCCTCTTTGATTATTAGTGCCCCAGTTCCTGGAGAAAACTTTATCTCTCAAATATCCTTGCTTAGCAATTTTCTATAACCTTGGGCCCCAAAGTAAGCTTTCCAAAGTCTCTGGAAAATTAGGCAGATTGAATGCTACCACAAACCTGAACTACAAACATGCAGTTACTCTGAGTTTTGTAGGCAAAGTGAAAGAACTGCATCTATATGACAAAGACAGGAGCACAAATACGTGTGTAGTCTAAGAAGAAGTCATGGAAACCAAGTATATATCGAGTCGTTTTTTTATATAGGCATCTAGGTAGTTTGAAATTCTGTGATATCATCACTCAGAACTTAAAAAAAAGGTTATTATATCTCCCTTTGTCATAAAAAAACCGATGAAAGCAAAGTGGAATCCTAATGGAAAGTTATCTGTGGTAATCAAGAAAACATGAACGTAAAAACTCTCCCAACATCAAAATTCTGAAGAAAAAGGATTTCAATTCAGTTACTACAAGTTGATTTCTATTTCTACAAGGTTGAGGTAGAAAATATTCAAATGCAAATATAAGTATAATCATGTCTAAGCAAATATACAGTTATGGAATTCTTAATAATTTATTAATTCATTATTTAGAACCAATACACTTTCAAAAAAAACTCCGAAACATATTTTGTAAAGAAAATATATACTTTGGTATAGATCTGACTGAATATGTATAAACTGATATATAAATATATATAAACTGATGTTTAAAGCTTGAATAATGACAATTATATAAAATTGGTGTGTATAGGTTTGGAACTTTTGCTAAACTAAACTAAATGTTTATTACTGTTAATGTTATCTCTTTTGTTCACAAGTTCTAACTCTGAGAACTCAGGCAAAGACAAATTGAGTTATACACTTTGATGTTCTAACCAAAATATCAAACCTGCATTTTAAGATTATCAAAGTTTTCCAAATTCTAAAGGTAATGTGTTCCCTGGGTACTGATATGAAGTAGATGTCCTGTCCATTATCCTGACAAAAAACAGGATAATGGACAATGTCTTTAACAGCAGCTTATCAGCAAAGCTAGAAGCATTCTTCAAATGTCCATTTACTGAATCTAACTTTAATAAAAGCCAAGGTCATAACATTAAAAATCATGCAATGAAGGCATTTCTGCCAAAGTTTGAGCCTGTCAGGTAAGCATTTTTATAATCCAACTTGATAAAATGGTCAAGTTTACACTAATTTGAGCTGTGATGGATAGAGGTCTTGCACTTTGGTTATCTTTCTTGAGCATCAGTCTTATCCTTTACATGTAGAAAAATAATTTCAAGTTTAAACTCTTTGACTTGAGCCAAGAACACAGGGATTCCAGATTGCCGAAAGAGTAGTGCAAGCATTTTACAATAGAGATTGAAAAGTATAATTTATATGCTCCACAAGGAGAGTGTGACCAGCATTTCCTCAGTTTTAGATCATTTTTAAATGTGTCCAACTGAGATCACATATTGTAGATGAATATCTCAATCATACACAAACTTCAAAGTTGCTCCCACAAAACTGCAAATTATTTTTCCAAATTCCACATATCATTTGCTGGAACCAGCATCCCATTAGATCCTCAGGACAGAAACATGATGGATATAATTTAGATTTCTGAATTTCCCTCTCTCTTATTCTCTACTTCTAACCAATAATTAATCTCTAACAAGTTCATCTCCTAAGAATATGTTTATGGTATTTATTCTCTTTTTTCCACACTCACACAATCCTCATTGGACCTTCAATTAAAGTTACCTGAGACTATCTGTGCTCCATCTTTCCCATTAGAGATCTCTTTAAGACATAACCATTGATCAGGACTCACTGAGGTAAATCTTTCATGTATTTCCCCAGACATCAGGCAAAGGGCTAAGGTCACTGTCCTGGTCAGGAGGACTTAATGACATCTGATAATATCTTCACTCTTCACCCCTAACTCTACCTGCTTACAGTTTAAATACAAACAACATAGAAACTATAGAATCACGATGGCCAGCTTTTCCACATTTCCTCCATTTATAGGCACAGCCTTGTCTTTCTAGAAAACTCCTATAAATTATTAAAGACAATGCTCAAATGGTTTGTGTGTGTGAGACCCCTTTTGTGAAATGTCACGGAGTCGATTGTGTGTGGTTAAGTACCAGTAAAATAGATGTCACTCGTCAAGATAAAGGAGGCATAGCTTGTTTGATGACTGTTTGGTAGGAAGGATTAGGAACTTTCCATAGATGGTCACATGAGGAAGGAAAAACTCAAGGCTAATTTAGATTGAAGTGGGATTGGATTTTAGTGTGCTAACAGAGATAAGATTTGGGAAGAAAAGCCACTATAAGTAATATTTATCAGTTAATGGAAGTGGGGACTAAAGAGATTCTATATATGGGGAAGAAATTTCAATGTGCTAGACTCCGGAGGTTGAGGTAGATTTTCAATAAAGCTGATGATGTGTAAGTTCGAGGGCCCAGGCTCCACCCAAAGCCCTAATTTTTCATTTGCAGTTCTGTGCTCTTTTACTTAAAAACAGCCCATAAAACTGTGTGAGCTTCAGACACTGAAAAACCTTGATAAAAAATAGCATTAAGCCAAACAGAAAACTATAGGAGGCCTCATTTCTACATGTTTGCCAGTTTCCTTGGAATGACTGCAACTTGGCCATCATAATTTTCTTTCATGTTTAGAGGTGAGTAGCACAGGGGAAATGATTTCATTTTTTTATGATATAGAAATTTGAGTAGAGATGAAGCAATGCAAGGAGAATCAGAACATTATTTTTTTTTTTTAACAGATGTGGGGGTGCCTACGGGTTTCTTTTTAACTATTTCTTTCTCTTTCTGGAATGTTGTATATATGTCCCTGCTTGTATTCCTGTATATGTGTGATGTGGGGTGTGTGTGTGTGTTTATATACACACACACACATATATACATATGTATGTGTGTTTAATATTCCTAAATAATCTCTTAGAAATAATTCAAGCTCTTGCCAATTTCCACTTAAATTCCACGCAAAATGGAGAAAGGAAGATCTTCCTTCCTCTAAAAGATTTAATTAGAAGGTAAAGAATGATGATGATAATCTATTAATAACTATCAATTATTAAATACCTATTTGTGCTTCATTTATTTTTATTCTGTATAAATGTGAAATACAAAGAATAAATATTATTTTATCTTGTGTCTAAATCCCTTCAAAGAAATCAATTTCTCACAGGCCAATAAGAACATGTGCAAAGTTAAAACCCACTTCACATTGATTCTTAAGCCTAATCTCTTTCTACTAATTCACTGGACCACTCAGTTTGAAAACAATTGCAGCATTCTGGCACCAAAGAAATCCTGGACACTGATTTTGGATGTTCTGTTGTTTACCTTCCAAGAAGGAATCAGCACATTCAGAACTACTTGGTTATTTGCAAAAGTTAGATGCTTTTTTTTTGGAAACTATTTACAATAGAGTTTTTCCTCCCTGGATAGGACTTTCTTCCATCCAGGATTGTATTGTACTATTATGGACCACTCATGACAAAATCAGATGCTGCATGTTTTCATAATGAAACTGGCCTGTTCATGGGTAAGGCGATAATAGTGTTTCTTCAATGATTAAAAGCTGGACTACTGATGTCAGCTGAGAGTTGAATTTCAGTACTGGCATTATAGTCTGCTGGCACTGTAACTATGAGTAACTTTTGAGCCTCACTTTTACTCTCTGTTAAATGAGAATAATGATATTACAGACATAGCACTGTTAAAAAAAAAGTATATGTGATCATGCAAGTAACAAGTTTAGAATGTCTCCTTCCCTCTTCTCTTCCTGGCAGATTTTTTTTTTAAGATTTTATTTGTTTATTTGAGAGAGAGAGAGAGAGAACGAGTGAGGGGGAGGGGCAGAAGGAGAGGGAGAGGGAGAAGCAGACTCCCCGCTTGAGCAGGGAGCCCGATTCCGGGCTCAACTGCAGGACCCTGGGATCATGACCTGAGCCGAAGGCAGACGCTTAACCGACTGAGCCACCCAGGCACCCCTCTTTCAGGCTGATTTTTGGGGGAAGATTTTTAGGTCGCACTGCATTATATTGTTTAACAGATGTTTAATACTTCACTGAGGCTGGTTTTACTGTCAAAGAGTTCACCTAGAAGAAAGAAGAGAGGAAACAGGTGTGTGCTACTGAAGGAGCTGCCAGTGATTCTGCTTCTCTCCAGTCGTTCTGAGGGTTAAATACTTCTTTTTCATTATTTAGAAATGAGAACAATAAAGTATATTAGCTAAATATACAAACAACATCCTTTCTTGATCAAAACTCTTCAGAGTATAGGGATAGAGGGTACATACCTCAATATCATAAAAGCCATCTACGAAAAACCTACAGCGAATATCATTCTCAATGGGGAAAGGCTGAGAGCTTTTCCCCTAAGGTCAGGAACGCGGCAGGGATGTCCACTCTCACCACTGCTATTCAACATAGTATTAGAAGTCCTAGCCACAGCAATCAGACAACAAAAAGAAATCAAAGGCATCCAAATCGGCAAAGAGGAAGTCAAACTCTCACTCTTTGCAGATGATATGATACTGTATGTGGAAAACCCAAAAGACTCCACCCCAAAACTGCTAGAACTCATACAGGAATTCAGTAAAGTAGCAGGATATAAAATCAATGCACAGAAATCAGTGGCATTCCTATACACCAACAACAAGACAGAAGAGAGACAAATCAAGGAGTCTATCCCATTTACAATTGCACCCAAAACCATTAGATACCTAGGAATAAATCTAACCAAAGAGGCAAAGGATCTGTACTCAGAAAACTATAAAATACTCAGGAAAGAAATTGAAGAAGACACAAAGAAATGGAAAAACGTTCCATGCTCATGGATTGGGAGAATCAACATTGTGAAGATGTCAATGCTACCTAGAGCAATCTACACATTCAATGCAATCCCCATCAAAATACCATCCACTTTTTTCAAAGAAATGGAACAAATAATCCTAAAATTTGTATGGAACCAGAAGAGACCCAGAATAGCCAGAGGAATACTGAAAAAGAAAAGCAAAGCTGGCGGCATCACAATTCCGGACTTCCAACTCTATTACAAAGCTGTCATCATGAAGACAGTATGGTACTGGCACAAAAACAGACACATAGATCAATGGAACAGAATGGAGAGCCCAGAAATGGACCCTCAACTCTATGGTCAACTTATTTTTGACAAAGCAGGAAAGAATGTCCAATGGCAAAAAGACAGTCTCTTCAACAAATGGTGTTGGGAAAATTGGACAGCCACATGCAGAAGAATGAAACTGGACCATTTCCTTACACCACACACAAAAATAGACTCCAAATGGTTGAAAGACCTAAACGTGAGACAGGAGTCCATCCAAATCCTAAAGGAGAACACAGGTAGCAACCTTTTCGACCTTAGCTGCAGCAACTTCTTCCTAGAAACATCGCCAAAGGCACGGGAAGCCAGGGCAAAAATGAACTATTGGGATTTCATCAAGATAAAAAGCTTCTGCACAGCAAAAGAAACAGTCCACAAAACCAAAAGACAACCGACAGAATGGGAGAAAATATTTGCAAATGACATATCAGATAAAGGGCTAGTATCCAAAATCTATAAAGAACTTATCAAACTCAACACCCAAAGAACAAATAATCCAATCAAGAAATGGGCAGAAGACATGAACAGACATTTCTCCAAAGAAGACATCCAAATGGCCAACAGGCACATGAAAAAGTGCTCAACATCGCTCGGCATCAGGGAAATCCAAATCAAAACCTCAATGAGATACCACCTCACACCCGTCAGAATGGCTAAAATTAACAAGTCAGGGAACGACAGATGTTGGCGGGGATGTGGAGAAAGGGGAACCCTCCTACACTGTTGGTGGGAATGCAAGCTGGTGCAACCCCTCTGGAAAACAGTATGGAGGTTCCTCAAACAGTTGAAATTAGAGCTACCGTTCGATCCAGCAATTGCACTACTGGGTATTTACCACAAAGATACAAATGTAGGGACCCGAAGGGGTACGTGTAGCCCAATGTTTATAGCAGCAATGTCCACCATAGCCAAACTGTGGAAAGAGCCAAGATGCCCATCGACAGACGAATGGATAAAGAAGATGTGGTATATATACACAATGGAATATTATGCAGCCATCAAAAGGAATGAGATCTTGCCATTTGCAACGACGTGGATGGAACTGGAGGGTGTTATGCTGAGTGAAATAAGTCAATCAGAGAAAGACATGTATCACATGACCTCACTGATATGAGGAATTCTTAATCTCAGGAAAGAAACTGAGTGTTACTGGAGTGGTTGGGGGTGGGAGGGATGGGGTGGCTGGGTGATAGACATTGGGGAGGGTATGTGCTACGGTGAGCGCTGTGAATTGTGCAAGACTGTTGTATCACAGATCTGTACTTCTGAAACAAATAATGCAACATATTTTGAGAAAAAAGAAAAAGAAGAAGATAACAGGAGAGGAAGAAAAGGGGAGTATGTCAGAGGGGGAGACGAACCATGAGAGATGATGGACTCTGAAAAACAAACTGAGGGTTCTAGAGGGGAGGGGGGTAGGGGGATGGGTTAGCCTGGTGATGGGCATTGAGGAGGGCACGTTCTGCATGGAGCACTGGGTGTTATGAACAAACAATGAATCATGGAACAGTGCACCAAAAAAAAAAATAAATAAATAAATATACAAACTAAAAGTGGATAAAGTGATAAGATTTCAACGGCAAACAGGATAAATCCAAGGACTAAACTCCACACCAAGGAGCAAGCAGTGCTCTGTGAGTTAACCAATATCATCCACTCAGGTGTACTCTGGCTGTGTCCTCAGCCAAGGGGATCACTGTATGAGGTCTCTTTGGAAGAACCTGAATCGATACTAGGTAGAGAGCCAAAGTCTGAAACAACCTGAAGGCAGTGAAGTCCCTAACATAGGGGACTGTATTCTCAACAAGTCTGAAAAGGTCAGCTGAGCTCTTTGTTGAGGAATATTTTAAATAGTCCAAGAAACAGACTCAGCATTTAGTCACAGAACTTGCCGGATTTTTGGAGACACATCCAAATTGTATTGCTCTGCTATTGTCATTCTCCAAAGAAGTGCACTTGGATCAACACTGAAGAGCCAAATAAGTTTCTAAGCTTATGTTTTCTCTTGAAATTTGAACTTAAAAAAAAAAAAAAAGTGGGGATCAAAAACTATGTAGAAAGTATTTATTTGTATCATGTAGAAGATAAAATTATACATGTACACATTGAAATATTTCTCTGAATAATATGGGTCAATGTTATTTTCTAATTGATCAAAAAATTAATACAGAAGATTTATGGTCTTACAATCAGAAAATAATACCATTATTTTACCATTGCTATTATCCACACCTGTAGAGTGTTGATGTTTATCCCAATAATTACCTCGACTTTTTAAACTTCTATCAGTATGTGAAACACAGGGCCCTTTAAATTCCATTTGAAACCCATATTAATAATGCGCTATATTTTATGACTTACCTTTAAAAATTTATGGTAGACCTATAATGTATACATATACCTTAATGGCTATCTATTATTTCTTCTGATATGAAATAGTATTTTAATCAGAAATGTCTTCTCTTTAAATTAAGGGTATAAACCTTGCCAGAGTTTTATCCTGCTGTCATATAGAGCCATCACATTCAATGTTTGATGAATACCAATAGCAACATACTACTTGGCATTTGATAAAAACATGAAACTTGGGCGCCTGGGTGGCTCAGTTGGTTAAGCGACTGCCTTCAGCTCAGGTCATGATCCTGGAGTCCCAGAATCGAGTCCCACATCGGGCTCCCTGCTCAGCGGGGAGTCTGCTTCTCCCTCTGACCCTCTTCCCTCTCATGCTCTCTCTCTCTCATTCTCTCTCTCTCAAATAAATAAAATCTTAAAAAAAACAAAAAAACCATGAAACTTATTTCAAATAGATGTGCTAAATAGTATTAACGCATTTTCCAATATGTTTTCACTATATGAGGTGATGTGGAAAAAGTGGTCTTAATGCTAATCAGTAACTGCCCAGTTGAAGATGTAAAAATTCATCCAAGGATAAAGAAAATCATATGAATTTAGGAACACCTTGTATTTATTTCAGATGCATATTTTTATTGTAATAAGATTAAAGTCACTTAATATAGAACTCTAGTTTAATAAAAGGAAGTTTCTACATTAATTTTTTCCAAGACAATTTGAAAATTATGTCTTTTCATGGACTAGAAGGAAGCATGTGCTGGATTTATCTGAACCCCCAAGCGCACATGCTCATATTTTTGTATTATCAACAAAACAGAGCAGGTCCTTCCTGGACTGAGGTAGCTAAAATTATAATGAGGTGAGTAGTACAACACCTGCCACAGCAGGAAAGGGCCCTTTGTCAACTCCAACTTAGTCGGTATGAACAGCCAACTGAACTAGAGTAGGAAAAAAACCCACAATTTGAAAACAATTATGTAAGTTGGACTGAGATATATGGTCTTCATATAATCATTCTTACATCAGAAGAAGGGATTAATGACTCTCTAGATGTCTCCTACAGGGTTTAATTTGAGAATTTCTTCATATTTACAAATGCTGTATAAATTGACTTCACAAATGCACGCATCACTCATTTTTGGAATAGGGTGAAAATATATGAAACCATTTTTGTTAACTTAAGGATTTCCTAGTATTTTTAGTAGACCCGAGAGTAAAGCTTAATGGCAAATGAGTAGTTTTTATGCCAGTGTGGTATTTTGTATCCAAGTTCTTTAACGTGATATCTTCATGAGTATAAAAATAGTTTTATAGTACTTCTATACATGTAGTTTTATGGGTTTTCTATGAATTTTCCTCTGATTAATGGAAACTCAAGGTCAGTGTACTCCTACATAATAATGAGTGTTGGTTTCATTTATGGATAAATGTTCATATTTGATATTTCAGATCTCAGGACAGAAAAATCCCGGGACCTATATTTCCTTTTAGTGTTAGCACATTCTGCAGTTGTTAGGAGAGCTGTCAATCTCTTCTTAATACATTCAAGCCCTTTGGAGAAAAGCACAGGCCAAAGGGGAAAACCCACAGTGGAAAATTTCCGAAGCTGATTACAGAGAAGGCTGAATGGTAGTCAAAGGTAAATTTCCAAAGGGATCCGATTAACATTGCGCTATCAAATAAGAACCGGAAAATAAGCCATTAATTGCATGGCATTTTGTTCTTCTACCTGGTTTTTCATAAGTCGGACTTCCTTCCAGGCTAATTAACCGCTAAACATTTTACAAGCAATCCAAGTGCGGAAGCAGTAAAAGATGAATTGCACTTATGAAGTAATTGACAAACGGTATATTGAATATTTTAAGCAATGATGGCGTGCACCCTCATACCGGAAGAAAGGCTTATGTACTGCCATTTGACAGGTCATTAATCTCAGACCTCAGCATCGGATAAGAGAGGCTCAAAGCTAAACTGAACTTCACACATTAGGTGGGGTTATCCTAGTGCAAAGAGCTTCTGAGAAAACACTTAGTGTTCTTGGCTTGGCATTATCAAAATAACACGGGTGTTATCTCAGATGAATTCCCTAGTTATTTTATTTCCTTTTGACAGTAAAGTCAGAACTGCCATACCAAGGCAGTTCTCAAAGAAATTCAATTACTGAAATGTCTGACAGCTTGCTTTGCTTCTTACTAAAGTTTCCAAAGTTGCTTTCAGCATGTATAATATAGTTTGCTTTGCAAGACATGCACTGCATCTTATAACTTTTTTTAAAAATTTCTAAAGAAAGACAAAATTTGAGAAACAAAAATTTTGGTTGCAAGGAAAACAAAGTCATGATATTAGATTTGGAAACATTTATAATTTTTTATTGAGGACATATTAGCTTTCCTAGGATTGCGCATGGCAGTCAGGAGATAGAATACTAAGTTGTTTCTGTCATTAAATCTATCGAACATTTATTGCCAGGAAATCTGAAGTCACTAGAATACTTTGAATTCAAATGGTGCATTTCAAATTTTAAAATGCTTTTATTTTAAATATCCATGTGTTGAGTGAGTACGGTAAATGACAACTGAAGCATATTTAAGTAGCATCTGAATCATGTGACCCATTTTCCAAAACTGGGATAAGTATTGGATGAGGTAAAGAACACCATATGTCTGTGTGTTATTATGCCATATATAATCTATATAAATTGCATTAATATATAATTGCTATATAAAACAGGTGATTTATATTTATATCACAAGTGTTAAAAATGATTTAGAAAACACGCTTAGGAGCAAAATTTCAACAATTACCTTGCTTCTACTGACTGACTAGTATGTTTAACTTAAATTCTTATTTTCTTCAACTGATTATAGCTCAAGATTAGGCTGCAGAGAAATACTAGGGAGAAGGAATGACACTTTGTCCACAATCCAACATTATTCCACCTATAGCTAACTTCAAGGGAGTGGGCACTAGAGAATTTCTTTAAGGATTACAATTCTTTCTCTAGTTTGCCTTAGAACATAAGAGGACATTTGCACAGACTGTCAAATTAGTCATTTATCCTTTTCTTCTCTCTCTCCCAAGTTTCAACATTTCTAGAAAAAAATTAAATTAGGTCTATTTGACCTTTCTTTTTTTCCTTCTTTAACGGAACGAGGACTTAGAGAATTTCATCCTACCATTCCAAAGATGGGCTTTTCTGAAACTTGATGCTGTTAAAAATTTGACCTGTGATGTATGAAATTGTTTAATCACTATATTGTATACCTGAAACTAATATAACACTGTATGTTAACTATACTGGAATTAAAATTAAAATATTGATAGAAAAAAAATTTTTGACCTGTGAGGCACTTAATAATCACCTGGTCCAAGCCTCCTCATTGACAATGTGAGGAATGCAACATTAAATAAATTATAAAATCATGTCTCTGTTAGGGGAAAAAAAAAAAACAAACACTTGGGTCCTACATCAACTTATATCTTCTAACACTACATGTAATTTTAATCATATATAATAATAACTACTGACACATGTCAGTTTTCAAATACCTACTGTCCTGTGAACACATTCTAAAAACAAAATTAGACAATGTATTCTTTGATTTTATTTGTTGTATATTTTCTAGAGAATATATTATGCAACCTACTTTCAATTATATTTCATAACAAAAAATCTAATTTTTCCTAATAATGTAATGTCAACGTGTATTCTTTCTATTTCTAGTGCTTGGCTCTGAGCAGAATTAACAATAGATAAATGGTTATTTGAAATGCTATTAGGCTTTTTCAACAAAGTGAATAATAAACTACTGAATGCAATACAAGATTCCAACTTCCTAGGATTTCTATTCAATTAACCCCTTTTCTCTCTCACTGCTCTTCCTGAAAGAGCCTCTTCTGCATTTAAAAATCCAGCTCCCTGCTTAGACTATGATGGACACTGGGAAGAACACAGCTTTGTTGACTGGTTTGTTCTGTAGTCAAAGACAGACTGTAAATGGGCATTTGGATAGTAGTATGTTTTCTCAAAATTATGCCTTCTACTTTTATATATGACTATTTCATACCTTCTCTTTTCCCCTCAAATCTCAAATTGTCTAATCACTCCCACTCCTCATTCTCAGGTCATGACCTTGACTGACTTTCACTAAGAAAAGATAAATAATCAGAACAGAATATCCATATCCTCTCATGACATCTAGGTATTAACCTATACACAAGTGGACATTTATGCTCTGCTTTTTCTTCTGTCATGAATCAATCCAGCTAACAGATTCCATTTCCTTACCCTCCTTCAAGGCCCTTGCTGCCAAGGTTGTTCCCCCTGCCTTTTGCAACATAAGATGTTCACCCTCCTTTATGACTAATTCCCTCTGCACACACATACATAAACATGTATCTTGGGGCGCCTGGGTGGCTCAGTCATTAACCATCTGCCTTCGGCTCAAGTCATGATGCCAGGGTCCTGGGATCTAGCCCCATGTCGGGCTCCCTGCTCAGCGGGAAGCCTGCTTCTCCCTCTCCCACTCCTCCTGCTTGTGTTCCCTCATCTCGCTCTCTGTCAAGTAAATAAATAAATAAAATATTTAAAAAAATAAATACACATGTATCTTGATAGACCTATGAGAGATACATAGATGATAAATACTGGATGACAGACATTTAGATGATAGAGAGACATAGATAGATGATAGATGATAATCTACCATCTTACAAGTAGAAACCGGAAATAAAAACTCAGATTTACATATTGGCCAAATATTGCCCTGTTTTTCTCCTCCTAGTTAGAGCAAAACTTCTCAAGAGTCTATGAACTTATTGGCTATACTTCTCCAATTCTCCCTTAAACCTGCCCTCATCAATTTTATCTTCATCACTCCTTGGAACCATTCCTACAAAACTACCGGTGACATGTAATTCACCCAAACCAATGGTCATTTAATCTCCATGTTACTCAACCTCTTAGCATTATTTGACACAACTGATCACTTCCTGCCTCTTAAAACACATTTCTCACCCCTCTTCCAAGACTTTTCTCTCTCTCCCTTTCAAGCTTGGTTTTCCTTTCATTCCATTAGAAGCTTCTTATCCATCTCATTTTTGAGTCCTCTAAGTATTCCTGACTTTCCTTAAGTTCTTTCTTTCTTCAGCTTACATTTAGCTCATAGGTATTTTCATCTCACTATATGGCTTTAAATATATGTAGGTGGTTGATAATTCTTCCTTAGTCCATTCAGTCTGCTATAACAAAACGCTATTAGGTAGCTTGTCAACGACAGAAAATTTCTGTTTTGGAGACTTGAAATCAGGGTGCTGGTATGGTCAGGTGAGGACCTTCTTCATGTTCATAGCAGGTACCTATTCACTGTATCCTCACATGGGGGAAGGGATGAGAGAGCTCTGTGAGGACTCTTTTATAAATGAATTATTTTATAAATGAATTCCAGAGGTGCCTGGGTGGCTCAGTTGTTAAGCGTCTGCCTTCGGCTCAGGTCATGATTCCAGGGTTCTAGGATCAAGCCCCTCATTGGGCTGCCTTGCTCAGCAGGGAGTCTGCTTCTCCCTCTCCCTCTGCTGCTCCCCCTGCTTGTGCTCTCTCTCTGTCAAATAAATAAATAAATAAAATCTTTAAAAAAATGAATTCCATTCATGAGACCTTCACCTTCATAACCTAAGCCCTCCCCAAAAGTTCCACCTCTCAAATCCATCACCTTTGGGGTTTTCAACAGATGAGTGGTGCGGGGGGCAAGGTGGGAAAAACACTCAGATTATAGCACTCTCTAAACAGTATTTATGGCTATAATATTTCCTGAGTTCAGATTTGTATATCCAGCTGTCTATTCAATATTTCTACTTATATGTAATAACTCCTACAGAATAACTCTTATAGAACTCTTACATATAATAACTCTTACTTATATGTAATAATAACTCTTTCATTATATAAGAAGCACTCTACCAAGTACTTTCTGTGTTTTTAGGTACATGGTCCCCCAACAACATTATTGGATAGGTACTCATTTTTTAAAAGATTTATTTATTTATTTGAGAGAGAGAGAGAGCACGAGTGGGGCAAGGGACAGAGGGAAAGAATCTTCAATCAGACTCCTAGCTAAGAATGGAGCCTGACACAGGGCATGCTCTCACGACCCTGAGATCATGACCTGAGCCAAAACCAAGAGTTGGGCACTCAAAAGGACTGAGCCACCCAGGCACCTCAATTTTTACCTTTCTACTTATGAGGAAGACAAAGCAGAAAGTAAGACATTTTCCCAAAGTATCATCTGGCAAATGGCAGAGCTTGAATTTTAACCTAGTTATTTTGGCTAGACAGCTGTGTTCATCATGATGTTTTACTTGTATTTAATATATCCAAAATGGAACCCTCATAATTAACTCTTTAACTATTCTGTGACTCCAGTCCCCCCCATCTAAGTAAATTTTGACTATATTCCATCAATAGTTTTGTTAAAAATACCAGGAATAAATTCAATCCTGACATCCATTAAACCAACAAATCTTGTACCATAAAATACATCCAACACTTGGTCATTTCTCAGATCTCCACATTAGCATTTTGGTTCAAATCACCATGTCTCTTGCCTGGATTATTGTACTTTCATGCTAAGATGTTTTTCTAAGTTGGCACTTGCCCTCATCAAGTCTATTCTAAACATGTAGAGTGAGACTAAATGCGATCTATTAAGGTTAAATATTGCATCTCCACTGCTGATATCCCCAAAGACCCACCTCAGTCAACAGAGTGTAAAGTTCTTATCGGGGCTTATGGTACCCAAAGGACCTAGCCCCCAACACTTCTTTAATCTCATCTCCTTTTCTCTCCTGTTTAGCTATGGTCTTCTGTAACTTCATATCCCAAGATGCTATGGCTTTAGAACCTTGAACTTGTTCTAAAGAGATATCCTCACTGACATCCTCATTAACTTGTGTCCTTGCCTCATGCATTGAATTGCACTCTTTCAGAGAGAGCATTTCCTACAACAGTATGCCCCATCATTCTCCTTCTCTGATTTATAGTACCTTTAAACATTTATCAGCATCATGTGTACGTTATATTGTTTTATTTATAGGCATATTGTCAGTCTCCACCTCCCTAATTGAAATAGAAGCTCATTAAAGAGATTCTACATGGTTTTGTTCACTGTTCTATCCCCAACAACTAAAACAATGCCTACCACATGCTAGATGCTTGATTAATATATAGTAGATGAATAATATATGAACCACAATCCATCCCATTCAAGACTCAATGGTCAAAAATTTGAGGGAAGAGAAAAAGTTTACCATTTGGCTTTGAATTTTACATACATCTACTTTTCCAACCCAGAAAAGAAGGCACATCTTATTCACCACATATTTCTGTTTCCCACTTAGCAGAAACCAATTTTGAGCTCTTTGGTTCAAAACATAAAATAATCTGTAAAATAATGACACATAAGCATAAAATTACGTAAATCTATAGGTAGACTGTAGTAAAATGTACAGTTCTAATCTGTCTCTGTACAAAGACAGAAAGAATAAAGGCATGAAATGAATTTGAGTTCTCAATATTGATAACAAAGAGAATATTTTTCTGTAACATTGTGTAACTTGAAATTTGAAATCTGAACAATAAATTAGTGAAGGGACATTGGGAATACTTTTTCATACAGGAATCATGCTTCTGCCAGATGCTCATCTAACTTCTGTTAGAAAAGATTTAGGAAAGGAGAAATCACTACATTAAAGATAAAACCAATCCCACTACTGGACAGTTATAATGATTAGATATTTTTTTTTGTTTTATCAAAACTAAATCTGGGGGGGGCGCCCGGGTGGCTCAGTCATTAAGCACCTGCCTTCGGCTCAGGTCATGATCCCAGGGTCCTGGGATCAAGCCCTGCAACGGGCTCCCTGCTCAAGTGGGGAGCCTGCTTCTCCCTCTCCCTCTCCTGCTCCCCCTGCTTGTGTTCCCTCTCTCGCTGTCAAATAAATAAATAAAATCTTAAAAAAAAAAAAAACTATATCTGGGCGCACCTGGGTGGCTCAGTCGGTTAAGCATCTGCCTTTGGCTCAGGTCATGATCCCGAGGTCCTGGGATTGAGCCCTACATCGGGCTCCCTACTCAGGGGGGACCCTGCTTCTCTCTCTTCCTATGCTCCTCCCCACTCGCGCGCTCTCTCTCTCTCTCTCTCTCTGTCACTCTCTCTCAAATAAATAAAACCTTGAAAAAAAAAAACCCTAAATCTGCTTCGTGGTCACTTTATTCCTTTAGTGTTCATTTTGCTACACTGTTTAACTTTTTTAAAATAAATGTTTCAGATATATGAGTATTTTTAACATTTTCTTTTAAGCAGAGATAAATTTATTTTTTCACATTATGTATGGGTTTATGTACTTTTTAACTAAGTTGCCTTCTTCTGAAGCTACTAGAATTTGTTAACATCTCTTTTATATTAAGTTTCCCAGTATTTGCTGCAGTACATTCTAACAATAGTGTCTAAATTCACTAATCCAAATTGGCACTGAAATGACCACACAACTCTAAAAATAGCTAACAGCTGTACCAGCACTGGAAATTAAAGTAGCATGCCATGCACCCTTTAGAAGCTTGAATAAATTTTTTCGGAATTTAAAACAGGTGATACTAGATAAAAAGATGTTTTCACTACATAACTTGGAAATTCTACTTACTGATAAAAGATACATAATGTCAAGGGAAACAGGTCTTGTCAGAATCACATCATTCTAAAGGAGTGGAGCTGAGATAAATGTATGATACACAAAAGTTGGGGAGGTCATTATTCAGGACACTGACTGCTAATTCCAATAAACACCATTTCAGCAGAAATACCAGAAAATCTTACCTATACATAACTGTAGTTGTTTGGCAAGCATCACTACAATGCAGGCCAGAACCTTTCTAAGGACCAGCTGTGGTTGTTAAGCCAACGGGACTCCGTCTTTCATCAGTATAGAGAAGAAACCATGTTGAGCAAATACTCACTTCTATAGACTACCTGTAATCCACTGGGTTCCATCACCTTAGGTCAGCCTATTACCTGACAGACCTTCTGTCAAACTTGTCTCAACCATCTTTTTGGCTTTAAGGCTTTAGTAAGATAAACAAATAGGAAGTGAGGGGATTGAAGTCATTCCTCTTTGTTATTGGGAGAATGGTTTAAAAAAATGATAACAGAGACAAAAGAGTCAATCTAAAAAACCTTTGTAAATATTTTTGAAACAATTGCTCAAAAACTACTTATAAAAATTATATACATTTTATAGGTAAGATGTATCAAAAGGTCAAAAGACCCATGATTCCCTAGCTACTTAAACCATGCTAAAATAGTTGATAAAATATTCCCAATTATTTGATCCATTTGAAATAACTTAATTCCCAAATCCTTCAAAGACAGCTGCAACAGGCAAATTAAACACTAATTCTGTAAATAGAGTATTAGAAAAATTAAACTTGTCAAGGTATTAAATAAATAGACCAGGAGCAAGTAAGGATTTTTCCAGAGGCAACATTAAGAAATCTATTTAACTCCATTACTAGGGCAAGAGGAATAAACTTAATTACAAGCATCTAAGTATTGAGGAGGGCATTTAAAAATTTTAGTATTTATTAGTATTAAAAATTTTAACTATGACAGGATAAAATTAATTTCTTAAGTTTATAAGAATATTTACATGAAATATAAAGCCAAAATCCCACTTAAGAATGTAAGACTAAGTACATTCTTTCAAATCCAGGACAAAAAAATATATATATAGAGAGAGAGAGAGACAGAGACAGAGAGACACAGAGAGAGAGAGAGAGAGTAAAGATTCACTATTTCAGCTTGCATTTTAAATAAATTTTGCCAAAAATAATAAAATGATAAGATAAAGAACAGGAAGAAGAAAATATTCATTATTTTCAGACATTATTGTTCACCTGGAAAACACAAATCATCTACTTATCTGTTAAAATTATTAAGACCACTTAGTAAGATTTCTGGATACAAATCAATAGGCAGTAATCAATAATTTAGAGTTACAAAGTAGATTTTTTTAAAAAGAGAATCCATCAACATTAGCAAAGATCAATATAATATGAAAAATCAACTGAAACTTTCAGGAACAATATTTTTCAAAAAAATACTATAGATCTTTACTGGCTATCAAAACAAATTTTGAATGGGTAAATCCAATAATATATAATTATCAGTTCTTTCCCAAGTAAATCTTCAATTTGCTGTGTTCTCAATGAAAAGGCCTATGATTTTTGGATAGAATTGTATCAAAAATATAGATATGTACTCAAGAGAATGATAAAGGTAGCTAAGAAAAGTGAGAGAATATAATTGAAAGTGTAATTGCCTCCCAAACTATTAAGAATTACATAGACTAGATAGATCATTGAAAGACAATTAAATGTCCATAAATTTCAAGAATTTTAAAATGTGCTAAATATAGCATAATTAAAACGAAATTAAGAATTAATGAATGGGTGGCATTGCACTGCATGTCAACCATCAAGAAAAAAATGTTTATGATGGGTAAAGAGTCAACACACATTTAAGAAGAATTAACTAAGAAAAAAATGAACAATGAAATAATTAGAAGAAAAACATTAGGAGATATTGATATAATTTAGGATGATGAATTATTTTTTTTAAAGATTTTATTTATTTGACAGAGAGAGACACAGCGAGAGAGGGAACACAAGCAGGGGGTGTGGGAGAGGAAGAAGCAGGCCCCCTGCTGAGCAGGGAGCCCGATGCGGGACTCGATCCCAGGATCTGGGATCATAACCTGAGCCATTCAGACGCCTAACGACTGAGCCACCCAGGCGCCCATGTTTGTTCAGGCATAAAAACAAAGGCTAAATGTAAAAACTGAAAGTACACAGGATTTTCTAACAAATTAAATCTGCATAAGAAAATAATTACAAAAATTTAATTATAAAGATTGAGTTAATTAAAAAAAATTTTTTTTTGGCCTATTTGAGCACCCAGGTTCTAGCACGGGTGTGTAAAAAGTTAGTTTCATCAATAAAATTGTTTCTTATAAAACAAAATGAACAAAGGAAATGAAGAGGTAGTCACCCAAATGGGAAAAGGAATGTATTACAAACAGTGAAAAATGAAATTCAGTAACAAAGGTAAATGATCCAAGTTGGCTGAAGTTTTAAAACAATTACTACAACCAAAAAGGAACAAAGTAGTCAGTGATAATAAGTGGAAACTGGTATTTGCATTTATGGCAGTGTGGTTGTACATACAATCTGCTGATAAGATAACATGGTCATATTTACAATAATCTGAGTAATACGCAATTAGATTTTTTGGAGTTAATATTAAGAAAAATAATTGAGATGGATATAAACATACATTTTTGTAGTCATATTTAGAGTAGTAAAATTTTAGAATGTCACAACAACCTTTGATTTGTTGATTAAAATGGAGTACAAAATTATGGAATACACTGACTCACGGCATTTTGAAGAGACAATATTTCTGGGTAGAGATGATAGAGTGACGCTGTATTATTCAATCTCCTCCATCAATACCTCACCAAATATCAAAATAGTAACACCCAGATACACACAGATGCACAGGCAGCAGAAATCAAACAATAGAAGTAATACCATTTCATTTGATAAATACCAAAAGGTGGTGACCAAGAAAAAAAATACCAACTCCACACCACTCTCCACAGGAAGTCTGGAAGGATAAAAATCAATTGAAATATAATTATTTATGAACAGATATGGTCTCTAATATCTCATGGCTGATGTGATAACCTCTATAACTTTTATGTCATTGTCCTACAGCAGCAGAAAATATTTGAAATCATGGATGCTCTGGTAGCATGGATCCATGAGTGACCTGTAAAGGGCAAATTACCCCATGTTAATATCTGATAGAGATATAATAGAAACAAACAACAGAAGGCACTGGGAATTCCATGCTGTTCTGGCCATGCTATTCAATTAAGTCCAGAGAATCAGTAGAAACATGACTTCTTCCTAGAGATACTTGTGCCTACCAAATATCTGGTTGAGTAAATTTGCTGGAAACTATGCCATGCACAAACCCAAATGCTATGGAAAACTTGATGTTTTCATTGCTGATGTAAATAAGTCATTCTGCAAACAATGGACAATAGGGTTGCCTTAAATATCTGCCACCAAATATTGCTTTGAACACACAACATCTATGCATAAAAATCTTCTCATCATTCACTTTTAAGAGCAACAGCAACACTTGCCTTAAGTCAAAATGCTATCACAACATTTATAAATAAAAAATGGACTACTCTCTCATCAAGTCAATTCACTGATTTCAAGTGGGGATAATTTATGTGTTTAGGTCACACAATCTAGTATTAAGCAACTGTAGCCAGCAAACTAAGTCAACAAACTTTTTATTCTTTTCTTTTTTTTAAGATTTTATTTATTTTTGACAGAGAGAGAGTGTACAAGCAGGGGGAATGGCAGGTAGAGTGAGAGGGAGAGGCAGGCTTCCCGCTAAGCAGGGAGCCCAATATGGGGCTGGGTCCCAGGACCCTAGGATCATGACCTGAGCCGAAGGCAGACTCCTGTCTGAGCCACCCAGGCGCCCCTAAGTCAACAAACTTATGTGGAAAGATAAATGTTAGGGGGCGCCTGGGTGGCTCTGTCGGTTAAGTGGCTGCCTTTGGCTCAGGTCATGATCCCAGGGTCCTGGGATCGAGCCCTGCATCGGGCTCCCTGCTCAGCAGAGAGCCTGCTTCTCCCTTTCCCTCTGCCTGCTGCTCTGCCTACTTGTGCTCTCTGTGTGTGTGTGTGTGTGTGTGTCAAATAAATTAAAAAAAAAAAAAGAAAGATAAATGTTAGAAAAAATTGAAAATTATTTAATGTTCCTAATTATATACAAGAAAGAGTAAGGATGGCAGAAAACTGGAAAACAAGGGATATTCACACCATAATGCATTTTCTTCTCCATGGACTTTTACTGGGTACTTCTGAGAATGATCAGGGACATAGAGGAACATGAAATGCCTCCCTGGGGTCCATAGGTGAGGAAGGAGGATCAGCTATAGCTCTAAAGGCACAAAGCACTGTTGGGGTGGTTTTCCCCTAAGTAACAAAGTCTTAAATACCTGGATGAAGGGCAGCAGACCCTGTCACCTCGAAGACTTGGGTAAAGACACGTTATAGTTGGAGGAAGAAAAAAGTAAAGAAAGAAAAAAAAAAAGTAAAACATATCCACCATCTCAGCGCAGAGTCAAGAAAGCTGTCTGGGCTCAGACATTTAAAGGCTAAAAGTCAGAACCAATATAAGATTTCTACCAATTGCTGAGTATTTCTACTACACGTAAACACTCAGGAAATAACAACAAACGGGTACATTAGTGTTCCTGGCTCCTTGTAAGACCAGCTTGGATTCAAGCTCCATTTCATTTATCACTTGGACCAGGATAAGCCAGTCAGTGACTACCGTAAACATGGAAGCTTTCTATGTCCCCTGGAAATATTACTTCAGACCCTTGGTTCATTGATCCACACAAGGTGAAGGTTTTCCTTTTCCCAGGTTACAATAGTTTTAATAAATGACCCTAGATCACTTTTTTTTTTTAAGATTTATTTACTTATTTATTTGAGAGGGAATGAGAGAGAGGGAGAGCATGAGAGGGGGGAGGGTCAGAGGGAGAAGCAGACTCCCCGCTGAGCAGGGAGCCCGATGCGGGGCTCGATCCCAGGACTCCAGGATCATGATCTGAGCCGAAGGCAGTCGCTTAACCAACTGAGCCACCCAGGCGCCCCCTAGATCACTTTGAGGAAGGCTGGGAAGAAGTTGTATAGCATGAACTTGTGGTGGTAAGGAATTTTAGCAAGCTCTTCTATTTGAGAGGAGCTGGCTTTGTTAAAGGTTCTGTCTGGAAAAGAGGGGGGCAGCTATGATTATCTTGGTGATTCAAGATGGACCTCTGTGCCCCAAACTTGACCTTCATTACTCAGATCAAGAAGGGCCTTAGTTAGCTACCATTCTCTTTCGGTGGGTCAAAATACTTGGTTTTCACTCCAGTCTTGATGCCTATTATGATAATCAGGCTTATCTTGTCTATGTCAAATAAATTATGTAACTTAGCTAGTATGAACCAAATTTCATCATTTACTCTAAAGTCAGGGAGCTCATTTCAAGGCAGAATTTTCCACTTTATAGCAAGGCTACTGAGGACAGTTGTCAGGGAGTTCGTAAGGATTCTCCCACATCATCACCAATTAGCTTTATAACACTATGGTAGAGTCCTCTTCAAGGGACATAGAGTGTAGGGGAGTTAGCACATTTTTCAGTGCACTTCAACATTCCTATCTCCCCCATTCCTATCTTTGTATTCATTTTTTTTTTATATATATCATGCCACGGGATATCTTATATCTCATTTTCATTCAGCTAACAGTTCTGTTCAGATTTTAGTCAATTAACTGGGCAAGTTGTTTGATCTGCTATTGGCTGCTTGAGCTAACACATAAAAACTAGAATCCTTGTTCGTTCTACCCATATGATAAGCTTGGCCTTATCTCCGATTATATTTCTTTCCCTCACACTACCATATTTAAATTAATTCCAACATGTATTCTCCATATTTTTGCTGATATACGTTAGTCAAAATCTTGCAATTCTACTGCTATGTAAGCATTTTCATCTGGGTGTGACATTTTAGTTGCCCCCTTAGCTGTCAGTCTCCCCTTCAAATCTGTAGGTCCAACTTTGCATAATAATGTAGTTTTTTTTATTATTATGTTATGTTAATCACCATACATTACATCATTAGTTTTTGATGTAGTGTTCCCTGATTCATTGTTTGTGCATAACACCCAGTGCTCCACGCAGAACGTGCCCTCTTTAATACCCATCACCGGGCTAACCCATACCCCCAACCCCCCTCTCCTCTAAAACCCTCAGTTTGTTTCTCAATAATGTAGTTTTAACTGAGCACATAGCAATCCAAGTAGGCAATACTTCTCACAGCCTCTCGTTACTAGCTGTGCATGTGACTAAGTTATCAGCTAAATATGATCAGAAGTCATAGGTGCAAATTTTGTGTAATTTGCTCAAAAGTTGTTTTCCTCCTAAATTCACTTCTTCGTGCTTCCCTGAAGCGGGATCTAAGATGCAGATCTGAGTTAGTTTCTACCACATAGAAGACATCTCTTGAATTTATAGAAAAATAAAATTAAAAGGAACTAAGGAGTGTCCCTTAAAAAACATGTTGGAGCAGAACTATCATACTAGCAAATATCATTCATGTTTCAACCTTATCTGAGGAAAAAAAATAACAATTTATTTCTGTGTCTCTTTATGATGGCAGCAAGTTTATATCCTAAGGAGTATCACAACATGCTATGGCATGTAGGGACTAAAGACAATGAAAGTTAGTAGGGGTAGGTCTTAGAAACGTGATATCTGGAAGGAGGATAACTACCTCAGGTACAGTTATTACAGAGCCATTAACCAAGGCAAGACTTATTATTGGGAGACAATTTCTCTTGATGTTCCTTTTCCAAAACTCTCATACAGATATATGTGTTGAGGGGGGAGATAGGAACTTTAAAGAATGCAATCTCTAGCTTTCTAGCTTTTGGAACATAGTCAGCCATCTTGTAAGGGAATGAAAATCAAGTAGACTCAGGCCACATACCTCTCTGGCATCCTTACCAAACTCTGAGAAGAATCAAAATGCCTTCCATTACCCTTGCAGGAGAAAATATGACGTGGAAGGAGAAAATTAAGTGTAGTGTAACCCTTCTCCAAAGAAACATCAAATAAAAGAACTATTTAAAAAAATTTTAATAGCCTGAGAAAAAATGAAACCCAAGGATATTATATTCAGAAAAGATGGTGGTCAAGTATAAGCAAGAAGCTAGTAACTTTATATGTGTGAATTAAAAAAAAAAAAACAAAAAACAAAACAGTAAAATGAGCCTACCAAGATATGAATCAAACTAACTCAGGAATGGAAACCATGTTAAAGGGATTTGTGGGCAACACTTAATGCAGTTAAGCATGAAACAAAAAATATTTGTGGGACTTAAGGATTAGTGCAGGGGATGGTTTTAACTCTAATGATGATTATTTGAGATCTGTGGACTTTTCTAGTGTCTTCCCTTCTTTGTAGCATTGTTTATTTAAAATAATATTTCTTTTTAAGAACTATAATAAAGTCATTATTCCAAGATTAAAGAAACACAGCTATTTCATAAGAATTAGTAGTAGCAAAATAATCCATATTGATACTGAATAATAATGGACTCTATAAAAATACCAAATCTCATGGTATCTATTTAAAAATGTGATCAAACTGGTAATTTATATAAACAGATGCTTATAAATAAAACGAAACCCTTACATTTCTCTTAACATTTATCAAAATCTCAACAATTTGAAACTTCAGACTTTCTCAGGAAACAATTCTTCATGTTTCACATTACTCTTTTGGATTTATAATACTTTACTTAATATGCCATTGGGGGTGGGGGGGAGAGTCCCTGTGTAGATAGGAAAAGATTAACTGCTCTATGGTGATGATAAATAACTCAGGAGAAACTGTGAAAACCTGTTCAGTTGATCGTTGACAACTCAGCTCAGTGAAAACCCTTTTTGCAAGGCAACCAATGTTAGAAGCTGGCTTCTGAAGTCAGCGATAAAAAAGTAAGAAAGAAAGATAAGAGAGTAATTCCATAAACACAGCTGGGTCGTTTATCACCAGCATCTTACCTGAGTAACAATTCTACACATTAGGTCCACACACTTTACCTTCTGAAAGCCTGCCAAACCCTGTTGCCATGATTCTCGCAAATCTTTCTAAGATTGTCAGCCTGCTCTATTCAAGGAAATAATGTCTGACTCTACTAAAGTAAAAAATAAACTCAGAATCGCCTTTTAATTTCAGATATTAAATGGTAGTTTTGTGATCATTTTGGAGGCTTATTTTTTTTTAAAGATTTATTTATTTGACAGAGACAGACAGTGAGAGCAGGAACACAAGCAGGGGGAGTGGGAGAGGGAGAAGCAGGCTTCCCGCGGAGCGGGGAGCCTGATGCGGGGCTCGATCCCAGGACCCTGGGATCATGACCTGAGCCAAAGGCAGCCGCTTAACGACTGACCCACCCAGGCACCCTGGAGGCTTATTTTAAAGACACTCCGCTGACTGAATCTAAGCAATGGGTATACTCACTGGATTCCTTATGCCAAAACACCATTTTTCCTTTAGATCTACTGTCTCGACAATGAACGAAGCTCTAAATAGTTTCACTGAGCAGTGCTGCTAAATTCATTTTGTTAAACCAGAATTTGTAACCAAATTGGTTATTGTATAAGGTCTTTAAACCTAGATTTTTATATAAAATTTTTCAAGCCTGGATCTGTTTATAAAGTAATTCTGCTTTGGGTATATCACTTGCTCAATTAAACTTAAGTTTTCGTGCAAAAAAGTCATGAGATTTGAAGCTGTACCATTTGAAGTTGTACTGTTATTTGCTATTAACATGTTTATTCTGCTGCTTGCAATGCATTTGCTTTTGGCTGTCTAGACATATGATGTTTTGTACAGACTACTCTTGTTTTGTCCTTGATTTTCTTATTTCGGGTGAATACATATAGAGGATGCTTCTGTAGAGAATGGATGCAGACAGTGTCCCAGTAAATTTCCATTTCAAGCAAGCGGACTCTATGCGCTCATGGCTGGAAATCAACAGACCACTGAACAGTCATGAAAATGCACTAGCCAAGATTTGTCCTAGGTTCCTCCTGTCCTCCTCAGGAGGACAACCTCTGTTCAGTCAGTTTGTGAAAGAAGTGCAACTTGTCAGGTGGTTGATCACAGGACCCCTTCCGAACATGTCTTGTCTGGGGAACCAAGACAACATTCATAAGTATACACACTGACCAAATGGCAGTGGTTCTGTTTTGCTACCCATCATGGGTTTGTCTTTGTCAAAATTTCCACTTCTTTCTTAAAGAAAATCTGATTTGTATTTAAAGTCTCGTAATTTTAACTCTTAAAAACATATCTCACTCTTTTTAAAACCCAGATTTACCTCATGTTCTAAAGGAACTAATTTTTTTAGGCTTTCTTCAGAAAAGAAAGGTCACATTTTAAAATTGCTAAGTCCGAAGGCATTATGAGATTGCTAGACCCTGGGCTAGAGCCAAGTTAGTTGTAATAGTTTTGGTGTTATTTTAACTAGTATTTTCTAGCTGAAATAATACTAAATAATATGTATGAAGGACCTATAAATGCAGAAGTCAGTGTTATGAAAGAAGCTAAAAATTAAGCACATTGATTTTCCTGGTGTTTTTCTTTTTCTCTTCCTAAAATCAAGTATGTTTTAACATTTCTCTATAACCCTTCAACTTGTTTTAAAGATTTATTTATCTATTTTAGAGAGAGAAATTGAGAGAGAGCACCCATGGGAGGGGCAGAGGGAGAAGGAGAGAGAATCTCAAGCAGACCCCATGCTGAGCTCAGAGCCCTACACGGGGCCCGATCTCACGAACTTCCCTTATTTTCATATTTTTTTAAAATACTTTATTTGACAGAGAACAAGAGAGCACAAGCAGGGGGAGCAGTAGGGGGAGAAGCAGACTCCCCACTGAGCAAGCAGCCCGATGTGGGGCTCAATCCCAGGACCCTGGGATCATGACCTGAGCCGAAGGCAGACACTTAACCAACTGAGTCACCCAGGCGCCCCTCTTATTTTCATATTTGATCTGAATTCTATAAACATGTTTTAACTGTGTAAACACCAAAACCAAAATGAATGAAAAAGGCCAAACACCAAAACGAAAATGAGTAAAAAAAAACATGTAAGAAAGAGGAATTTTGCATTCAAGAGGTTTACATTTCAGGATATTAGCATTTTGGTTGCCAGCAACCCTGTCTCTTTCCTTTAAAAAAAGGTAAAATTTTACACTCCATGTTCTCCTCTCTACGTTTTAAAAACCTAAATTGTTTTGACTATTGCAAAGTAACAAAGTAAAGGAAGAACTGAAAGTTGATTTAATGAAAAATTCTGAAAGTTTAGGGTATTTTTTAAAGTGTCAAATGTTTACATCAGCATTCTTTCCTATCCTACCTTGTAGTTATGAGCATTAAAAACCTAGAGAGATCAGTGCTTCCAGAAACATCATCATGTACCATCCCAGAAGAAGCAGGCACAAAGTAATTCCAGACTTGGTCCTAAAAGGATTCACAAGTGTCCCCGGACTTATGTCCCCAACATTTCCCCAAATCCTCATTGTGTCCAATGGCTCTTTGGTGCTCAGGCTGTTTTCCAGGAAAAAAAAAAAATCAAGAGAAAGGTAAATTTATCCTATTAGGTTCTATCACCAGTGATCCGAAAGGATCCCGCTTCCTCCTTTGCTTAACTTGATCTTTCCGTCTCCGAAGAGGGATGAAAACTCACATCATGAATTTGCATCAAACTTTTAGTGAGGAGAAAAACAGTTGGACAGAAAATGAGACAACTGACTGAACATCACAATCACTTCTTGTCTTTGTACCTTTTCCTGCTTGACTACGGGCATGAAAAGCAAGACCACTGCAATTTCTCAACAATGACAAAAATTGACCTCAATTTCATTATGAGGAGGGAAGCTTTGCAAAGATGCATACCTACAAGCATATCATTTGTAGATAAGATGAAAGATGTAGCACAAAACGAGAGCATGTAATTTTTGTTAAATTTTGGAACAGCTTGACATTCTAAAGAAACATGTTTCAATGGAAGCATTTATTGAATTATAATGTTCTCCCTCAAACAATAGGGAAAAAAATAGAGCAAAATTACCATGTCAGGGCCTACACCACTGTCATTACTTAACATTTGAGGGATCAAAAGAAAAACCTAAAATCTGTTCTTGTATGTAGACTCTATGATCTTTTCTTTTTAAATCCCTTTGTCACCAGCATTACCCTTGCCTTTCCTTTATTATTTGTGAAGAAAGCCTCACTACAAAATGGCTCTCCATCTTTGTTATGAGAATACACTCTTCTTCATTACTTTCAATTTCTTGAGGAGAAATGTATTAAAGCCACCTGAGCCTGAGTTTTTGATGGATAGTTTCTCACAGAATCTTTGAATTTGCCAATTTAAAAGAGGTGTCTATCAAGCCATCTAGTTTCTCTCTCTTCACATAGCTATTTTATAATATCTCTTAATCATTTCTAAAGTAAGTGTAAATTGTAATTCTGTGACTTTGCCAATGATTTCCTCTGCTTGTTCAAACACACACTTTGCATTACCATGTTTTTATTTAATGTTAACATGCCTTCAGTTCTATGCTATTCACCAAGATAAAAAGAACCAATTTTATCAGACATTTACAATTATTTGAGTTCTGCTATCATTCTTCGTGCTTATTCTCCTCCGTTTTATACTTTTTCCCTAGATGGTATTGTTTCCATATTTTTTTATTAAATATCATATTCATAACTTACAACCTTATGGCCACATAGCACTAAAAGACAAATGCAAATATGCAGCTGATATACAACTAAAATATTTTAACATAACGAGAAGTTAAAAAAATTATTAAAATATCCACAAATTGAACATTATGGTGTTAGTATTATAACTTACAAGATTTCAAACTAGCTTCCTATCGTACAGATAATGCTGTAAGCATGAGAGAATTACAATGGGGGAAACATAAATAGAAAATTTTTTGAAGAAATGGTGCCATTTTTGAAAAGCAGGCTGAGAGAAAAGGTGTGTGTGGGAAGGAGAAAAAGACTGATAGTGTAAGAAGGAGATAGAAACACAAGGAGAGACAGAGAAGAATGGTCAGGCAGAAGAGATGAGTGTATGAGAATGATGAAAACTGACAGTGGAAGAAACGAGCAAGAAAAGATGAAAAAAAATCAAGAAAAAAGAGGAACAATACTTCAGACAAGTTGGTATCTCAATAGCCTATGCAAATAACTGGTTTGAACTAACTCAAAATCCATGAAACAGAAATTGAAACCAAAGTGAAACACCAAAACACACAAGCTTGAATAGCTGAAATTAAATGGCCGGAAAATGCCATGTTTTGTTGAGGATGTGCAGCGATTATAGTTCAAATTGTTATTATCGCTTCAGAAATATGGGCGCCATTATTTAAGGTTACCTAAGTGCAAACTGGAATTCAGCAACTTCATATGTAGAAGAAATACACACATATGTGCATCACAAGGCAGGTACAAAATCATCTCAGCAATACTTTTCCACATAGATAAAATGGGAAAAAATCCTCATGTCCGCAAACATTAAAATGGGTAAATAAAATCACATTGTTATAAGAGAATACAAAGCAGTTATCAGTAAACATGAGTAAGAAATAACACATCCCCAAAACAAAAACCCTGTAGTTATGCACAACAGAGGAATTCCACAAACACTGTGTTGAGTGCAAGAAGCAGGACATGAAACTACAAATAATACTGTATAATTCTGTATGTATGATTTTCAAAGAGACACAAAACTAACCTTTGGTGTTCGAAGTCAGGATAGAAATAATCTTTGGAGAGGAAGGAGGGGGAATTAGGGGAATTTAAGGTTTGTTAATACTCTATTTCTTGATCTGGTAGAAGTCACGGGCATGGGTCTACTTTAGGATCATTCATTGATTTGCATTTTATGATTTTGGCATTTCACATGTGAGTATATTTCAGCAAAATATCAAATAAAGTAAAATAAAAATCATACACACACACACACACACACCTTGGTGTATGTATCAGAAGGGAACGTGCATGCATTATAACATCTAAATGTATAGAAATTCAACGATAAACCACCTGAGATATAATAGGTTGAAAGGATGAGATCAGGGAAGTTGAAAAAGAAAGATTTGATAAAACTTTTAACATACTAGAAAGATACATTTTTATAAAAAAAAATTCTCTTTCTCTCATACGCGCGCACACACACACACACACACACACACACACAAACACACACTAGAAGAACACAAGGTAGATTTTTAAAAATAAATGCTATGTGTTTCAGATACAACTATGTCTGGTTTTATAAAGTAGACATTTAAGATGAAGGACACACTTTATTGACAGAGTAAATACCAAAAGGGCTCCCAGGTAGTTCAAAGGAAATGTGAAATGGAAGTTTGAAATGAAGATGAGGTTAAGCTACTGAATGATTAAATGCTAAAGAAAAGGATGAAGTTACCCAAAACAGGAAGCCCGGCTGTGTCTCCTAGGAATTTAAAATAATTAGAGATGAGTCCTTAGTAGAGAAAGCGGGACTGGAAAGTGGGGGATATCTTTTTAAGACACTCCCTTAGGAGAAAACATTTCAGGAAGAGCTGCTCAATGGTGGAAGTGAGCAGTGTGCTCATGTAACAATGCATGATTTTTTTCTATCCCATACAGCCCCCCTCTCCGTGTGACACAGGGAAAATGTGTGTCAGGATTAAGAGGTCTTGTGCCTAGAAGGACTGAGAAAGACATTGCTTTAAGGATGTCTGCTTCCCCTTTCTGTGACCCTTTTCTCTCCTTGAAATTCAATCTCAATTCCATCACTGGAATAAGTCTTTTTGTTTTTGTTTTTGTTTTTTTAAATCACAGCAAGGGGCTCTGACTTAATGTGTCACCACTTACTCGAGAGTTTGAATTTTTAAATATGACAGTAATTATGGCAGGCTTGGGAGTTATTAAAATAAATAAGTTATGCTCCCTATCCTTGAAAAGCTCGTGACCTACTGAGTTTGGAACACCCAGAGACGATTTTAAAATGTCTAAAGTAAGAAAGCCCATGTTGTCCTAACGACTGAACCGGTTGTAAGACCAGAAAAAAAAAAAAAAATTTCTGGGCAGGACCATAAGTTCAAATCACAGCATATTCTCTACAAAAATAAAAAAAATCATGCTGGGGATAAACAGTTCTGTGCAATTTGGGGGCCCTAGGATGTGGTCCTCATACCTCAGGAGGAGTTCATAGACAAGAACGGTTATGGAGTAACATTTCAGGGAGTGGTGGGTTTCCTAGCTTGATAACAGTGATGTTTATGTTTGCAGTTGTTCTTGGTGAATGGTCTGCTTTGGCTTGTTGCTTGGGAGTATCATATTAAAACTTCCTCTCCTGGACCCTTTTCCTTTCTCGGCAGGCAGTTTAGGAAACTGCCTGTAGCTACTTTCCATGTAAGGAAAGAGTTCTCATCTGGGACATGTACACCTGTCTCTCCTAGGAAGAGTAGGCCTTGTGGCTCATTTATACCTGAACCCAGTTCTCCAGGGGTCTACACTCAGGCTTGGTGATAGCTGCACAGATTGATCTTGTCCAAACTGTCTTCCCTTCCGGGCTTCTAAGAAGTTGCCTACAGCCACTGCAGAAAACTGGCCAAAAGCGCTCTGCTTCTTGAAAACATGAACAGCTAACTGCAATGAACTTTAAACTTTTTTAGGTAGGCCTCAACATCAATGCAATTAAATGTTTTCCATATATTAAATAATGACAATTAAATGTGCTCCAAATATTGCCCCACAGATGGGTCTAGTCTCTTGGTTAATAGGACTTTAAGTGGGAATCACTTCCATAAATGAGATAAAGTATACATAAAAACACTTCCATCAATTGCAAAAGACTAATTTTAGTCAAGAAAATACCCAGGTGTGTGAGTTTAATAATTAACTGGGATTGAAATAAATTCAACAAACAGTTACTCCCTTTATATTTCGGTTTAATTAAATGCAAACCAAAATTAAACTGTATCCCCAAAATACACACTTGTAGTCCTAGAAAGGAAAATATTACTTAAGAGAAACACTTATATTTGATGGATGGCATTTAATTGTTTTTCTAAAATATCATATGCTAATGAAATTTTTTTCTATCGCTATTTTACCTCAGTGATATATTCAGGCAGTATTGAAAAATCACATCCTTACTGCCGAATTTATAGTAGCTCGTTTGTTCTTCCCCTAAGCTCAAGTTTACAGAAGATAAAGATAAGCTAAGTACATAAATTAGGTAAGAGACATCCAAATGTATCTCAAAATAGTTTTATTGCCTTCGTTAATGCTACTGAATGGAAAGTTTTAAGTTTGAGCATCAATACTAAATCCCATGTACAATGGCATTCAGTCAAGCTCCAAATTCCCACAAAGAGAAACCTTTGTGGGAGAGAAACAAAAAACATCTTATCCAATTATCAGCTAATTTATCATTAAAACCGCAAGCTACCATGACTTCATACAAAGCAAATACCAACTTTCTCCCAGTTTCACAGCTTGCACTTAGCACTGCACTACTATTGAAGCAACTAAAGAGAGAAAGCCTGATTCAAGGGTCAGAGGATTTAAAATCAAGAATATTTAAAAAAAAAAGAAAAGAAAAGAAAAGAAAGAAAACCATGGCTTTCTAGACTTTGCCTTTTAATTCAACATGAACTACCAAGAATTTAATTGCATCGCTTTCTTCTCAGAACATTCAAAAATCAATTGCACGTTTCTACTATAGACCTGGAATCCTTGCTTCACTGCCTCTTAAGAATGAGTGTTATGATGGTAAAAAGATGCCAAAGGGTTACAATATACATTTATTGTCCCTTATTTTCACATTATCAGCAGAAATCCCATCAACAAATTTTTGATAATGACAGGATATCTCACCATGAGAGAACCTAGTAAAATTCCAGTAGGTTTCTAGAAAAATGGTGACAGCCAGAGTGGAAAATGGAAAGTCCCATTGTTGGGACAATTGGTAATTATTCTCAAGGAAAAGGCTAAAACTAAATTTTGTTTTTCTTTTTTAAATTTTATTTTATTATGTTATGTTAATCACCATACATTACATCATTAGTTTTTGATGTAGTGTTCCATGATTCATTGTTTGCGTTTAACACCCAGTGCTCTGTTCACTATGTGCCCTCTTTAATACCCATCACCCCATCCCCCTCCCCTCTAGAACCCTGTTTGTTTCTGAGTCCATAGTCTCTCATGATTCGTCTCCCCCTCCGATTTCCCCCCCTTCATTTTTCCCTTCCTATCTTTTTTTTTTAACATAATATATTATTTCTTTCAGAGGTATAGATCTGTGATTCAACAGTCTCGCACACTTCACAGCGCTCACCATAGCACATACCCTCCCCAATGTCTATCACCCAGCCACCCCATCCCTCCCACCCCCCACCACTCCAGCAATCCTGTTTGTTTCCTGAGATGAAGAATTCCTCATATCAGTGAGGTCATATGATACATGTCTTTCTCTGACTTATTTTGCTCAGCATCACACTCTCCAGAAAAAAAAAAAAAAAAAAAACAAACATATAATGTATTATTTGTTTCAGAGGTACAGGTCTGTGATTCGACAGTCCTAACACAATTCATAAAAGAAGCCATAAGAGAAATTCATTATAAAAGAACCTAATACAGATTTTTTTCATTTTTAAAAATCATATGGTCAAAGCTTTTTAAAAAAAAATAATTTCTTGTGCACTCTAGCCAGTGACATATACATATGTGTGTATGTGTGTGTGTGTGTGTATATATATAAACACATGAACTGGCATGATATTCATGAAAATAATAGCAATTTACAGAATCACAAAACATTGGAACTAGTGTTCAAATATGCCTAGAGTATATTTAATCTAACAACCAATTGTTATGGGAAGAACCCTTTATAAAGGCACCAAAAAGGTGATCTCTAGTCTCTATCTTCATGCTTTGGGTGAATGGGGTTAGTTTCTCTCAAGAAGCTAATACCATTGTTGGATCAGTCTCACTGCTACAGGGACCTTAACATAGCATTAAATATTATATTCACAGAACTTCTTCCAACCAGGCTTTGCTCAGCCCTTGAAAGTCCACGTTCTCTTAAAAATGAGTTAGGATATCCTATACAATATAGTCTCTAGAATCCTATAATTTCCAAGTTTAAAACAGACCATCATCTAAAATCTTAATCAGTTATTTACAACTGAAGGTTTTTCCATAAAATAATGATACACACTATGGCCACACGCTCGTTTTTAATCCCCATAAATAAATGCACTCCTACATACAGAGACATGCATATATATACACATTAACAAATGAATAAAACTATGCTAGTTTAGTTCTACAGAGTCTAAACATGTATCTATTCATTGACCAAGTATTTTAGTCTTTCACATGCAAGGCACAATATCAATAAGATTTATAAATTTCTTTTATAAATATATTAAGGGCATTATCAATAAAAGATAACATCAATAAAATTCATAAATCTCCTCTGTGAAGGAAAATGCATGTGGCCTATCGTAGGTCTTATTTATTGTATATGTATTGTTTATATTATATTACAGATATTATGTTACTCTGGGAAAATACACTCCATAGTTCAATTCTGGATGCTAAAATAATCTCCTACAGAAAAGTGCCTGGGATCAAAAGTAAATAATGTGAAGTATTGGAAATTTCATGTTAAGATATAAGAATAGTTGAACTTGGGCAACTCCCTGAAGAAGCAGCCCCTTTCTTGTCTATGTGAATGGCACACCTGGCCACTGTATGGTATGCAGCTGGTGTGGTCCTGAGTCTTATACCAAAAGATACTAAGAGAAAGGAGAATATCTAAAGATGATGCCCCCCTGAGGAAGCAGCGTAGGGTTTGGAATGAGACATACTTTTGTTTCAATCTTGGTGACAGTACTTACCGACTAATGAGACCAAACAAGTTAATTAACAGTTGAAAAATTCTTACCTTTAAATTAAGTACACACTAAAACCCCCGACAAAAATGTGTCAGATTAATCATCTGCATAGCCCTAGTTCTCCCTGAATAGTCCTCAATGAAGGTCATTGAGAGGAGAGGACCACTGAATGACGCTTAAGCTGGACCCAGGCAATCAGAGGCTCCTCTCCCACTCCCCCGTCCTTGGAATGAATGTTCTGCCCACTGTGTCCACAGTAGGAACCGTTTTCAAGGATGCAGCCTTAAAGAGAACAATGTTTGGTTGAGACTATCTGAACAGTATACGCTGACTGAACCCAGGTAAGGCCTCTATATAAACTTGAAGATTCTGTCAGGCAGGTGTGGAGATCTATTCATCTCGGGGCCACTCACCTGTAAGTGCCCTTGCTTATTAAACTTCCCACCCATCTATCCAGAATGGTCTGCCTCTTTGTTCAGTCTTCCTTTGCCCTCTGTGTACGGGGGCCAAACTGCAAACCAACAGTGGATGAGGAAGGCAAATGTCTGCTCCAAGAAACAGATGACTGAATATGCACATTCATAGCAGAAGGGAACCATCAAGAAGTGGAGGGTTGACCACACTGGACAAGTCAATTAATGTGTACATCTAAACAAGGATTGCTCTGCGTTTTCACAGATGAATGGGGTGGTGCTGGGAATTCCTTCCTGCAGGGATCTGTTGTGACTGACATGCAGTTCTATAAATGCACCTGTTTGTCTCATGCTCTTTTTCACCTAGTTTATGAAAGTATTAATATAATTTTGATAGGTAAATATGTTAGGTTATAAAACTGATTTCTCATCTTTATATAATTAAAAAAACAAAGAATTTGAAGAAACCAAATAAAGAGCTATATATTTGGAGATTATATAAACTATGCGCATCCTAAATAGAGCCCCTTTAGCCAATCTACAGGAGCTGAGAGCAATATTCACTTTGACTTTATAATACATCAAGAAGTGGAATCCACTGGTTATCAGAATTTTAGATGTTTTATTTTCATTTCTATTCAATATCAATGACTCAACATTTTAGCTACCTTTTTCTCTGCTCTTTAAAATTATCAATTATTTTAAAAATATTTTCCAAATCATTTAAGTGTATCAGTGCAATTCTTTTTTGAAGGATTGAATTAAAAAAGTGTCTTTTGTTAATTCAAGTCAATGTACCTGAACTTAACCTTCTAGTAAATTTGATTTTTTTATTGTGTTATTTTATGAAGGGTACACTTGTAATTAGTAACAGCTGTGAATCTCCATTTTGTAAAAGTGGGGAGGATAAGTTATCAAATTAATCATATTTGGACAAATCTCAAGTTTTTATAAGAGGAGAGATTTGAATAGAATTTTTGGCAACGTTTTGAAAATACTAAAAAAAAAGGTGCAAATATTTTAGCTAACCTTGTTGTAAAGGCAAAATATGAATTATCTTTCTTCCCAACCCCAAGTTAATTACGCCATTCACCTCTTTACCTCCTATAGAGATTCCTCATTCTCTGGAACTGTTCTAAACATTTATTTTATCACCTCTGTATGTCTTTAGATGCATACCCACTATTGCAAGGGAAACTGTAACTAGATCACCCATTGTCTGCAGAGAGCTGGGATTTCAGATGAGCCCTGGAAAATCATCTTACCATTAGGCTATAAGCAATTTTGAAACTGGAAAGTAGAGCATATTTACTACACCTGGTGAGTCGCTAATTACAATGGTCTATATTCATCATTTACACACATTTGTCATTTTAATTAATTACTAGGGCTCAACTCCAACCCTTTGCTGCATTCTAAATTTCCCATTGATTTAAAAGGTGTAACTGTTGCAATAGAGTAATAGACTTTTGGAATCAGTGGTTTTTATACAATCAAGAACTAATCTATAGAGTTCATTCGCTGTGTGGAGTTCAGGTTCCTGTCACTTAAAATCATTTTGCCTTTCTTTTTCGTGTTACTACAAATACCAGGTATCTATTGTATTTTAGAAAATCGTCTAAAAAATTCTGTCTTCAGTCTTACAAGTCCCGTGTTTAACATCATTATAAATATGCACAGGAATTATATTATCTTTTGTTAATAACTACTTTACATAAATATTAAAGGCTTATTAGGTAGGCAACATGTTTGCTTGTGGGTAAATTCAGTCACAGGAATATCCAGGTTAGCTCTCAAATGTAATGCAAACATTCTCAATTGTTTAAAACTCCTTTCATTCTTGAACTCCATTTTTTTCATTTCTGTTATATTTTTGGTTTTTAGTGTATTCAGTAACTTTAAAATAGATATTTAATCAATGTCATGAAGAAAAGTCACTCATAACCACATGATGGAAGATTTTACATTTCAGTAATTCGAAATTCTTGAAAGTAAATCTTTTTTTTTTTTTTTAACTACAGTCTTCTTTTTTTAAAGATTTTATTTATTTGAGAGAGAGAATGAGATAGAGAGAGCATGAGAGGGGGGACTGTCAGAGGGAGAAGCACACTCCCCGCTGAGCAGGGAGCCCGATGCGGGACTCGATCCCAGGACTCCAAGATCGTGACCTAAACCGAAGCCAATCGCTTAACCAACTGAGCCACCCAGGCGCCCGAGGGAAAGTAAATCTTTATTGGCCTCAATTCTCTAAGTTAGTATGTACAATATAATCAAGTTGACTTAAACTGATTATAAGTGTGCTTCCTTCATGTATTACCTGCCGGCATAAGCCAGTTGAGGAAAGCATGTATATTGCCATGGGTAATTTCGAACAATAGCTGTGCTGTTTACTTAGACTAAAGCAGGTGCTGTTTTAGGTGTTTTATGTGGAGAGACTGTTTTGTTACCATCACAACAAACTTGTCAATAACCTATTTTTACCTCCATTGTATAGAAGAGGAAACTGAAGCGCAGAGAGGTTATGTAATTTCCAAAGATCACACAGTAAGTAGCACAAATAGACCTCAGACCCTATACACCCAGAGTCTGCATGGCTGGCCTTTATGTCTCATTTTATTATAAAATGCCTGATGGTCAAGACCTATTCTTAGCCATCTTTTCTCTCTCCTACAAGGTCATTTCAAAAAGAAGTACTGAATAGTTTTGGTTTTCATTGACACAACACATCTTATTAAAACCCAGCTCAGTTAGTGGCAAATTCAACATATGAACTGGGTCCCTAGGTCCAAGACCTGGTTTGTTTCTTTTAAGGTATTAAATATATTCATGTGATAATGACCACAAGCAAGATATTCAATTTTACTAATATATGAAAAATCCCCAGGTGCCTCAGTCAGTTAAGCATCTGCCTTTGGCTCGGGTCATGATCCCAGGGTCCTGGGATCAAATCCTACATCAGGCTCCCTGCTCATTGGGGAGCCTGTCTCTCCCTCTCCCTGTGTCCCCCCCCCCCCCCCCACTGCTCTCTCTCTTTCTCTCTCTCAAATAATTTTTTTAAAAATTCCCTCTTGCCCCTTACGGTCAACCCTCTTCCCCTGAGCCCTACCTATCATTATTTGCTATTGGTATTATTTGCTTTTTTTTTTTTCTAGAATACCATATTAATAAAATCCTGCAATATGTATTATTTTTAATTCTTTACCTACTATAGTATTTTGCAATTGACCCACACTGTTATACGTGCCTACAGTTCTTTTTTATTGCAGTGTATATTCCATAGCATAAGCACACCAAAATCTAGTTAACATGGGTTGATGTACATTGCATTATTTGGATTATTTCTAATTTGGGGCTACTATCACCAACGCTACTACCACCAACATTTCGTGTGCAGGTCATTGTGTGGATATGTATTTTCATTGCTCTTGGGTGAATCTCTAAGATTCCTCGGTCACATGTAATTTTAGATTTTATCTCTAATGCTAATTTATTTTCTAAAACAATTGTACAATTTTGCATTTCCAGCCCCTAAAGTAGGAGAGCTCCAGTTGCTTCAAATCCTCATCAACACATCTTCCTAATTTTAACCAAAATGGATGTTAGTAGTACGTCATCAGGGTGTTAATTCAAATCTCTCTGATGACTAGTGATTTTAAGTATCTTTTTATATGCATATTCACTATCCATTTATCTTCTTTTGTAAAATAACTGTTAAAAATGTTTACCCATTTTGGGTTGATTGTCTTATTTAGTTAGAAAAGTCTTCCAGATATTTGAGATATAAATCCTTTAAAGGTTTATGAAATTGACCAGGGAAGCCATCTCTTTCCTAAGTTATTTTTTTCCCAGTACGGTTATTAATTAGGAACTTGATCACCTTTACTGATAAAGGGTTATTTATTTTATTTCTTGTTGGGTAGATATAGACGTTTAGGTCCTTTAAAGATAATGTTAGCCTTGGCATAATGTCGCTCATAATAATCCTTTGTTATCCCTTTAATGTCTGCAGGATCTATACTAACATTCCCTCTTTCATTATTGATACTGTTTATCTGTATCTACTTTACTTTTATTATTAGTCTCAGAGTTTTATCAATTTTATTGCCTTTTTAAAAAAATGAGCTTTTGATCTTATTGATTTTTGTATTTTTTCTACTGTTGATTTTTGCTCTTATCTATATTATTTCTTCTTTATACTTTATGGATAATTAGCTCTTCTTTTTCTGTGTTTATGTAGGAGACACTTAGATCATTAAATAATGACCTTTCATCTTCCCTGATATAATTATTTAAAGTGAGAAATTACCTTTAAGAACTTTGTTAGCTGCATCAAATACATTTTGATAAGTTGTGTTTATATTTGAGTTCAGAGTATGTTCTCATTTGTTGTGCTTTCTTTCTTGACCTATGGATTATTTAGAAGTTTTTGTTTAATTTCAAAGTCTTTGGAAATAGTTTAAATGCTTTACTGTTTTCTAATGTAATTTTCAATGTAATTGGGAATTTCAATGTATTTTAATTTTTTAATACTTCATTTATGTCCCAGCATATGGTCTATCCTGATGAATATATCATGAGCACTTGAAAGGAAATGTGTTCCAATTGAGCGTAGTGTCTGTAAATATCACATAAGTCAAAGCGATGAATAGTGTTGCTCAGCTCTTCTATGTTTTTAGTGATTTTTTAATCTAGTTATTTAATCAATTGCTGAAATAGGGATGTTAAAATGACTCAGCTATCATTGTGGGCTCCTGTAATTTGTCCTTCAATTATGTCAGTGTTTCTATATGTATTTTGAAACTCTGTTATTTGGTATATCCACATTTATAACTGTTAGGGCTTCAAAGTGACTTAACTATCCTTAGGAAATGTCCCATTTATACAATGGCAATAGTTTTTAAAATCTACACCTAGTTTGTTTGGTACTAATAGGTTAATAAAAGGCATGCTACTTTCTTATTTCTTATCCTTACTGTTTGCATAGTATGTATTTTCCAGTCATTTGTTTTCAACCTGTATCTTTTGTACTAAAACATGTCTTCTTTATCCATTAGGACAATCATTACCTTTTAATTGAAGAGTCTATTAAAGAGAGTTTAATATAACTGTTAATACTGTAGCATGTTAGCATAATGCTTCATTATTTGTTTTCTCCTTGGCACCTCTGCTTATTATGATTCTGACATTAACTGACCTTTTTTTATTGAAATATTCTAATTTTCACCTATACCTCTTTTCATTGTTTTTAGTAGCTGTTCAATGATTCCACATTCTATCTCAAGTTTATTTTATGCCACTTTACATAAAATGTAGAAAACTTTACATCCTAAAAGTAAACTCATCTTCATCCTCATGATTTATACAATCTTAGAAATCTATAAATTCAAGCCTGTCTTATTTTTTGGAAACAAAAATTGGCCATTATTTTTTTTCAAATCTTTTTTCTGCCCTATTTTCTGCTCGCTTCCCGTATTAGTTGGTAGGCTAACATAGCAAGGTACCACAATCGGTGGGGACATAAGTAGAAGAAATTTGGTGTCTCATAGTTTTGGAAGCAATAAGTAAGATCAAGGTGTTAGCAGTGCTGGTCCCTGCTGAGGACTGTGAGGAAGAATCTGTTCCATGCTTCTCGCCTAGTTCTTGGTGGTTTGCTGGTAACCATTGATGTTCCTTAACTAGCAGAAGCATCACTCTGACCTCAGCCTTTATCTCTATGTGTGTTCTCCCTGTGTGCAGATCAGTGAACAAATGTTCCCTTTTGATAAAGAAAGCGGCCATATAGTATTAGAAATCCGCCCTACTCCAGTGTGACCATCAACTTAACTCTAAGTGTTTGATAAGTATGCTCGTATACAAATTCAGGATGAAATAATCAACGGCCTCATACAAACGATTACAAGGTCCTGATTTGTATTTTTTTTTGTTCTTAGATAATGAATAAAATAGATTACTTATGGAAGTTTCAGAAATTCATCTATCAGATATATTTCATGAATGATACAAAATAATCAACACATTCACGTAATTTTATACTTTTTAAAACTTTCTACTCTTGTGAAGGAAACCAAATTTAAATTCCTAACTTTACAGCCAGGTCAAAATAAGTGCAAATGTGTGAAAGGAACAATAGTTCAGAATGTTCTATCTAGCTTCCTGGGATGAAGTATAAATGTCCTTAGGGTTGAGAAGAATCAGCAATAGCAATAAAGAGGAAGGGGAGAAAATGGGTATCTTGTCAAATGAAACACAAACCCTGAGGCTACAAATATTTTAAATGGTGGCTTGAAAGGTAGTATAGCTGTTGAATCCAAATGTTCTCACAGAATTAAGATTTCTTTTCCACAAAATTTCCACAAAAAGTATTATAAACACCAGTTATTCACAACATTGAGGACAATTGTGATCGTGAGTAAATAGGTTTTAAACTAAACAGTATGTTTCCTTCTCCCTAGCAAGAAATAAGTATGTGAAGAGTATGTGTTCAAGTTGACAACTGAAGCTCCTTGCAGAAATAGAATTCTTTTTTTTTTCAGAGCAGATTTCTTATTGTTATGTTAATCACCATACATTACGTCATTAGTTCTTGATGTAGTGTTCCATGATTCACTGTTTGTGCATAACACCCAGTGCTCCACGCAGAACGGGCCCTCTTTAATACCCATCACCAGGCCAGCCCATCCCCCCACCCTCCTCCCCTCTAGAACCCTCGGTTTGTTTTTCAGAGTCCATCATTTCCCATGGTTCGTCTCCCCCTCCGACTTACTCCCCTTCATTCTTCCCCTCCTGCTATCTTCTTCTTTTTCTTTTTTCTTAACATATGTTGCATTATTTGTTTCAGAAGTACAGATCTGTGATTCAACAGTCTTGCACAATTCACAGCGCTCACCATAGCACATACCCTCCCCAATGTCTATCACCCAGCCACCCCATCGCTCCCACCCCCCCACCACTCCAGCAACCCTCAGTTTGTTTCCTGAGATTAAGAATTCCCCATATCGGTGAGGTCATATGATACATGTCTTTCTCTGATTGACATATTTCACTCAGCATAACACCCTCCAGTTCCATCCACGTCGTTGCAAATAGCAAGCTCTCATTCCTCTTGATGGCTGCATAATATTCCATTGTGTATATATACCGCTTCTTCTTTATTCATTCATCTGTCGATGGACATCTTGGCTCTTTCCACAGTTTGGCTATTGTGGACATTGCTGCTATAAACATCGGTGTGCACGTACCCTTTTGGATCCCTACATTTGCATCTTTGGGGTAAATACCCAGTAGTGCAATTGCTGGATTGTATGGTAGCTCTATTTTCAACTGTTTGAGGAACCTCCATAAGGTTTTCCAGAGGGGTTGCACCAGCTTGCATTCCCACCAACAGTGTAGGAGGGTTCCCCTTTCTCCACATCCCCGCCAACATCTGTCAGTACCTGACTTGTTAATTTTAGCCATTCTGACTGGTGTGAGGTGGTATCTCATTGAGGTTTTGATTTGGATTTCCCTGATGCCAAGCGATGTTGAGCACTTTTTCATGTGTCTGTTGGTCATTTGGATGTCTTCTTTAGAAAAATGTCTGTTCCTGTCTGCTGCCCATTTCTTGATTGGATTATTTGTTCTTTGAGTGTTGAGTTTGAAAAGTTCTTTCTAGATTTGGATACTAGCCCTTTATCTGATATGTCATTTGCAAATGTTTTCTCCCATTCCGTCGGTTGTCTTTTGGTTTTGTGGACTGTTTCTTTTGCTGTGCAAAAGCTTCTTATCTTGATGAAATCCCAATAGTTCATTTTTGCCCTTGCTTCCCTTGCCTTTGGCGATGTTTCTAGGAAGAAGTTGCTGCGGCTGAGGTGGAAGAGGTGGCTACCTGTGTTCTCCTTTAGGATTTTGATGGACTCCTGTCTCGCGTTTAGGTCTTTCAACCACTTGGAGTCTATTTTTGTGTGTGGTGTAAGGAAATGGTCCAGTTTCATTCTTCTGCATGTGGCTGTCCAATTTTCCCAACACCATTTGTTGAAGAGACTGTCTTTTTGCCATTGGACATTCTTTCCTGCTTTGTCAAAGATGAGTTGACCATAGAGTTGAGGGTCCATTTCTGGGATCTCGATTCTGTTCCATTGATCGGTGTGTCTGTTTTTGTGCCAGTACCATACTGTCTTGATGATGACAGCTTTGTAATAGAGCTGGAAGTCCGGAATTGTGATGCCGCCAGCTTTGCTTTTCTTTTTCAATATTCTTCTGGCTATTCGGGGTCTCTTCTGGTTCCATACAAATTTGAGGATTATTTGTTCCATTTCTTTGAAAAAAGGGGATGGTATTTTGATGGGGATTGCATTGAATGTGTAGATTGCTCTAGGTAGCATTGACATCTTCACAATGTTTGTTCTTCCAATCCATGAGCGTGGGAGGTTTTTCCATTTCTTTGTGTCTTCTTCCATTTCTTTCATGAGTATTTTATAGTTTTCTGAGTACAGATCCTTTGCCTCTTTGGTTAAATTTATTCCTAGGTATCTTATGGTTTTGGGTGCAATTGTAAATGGGATCGACTCCTTGATTTGTCTCTCTTCTGTCTTGTTGTTGGTGTATAGGAATGCCACTGATTTCTGTGCATTGATTTTATATCCTGCTACTTTACTGAAATCCTGTATGAGTTCTAGCAGTTTTGGGGTGGAGTCTTTTGGGTTTTCCACATACAGTATCATATCATCTGCAAAGAGTGAGAGTTTGACTTCCTCTTCGCCGATTTGGATGCCTTTCATTTCTTTTTGTTGTCTGATTGCTGTGGCTAGGACTTCTAATACTATGTTGAATAGCAGTGGTGAGAGTGGACATCCCTGCTGCGTTCCTGACCTTAGGGGAAAAGCTCTCAGCTTTTCCCCATTGAGAATGATATTCGCTGTAGGTTTTTCATAGACGGCTTTTATGATATTGAGGTATGTACCCTCTATCGCTATACGCTGAAGAGTTTTGATCAAGGAAGGATGCTGTACTTTGTCAAATGCTTTTTCGGCATCTATTGAGAGGATCATATGATTCTTGTTCTTTCTTTTGTTAATGTAATGTATCACGTTGATTGATTTGTGGATGTTGAACCAGCCTTGCAGCCCAGGGATAAATCCCACTTGGTCATGGTGAACAATCCTTTTAATGTAGTGTTGGATCCCGTTGGCTAGTATTTTGGTGAGAATTTTTGCATCCGTGTTTATCAAGGATATTGGTCTATAATTCTCCTTTTAGATGGGGTCTTTGTCTGGTTTTGGGATCAAGGTAATGGTGGCCTCATCAAAAGAGTTTGGAAGTTTTCCTTGCATTTCTATTTTTTGGAACAGTTTCAGGAGATTAGGTATTAATTCTTCTTTAGGTGTCTGATAGAATTCCCCTGGGAAGCCATCTGGCCCTGGGCTTTTGTTTGTTGGGAGATTTTGGATGACTGGTTCAATTTCCTTAGTGGTTATAGGTCTGTTCAGGTTTTCTATTTCTTCCTGGTTCAATTTTGGTAGTTGATACATCTCTAGGAATGCACCCATTTCTTCCAGGTTATCTAATTTGCTGGCGTATATTTGCTCATAATATGTTCTTATAATTGTTTGTATTTCTTTGGTGTTGGTTGTGATCTCTCCTCTTTCATTCATGATTTTGTTGATTTGGGTCATTTCTCTTTTCTTTTGGATAAGTCTGGCCAGGGGTTTATCAATCTTGTTAATTCTTTCAAAGAACCACCTCCTAGTTTCGTTGATCTGTTCTACTGTTCTTTCGGTTTCTATTTCATTGATATCTGCTCTGATCTTTATTATTTCTCTTCTCCTGCTGGGTTTAGGCTTTATTTCCTGTTCTTTCCCCAGCTCCTTTAGGTGTAGGGTTAGGTTGTGTATTTGAGACCTTTCTTGTTTCTTGAGAAAGGCTTGTATTGCTATATACTTTCCTCCTCGGACTGCCTTGGCTGTATCCCAAAGATTTTGAACAGTTGTGTTTTTATTTTCATTGGTTTCCATGAATTTTTTTAATTCTTCTTTAATTTCCTGGTTGACCCATTCATTCCTTAGTAGGATGCTCTTTAGCCTCCATGTATTTGAGTTCTTTCCGACTTCCCTCTTGTGATTGAGTTCTAGTTTCAAAGCATTGTGGTCTGAAAATATGCAGCGAATAATCCCAATCTTTTGGTACCAGTTGAGACCTGATTTGTGACCTAGGATGTGATCTATTCTGGAGAATGTTCCATGGGCACTAGAGAAGAATGTGTATTCCATTGCTTTGGGATGGAATGTTCTGAATATGTCTGTGAAGTCCATTTGGTCCAGTGTGTCATTTAAAGTCTTTATTTCCTTGTTGATCTTTTGCTTAGATGATCTGTCCATTTCAGTCAGGGGGGTGTTAAAGTCCCCCACTATTATTTGTATTGTTGTCAATGTGCTTCTTCGGTTTTGTTATTAATTGCCTTATATAATTGGCTGCTCCCATGTTAGGGGCATAGATATTTACAATTGTTAGATCTTCTTGTTGGATAGACCCTTTAAGTAGGATATAGTGTCCTTTATAATCTCTTATTACAGTCTTTGTTTTAAGATCTAATTTGTCTGATATAAGGATTGCCACCCCAGCTTTCTTTTTGTGTCCATTAGCATGGTAAATGGTTTTCCACCCCCTCACTTTCAATGTGGGGGTGTCTTTGGGTCTAAAATGAGTCTCTTGCAGACAGCATATCAATGGGTCTTGTTTTTTAATCCAATCTGATAGCCTGTGTCTTTTGATTGGGGCATTTAGCCCATTTACATTCAGGGTAACTATTGAAAGGTATGAATTTAGTGCCATTGTATTGCCCGTAAGGTGACTGACTGTGTATGTCTCTGTTCCTTTCTGATCTGTGCTGTTTTTAGGCTCTCTCTTTGCTTAGAGGACCCCTTTCAATATTTCTTGGAGGGCTGGTTTCGTGTTTGCAAATTCCTTTAGTTTTTGTTTGTCCTGGAAGCTTTTTATCTCTCCTTCAATTTTCAATGAAAGCCTAGCTGGATATAGTATTCTTGGCTGCATATTTTTCTCGTTTAGTTCTCTGAAGATTTCATGCCAGTCCTTTCTGGCCTGCCAGGTCTCTGTGGATAGGTCTGTTGACAATCTAATGTTTCTACCATTGTAGGTTACAGATCTCTTCTCCTGAGCTGCTTTCAGGAGTTTCTCTTTGTCTCTGAGACTCCTAAGTTTCACTATTAGATGTCGGGGTGTTGACCTATTTTTATTGATTTTGAGAGGGGTTCTCTGTGCCTCCTGGATTTTGATGCCTGTTTCCTTCCCCACATTAGGGAAGTTCTCTGCTATAATTTGCTCCAATATACCTTCTGCCCTTTTCTCTCTTTCTTCTTCTTCTGGGATCCCAATTATTCTAATGTTGCTTTGTCTTATCGTATCGCTTATCTCTCAAATTCTGCCCTCGTGATCCTGTAGTTGTTTCTCTCTCTTTTTCTCAGCCTCTTTATTTTCCATCATTTGGTCTTCTATATCGCTGATGCTCTCTTCTGCCTCATTTATCGTAGCAGTTAGTGCCCCCATTTTTGATTGCACCTCATTAATAGCCTTTTTGATTTCGACTTGGTTAGATTTTAGTTCTTTTATTTCTCCAGAAAGGGTTTCTCTAATAACTTCCACGCTTTTTTCAAACCCAGCTAGTATCTTTAAAGTCATGATTCTGAACTCATGGTCCGACATCGTACTAATGTCCGTATTGAGTAGGTCCCTGCCTGACGGTACTATCTCTTGTTGTTTTTGCTGAGGTGATTTCTTTCGTCTTGTCATTTTGTCCAGAGGAGAACAGATGAATGAGAGAACAAAATGCTAACAGGTTAACAACGTCCCCAGCAAATATACTCTATACAAATGAGAAAAGACCTGCAACTAGGGGAAAAGAAAGGGAAAGAAAGAAAAAAGAAAGGTAAAAGAAAAAAAAAAACAAGAAGATAAAAACAAAAACAAAAACAGAACAATAGAAAAAAAAACCTGAATATGATCAAATATGATCAGGCTAGTGCATAGATCAGTGCCACACACTAGATTTTGGGCGTATTTTGGTCTGTTAGAAAAACGTGCCTCCCAAAATTTTAAAGGAAGAAAGACTTATATATGTACAAAATAAGGGTTGACACAATGAAGGGATGGAAGATGATTGTAAAGATGAAAATTATAAAAGATTTTATAAAAGGAATTGATACGATAAGAAGTTGTTTGGAAAAAGAAAGAAGATTTAAAAAAAAAAAGGGAGAGAATGTGATCAGGCAGGAGACTAGAACAAAGCATACACTAGGGATTTAGGGTATATTTTGATCTGTTAGAAGAAACTGTATCTCAAAATTTTAAAGAGAGAACAACTTTATATATATATATATATATATATATATATATATATATATATGCCAAAAATAAGCGTAACTACTATGAAGGGATAAAATATGACTCTAAAAATGAAAAATAAAAATTTTTTTTTAAAAAAGGGATTGATAAGATGTTCGTTGAAAAAAGGAAAAAGAAAAATTTTAAAAAAAGTTAAAAAAATTAACTTTGAAAAACTAATGAATCATGGTAAAAAAGCCATGAATTCTATGTGCAGTATTCCCCTAGCCCTGGAGTTCTCCTGTTCTCATTGATGGGTAAACTTAGTCTTGGCTTGCTGGCTGCTCCTGCTGATCTTCTGGGGGAGGGGCCTGTTGCCGTGGTTCCCAAATGTCTTTGCCGGAGGCAGAATTGCCCCGCCCTTGTCGTTCCTGGCTAAGCAAGCTGCTTGGGTTTGCTCTCAGGAGCTTTTGTTCCCTGCAAGCTCTCCGTACAGCCTTGGAGGACAAGGGCGAAAATGGTGGCCTCCCAATCTCCGCCTGCAGGAGCCGAGAACTCAGGGCCCCGCTCCTCAATGCGCCCCCAGAGAAAAGCAGTCAGTCACTCCTATCTCCCCGGTCTCCGGCCGCACTCCGTGCTCACCCGGCCTGTGACCGAGCGTTTCTGTCTCTGGCACCCGACCCCGTGTGGAGTCTCCAAACTCAGCAGATCCCTGCGGTGCGCTCCCGCGCCGCTCCTCCCGGGGGAGGAAGGAGAGTCTCCCCGGATCTGCCGCTTGTTGGGTCCCTGCTGGAGGAGCAGTGGCCCGACTGGGCCGCGGATCACAGTCTATGGCAACCCCGAGCTGAGAGCCCGCGCCTCGGCTCCGTCTCTGCAGCCGGCTTCCCCGCTCCGATCCCTGGGAGCTCTGCCGCACTCAGGCACCCCCGGTCTTTCTGTGACCCCGAGGGTCCTGAGACCATACTGTCCCGTGAGGGTTCCACCCCCCGCTTAGCCACCTGAGCGACGTCCCTCAGCGGAGCCGACTTCTAAAAGGTCCGATTTTGTGCTCCGCGGCTCTAGCACTTTCCAGAAGCGGCCGACGGAGGCCCCTCCCCCGCCGTCTATCCTCCCGAAGATCGCCTCGGATTCACTTCTCCGCACGTCCTACCTTCCAGAAAGTGGTCGCTTCTCTGTTCAGGGAGTTGTTGCTACTCTCCTGTTCGATCTCCTGTTGAGTTCGTAGGTGTTCAGAATGGTTTGATCCCTATTCAGCTGAATTCCTGAGACCAGATGAAATCCAGGTCTCCTACTCCTCCGCCATCTTGCTCCGCCCCCCCAGAAATAGAATTCTAAACTTTATTTTCTTTGCACCATTTACACACACACACAGAAAGCTTTAATGATATTTTAGTAAGAATTTGGACATGCAGGGGCGCCTGGGTGGCTCAGATGTTTAAGCGTCTGCCTTCGGCTCTGGTCATGATCCCAGAGTCCTGGGATCAAGTCCCACATCGGGCTCCCTGCTCAATGGGGAGCCCGCTTCTCCCTCTGCCTCTCTCTCTCTGTCTCTCATGAATAAATAAAATCTTTAAAAAAAATTTGGACATGCATATAACTAAACTATCTCTGATTTGATTTTTTTTTCCTTTTCTTAATAACCCAAATTCATTTTTGAGATCATATATTTAAAGGGATCACATCAACGTTCAGGATCCTGTGGCAGACAAACACTAAGGTGGCTCCGATGAGCTAGCGTATTGGTGTATATCGTTTTGCATAATCCTTTCCTCTTGAGTATGGGAAAGATATGACTTGCCCAAACCAATAAAATATGGCAAAGGTAACACAACGTCACTCCCATGATTTGCCCCCGTCAGTGAGATGCTCTCTTTGTCTCAGACTCTCTCTCTCCTGCTTTCCTGCTGGCCTCGAGGAAACAAGCAAACATGTCGTGAATTCCGTATAGAGAAAACCACAAATGAGGGAACAGGGGGTGGCTTTTAGAAGATGATGATAGCTTCCAGATGACAGGTAACAAAAATCTGTAGTTCTCAGTCCCACGACCATAAAGAAATGAATTCTGTCAACAACCTGACTGAACTTCAAAGTAGAATCTTTCCCCAGTTAAGACTGCAGATAAAACTACAGCCTGTCTCTTCCCTTGAAGGCAGCCTTCCAAGACTCTGAGAATGGGAAAAAGCTAAGCCATGAGGAGATGCTTGACCAGCAGACAGATGAAGTGAGATAATAAACATGTGTTTTCTAAGGTCACTAAGTGTGTGGTACATTTTCATGCAACACAGCATCATTTTAAAATATTTGATTATTAAAAAGGCATTCTTCTTAACTCATTTCTAATTGCCAAGCTATTGAGAAGATATCTTTTTAAAAAGATTTTATTTATTTATTTATTTATTTATTTAAGAGAGGATAGAGCATGAGTGGGGGGAGGGCCAGAGAGAAAGAGTCTCAAGCGGACTCCATGGTCAGCAAGGCGCCTGATGTGGGGCTTGATCTCATGACCCTGAGACCATGATTTGAGCCAAAATCAAGAGTCGGACACAACCGACTGAGCCACCCAAGTGCCCCTAATATGCTAATTTTTTATTGGGTTGTTTGTCCTGAGATGACTGGTAATCATTAGTGAATTAATTAAAGTTATTTTAAACTTTATTTCTTGGGGTGCCTGGGTGGCTCAGTTGGTTAAGCGACTGCCTTCAGTTCAGGTCATGATCCTGGAGTCCCAGGATTGAGTCTTGCATTGGGCTCCCTTTGACCCTCCCCCTCTTGTGCTCTCTCTCTCTCAAATGAATAAATAAGATCTTTAAAAAAATAAAATTCAACTGAATGTACAGTCATGCATTTATACACATCTACCCATATCTATAGATTTCTATATATATATTCTTTATTCTAATTCAAAGTTACATGTATTCTTGATGTCATATATATGTATGCCTACATATGCACACATAAATGCACACATATACAAACAGATGTGCACATACAATATTCATTCTGATAATTTAACCCAACCTAAAATATTCACGAGTATCTGAAATTTGTAAAATATACTTGGAGTGTTTCAAATTCACTTAAACAGAGTATAATGGATTAAAACCTGTATTACCTTTTGGATTTATAATGGGCTACTCGTCCATGTAGGTTTATTTGTATTCAAAATATAGAAGATAAAAAAGCAAAAGCATAAGAAGTATGCTTCTGCCAGGTGTGGAAGATCAAGAGTACACCAATGCTTTGTCAACAACTAGTAAAGCAAGATAAATTGTATGGTTACAAAACCATATTTTTTTAAGTTTATTTATTTATTACTTTTCAAAAGATTTTATTTATTTATTTGTCAGAGAGAGAGAGACAGAGAGCAAGCACAGGCAGGGGGAGTGGCAAAGAGAAGGAGAAGCAGGCTCCCCGGTAGCAAGGAGCCCCATGCGGGACTCGATCCCAGGACGCTGGGATCATGACCTGAGCCGAAGGCAACCGCTTAACTGACTGAGCCACCCATATGTCCCTACAGTTTGTGTATTTATTTAAAGTAAGCTCTACACCCAATGCAGGGCTTGAAGTCATGACTCCAAGATCAAGAGTTGCATGTTTTACTAAGTCAGCGAGGCATCCCCAAAATCCTATTTTTAAGCCATCAATGAGGTTTCAAACCAAGAAGAGCAGATGGACTCCATTTATAGAGGGGGCAAACTGTTCAGGTATGAACTAAAGATTCACAGCTACTTTTTTTTTTTAATTTCCTAATTTAATTTGTACATTCAGCATGCATGCCTAAAGTAGGTAGGAAACCTCTGTGCATGTGGGATCAGAGTGGGGAGAATGAGAAAGGCTTTTAGCAAGTGTATAGGGCTGCTTGAACAAAATATGGGCCTTGACAGGCCTCAAATTCAAGACTGTTTTCCCTAAAAGCATTTTACTGAATGTTGAGGATGTTATAGAAGATGCAGGATTAGAGAGTTTCTTAAAAGCAAAGTGAAAATCCTCTACATGCTGTGGTGTATAGTGGACAGGCACCTGCTGGAACAAGCGATCCTAGGAAACGGAAACCCTGAAAAGAAGGCTGAATTGGCCATGACAAAGTTCATCTGCCTTTTCATGAATAGTTTGCAAACACAGGTATATTTAGAGGCTAAGATAGCAGTCTTGGTTTGTTCCTAGCAGCGGGCCGCTACTAAAGGACAGACTCAGCAGCAGAGACTGTGGTAGTTTCTAAATTGAAAACATGAGAGTTCTTAAAGACAGTGTTCCCCTTGAAGATACATGACAAATTTTTTAATCAAGAAAGGAGGCTAAAAAGAAAATATGAAATACTCTGAAAGGCAGAAATAAATTGCTAACAGCCTTTCAGAGCTAAGGATGCAAAATCCAAGCAAGCAATCTACTGAAAGTTTTTGAAGGACACATTCTGGTAACAGGAGTAAACCACAGGTTAATTTAGACTTACAAATACAGAAACCCAGACTTGACTCAGCTCAGCCTCTCACTGAATTATGGTGATACACCCCAGACTCTGTGTGATAATAGAAGTATAAACCCTCTCCTGTGAAAGGTAACATGATCTGGAACTTCTAAATTTCCTTTACACAGAGGTCAGCATGCAGTGAAAACATGCATGAAAGAAGCAAGAGTACATAAGTAGTAAACAAAATAAATTCCAGACAATAGAAGTGAACCAACAGGTGACGCAGACAAGAGAGAAAGCAAACAACGATTATAATGAATTTGTTACAGAAAATATAGAAAAGATGGATGAAAAAAATTGGTGAAAGAAAGGAAAACTCCCTATATAATTCTAACCTATAGGAAATTAAATGATTTGCCAGAAGATATTTGTATTATAACCGAAATTAAATACTCAAAGGGTGGGTTTAGTAATGGATTGGACACAGCAAAACACAAACTAGCAAATGGACAATACATCAGGAAGTAAAATCTAAAGCACAGAGAAAAACGAGAGTACAAATGTGGATACTAGCTTACAAGATTAATGGGACACACACAAAAACTCTAACATATCTGGAATTGAAATTAACAGAAGGAGGCAACATGTGGGGGAAAAAAATCAAAATTTGATGACATAATATGTGAAACGTTTGCCAAGTTAATGGAAGCTACTAATCCAAATGGGTAAAATGAAGAAAACAACGCTTAAACTCCCCACTGAAAACCAAAACAAAGAAAACATCTTAAAAGCATTAAATATAGATATGGATCCTCTTATGGGCTGAATTATGTCCCTCTGAAATTTGGGAAATGTCGAAGCTCTAACCCTTAGTATTTCAGAATGCGACTGTATTTGGAGATGGGTCCTTTAAAGAAGGCATTAAGTTAAAATGATGCCACTAGGGCAGGGCCTAATCCAATCTGGCTGATGTCCTTATAAGAGGAGGAAATGTGGACACGCACATAGGATACCAGGAATGTGTGATCACAGAGGAAAGACATGTGAGGTCACAGGAAGGAGGCCACCTCTTCAAGCCACCAAGAGAGGCCTCAGGACAAACCAACCCCGTGGACTTTTACCTTGGCTTTCCAGCTGTGAGGAAATAAATTTCTGTTAAGTCACCCAGGCTGTGATATTCTGTTATGGCAGCCCTAGCAAACCACCACACATGCCTCCAAAGAAAAAAAAGTAAGACTAATTGCTGACTTCTCAAATGAGAAGTTAAAGGCCAGAAGATAATGTGATAATACATCTTCAACAATGGCTAAATGAGAATGATACCTAACCAAAAGTCATTTAACTGAAGTGCATGTCAAAATATTTATACATTTCATATATGTAATCTTTTGCAAAGAAAGCCACATACAAACAAGTAAAATACTGCACACTTCCAGCTACAGACAGCACAAAAATAGGCAAAACTAACATGTAATTAGAGCCCTCATTCTGGAGGTTATTTTTACTGGATGTTGGTTACATAGTAATGTTCTCTTTTCTCTCTATATTTAATTGGAAACTATTTAAGGAGAAAAATAGTTATAGTTAAAAAGGAACTGAGGTAGTTGCTCACCTGCAAAACTGAACTTAAAGTAGAAAATTTAAAACTAAATAAAGCAAAAGCAAAAACTTGCAGATAGGAAAATGAACTGCAAGAGGGAACGATGAATGCCAGAAAGCGGGTTAAGTCTATATTAGTGTGTCTTGTGGGGTTTAACATATCTTTAGATAAGAAAATCATGACAATAACCATGCAGAAGGTAAAGCAACTGAAGGTAGATACTGTACTCTCATGTTCTAGAATTATTAAGTAAGTAGCTGCATTAAATTTCAGTCAAGGATATATGATGCAATCTTTAGAATAAATTAATAAAAGAATGCTATATTATTAAATGGACATATAAAGCAATTAAAACTATTAACTGAGAGGAAGACAAACTAGGATTTTTAAATAATTGTGTTTAATAGAAAATACAACAACATTAAAGGTAAAAACTGAACAACAGCAGTTATTACAGTGAATATGTACTAATTCTCCAAGTTAGACACTAATATCATACAACTAATTTGATTCAAAACCTATGCCTATGCTATTCTCAAGGGATATGTTGAAAAATAAAGATAGTGGATGGTTGAAAGAAAAGTTTGGAGAAAGATATATCATGTAAAGTCTGAACAAAAACAAATCCATTAATGGTAGGTAAGAAACTAGATGTAAAGATGGACATTTCATAATAATGAAGTAATTATAAATATTTCAAATCCCAAACTTCTATGTACTCATTAACGTAACTTAAATTACATATAGTAAAAATCAAGTGCTTATAAGGAGAAACAATTCACAATGTTCATGGGAAGCATTAATAAACCTCTATGCAATAGTGGATGAATGAAATGGAAAAATGATGAAATAAAATATGTTTTAATATTATTTTAAAAAATTTTGGGGGGAGATGGCAGAATAGGAGAATCCTAGGCTCACCTTATCCCATGGAAACACCAATATCTGTGTAAATAACCCAGGGAATGGCCCAAGGACTGGGAGAACAGACTCTACAGCTAATCATAGAGAAGGAGCCACAGTGAAAATAATAGGAAGGATGGCAACATGGTCGGGAGTCAGACAGACCCATGGGACTGTCCCTGGAAAGGGAAGGGATGTGGTGAGTGCAGGGAGGGAAAAGGAGCAGACCCCACACCAAACACCTCAATCATGGAGAACCTGCACTGGGAAGATGAATCCCCATAACATGTGGGTTTAAAAACCAGAGAGCCTTAACTTCACTGAGTTCTTAAAATCAGCAGGGCTTAACATCTGGGAGTTGAAAAATTAGCAGGCTCAGGTCTAGAAGAGCTGGATGGCATAGGAAACCAGTCTTCACTCTTGAAGAGATAATATAACAAATAACCCCAACTGAGATAAAGCACAGAAGCAGGAGTTTGGAAAACACCTGGGGGATGTGGGAAGATATATTCACTAATCTCATGGCGTGTGCCGGAGAGGCAGGAATCTGTGGGAAACTTCTTTAAGAACAAAAGAGTGGGGGGGTGCCATTTCCCTTGCCCATCCCCCAGCCTAGATACACAGACATCTGTGGGAACCAGGTCAGCTAGAACACTCTCCACCTAGCTTGCAAACAGCGTGCCCTGAACCCACACTTTTCTGTGGATCTGCCCCCAACTCACCCGCAGCAGTTTTCCAAAGTAGCTATAGGTCCCCTCCCATAGGAGTCCAGCACAAAACTTGCAAACACCGTGCACCCCGCCCCTGTGTTCTCCTGTGCACCCAGCCCCTTCAACATGCCCTCTGCGGGAGCCCATCAAAGTAGTGCCACAAGCCTGGCAGTGTGCAAGCATCCCCAACCAGGGTCAGCACCACTGTAAAGTGACTCCTGTCAAAGGGACAGGGAAAGACAACCACACACACCAGCCCCACTGCTACTCCAGTAGTGGGCTGAGGGCACACATCGGATCTGATTGCAGGCCCCACCCATCAACAAAAACCTCTCAGGTGACAACACAGGGAAAACACCCTGTAGTTCCCTGCGACCACAAATCTGGCAAATGCCTAGTCTGACAACTCAAGCCCAAGGGAGCCCCAGACTGGCCCACTAACAACACAGGGACCAAACCCGGCCCACAGCAGGCAGAGAGAACCATTGCAGATGATTGGACTGAAGGCAAATGCAGCCTTGCCACAAGAGTAGGGTGCTTACCACACATAGAGGAGACACCCTTGTCTGCCAAGTTCTGGTAAACAGGGGACACAGCAATACAGACCTCTTTTTCAGAAGGCCACTACTTTCAGGGTCAGGAAACATAGTTGACTTTCCTAACACATAGAAACAGACACAGAGAGACTAAAGAAGGAGACAGAGGAATATGTTCCAAACGAAAAAATAGGACAAAATCCCAGCAAATGAACTAAATGGAGATAAGTAATATGCCCGATAGAAAATTTAAAATAATGGTCACAAAGATACTCACTGGGCTTGAGAAAAGAGTGGAGGGCCTCAGTAAGACCCTCAAGAAAGAGACAGAAAACATAAGGAACCAATCAGAAATGAAGAACTCAATAATTGAAATTAAAAATACACTAAAGGAATTAATAGTAGACTAGAGGAAGCAGAAGAATGGACCAGAGTAATGGAAAGCAATCAAGCTGAACAGGAGAGAGAAAAAACAGTAATAAAAAATGAAAATAGATTAAAGCAATTCATTGCCAACATCAAGCCTATTAACATTCATATTATAGGGATCCCAGAAAGACAAGAGAGGGAAAAGTGGGCAGAAAATGTATTTCAAGTTGAAAACTTGCCAAATCTGGGGAGGAAATAGAAATCCAAATCCAGGAAGCACAGAAAGCCCCCAACAAAATCAAACCAGGGAGGTAGGTACACACCAAAACATACAGTAATTAGGGCGCCTGGGTGGCTCAGTTGGTTAGGCGACTGCCTTCGGCTCAGGTCATGATCCTGGAGTCCCGGGATCGAGTCCCACATCGGGCTTCCTGCTCAGCAGGGAGTCTGCTTCTCCCTCTGACCCTCTTCCCTCTCGTGCTTTCTATCTCTCGTTCTCTCTCTCTCCCAAATAAATAAAATCTTAAAAAAAAAAAAAACATACAGTAATTAAAATGGCAAAAAGTAGTGATAAAGAGAGAATTTTAAAAGCAGCAAGAGAAAAGAAAACAGTTACCTTCAAGAGAAATCCCATAGAGGCAATCAGTTGATTTTTCAACAGAAATTTTACAGGCCAGAAGAGAGTGGCATAATATATTCAAAGTGCTAAAAGGAAACATTCCGTCCATCAAGGCTTTCATTTTGAATAGAAGGAGAAACAGAATTTCTCAAACAAAAGTCAAAGGAATTAGGCACCACTAACCCAGCCTTACAATGAACGTTAAAGGGGACTCTTTGAGTGGAAAGGAAAGATAATAAGCAGGGGTAAGAAAAGTAGGAATCACAAAAGCATTGAAATTAAATAAATCTATACAAATCAGTCAAAGTGTTCCCATAATAAAAGGATGTAAAATATGACACCATATACCTAAAATGTGGGCGAGAGAGGAGTAAAACTTTAGTGCTTTTAGAAAGTTCAAATGTAAGTGATCACTAAGTCAATATAAATTGCTATGTGCATAAGATTTTATATATAAACCTAATGGTAACCACAAACCAAAAACCAGGAATAGACACGCAAAAATTAAGAGAAAATTATCTAAATATATCACTAAAGAAAGCCAACAAACTGTAAGAGAAGAGAGCAAGAGAAGAAACAGAGAGAAATACAAAAACCATAAAACAATTAACAAAATAGCAATAAATACATACCTATTACTAATTACTTTGAATGTAAACGGACTGAGTGCCCCAATCAAAACACAGTGTGACAAAATGATAATAAAGTAAGACCCATCCATATGCTGTCTCCTGAGACTCATTTTAAATTGAAAGACACATGCAGATTGAAAGTGAAGGGATGGAAAAATATTTATCATGCAAAATGAATGTCAAAAGAAAGCCGAGATAGCAATGCTTATATGGAACAAAAAAGTCATTAAAGCCTGTAACAAGAGAAAAAGAAAGACCCTATATAATCACAAAGGGAACAATCCTGCAAGAAGATATAACAAACTTATATATTTATGTTCCCAACATGGGAACACCCACATACATACGGTAACAAATATAAAGGAAGTAATCAATAGTAATACAATAATAGTAGGTGAATTTAATACCCCACTTACACCGATGGATCAATCAACCAAAAAAAAAAAAAAAACCAACAAGGAAACAATAGCTTTGAATGACACATTGGACTATAAGGATCTAACAGATGTATTCCACACATTCCATCTTAATAGCAGACTACACACTGTTTTTAAGGGCACATGGAACATTCTTCAGAAGAGATCACATGTTAGGCCACCAAACAAGTCTCAACACATTTTTTAAAAAATTCAAGTCTTATCATGCATCTTTCCCAAACACAATGCTATGAAACTAGAAATCAACCACCAGAAAAAATCTGGAAAGAGCACAAATACATGTAGGTGAAATACTACTAAATAATGAATAGGTCAACCAAGAAATCAAAGAGGAAATCAAAAACTATACAGAGACAAAAACAATCTACCCTTATGCCTATAGCAGCTAGAAAAAGAACAAGAAAAACTTCAAAACCAGTAGAGGGAAGGAAATAATAAAGATTAGATCAGAAATAAACAAAATAGAAACTAAGAAAACAACAGAACAGATTGATAAAACCAGAAGTTGATTCTTTATAAAAAAAAGTTCAAAAAAATTGAGAGAGGACTCAAACAAAATCGAAAATGAAAGAGGAGAAATACAATCCTTTTTATTTCTGTGGCATGGAGTGTTAAGAGAATATGAGTGAAAATTATATGCTAACAAACTGAACAACCTAGAAGAAATGGATAATTTCCTACAAACATATAAACTACCAAAACTGAATCAGGAAGAAATAGAAAATTTGAACAGACTGATTACCAGCAATGAAATTGAATCAGTAATCAAAAAACTCCAATAAAACTAAAGTTCAGGACCAGATGGCTTAATAGGTGAATTCTACCAAATATTTAAAGAAAAGTTAATAACTATTCTTTTCAGACTACTCCAAAAAATAGAAGTGGAAGGAAACATTGCAAATTCTTTCTAGGAGACCAGCGTTACCCTGATACCAAAACCAGATAAAGACACTACTAAAAAAGAGAATTTACAGGCCAATACCTCTGATGAACATAAATGCAAAAATCCTCAACAAAACAATAGCATACCAAATCCAACAGTGTATTTAAAAAACATTCACCACAATCAAGTGGGATTTATCCCAAGATGCAAGAGAGTGGTTCAATATTCACAGAACAATCAACGTGATATATCACATCAATAACAGAAATGATACAAACCATATGATCCTCTCAATAGATGCAAAAAAAGCATTTGACAAAGTACAACATCCATTTATTTACAAAGTAGGTTTAGAGAGAATGTACCTCAACATAATAAAGGCCTTATATGAAAACCCACAGCAAACATCATCCTCAATGGGGAAAAACTGAGAGCTTTTCCCTAAGGTCCGGAACAAGACAAGGATGTCCACTCTTACAACTTTTTTTTATTCACTATGGTACTGAAAGTCTAGTCACAACAATCCAAAAAGAAATAAAAGGCATCCAAACTGGTAAGGAAGAAGGGAAACTTTCACTATTTGCAGATGACATGATACTCTATTTAGAAAACCCTAGAGACTCCACCAAAAATCTACTATAACTGATAAAGAATTCAGTTAAGGTCAAAGGATACAAAATCAATACACAGAATTCTGTTGCATTTCTTTTTTTTTAAAGATTTCATTTATTCACTTTAGAAATAGATGGAGAGAGAGACAGCATGAGCAGGGAGAGGAGCAGAAGGAGAGAGACAAGCGGACTCTGTGCTGGGCACAGAGCCCAACATGGGGCTCGATCCCACCACCCCGAGATCATGATCGGAGCTGAAACCAAGAGTTGGATGCTTAATTGACTGAGCCCACCCAGGCACACCTTGTTGCATTTCTAGACACTAATAAAAAAGTAGCAGAAAGAGAAATTAAGACAACAGTCCCATTTGCAGTTGCAGCAAAAAAACAATAAAATACCTTGGAATAAACTTAACCAAAGAGGTGAAAGATTTATACTCTGAAAACCGTAAAACACTGATGAAAGAAATTGAGGATGACACAAATGGAAAGATATTCCATGCTCATGGAATGAGAGAATATTGCTAAAATGTCTATCCTTTTCAAAGCAGTCTATGAATTTAATGCAATCTTTATCAAAATACCACCAGCATTTTTCACAGAACTATAACAATCTTTAAATTTGTATGGAACCCCAAAAGACCTGAAATATCCAAAGCAATCTTGAAAAAAGAGAACAAACCTGGAGGTATCACAATCCCAGATTTCAAGACATACTACAAAGCTGTAGTAATCAAAACAGTATGGTAATGGCACTAAAATAGACATATAGGTTAATAGAAAAGAATGCCCAGAAATAAACCCACAATTATATGGTCAACTAAAACTTTACATAAAAGGCAATAATATGCAATGGGAAAAAAACCTTTTCATCAAATAATGTTGGGAAAAATGGACAGCTACCAGAAAAAAAATGACCACTTTCTTATATCATATACAAAAATAAATTCAAAATTGATTGAAGACCTAAATATGAGACTTGAAATCATAAAAATCCTAAAAGAGAGCACTGGCAATAATGTCTTGTCATTGACCATCCAACATTTTTCTAGATAGATCTCCTGAAACAAGGGAAACAAAAGCAAAGATGAACTATTGGGACTACAACAAAATAAAAAGCTTCTGCACATCAAAGGAAACAGTAAGAAAACTGAAAGATAACCTATTGAATGGGAGAAGATATTTGCAAATGACATCTCTGATAAGGGGCTAGCATCCAAAATAAAGAACTTCTACAACTCGATACCTAAAAATGAATAATCCAAATTTCCAAGCCTTCCTTAAAGTTAGCAAAACAGTTCTAGGATGTACACGGTCATTCTCACAATGAGCCTATGCTTTTAAAAAGGCTAGAAACCTTGAGTTTGTGCAGGTTGACATAAAATAAATTAGATAGGAGTGGCATAGAGTAATGAGGTTTCAGCCTACAGCTACCATGGAGAATTCCGGTGGAGGATATAGAGCGCGATGCGGGACTCGATCCCAGGACTCCAGGACCACGACTTGAGCTGAAGGCAGTCGCCCAACCAACTGAGCCACCCAGGTTGTGAATTTCCCCAGGTAAGAAAGTAGGCAGAAGAGGCAGGGGGTTGCAGTGAGACAGTCCTTCTGTGGGCATATGTGTGGGTGAGTGGATACCATGGAAGGTAGCCTGAATGGTCTCCAAAACAACTAGCCAAGAGGGCACCCTTGCGGAGCAAGAAAAATTCAGTAATTATGTTTTTTAAAAGCAGGATTTGCAGGGGCATTGCAAGAGTTCAGTGAATGAGCAAGAAGCGAACCCTAGGGGAGGTGAAGAATGAGAATGCTTCAGAGAAGTGAGTGATAGAGGAATCTTAATAGCTCTGATTAGAAAGCGCTCGGCCTCCTTTCCTCTACCCCAATTTACTCTATGTTCATCCTGGAGACTCTCCACCAACGTGACACAGAGGTGATAGAAGAGTAAAGACTAAAGTGACCACAACTCCACAATCCCCTATTACAAGCTCCTGAGGGGAGGAGAGGAAAATATGGTAATTTGATATGATATTGACATTTTAAATTAGATACTGAAAATTTTAATTTAATTTTGATACTTCAGTTGTCTTAATTACCAAAGCAAGACACTTTTTATGACTAAAAGTGACTGGAAATCTATGGACTATACTTGAGATTTCTAAAAAAGGCAGTGTTGGGAGATCCTAAAAAGCTTGTTAGAAGACAGTAGTTGAAAAAAACTGATCCATTTCCTCTCTGCCCTCAACAAATTCAGAATTTGTGATAGACTGTTACAAAGCAATAAAATATACATGCAAGCCTTATTTTGTTTCAACTTTTTCTCGATATATCTTAAATGAAATCTTTGTCATAGCATAAAATCTATCTAAACCCAATAGTGTTAATTTTATCTAGATAAAACGAGCTTTCAATTTTGTTTATTTTGGTTTATTACACCCAAACAGTAATTAAAAATGTAACACAGTATGTAGAATATGTAACATTCTGTATCAGACCTTACAATATTTTGTACCATGTAATATTCATAGATGCATAGTACATATTCTATGTTATATATGGTATAGCGTATATTGCCTATTACATAACATATACTTTAGAAATTTAATTTTGAAAATATAAAAGGCATAGTAAATATTTTATTTGTTGTGGTTAGTACCTAAGAAAAATTAGATACTGGTTATTTACCTATACATATACAGACATATACATCTTATATATATGAATGTAGAGAACTCAAAAAAAATGTAGAGAACTCTACCACAACCATACATTTATAGCTATAAAAACTCACAACCAGAAAATGTTCGTTGAGATCCTAAAAGCAACATTAATGTACAATCTCCAAAATACACAGTATTTACAAAACTAAGAATGAACCAAAGTAATTTGGCAGTAGTATTTTTTAATTTGCCAAGTCTTGTCTTTTTCTCCCCCGGGGAAGAAAGACTGGGGAGGTCTTTTTCTGTTTGCTTGAATAAATAAATGTTTTATTGCTGGACAGTGTAGGTTTTACAAATGTAGAATACATTCCCGTACCTTATAAATTACCCTGACCATCTGTAAATGCATCTGAAAGTTTCTTTTGTTTCACATATTTCAGTAATACCAGTATCTGAGATAGCCATAGCAACAAAACACTGAAAATCTGTTTAGATATTTAATCACAGTTTTTTACAATTTTGAAGGATCAGGTAAAGCTTACAGTCTTTGCATTTTTGTTGTTATGGTTGTTTTTTAATTAACCAGGATCACCTTGAAAATAGCACAAAGGTGGGATACATTTTTCCTGGACACATTAAATAAGTTGGTTTATGCTTTCTTACTCATTTATATTGATCAACAACTGTCTTGCCAAGCATAGAACTTGAACTCGCTTTTTTTTTTTCTTTAAGTGTGGATTATTTTAATCCTTTCAAAATATTTTTGAGAAGAGTCAAAGTCAGGGTCATTCCAATTTTATGTGATGAAAACTAACATAGAAATTAGGTAGACATCATTTTCCCTTGATTTAACTTGAAGAATGAGTGCTTTACAAATGTGATTTTATGAACATGAAGAGTAACAGAATATAGCTGGGCTAGAAACATTTTCTTAAAAATCAAACATTTTTGTCTCCTAAATCCAGTTCCAGAACATAGGCTGCTGTAGTTTTAGGTCATCAAATATATATTTTTTAGTTTTATTTATTTGATAGAGACAGCGAGAGAGGGAACACAAGCAGGGGGAGTGGGAGAGGGAGAAGCAGGCTTCCCGCCGAGCAGGGAGCCCGACGTGGGGCTCGATCCCAGGACCCTGGGATCATGATCTGAGCCGAAGGCAGACGCTTAACGACTGAGCCACCCAGGCACCCCAGTCAAATAAATTTTTAATAGAATTTTCCTCTCTCAGTTTTTTTTTTTTTTTTAACTCGAATCTAAGATTAGGCCAGTACACTAGGCTTTGGACCCCAAAGAAAGTTAGCAGGAGTAAAAAACAAGCAAACAAACAAACAAACAAAAATGAAAGAAAAGCAAGGGCGAGCATAGCATCACTTCATCAAGCCTGGGAATCTCATGAAACCCAGAGCCTTTTCTCCCCATTTGATACATTGTTAGGCTTAGCAAGCACATCACAGAGCAGAGTCGGCTCCTGTGAGAGAGTAAACTGACTCCACTGAGACAATCACTTTGAATTTTTCTAGTCAGCAACACAACCACACTATCTAACCATTTACCGAGAACAGTGTTCCCGTGTGGCAGAAACTTTAATGTAAATTACCTAAATTATTAAATCATCAACCAATCGTTATTAGTTTTCTCAATATTGAAGAACCATTTATTATGAGCAATTTTTGCAGGCTCTCAAGATGTCACATTTGAACTAAATTATATGCCTTTAATTTTACTCTTACTATTTTAAAATCCGTATTAATACTGCACTTGCCCTGGTAATTACCAAGTATAATTCACACAAGTTATAATTAACTTTTACAATACTAGAAAGTTCTGACCACTCAAGAAGGAAGGGTTTTTCTATTTTTATGACTCCTGTATTAAAGTATCAAATATGACTTCATTTTGTGGAGAGACAACACACATTTTTTAAAGCATGGATTTTATGTTTATTTTATATTATGCTCATGAAATTTCAATCAGATGGGTATCATTATTCTTATTTAAAAAAATAATAGAGTTAAATAGAGTTTTGAGTCAAGGAAAGTCAGAAATACCTTCCTAAAGCCCAATACAGAAGGAACCATTTTGAATGGATTCACTTTGCATATGCAACTAACTAGGTTCCAAGCAGAACGAGATTCACTTTGCATATGGAACTGAGAATTGAAAGGTGAGAGAGTTTGCCTCAGTTCTTAACTTTACTTTTCCTTGTATCTTTCTATAAACTCTATTCTCCCACCATCTTAGACATAGGCAGCACTGTCCCAATATAGTATTCACTTTCATTGCTCTGATATTTAACTCATGCTACTGTTTCCATTTCAAATGCTGCATCCCCTTCCCCACTCTTCAGGTCCTACGATCCATCACACTTCAGGAAGGTTTACCACCTTCCCAGCAACACTTCCTTCTTCCCTCAGTTGTATTTAGTCGTGTTGCTGTTATGCCACTATGTTGGTATAACCAGTAAAGCACAGCATTCACTTCATTCTCCTTGATTACACAGCAAGTAAAATCCAGCACTACAGCAGAATTTTTATTAAGTGAAGAACACACCTTCACTGGATTTAGCAAAAAATAAGGCCTCAACAAATATTTATTCAAATGAAACTTTTGTATTTAGTAATCATTGTGTCAAAGGTGGTGTTGGATATTGCCCTAACCAATAAAAATGAAAATAACATTTCCTGAGTTGCTACTTTATAACAAGCCCGGCACTATGTTAATTGCAGGTTCTACCTCACTATTGCTTTAGTCCCAGCACAGCAATGGCATTTCCATGCATCCTCAAGGTTGGGCTAGTAGTCACTCAAGTCAGTTTTGCTTTACTCCTTCTTCTCTCAAAACAGCACTATACTTGCGGGGGAGAGGAGGTGCGGGGGAGGGGAGGTGCGGGGGAGGGGGAGTAGAGGGGACCTAAAAGAAAACATCTGCGTTAGGTTCTACAAGTTTCAACACAGAATTACCGAGTTTTCGAGCCACTCAGAGACAGAACCATGGATCTCATGGGTAAATGATTACGTGTCATAAATGTTGAAGTTAATACTACTCAGAATTTTAGAGGGTGATTCAGATTCAAAAATAGCATTCTCATTACCTCAGAATGATCTCCATCTCTTAACTACCTTCTACAAGTAAACGATTTTTAGAATAGTTCTGTGTTGATAGAAAAATTGAGAACATACTACAGAGTTCTCATATTCCATGCACTCAGTTTCTAATGTCTTACATTACTAGTACGTTTGTTACAATTAGTGAGCCAAGAGTGATACATATTAACTAAAGTCTAGACTACTCAGATCTCAGTAGTTTTTACTTAATGTCCTTTTTACCTATTAAAGGATCCAATCCAGGACACCACATTAAATTCAAGTGACAGCTCTCCTTATATCTCCTCTTTGTTATGACAGTTTTTCAGTCTTTTCCTGTTTGTTTGTTTGTTTTTTTTATGACATTGATAGCTTTGAGGAGTAATGGTCAAGTATTTTGTAAGCTGCCCCTCTACTGGAATTTGTTTTTGTCATGATTGGATTGGGGTTATACACTTAGAGGAGGAAGATAAGAAAAATAAAATGTCATTTCCATCTCATCATACCAAGAGTACAAACCAGCAACATGATTTATAACTGTTAAGGTTGACCTTTATCATCTGGCTGAGGAAGTGTTTGTCATTTCTTCACTGTAAAGTTGCTGTTTTTTCATTTTTTTTTTTAATCTGGTTTCTGCTAGGTTCTCTTTAGAAGGAATTTGCTCTGTGTAGCCCACACTGAAGGAGTAGGGAATTGTGCTTCTCTTCTTGGAGGGTGGAGTATCGACATGAGTTAGAATTCTCCCATTTCCTCCGCTCCACAGTAAATTAATTGATGCAATTAATTCCTTATAATCATATGGACTCATGGGTATCTTTTATATTTTGGGTTATAATTTAATAATATTTTATTACTCAAATTGTTCCAGCATTGGCCATTAGGGAACAGTTGGCTCCTATCTCTTTCTGACATAACCTAATCAGCGTGTTTGTATATTGTTTGTGTGTGTGTGTGTGTGTGTGTGTTTGCGCACACGCACGCACATACCTAGCACTTCCTTACCGTCTGCAACTACAATGCTCTAGACACATCTTGTATACTTACTATCCCAGCCCTATAATTAGCTGTTGTTCTAGGTGTCATAATTCATTTTATTGGAGAATTGGAAACATCTGGGGGCTAGTTGTGCAAACGGCTACTGTTGTGTCATTTCTCTCAGGCTCTGTCAACTCATAGGACACAAATATCTGTGTGTCTCTACTAACCTGTGTATCCATAAATATTTTTATATGTAATCATCTATCTTAGGCTATACCAGTTCTTATTTATGTCTCCAATCAATCTCATTGCCACATGGCTTACTCTAGCCTCCCTTCCCTTGCTTATCTGTAAACTCATACCCCATCCAACGGTGGGATAGAGTCCTGGCTCCCACCATCTGCCCTTCAGAACTTTGGATCATTCATTCATTCTTTCTTTCTTTCTTTATTACTGGGCTTTACGAGTTCTTTGCCTCTTTAAATTTAAGCACAAAATATGTGCTTTTAAATTGTAGGAATAAAGCCATCATACACTTAAAATCCTAGTAAAGGGAGATGTCACTACTAGTTCAGAGTCTTGTGATGGGCTAATAATTCAATCTATTCACCATTTACATTAGTATCTTTTCAACTGCTTTTGTAAAATATGGTGTTTCCCCCCACACACACATTATCTTTTATTCTTTCTTCTACGAGATTTATATGAGAAAAACCACCATGAAACTAACTAGATAGTATTTCTTCTCTATTTCCCAGGAATAAAAATGTTGCATTCTCTGTTGAGTTTCCTTTACTATTTGTATAGCCCACTTCATCTCCTGTGTTTACCTCTCCGGGGAATAGAATGTATTATATACCTTCCTAAGGCCTTTTTAAATTCTATTGTTTCTTCAAAATGTAGTAAGATGGATATAGTGCTTCAAGGTTATATATAAATACAAACACACATATATATGTAAAACCTAAAAATAACAAATAACATATAAAATAGAAATTTCATTATAGCCTCAAAAAAAGCAAAAAATATACATCATATATAGCTTTGGAAAAGTCTAGAAAAAATATCTGTGCAATCCATCCTATTTTTTCATGGTTTAATATTTACTTTTGCCTCATATGCCAGGCATTTTTCTGAACATTACAGATAGAGCACAAGACAGGATGGAATATGTTGTAACTATCATGGCTCTGTTTTCTAAAAGGAGACAGATAATGAGGAAATCATTTTAAAAATGTGAGTTAGTGACAAGTGGTATGATAAAAGCAAAAAAGACTGGTAGCTATTAGTCAATATTCCCAAATAATTCCAATTTGTAATTACTTTATAACTAAAACAATTTACAGACTAAAAATAGCTCTTTGTTTTAATGTTACAGATTTCTCATCTTTGAGCTCCATTTTTTATACTAAATGTTAATCTACAAGATGCATCTGGCATATAATTGAACCTATTTCTTCTGTATAAAGACATGGGATTCTCATGCAATACTCTGTGTCAATATCAGTATTCTTGTTATCATAGCTAATTTACAGAGTTTTTCAGAGAGGATTAGAATATTAGAAAGTATTAATATGTAAATACATATGTCAGATTGTATTATTTTGGAGTCAAAGCACACAAAGATAAGTATTTCTGGGCGCATATGGGATTTGAAATCATTTTCTTATCTGAAGGCTCTCCTTATAGCCTTTGAAATTGGAGGTAATGTCACAATAATTGTATGCATTTATACTTCTAAAAATAATGATTTAGAGTGTCATCTATGGAGCTGTGCAGTACAGCCCTGTGGCTTCTATTAAGAACACTCTTAGGGCTGAGTGTGTGCTTGAATGCACTTATAACTGAATCTGTCCCTTGACATAGCCAAATGCGTGCACGTGGCCTACCAACGTGCTGATTTGTCACCGGTTACATCAATCACATGAATGCCTGCACGATTTAAAAAATAGGGATGGAAATTCTTATAAGGAAAACAGCTACACCTGGATATTCCTAAAGAGTAAGTAAAACTATAAATAAACTCTGTGTGTATTGGGGTGGGGGGGCTGTTTGAACAACAAATATGTGAGAAAATCACAACATGAAATACAGATCAATCACAAAACAAGTATCATCATGACATAACACAAAAAATGTGCTACATAAATTGGAAGGACTGGAATTACAACATCAATGGGGGCTTGGAAGTGAAAGGAGAAAAATATTCCTTCAGATGCATGTTTCTTTCTGGAACTGGTGATAAAGGCCTAATATTTTCAGTAGGAGCCATTCAAATGCAGGAACATTTTATTCATTCTAAGGAGATGCTTCTTGTACTGAAATCAGTAAATGATAAAAAAAAAATTGCCACAGGCCCTGAACTAGGTTTAAAAAAGCATACCTTTATGAGGTGATAGGTTGGAACTTAAAATGCTTTGGTAGAAGCTCAAATTTCAAGGGTTATCTGTCATCCTAATATGGAAAGTTGACTGCAAAGCAGTGATAAATTTGCTTTAGGGACTCTCAATGATTTGGTTAGTTTACACTTTGGCTCTAAAATGCTTGAACAGTGGTATATCACTGGCCTAAAAGTGGACATTGAAAAAAAAAATTGTTCCCCTGGATTGTATATCCAATTGCTTTAGATATTTCCATCAGGGAGCAGGAATCTGAGGCCCTTATATATAGTGGAAGGTAGGGTCACATTCAAGTCCATATTTCTGCTGAGGAGATAGCGCCAATGATTAATTATACTAGATAATTTGATATTCTCTGATTTCTCCCTTTCCAAACCATATATTTATACCATATTTTATAAATATTATTTAACTACAGCTTTGAGAGGTAGATAAGGAAGTGACATTGCCTCATTTCGTATATGTAACCAAACTGGTCTCAAAGAGATTTAAGTGCCTGGCTTCAGATCAAATAACCAATAAATGAATGTCAGATATACAGACAGGTTGTCTGTCCCCATCCCCTGTCAGCTTCACACCACAGGTGTTAGGTTATGAGAGAAGGGATAGAGGTCCAGGCATTCTCTGGGCCCGGGCACTGTACAGTAACCAGACAATATGACTGTGATTTTAATTGAAATATATATTAACTAAGTGAGTGAGAAAGTCATTTTTTTATTATTGACATTTTAAGGATTTTCCTTTATATGATCCCCCTCTTACACTTGCTTTTATTTTTAAATGATACAACCTACTACAGCAGAAGGAATGTTAGCTTGGATCTGAAGATAACTCTGGCTGGGCTAATAACATGCTAAATATTCTTGGGGCATTTTTCAATTGATTTATCTTCAACTAAATAGGTTTAGAAAAAGATGTGCTCCCAGATACATTTTAGCTATTAAGTGGTGTGATTCAAATATTGAGGAATTATTCACTTATATAAATCCTCTAAGACTACAAACCCAAAGTGTTAAGGTAAATTCTATAACTCACTACTATTATTGTTTTTTAATTCAGAAAGATTTCACTATCCCAGTCTTCAGCATTATTGAGGGTGCTACAAAGCTTGAACATCATGCTTTCCAGAAATACATCCATGATACACATGTGGATGACAAAAATGCTCTAGCGCTATAGCAGCCATGGTGGCCAGAGCGCCCTGGACTCATTTTCCTTCCTCAGGTGCACTTCCATGCAATACCATGCTCAGAGCCCTCCTTGGTCTGATCACTTGACTGAGAAGGCTGCACTGCAAAGGTTGTGGCTTTTAACTTCACAGTTTCCAAGAGTGGCAATTTCTACAGCGGAGGTGGCTGAAACAGGGAAAATGGCTCAACTGTTCGCTCTTCCAACTCTTGCTTAAAAATTCTCTGGACAACAGCAGTATTGCTTACCTAAGACAGTGTGCATAAGAAGTGAAGTACATTCTGTGGGGCAGGGGTGGCAGTGGAGGGAGGAGAAGACACTGAAATCACCATGCTGTCTAAGGCAGGCCACAGGCCCTGCCTGGAGCCTGGAATTCCAGATCTCACAGATCTCAAATCTACAAGTATCTGTGCAATCCAAGGAATAGCGAAGCTCAGACTTTTAAGTGGGTTAAGTCCTAATTAAGTCGAAGCAAGGTAAATATTCAATTAAAAGCTCCTACATGTTCTGACTTTTTAAGAAAAATTAAGTCCTAAAGACTTGAAACTAAGAAAAAAATGTTGGTCAAAGATTGAATTTGCAGACGGATAAAGGTCATTTTTCCTAAATCACTTATACAATCTCAATATTCTTTCTACTTGGTAGATTTTCCAGTGGCACTCTCCCTAACAACTATTCTTCGAAAATCCATTTAGAAAATTCAGTCATGGGGCGCCTAGGTGGGTCAGTCGCTTAAGCATCTGCCTTTGGCTCAGGTCATGATCTCAGGGTCCTGGGATCGAGCCCGGCATCAGGCTCCCTGCTCAGTGGGGAGTCTGCTTCTCCCTCTCCCTCTGCCCCCACCCACACTCTTGCTCTCTCTCACGGGCTCTATATCAAATAAATAAATAAAATATTTTTTAAAAAATCCAGTCATTTTTGTCTCTCACACTCTCATGGCAGATTTGCTAAGGCATGTTTTATAGGTATTAGGAAGAGTTCCAAAGCTCCTAATGACTTTTTATTTAATGAGAGATACATTTGATTTTCTCCTGCCCCTGAAAGAGATGTATTCCAGTACCCTTTGATTCTAACCAAAAGTCAACTTCGGCTTATTTTTAGGGATTAAAAAGAAAATCCTTTATAAAAGAGCAAACGAGCAAATCAATGAACTACTCGAGCTCACATGAACATGGTTTGAGTCACTGTGCAACTTGCATCCTTTGGAAGTGTGAAGATCTATACTGTGTACAAGGAATTCTGGAAGGAAAAAAAAAAAAGCAAGGAAGGCAATTCCAGCAAACAGAAATCAAGGGAACTAGATCTTTTCCAGATAACATGTATTTTACAGAAAATACACATTTGGGGAAATTCATGTTCATAAATTCATATATATATGTATATATATATATATACACACACATATATATATATACATATATATATGACTTAACTGACTTGAGACCTGAGGACAAAATAACTGTTTTTTAAATATCATCTGTCCCCTAAGGAATTAAGTTGATTTGTATTACTGGGACTCATTTTTGTCTTAAGATATAGTGGCTTTAATGATTTCTCTAGGTCCATATTTTAGTGATATTCCTATAATGCTGCATCTATTAGTCACATATCTAGAGGCAATTCATGTAGCTTTATATAAGCTAATGACAAGTAGTATTTTATAATGAAAGCATCTTGTGACAAATATGAAATGTATAAAGAAAAAGTTTGTTATATCCATGTGTGTGAATGTGTGTGTGTGTGTGTGTATAAATGCATATAGTATTTTTATCTTGGACTTTAATGGGAAAAATAATTATCACCTATTTGTCAAAGACAGGTCTAAAATTTACTTGAAAAAAATTCGATTATTGAGCTCTTTATTATTTATTATAGGCTTATTACAGTGCGGCAAAACAAAATGTACAGATCATACTTGTTTTAATGATATGGGGATATGAGGGAAAATGTCCTACTCAAAAATTTACTCTTTCCCAGTCATAATCAGTATTAGCAAATAATAATCAGATTTCATGCAAAAACATATTTTCATTTCACTTTTATAACTCTCTAGTTTTCTTCTGCCTTTCAATAATGGGTAATTGGAAAAGGCACTATGCAGTTTACAAATGTTTTCCCTTGGATTTCTGAAAAGGTGACTTTTTCAAAAAGTAAAAGCCAACGCATTTCTAAGTCAGAGAAATCTCATGTAATTAAAGCCTCTAGCTGCATGCATTTTTAATTCTACACACAACATACTAGTAATTGACATATGTAATTCTGGATCACACCAGACTTTAAATTATTTTAGTCTGCAGAACTGTGTTTAAGTGCACTAACCAGATATACTTTCAGTAATTCGGCTTTTAATGACTATCCTTCACTTCAGAGCTACCTTTGATGTTAAAATAGTCTAAGAAATAATGTAATTTCCCCACATGCTGGTTGGGTTATAGTCAGATGTTTCTTAAATATTTCATGTAAGCACTCTTGCTGACCCCTACCACTGTGAAAATGTGAGGAGATTTTACTTACAATAATTTTATATCTTGTAGTTCACTAAAGTAACGGAATGATCAGGACCGCAACCAAAATTGATTGCTGAACCAAAAATAAGATCAAAGCAATAAATCAAAAGGATATAGCAGATGGAAAAATACAAATTACAAGAATAAGTTCAGAATAATTAATATTTGCAAAATTGCACTGCAAAAGACCTTGGAAGGTGTAAAGCTCATAGCACATTAAAATCTAAAATTTTAAATAGGCCTCTGAACCCGGAAAAGACTACTAAATTCCTACTTATTTGCTGTAAAGCCAACAGGCATGATACCACAGAGCTTTCATAGTAATTATACTCATTTCTCTGCTTAGTTTCTCGAGTTCCTTCAATGTCTTGTTACCAGACTATTGAGAAGTATAAGAGCATTCAAAACATTCCAATCACCTTTCATAGGTATCAGTCAAGGTCACATTTTCTACACTCTTCTCCCTCAATTATTCAGACAAAAAATGAAGATGCATAAAAGAAAGTTATAGAATATACTATTTAATACACTAAATTCAATAAGCATTCACTGAGCTTCCATTATTAAGGAACTGTCAAATCTGAGGGGTTTATAAAGAAATGAAATCAAGTCAATCATCTACAGGGATTTTTAATCTACTACCTCAGAACGTTATAAAATAAGGACATAAAAAGATGCAGTATGCGAAGAACAAGATAAATGACAAAAAGAAAGGAAATACTATTATGTAGAGTTTAAAGAAGCTGGGTTTTACATAGTTGAGACAATAAGGAAGCATTTCATGGTAGTGGCAGCATATGACAAGAACTTTAAAGGATAGGAGAAGGCGCATTTCCAGCCAGCCAACGTGTTGATAAGGCGTAGAATCACAAAATCTGGGACAGAACCTAGACTGACAAGCAGTCCAGCCTGACTGTGCCTCAGCTGATGTTTGCAGAAACAGTAGCAATTACGACTGGAGAGGCAGATGTTTGAGGTTTTGTTGTGCAACCAAGACCTGCACAATTCAGGGCCTGTGGTTCTTCTGACTAAATCACATCACCTCTCCATGGTGGTGTATACAGAAACTAGACTGGGGAAGATCATAATGAAGAAGTTGAGCAATAGGGGCGCCTGGGTGGCTCAGTCAGTTGGGTGTCTGCCTTCAGCTCAGGTCATGATCCCCAGGTTCTGGGATCAAGCCCCATACTGGGCTCCCTGCTCAGCGGGGAGCCTGCTTCTCCCTCTCCCTCTGCATGCCATTCCCCCTGCTGGTGCTGTCTGTCAAATAAATAAATAAAATCTTAAGAAAAAAGAAGAAGTGTGAGCAATAGCCTTTTTTTTTCCAATACGAATAATGGGAGAGAGAGAAAAAAAGAAAAAAAAAAGTAGGTTAACATTAGGTCCCAAGAGCATTTCCCAGTATGAATAATTAAGATGAAATAATAAAAGCTTAAGACAGTTTTATAATCCAGCACCACTAAAATAAAAATGATACTTTGATCACAGGGAAAGTTAGGTTGCAAAGTACATCTGTAATACATTTGGAGGATTAAATGAGATATGTTTTAAATTATTTTAATTTGTTAAAGAAATAACTGGAAACCAGTGATGAATATAAAATGAAACAAATAAAACTCCTAAAACCAAGAATAAAAACAAAAACTGAGCCTGTGTAACATGCCAGAAACTAGGTTAAATTATTGTGTAGTAACTCAGTGAGATCATAATTTTATAATGATAATATTACTTTAATGATAATAATTATTTCCTTCTAGTACGTGTAGGAAATGAGGCTAGAGACATTAACATACTGTACTCGTCTAAGTTTGCACAGTGAGTATTTTACAACATGGTGGTTAAGACTTCAGGTTGTCTTTCCAACATATAACATGAATGGGCATGATGGTATCTGGGAAAGAAGAGCAGGAAGGAAATCAGAGAAAAGTCATTCTACAGATATCAAAGAATCTCTAACAAGAGTCAAGATTCAGAACAATGAGAGTAGGAACTAATGGTAATTGCAAAGAAATGCAAGAATCAGAAAATACTGTGGACAATAAATTATATGAGCATTACTCACCAATACAATAGTGGAGAGGAAGAAGAAAGATGCAAAACTTATTTGGGTTAAAATTGTGAGACGTTGAGTGAATGGTTATTAGTGTCATAGAAAAGTTCAAGAAATAAAAAGGAGGACATAAGGAGACATTTGGATGGTTATGACCTCTTAAAATTGTAGGCTCCAAATAAGAGAGGATTTTGCTACTTTTTTTCCCCAGGCAAAATTTTAGTTCTTAGTTTTGAAAACTGTTAGCCAGTCATTAAATATGGATATTAAAAGATGGAAACTGGCATGCATAAAGTCCATTGGTTTGTTGCCTCAGAATAAAAATCTGTTGGGAATTCACATGGAATCTTAAGGGACCCTAAATAGCCCAAATTTGATGAAGAGGAAAAAGTTGGAAGACTCACACCTTCTGACTTCAAAACTTGCTATATATAAAGCTACAGTAATCAAAAGAGACAGACATGTAGAGCAATGAAATAGAATAAAGAGCCCCAAAATAAACTCTTACATGTATAATCAAATGATTTTCAACAAGGGTGCCAAGACAAATTAATTGGGTAAGGGAGAGTTTTTTTTTTTTTTTCCAGTAAATGGTGTTGAGAAAAAAATGGATACCTACATGCAAAAGAATGAAGCTAGACCCTTACCTTTTACTGTATACAAACATTAACTCAGAATGGATCAAAGACCTAAATAGAAACACTAAAACCATTAAAACTCTTAGAAAAAAACATAGGGGAAAAGTTTTATAACATTGATTTTGGCAATGATTTATTGGCTATGACAGCAAAAGCACAGGCAATAAACAAAACAAACAGATTGAAGAACAAACATTTCAAAATTTAAAAGTTTTTCTGCATCAAAGGACACTGTTAAGACAGTGAAAAAGGAACCATAGACTAGGGAAAAAATTTGCAAATCATCTCTCTGATAAGAAATTTATACCCAGAATATACAAACAACTGTTATGACTCAAGAACAGCAAAACTCAATTTTAAAGAGGTCTGAGATTTAAATAGAAATTTCTCAGTGAAGATATGCAGATGGCAAATAAGGACATGAAAAGGTACTCAGCATCTCTAGTCATCAGGAAAATGCAAATCAATAGGACAACGATATATCTCTTACGATGGTTATTATCAATTGAACAAAATATGTTGGCGAGAATGTGGAGAAATTGGAACCCATTACGCCTTACTGGTGGGGATGTCAAATCTTGTGGCCACTGTGGAAAACAGTATGGCAGCTCCTTAAAAAATTAAACATAGAATTACCACATGATCGCATAATGCCGCTTCTAGAGATACACCCAAGGGAATTGAAAGTAGGGACAAAGATATTTGTACACCAATAGCATCATTATTCACAAAGACCGAAAAGTAGAAGCAACCCAAATATCCACCAATAGATATATGTTTAAATAAAATGTTCCTGGGATGCCTGGGTGGCTCAGTCGGTTAAGTGTCTGCCTTCAGCTCAGGTCATGATCCCAGGGTCCTGGGATCGAGTCCCACATCGGGCTCCTTGCTGAGCAAGGAGCCTGCTTCTCCCTCTGCCTGCCTCTGTCTCTCTCTCTGATAAATAAATAAAATCTTAAAAAAAATAATAATAAATAAATAAATAAAATGTTCCTTATACATATAATGGAATATTATTTAGCCTTAAAAAGGAAGGAAACTCTTGCTTATACTGTACCACAGGTGAATTTTGAAAACATTATGCGAAGTGAAATAAGCCTCACATAAAAAGAAAAATACTGCATAATTGTACAAATATGAGGATTGCTCACACAGTTAAGTTTCTAGAGGCAGAGTAGATAGTGCCTATGAGGGACTAAGGAGACGGGGGATGAGTGGGCATTATTTAATGAGTACCCAGTTTCATTTTGGGATGACGAAAAACTTCTGGAAATGGATTGTGGTGATGTTTCTATAATAATGTGAATGTATTTAATGTTACTGCATTGTATGTGTAAAATGGCTAAAATGGGAAATTTTATGTCATATAATTTTACAATAAAACAAGATTAAAAAAATAAAGTCTGTTGAGGAATAAAAGAAGTATGCTTGGCAGAGAAGGTGCTGAACAGCAATGCGGTCCCAATAAAGGCCTCTGCCAACTCTCCGGGGAGCTCTGGACCTCGGATGTCCCTCCAGAACTGACCTATCTTGAGGATAAAGGCAGCAATCTTTATACCATCCACATTCTGACAGATCTGGAGTAGAGGTGCGTCCAAAGAGGTAGCGCATTCCCGAATAAGGCTACTCTGCCCTCCGCAGTGTGCAAGGGAGGGACTTACTGAGAGTTATCAGCCACTGACATTCCTAACAGCTGGGGGTGAGCGCCTCCGGCCTTCAGGGAAGATTGGGCGACAAACCACACCACCCATTACAGCCCACACTATTGGGTCCCTTATTTAACCGGCAACCCCACCGGTGGCGCTGCTCCTCACGTACCGTGGGCTCTCCATCCCATGCTCTAAGAGCCATCCCAGAGACACGGTGTTGGAAACTCCTATAAATGGATGAGAGTTTCCGTAGCAGTAAGAGACCTGATACCCCGCCCATCTTGACCCAGCACCCCCAGAATCCTATTCTTTTCATATTCCCCCAGCTCCTCTTGTTACCTGTTGGGCTAAATCCTGCAGTCCCTTCAGCTCAGAAATGTGTTATTACTCCTCAGCATGAATTAATAACATCTGTAATGCTTCTGATAACTTTCATAATATTTCTTTATTTCTCTGAGAAACACTCAGATTACTTAACTTTCAATGAGTAAAAATCACATCCCCCGTGAAACAAGAGAATAGGAGCAACATTTTTTTATAGTTTTATGTTTTACCCTATATATATATTGTCTTAATAACTGTGAGGCAAGTTGTATCTCAATTTGATAGAAGAGAAACTGGAGACCCAGAGAAGCTGAGTTGAAAAGAATAGCTAATAAGTAGTAGAGGAATAACTTGACTATAAAATCTTTACCAACTACTTCATTACTGGTAATATCTATGAAAGCTACCACTTATTGAGCATCTACTATGTGACATACATTGCCAAAGTCACTCATATCTTAAATTTAACGCTTAAAACCACCCTATAGGAAATAAGAAAAAGTAATATCTTAAACTAACATTATTCCTATGTTACAAGTGAGACACTTAAACCTCAAACAGAGTCAAAACTCCTTGACACAAGGGCTCCTGGGTGGCTCAGTTGATTAAATGTTCAAGTCTTGATTTTGGCTTAGGTTATGATCTCAGGGTCATAGGACTGAGCCCCCATGTTGGGCTCCATACTCAGCAGGTAGTCTGTTTGAGATTCTTTCTGTCCCTCTGCCCCTCCTGCCACATGCTTTCTTTCTCTCTCAAATAAATCTTAAAACAAAACCAAACCAAACACACAAAAACTCCTTGACACAAGCTCACACTGTCTACCATCTTTGTCTCAGTTCACTCTATTTTATGGAGTTGTCATACACAAAATGACTCTTAGAAACCTGAGCAATGTTCAAAAGCATCAAAGAAATACATGCATACTACACACACACACACACACACACACCCGTGCATATCGTATTTATAGATATATATAAATGGAATCATAGGGCATAAAATATTCCTCTTGTGGATGTATAGTACCAATATCATGGGAAACATTTCAATTTAGCAAAAAAAAGTCACAGTAGAATAACCAGTTGGCAAATTTAAATGCTACATTCTCCACCACAAAATAGTTGAAATATATCATTTTTTTTAAAAAAATGAGACAAAGTAAATCAAGTAATGTCTAAAAGTTAATATAATATATAGGCTACTCTGTTTTGATTTTAGGCTACTCAGGAAAAAATCAGAGTCTCCTTTATAGGGTACACTAAGTACATTATTTCTTTTCTCAAAATCCCTAAAGTTGCATTACAAATAAATGGAATTTTACTACTATTTTAATAAGGCTAGGATGATTTAAATTGGTAAGCCCAAATCACTTTATTATAGCAAGTACTAAAACAACATTTAATTATCTGTAGTTAATAGCCCGATCTAATGGATTGAGCTATTATACTCGGGGTTCCCAGAGGTAGATGGAGAACTAAACTGGTCAGTAAGTTTCAGGATTAGTAGACAGAATAAGGGCATGGTGTATGGATTGCCTGTGTGTGTTTGAAATATATGCAATCCTCAATGTTCTACTCATTTGCAAGTGATAAAGCAAGAACCTAATCACCAAAACTGAAGTAAAATCTGAACAAATTCTCTAAAGCATAGTGGATATGCCAGTATTTCAAATAACAACTAGAAAACATTAGAGAAGTTCAGGGCGTTGTGTGGTGCTGATGCATTTGACTCAAAAAGCTTTAAATTATAAGTCATGAGTTGGGCCTATATAAGGAAGAACACATTCTTCTTTTTTATATGAATGCTGATTATTTTTATGTTTAACTTGCCAACGTGTATCGTTAGTTTTTGATGTAGTGTTCAACAATTCATTAGTTGAGTATAACACCCAGTGCTCATCACCACACATGATCTCCTTAATACCCATCACACGGTTACCCCCACACCCCACCCACCTCCCCTCTGAAACCCTTTGTTTTCCAGAGTCCAGAGTCCTTCATGGTTTGTCTCCCTCTCTGATTTCTTCCCATTCCGTTTTCCCTTTCTTTCCCTGTGGTCCTCCCTGCTGTTCCTTATGTTCCACATATGAGTGAAACGATATGGTAATTGTCTTTCTCTGCTTGACTTACTTCACTTAGCCTAATATCCTCCAGTTCCATCCATGTCGATGCAAATGGTGGGTATTCATCCTTTCTGAGGGCTGAGTCATATCCCATTGTATATATGGACCACATCTTCTTTATCCATCATCTGTTGAAGGGCATCTCATCTCCTTCCACAGTTTGGCTATTGTGGACGTTGCTGCTATGAACATGGGGGTGCATGTGCCCCTTTTTTCCACTACATCTGTGTCTTTGGCGTAAATACCCAGTAGTGCAATTGCTGGGGTGTAGGGTAGCTCTATTTTTAACGTCTTGAGGAACCTCCATACTGTTTTCCAGAGTGGCTGTACCAGTTTGCCTTCCCACCAACAATGTAAGAGGGTTCCCCTTTCTCCACATCCTCGCCAACACTTGTTTCCTGTCTTGTTAATTTTTGCCATTCTAACTAGTGTAAGGTGGCATTTCATTGTGGTTTTGATTTGTATTTCCCTGATGGCTAGTGATGTTGAACATTTTTTCATGTGTCTGTTAGCCATTTGTATGTCTTCATTGGAGAAGTGTCTGTTTATGTCTTCTGCCCATTTATTGACTGGATTATTGGGGGTTTTTTGTTTTTTTTTTGTGTTGAGCTTGAGAAGTTCTTTACAGAAGAGCACATTCTAAGTTTACTCTTAGAATAGAAATATAGGAAATAGACATTCTATTTTCTATAACATAGGTTCAACTACAAAATGGGCTAGTTTTATGAAGATCTTCCTAAATGGGCTCAATAATGCTTACCTGAACAATCTTACCTTATTTAGTCTGCAAATATTTATTTGAAGATAACAAATGGCAACAGCCAAAAATTACATTTAGTCCTTTTATTTATTTATTTTTAAAGATTTTATTTATCCATTCATGAAAGACAGAGAGAGAATCTTGTAGATAAATAGAAATGCTAGAAGTACAATGCAATGAAGCAGCAGATTCACTGCAGTAATTCAATGAGAACATACAACACTGACTCACCCACACTTGGAAAGTGATTTTAGAGCAACCGTTTCTTATCTGGATAATTATAACTCATTTATTTACTAAGATCAACGAGAGTTCTAAACAGAATATGAAACTTTGTAGAATTGACAACATCATGGTAGAATTTGGGGAAATGAAATCCTTCATTAAGTGGTCTATCAATGTTATGTTTTGTTCTTTTAATAATATGACTTCTGTTATTATAAAATGAAACCATTCAGGAAAGAAAGTAGTAAAACAAAATGAATATATCCCTTCTCACTGAAGAATGAAGTTGAATATTGCCATTGATAGAAAGAAGTAAACTCTTAAATGAGACCTATTTACATTTCTGCTTTCACACTCCAAGAATGAACCTTTTTCTAATCTTAGATTGGTGTCAAAAAAAAAAAAAATCAAAGTAGTATTGGGGTGCTTGGGCGGCTCAGTTGGTTAAGCATCTGCCTTTGGCTCAAGTCATGATCTCAGGATCCCTGGATGGCGCCCCACTTGGGCTCCCTACTCAGTGGGGAGTCTGCTTTCCCTCTCCCTTTGCCCCTCCCCCCACGCGTGCTCATGTTCTCTCTCTCTCAAATAGATAAAACCTTTAAAAAATCAAAGTAATATTAAAAATGAGCCCAAGGTTCTCTTTGTATTACAAATATGTTCTTAGTTGCTAATCGTGTAACTAATGGAAAATTAAAGTGAATTACACGGCAAAGGAAAATTAATCTACACTATATAGTTGATTTTATAACAAATAACTTTATAAATGTGGCTAATGTTCCTGACAAGAAAGGAAGGGCATGTGCAGAGAACCTTGAGGAAAAAGTAGGGCAGGCAACCACTTGATCATGCTGCGTGTGTATAGTTCCACCAAGCAACAGACAAGCTATTATAACTTTATTGTTTCAGGATATAAGCCTATTATACTCTGCAAATGAAGACACTGACATTTTGCTGTACTGGTTGAAATGATTAACAGTTCATAGAGAACAGTACCAACTGTGCCAAATTAAATATATTAAAATCTGAAGGTTTTACATTCGATATGCCCTCCACTGTAAATGCACATACAGTGTAGTTTAAATGGCCTCAGTGGCTCCATTAATAATGTAGTGGCATGTCAGTTTTGGAGATGCAATTTAAGTCTTTGCTATTTTGTAATAAAACATGGCAGGATGTGTTTTCTAAACCATTAATAAGTATGTGGAGTATTGGTGAAACAGTGAAGCCAGATATGTTTAGAAGCGTATTCATATATTCCTATGTATGAATATATATATGTTCCTATTTTAGAGAGAGAACATATTCATGTATATATAGAAGCCTTACATAAATATATTTATATAAATAAGTATGTAAGTAATTAAAATTAAATATATTTATATATATTTGATCACTCATGCCCTGGCACACCTTAATAGACTTAGGAAGCAATATTCAGAATACTTAGATGATTAATATATTTTAAATCTATCTTGAATCCAGGCTTTTTAGCTCAGAATTCCCTTTTATCTAGACATTTCCCTTTATTTAAAAGTAGTCATCTCCTTTTATATGAATGCAGATTCCACTGAATCATAAGCTATTTTACCTGTTTCTACTTCATTCTCCTCATATGTAAACTATTGATATTCATACTAAATCCACAGACTTGTAGTGAGGATTAAGTCACTGTAATATCTGAAAGCATTTATCACAATATCTAGGGTATGGGGAGAGTATAGAACTTGTTAAATAACATTAATGATGATAATTAGCTCTATCTCACATTTATATTGCATATTCATCTGGTATTTAGATAAAATTACCCCAGAGGATTGGGAGCATTCTCTAGACTATGGAAAATAAATACTAACCTGCCCCCCCCGCTTCTGGTGCGCCAGTGATAACACTATGTCCTCCTAACGACCTCAGTGTTTTCTCTCCAGACTCCGTGTATCTGAGTGTATATTTCTACTTGTATTCAAGACTTCTGTTTCATTTTTAAATACAAGAATACATTTAGTCCAGTGCTTATACATATACATATATACATATGTGTATATATATATATATATATATATATATATGTATGTGGGTGTATGTATATATATCTCAAAGGTCACATTTGTATATTTATTCAACATGACAACTTACCCTAGTACAACTTCATAGTTGGTATTTTCAGAGTTATGTTAACTAGCTTAAAATGTGTTACTCATGAAGGTTAGTAAGTAACTTAACAGACTTGGTAAAACATGTAGACCCAAAACATCTTGCAGCCGCTAATGATGACAGGACAAAAAGTAAGAACATGAAAGAGGAGAAAGATTGTTGCTATCCTTTAGAAGGAACTTTGCTGTCACCTTCCCAGGCTGGCAACATATCCTATATCATGGCTCAGACAATTTCTTCAACTCCCCACAAAAAAGACCAGCTAATGGTAGCTCAAGCCATCTTCTCTGGGTTCTTACATTTTTTATTTATGACTGTTGTAAATGTCCTTGAGAAAATGCAGTTATAGAGTAAGAACTGTGTGATCAAACGTGCTCGCTTTCTGTTCTCTAGAGGGGAAGGAGAGAAGAGAAACAATGTAACAAGACAAAAAGTTAAATCCTGGTATCCAGTCTTTGGGATATGAGCACAGGCTTTGCAACTTTGAGTTGTTTGTAAGTCCTTCTCTGCTTGATATTCTCAATATATGCATCGATATCCAGATATAGATATAAATAGATCTACCCACATATCTATGTACAGTTCACCCTGAAACAACGCAGGTTTGAGCTGCACGGGTCCACTTATAAGTGGACTGTAGTCAGTAAATCAGTACTGTGAATGTTTTTCTTCTTTATGGTTTCCTTAATAATATTTTTTGTCTAGCTTGCTTTATTGTAAGAATGCAGTAAATATAATATATATAACATAGGAGATATGTGTTTATCAATAGTTTATATTATCAGGAAGGCTTCCAGTCAGCAGTAGGATGTTAGCAGTAAAGTTTTGGGGGAGTCAAAAATTTTATGTGGATTTTTCAACTGGGTCGGGGGTTAGCGCCCCTAACCCCCGCATTATTGATTCAAGGTTCAACTGTACATGTATCTTAAATAATTAATTCTTTAAGGGGTTTTAGTCACATTTTTAAAGAGTGCTTTGTATTTTTAAAATGAAACCATGAAGCTAAATGTGTAACTAAAATCGTAAAAGAGGCATATTATAAAAGTTTGATGTGAGAAAGAATTAAAAAAGAAGGTAAAAAAATAAAATCATGGTTTTGAGCCAACTGATGACAAGGGTAACAATTCATACAGTAAATGAACAGAGTATTCCTACTGAGTATGTTGGCCACACTTGTAGGTACTATAGATAAGGCAGGAAAAAAAAAAAAGAAGTCTTGACAGCACAAAATTCCCAGTGTGTGAAATATGTAGAAAAACAAATTTCACCCAATTCATACTTTAAATTCTTCTCATTATCATTATGATCATTAATTGCCTAAAATATTAAAAATACAGTTGATGGATGTCAAAGAGCTAGACTTGAAAGTGAGACGATTAATATAAAAGGCCAGATTAAGGATGACAACTACTTCTTCAACTGACTTTGAAACATCTTTCTTAACTATAGGCCATGATTTTAAAAATAACCTACTTCTTGTCAATTTATTACTTTGAAGCATTGAAATGATTATAAACTGAAAACATTCTCTATGTTGGTGAACTTGTATACATCTCTCAGCATCTTCAAGTAAACTTTAAGCCAGATACTTAATATTTACCTCTCATATATATGCATGTATATAAACAAAGTTATTAATATTTTAACATTTAAAAGAGATTGTGTTATTTTACTTCAATTTTTATGTGTGATATATTTTAACATTGTTTTTTGAAAAAACGCTATAGAACTGCATTTTCATAGATTTCACTGTGAGAGATAAAAATTACTTCTCTTTCTTTCAAAGATGTAAGATGGTGCTGGGTCTTCTATGACCTCTATTTTCCACCCATAATCATAATCAGTAACATAAAGAGAAATAAAGGATATACACACACACACACACACACACACATATATGCATATATATGCATTATTTATAAAGTTTAATTTTTGAACCAGATTTTTAATATACTCACAAATATTAATTTTAAATTAAATGTTAGTGATTTTATACATACATAATATCCTTTTTTAGACAAATGTGAATTTCTCTTTACAAAGGGACTTGAGTCACTAGAAATCTTGCCAAAAGAACCATCTCATCTCCTTTAGCTTGATGACTCATAATTTCATGTAATCTAAGCAAGAATTATTTACAGAAGGTATTACACTGATATTACACGTTCTTTCCAGTAAGGCCAATACCCATGATAGAACCTGAAGATCTGAAAGATCAGCCCTGGACAATCCATCCATGAAATCCAGCTTAGTGATTATACATATCTTAACTATAAGCTAATTTTATTTTAGAACAAAATATAAGAGGTACATTATATTACCACCCGTAAGAATTTATTTACATAAAAATAATCTGGGGGGATAATTAAAATTAGAACAAAATAGACATGATAAAATTTGTGATTTGAAAGTTAAATCTGTCAATCAGAGAAAGACAAATATCATATGATCTCACTGATATGAGGAATTTGAGAAACAAGACAAAACCAGAGACGGAGACAAACTATAAGAGACTCTTATCTCAGGAAACAAACTGAGGGTTGCTGGAGTAGTCGGGGGTGGGAGGGATGGGGTGGCTGGGTGATGGACATTGGGGAGGGTATGTGCTACGGTGAGTGCTGTGAATTGTGTAAGACTGTTGAATCACAGATCTGTAGCCCTGAAACAAATAATACATTATATGTTAATTAAAAAAATTGAAAATAAAATACATACAACAACAACAACAAAATAAAACTATGGGCCTTTCAGACCTTAAAAAAAAAGAAAGTTAAATTTTAATTGGTAAACTGATAGATTCTATTGTCAAATAAAAAAACCTGTGCTTTCTGTGTTAGACCTTAATTTCACCCTTGCTTCACTCACTGAAAATCAGACAGTTATGAATGATTATACCTGCGTAGTTGTTTCAGATATTACCAGGCAAAAATATGGAGAGTCATATCTGTTATACATTTTTACTCATTAATCTATTATGCTTTAAGCAGAAAATTTGAATATATTTCATTCTGCCACTTAAACCTCGTACAAAGGAGGCAGGGGACAAAAAGAAATAAAACATTTTGACAGTCTTTAAAATTTTTATCAAAATTATCAGATTTATTTTGAGTAATTTAACATCATTTTAAAAATATTTTACAGTTTAGAAAATCTTTCACAGGATACTACGAATACTCCTAAATACATCTCAAAACCAGATGAAATAAAATTTGAAAATACTCCCTGGGAAAACTACAGTAATTCTTTTCCTAAAGTGGAAGAGGTCATGTAACCTGACATTCATGTCCTTGGTGGAAGCGGACCCTGAGGCTCCCGCAAGAACCAAGTCTCTCGAAAGAAGCCCAACTGCTATTAGGTTGCTAGGACTTCACCGTCCTCAGGTGAAGCAAGAGACAAATTCTCTCTATAAGAAATTGTCTCCAGATTAAATTCCTGATTTGTGCAAATTAATATCAAGCAGTTTTTGTCCAGCAAAGCAATTATTCAAAACTGAAGGAGAAATAAATGCACTTTCAGGCAAGCTAATCTGATTTCTTACCACCACACGCACTCAATTTTATTGAAGGAGCCTATAAAGACAGAACTTCAGAGAGAAGAAAAATGACATCAAAAGGATCCTGAGATGCAAGAGGGAAAGGTTAACAATAAATTGGTGAACACACAGGTCAATCTAAAATATTTTCTACCACAATTACAAGCATTATATTACACAGAATCAAGAAAAAGACACAACTAAAACACAAGTTCACAACAACCTAAGTCCAAACATTGGTCCTGAGCCCTTCATGCAAAGTAGGCTGCAGAATTAAAATAAATTTAAATAAAAAAATAATAGTCATGATATATACATGCAACGAAAGAAAAAGTTAAAATGCCGATTTTAGAAAAAAAAACTGTCTCTCAAGACACACTAAAATTTCAGACATATTTTCTCCATTTCATATTCTCAGAGTAAACTAGACAGAACAGATTTTTCTTTTTATCCAATTGTTTCAGTTCCTCAGCCTTGCTTACCACCCTTTCAGCGACCCTCACACTACACCTACAGAATCTGAGGAGAATGTTTCTCATGATGCCCTTTTCTACCTTTATGAATTACTTTTCTCTGCAGAGAGGATCATAGGTCCTACAAACACAATGTCTCATTGCAGCTAGTGCAGATCCTGCAGTGAAGTATCAGTTTTATCTTCCAGGTCCGCAGGACAAATATGAATACAACAAACTGTGTATTGTCTAAGCAACATTGCTAGCTAGCTTTGCATTGCCAAAATTATTCTGTCCAAAATAGCTTTCTTGGATTTGTCTTATCACCTGTTACTGCATATTCCACACCAAAATTGAAAATGGCACAATTAAAAATCATTTAACCATGAAAAGCACTCTCTATACATATTTCCATGTGTAAAATAGTATTGGAAATTACAAAACATTCCCTCCTTTGTTTTATCTGTAACATAAGTTTAAAAACATGGATTTTTGTCCTCTTCATTGTTTTATTTGTACTTGGACAAAAATCTAATCTAAGATGTAAATAAGTTTCTGTCAATTACGTGTACACATTTTTTAATTACCAGTAAGACTCCTGAGTAAAATGGTGTTCACATGGTTTTATTTATCATTTTTCCAAATATTATGAAGGTTTGGGACATGAGCAAATTATGATTTAAATTCTCCTGGTAATCACAATTGGTAACTTAGAAGTTTTAACTCAGTCCACAATGGGAAGAAAAAAAAAAAAAAAGGTAGGTTAACCAAGTAAAAGCTGAACCTACAAAGGTGTAGATTTTCAAAGCAGCTAGGAAAATCAGTAACCTAGAATGAAAATTGAAAAATTTTCCCTTGGAGAGAATTCCTGGTGTGCTAGGAGTGTAATCATTCCCTACCAAAGCTACACAACGTGGGAAGTGCTAGATCTTCTTGAAGCCTAGGCGAGAAGGGCCTCAAAGGACCACTCTCAATGTGATTTGTGTTGCATGGACATCAGAAGGTGAGTCAGACTGACTCCTGTGTCTTTATTCCCACTCAGGAAATTAAAAGGCAAAAAAGATGTGTTGCTAAAATTCCATGGCAGTGAACTTAGCCTAGAATTTGTCAAGGTAAACAATAGCTGAGTGTTTCCCATAGACCAGATATTTGGTTATGTAGGAGGAGAAAGAGCCAGTCTGGAGTCAACGCGACTTCTGTTTAAGGTTATTATCTGTGTACATGATGAGAATCGAGCAAAAAGTCTTCCTGCGGTCGGGGAGGAGCTCCTAAAAAGAAGAGAATCCTACAGGGAGTAATACTCAGGGAACGGGGGTCCCCGTAGCCACATCAGAGCAGAGAGTCAAGCAGAGGATCCCCAAAAACATCATGAGAAGTTCGACTAGACTACTAACTGGTGAAAATCAGCTAGAACAACCTGCCAGAAGTAGAGAACACAAAGTCATCTTAGAGCAGTACCAGTCAAGGAAAAACTTTGTATAAAACTCCACCCCCCCTTCACTACTCCCCCCCTGTTTTCCACCTTAGGAGTCTTTGGGACACAGTGAACGGGAAAGAGAACAGTACCTGGCTATTCCAATTCCTAGGCAGCAGGCAATCTACCTGGAGCCAATCTTGTATGTCACAATAGAGATTTAAATCAAAGTCATAGTTATGGTAATTATCAAGGACTGGGCATTTTAACTGTCAATTTCATATTCCATTTTGTGATTTAAAGTTACCACAGGACACCCCAAGAGTAAAAAGAAGAGCCATGGAACCCACTGAAATTTTCACTGAGTGGCAAAAGATTACTGCTCCTCATTTAACAATGTTAAAGGGAGAGGAGGGACAAAAAATGAGCAGGTGTATTAAAAGAGTCTTACAAGTCATATCCGATCAACATTTGGATGCCATTTGCATAAATGAACCATCTTTGCTTCGATTCAAAGAAGGATAGAATGTATTTCAAACATTAGATCAACTTAGCCTATAAAGACAGAAAGTGAAGTGGAAAGGAAAACACACAGTTTTGTTTCTTTCTTTCTTTTTTTTTTTTTTTTTATGGTGCCCTCTCAGTATCACCATCTGGCATTTTTCCTGTGACAATTACTGGAAAAATAAGTGGCTCTTATCCCAGCAGTCAGTGAAACACACAATAGATATTTAGAAGAAAGAGAATCGCCAATCACATGCAACACAGATGTCAGAAATGTAAAAGGGTTGGATGTAGTTTTCTTTTTTCTCTAAGTTTCACAAGGCAAAAGCATATTTTGATCACCACCTACTTTTCAGTACAGTGATTACTCCAAAGCAGGTCTGTGCCTCAGCGCTATTGACATTTGGGGCCAGATAATACTTTGTTGTGTGGGGCTGTGTGTATTATAGGATGTTTACCAGCATCCCTGGCCTCTATCCATTAAATTCTGGCAACTCTACCCAGTTGCAGCAACTGAAAATATCTCCAGACATTGTCAAATATCCCCAGGCAGTGAAAGTGTCCCTCTCTCCCACCATGAGAACCACTGGTGTATAAGTCAGTCTGCATACAAAAATTTTGGTTTGTAATGTATTTCTAACATCATTATCATTTGGCTTTTTAAAAAAATGCATAGTATTCCAACAATAAATGCTATCTCTTCAATTAGTAAGAACTGATATATTAGAACAGTGCTGAAAATCAGCAGCTTTTGTCCCCCCAAAGCTACCAGAACTCTTCAAAGACAAAAGTCTTTCTGCTACTGTTAAAATGTGTCATGCAATTTGGAAAACACAGAATTACTTTTGTAAACTCATATTTCATTGAAAATTTAATAAACCTTTATCTCAACTCTAAGAATCTAATGTCACCCCAAGAGCAGGAAAGTGTTGCTAATCCTAGCACAAAAGTCACCATAAAGGACATAGTCTTCCTGCTGCATTGTACTGGATTTCTTTTATATGTAGCCATAGCAAAATAATCTCCTATGATAATCTGTTATTTTATTGCCGTATAAAAAGTGTTTTAGTTTACTAAATATTGAAGATCCCAGCCATGGTATAAAGAGAAAATGTCTTGTATATATTTTGATTCAAACTGAATTTTCATTACTTTTTAACAGTATTCAGATGTTACATATTTTGTGATGTGTTAAACATCATTAAATGTTTTTTTAACCTTTAAACATAATTTAGTATGAGAGGAGATAGTCCAAGATGGCAGCATGGGAAAACCATGAACTCATTTCCTTCTATGGAAACATCACATCTATAGCTACAAAAGGAGTAATTCCCCCTGAAAGAGAACAGCACATGGAATAAATAGCTTCTTCCACAAAAAGGGATAAAAGAAGCCACACTGAGAGCAGCAGAAGAGGCAGAGACACAGTCTCACCAAAACTCTCACCCCTAGTGCAGTGACCTACAACAGGGAGGCATATCACGGGTCTGACACCTCTCCCTGAGAAGTGAAGGGTTTGTGCTCCACATCAGGCTCTCCGACACTTGGGACATATCCCAGAGACAAGGCCCTAAAAACATCACTCTGGAAACCAGTGAGGCTTATAGCCAAGGGATCTGGGGTCAGTGGGGATCTGAGACACTCCTTTTGAGAAGCTCATGCACAGATGCAGTCCTCCTGGGACACAGCCCAAAGACAGTGAAATATAGTAAAAGTATAGGGTTAAATACTTATAAAGCTAGTATAAAGGCTAAAGACAAAAGTGGTAAAATTAACTACAATTGTTGGTTAAAGGAGACACAAAATAAGAAAACTATAATATGAGAAATATAAACTAGGAGGCAAAATGCAGATTTTTAAAATGCTTCCAAATTTATGTTTCTATCAATTTAAATTCGACATTATATACATATATATGTGTGTGTATGTATACATACACACACACACACACACACACACAAACACAGAGTATATATAATCCTTACCCCTGGTTTTGCTTTCTGCAGTTTCGGTTACCAACAGTCATCCATGGTGTGGAAGCAGATGATCCTCCTTCTGATGCAGCATCAGAAGGTCAGTAATAGCCTAACACTTTATCACAATTCCTATGTCATTCATCTCCCTTCATCTTATCATACAGACATTTTATCATCTCAAATCATCACAAGAAGAGTGAGTACAGTACAATAAGATATTGAGAGAAATAGACAACATTCACATAACTTTAATTGTAGTATATGGTTATAATAGTTCTACTTTATTATGAGTTATTGTTAATCTCTTACTGTGCCTAAGTTATAAAGTAACTTTATCAGAGGTATGTATGCAAAGGAAAAAAACATATGTAGGTTTCAGGCATCCACTGGGGGTCTTGAAATATATCCCCCACAGATGGAGAGGGACTACTGCCCAGCCTATTACATGTGAAACTCATGATAATCACAAGGCAAAAACCTATAGAATGTACACAAAAGATAATGAGAAAGGAATCTAAATATAACACTAAGGAAACCACAAGGGAAAAAGGAACAAAGAAGAACTACAGAAACAGCCAGAAAGCAATTGACAAAGTGGCAGTAAGTAAATACCGATCAATAATCTCTTTACATATAAATGGACTAAATTCTCCAAAAGACATAGAGGGGCTAAATGGGTAAAAACTCAAGACTCATCTATATATCGCTTCTAAGAGACTCACTTCAGATGTAAGGACACACAGACTCAAAATGAGGGATGGGAAAAGATACTCCATGCAAATAAAAACAAAAAGGAAGGTGGTATTGCTATTTTATGCCTGACAAGACAGATTTTGAAACAAAGACTATAATAAAAAAAAAGCATTACATAATGTAAACGGGTCTGTCCAACAAGAGGATATAACTTTTGTAACTGCATATGTACCCAACAAAGGAGCACCTAAATATATAAAACAACTATTAATAGACCTAATGGGAAAAATTGACAGCAATACAATACCGGTGACTTTAATACCTACTTACATCAATGAATGGATCATCCAGACAGAAAACCAGTGAGGAAACATTGGCCTTGAATGACACATTAGATCAGATGGCCTTAGTAGGTATATACAGAATATCCCATCCAAAAATAGAACATTCATCTCAAAGCATATGAAACATTCTCCAGGACAGATCATGTGTTGGGTCAAAAAATAGGCCTCAATAAATTCAAGAGGTTTGAAATCCTATGAAGTATCTTCTCCAACCAGAATGGTATGCAACTAGAATCAACTGCAAGAAAACAAAAACAAAAAGGAAAAATAAAAAGCAGTGGAGATTAAACATGGTACTTAACAACCAATGGGTCAAAAAAGAAATAAAAGGATAAATCAAAAAATAACTTGAGACAAATGAAAATGGAAATACAACAATTCTATCTATGGAACACATCAAAAGCAGCTCTAAAAGGGAAGTTCATCGAAGTACAGGAATCTCAAGAAAGAACAACCCCAAATGAGCAATCTAATCAAAAAAGAATGAAGTCCAAAGATAATAGAAGGAAGGCAATAATAAAGATCAGAGCAGAAATAAATGAAATAGAGAGTAAGAGTATAGTTAAAATGATCAATAAAACTAAGAGTTTTTTGAAAAGATAAAACTGACCAAACTTTAGTTAACTTCAAGAAAAAAGAAAGCTCAAGGGGGCGGAGCAGGATGGCAGAGGAGTAGGAGACCTGGATTTCGTCTGGTCTCAGGAATTCAGCTGACTAGGGATCAAACCATTCTGAACACCTACGAACTCAACAGGAGATCGAAGAAAAGAATAGCAACAACTCTCTGAACAGAGAAGCGACCACTGACTGGAAGGTAGGACGTGCGGAGAAGTGAATCCGAGGCGATATTCGGGAGGATAGACGGTGGGGGAGGGGGCCTCCGCCGGCCGCTTCTGGCAAGTGCTAGAGCCGCGGAGCACAAAATCGGAACTTTGAGAAGTCGGCTCCGCGGAGGGACGTCGCTCCAGTGGCTAAGCAGGGGGTGGAACCCTCGCGGGACAGGGTGGTCTCAGGACCCTCGGGGTCACAGAAAGACCGGGGGTGCCTGAGTGCAGCAGAGCTCCCAGGGATCGGAGCGGGGAAGCCGGCTGCAGAGACGGAGCCGAGGCGCGGGCTCTCAGCTCGGGGTGGCCATAAACTGTGATCCGCGGCCCAGTCGGGCCACTGCTCCTCCAGCAGGGACCCAACAAGCGGCAGATCCGGGGAGACTCCCTATCCTCCCCCGGGAGGAGCGGCGCGGGAGCGCACCGAAGGGATCTGCTGGGTTTGGAGACTCCACACGGGGTCGGGGGCCAGAGATAGAAACGCTCGGTCACAGGCCGGGTGAGCACGGAGTGCGGCCGGAGACCGGGGACACGGAAGTGACTGCTTTTCTCTGGGGGCGCACTGAGGAGCGGGGCCCCGAGTTCTCAGCTCCTCCGGGCGGAGATTGGGAGGCCGCCATCTTCACTCTCATCCTCCAAAGCTGTACTGAGAGCTTGCAGGGAACAAAAGCTCCTGAGAGCAAACCTGAGCAGCTTGCTTAGCCCGGACCGACAAGGGCGAGGCAATTCTGCCTCCGGCAAAGACATTTGGGAACCACGGCAACAGGCCCCTCCCCCAGAAAATCAGCCCGAACAGCCAGGAAGCCAAGACCAAGTTTACCGATCAAGGAGAACGGGAGAACTCCAGCGCTAGGGGAATACTGCACATAGAATTCGTGCCTTTTTACCATGATTCATTAGTTTTTCAAAGTTAATTTTTTTAATTTTTTTTAAATTTTTCTTTTTCCCTTTTTCAACCAACATCTTATCAATCCCTTTTTTAAAAAAAACATTTTTTATTTTTCATTTTTAGAGTAATATTTTATCCCTTCATAGTAGTTACCCTTATTTTTGGCATATATATATATATAAGTTGTTCTCTCTTTAAAATTTTGAGATACAGTTTCTTCTAACAGATCAAAATATACCCTAAATCATTAGTGTATGGCTTTGTTCTACTCTCCTGCCTGATCACATTCTTTTTTTTTTTTTTAAATCTTTCTTTTTTGAAACTTATCAATTCCTTTTATAAAATCCTTTATAATTTTCATCTTTACAGTCATCTTCCATCCCTTCATTGTATCAACCCTTATTTTGTACATATATAAGTCTTTATTTCTTTAAAATTTTAGGAGGCACTTTCTTCTAAAGGACCAAAATATGCCCAAAACCGTGTGTGGCACTGATCTCTGCACTAGCCTTATCATATTTGATCATATTCTGTTTTTTTGTTTTGTTCTGTTTTTGTTTTTATCTTTTTCTTTCTTTTTTTCTCTTACTTTTTTCTTTCTTTCCCTTTCTTTTCCCCTGGTTGCAGGTCTTTTCTGATTTGTATACAGTATATTTGCTGGGGACATTGCTAACCTGTTAGCATTTTGTTCTTTCATTCATCTATTCTCCTCTGGACAAAATGACAAGACGAAAAAAATCACCTCAGCCAAAAGAACAAGAGGTAGTACCCTCTGCCAGGGACCTATTCAATACGGACATTAGTACGATGTCGGACCTAGAGTTCAGAATCATGACTTTAAAGATACTAGCTGGGCTTGAAAAAAGCGTGGAAGTTATTAGAGAAACCCTTTCTGGAGAAATAAAAGAACTAAAATCTAACTAAGTCAAAATCAAAAAGGCTATTAATGAGGTGCAATCAAAAATGGGGGCACTAACTGCTACGATAAATGAGGCAGAAGAGAGCATCAGCGATATAGAAGACCAAATGATGGAAAATAAAGAGGCTGAGAAAAAGAGAGAGAAACAACTACAGGATCACGAGGGCAGAATTTGAGAGATAAGTGATACGATAAGACAAAACATTAGAATAATTGGGATCCCAGAAGAAAAAGAAAAAGAGGGGCAGAAGGTATATTGGAGCAAATAATACAGAGAACTTCCCTAATGTGGGGAAGGAAACAGGCATCAAAATCCAGGAGGCACAGAGAACCCCTCTCAAAATCAATAAAAATAGGTCAACACCCCAACATCTAAGAGTAAAACTTACGAGTCTCAGAGACAAAGAGAAACTCCTGAAAGCAGCTTGGGAGAAGAGATCTGTAACCTACAATGGTAGAAACATTAGATTGGCAACAGACCTATCCACAGAGACATGGCAGGGCAGAAAGGACTGGCATGATATCTTCAGAGCACTAAACGAGAAAAATATGCAGCCAAAAATACTATATCCAGCTAGGCTCTCGTTGAAAATTGAAGGAGAGAGAAAAACCTTCCAGGACAAACAAAAACTAAAGGAATTTGTAAAGACGAAACCAGCCCTCCAAGAAATATTGAAAGGGGTCCTCTAAGCAAAGAGAGAGCCTAAAAGCAGCATAGATCAGAAAGGAACACAGACAATATACAGTAACAGTCACCTTAGAGGCAATACAATGGCACTAAATTCATACCTTTCAATAGTTACCCTGAATGTAAATGGGCTAAATGCCCCATACCTTTCAATAGTTACCCTGAATGTAAATGGGCTAAATGCCCCACAGGCTATCAGATTGGATTCAAAAACAAGATCCATCGATGTGCTCTCTGCAAGGGACTCATTTTAGACCCAAAGACACGCCCAGATTGGAAGTGAAGGGGTGGAAAACCATTTACCATGCTAATGGACACCAAAAGAAAGCTGGGGTGACAATTCTTATATCGGAGAAATTAGATTTTAAAACAAAGACTGTAATAAGAGATGAAGAAGGACACTATACCCCAATTAACAGGGTCTATCCAACAAGAAGATCTAACAATTGTAAATATCTATGCCCCGAACATGGGAGCAGCCAATTATATAAGGCAATTAATAACAAAAGCAGGGAAACACATTGACAGCAATACAAAAATAGTGGGACTTTAACACCCCCCTGACTGAAATGGACAGATCATCTAAGCAAAAGATCAACAAGGAAATAAAGACTTTAAATGACACATTGGACCAAATGGACTTCACAGACATATTCAGAACATTCCATCCCAAAGCAATGGAATACACATTCTTCTCTAGTGCCCATGGAACATTCTCCAGAATAGATCACATCCTAGGCCACAAATCAGGTCTCAACCGGTACCAAAAGATTGGGATTATTCCCTGCATATTTTCAGACCACAATGCTTTGAAACTAGAACTCAATCCCAAGAGGAAAGTCGTAAAGAACTCAAAACATGGAGGCTAAAGAGCATCCTACTAAAGAATGAATGAGTCAACCAGGACATTAAAGAAGAATTAAAAAAATTCATGGAACCCAATGAAAATGAAAACACAACTGTCCAAAATCTCTGGGATACAGCAAAAGCAGTCCTAAGCGGAAAGTATATAGCAATACAAGCCTTTCTCAAGAAACAAGAAAGGGCTCAAATACACAACCTAATCCTACACCTAAAGGAGCTAGAGAAAAAAACAGCAAATAAAGCCTAAACCCAGCAGGAGAAGAGAAATAATAAAGATCAGAGCAGAAATCAATGAAATAGAAACCAAAAGAACAGTAGAACAGATCAACGAAACCAGGAGCTGGTCTTTCAAGGAATTAACAAGATTGATAAACCCCTGGCCAGACTTATCCAAAAGAAAAGAGAAATGACCCAAATCAACAAAATCATGAATGAAAGAGGAGAGATCACAACCAACACCAAGGAAATACAAAAAATTATAAAAACATATTATGAGCAACCCTACGCCAGCAAATTAGATAACCTGGAAGAAATGGGTGCATTCCTAGAGATGTATCAACACCAAAATTGAACCTGGAAGAAATACAAAACCTGAACAGAGTATAACCATTAAGGAAATTGAAGCAGTCATAAAAAATCTCCCAACAAAAGCCCAGGGCCAGATGGCTTCCCAGGGGAATTCTACCAAACATTTCAAGAAGAATTAATACCTATTCTCCTGAAACTGTTCCAAAAAATAGAAATGAAAGGAAAATTTCCAAACTCATTTTATGAGGCCACCATTACCTTGATCCCCAAACCAGACAAAGACCCCATCCAAAAGGAGAATTATAGACCAATATCCTTGATGAACACGGATGCAAAAATTCTCACCGAAATACTAGCCAATAGGATCCAACAGTACATTGAAAGGATTCTTCACCATGACCAAGTGGGATTTATCCCTGGGCTGCAAGGTTGGTTCAACATCTGCAAATCAATCAACGTGATACAATACATTAACAAAAGAAAGAACAAGAATCATATGATCCTCTCAATAGATGCAGAAAAAGCATTTGACAAAGTACAGCATCCTTCCTTGATCAAAACTCTTCAGAGTATAGGGATAGAGGTACATACCTCAATATCATAAAAGCCATCTATGAAAAACCTACAGCGAGTATCATTCTCAGTTCCTAAGGTCAGGAACGCGGCAGGGATGTCCACTATCACCACTGCTATTCAACATAGTATTAGAAGTCCTAGCCACAGCAATCAGACAGCAAAAAGAAATCAAAGGCATCCAAATCGGCAAAGAGGAAGTCAAACTCTCACTCTTTGCAGATGATATGATACTGTATGTGGAAAACCCAAAAGACTCCACCCCAAAACTGCTAGAACTCATACAGGAATTCAGTAAAGTAGCAGGGTATAAAATCAATGCACAGAAATCAGTGGCATTCCTATACACCAACAACAAGACAGAAGACAGAGAAATGAAGGAATCGATCCCATGTACAATTGCACCCAAAACCATAAGATACCTAGGAATAAATCTAACCAAAGAGGCAAAGGATCTGTACTCAGAAAACGATAAAATACTCATGAAAGAAATTGAGGATGACACAAAGAAATGGAAAAACGTTCCATGCTCATGGATTGGAAGAACAAACATTGTGAAGATGTCAATGCTACCTAGAGCAATCTACACATTCAATGCAATCCCCATCAAAATACCATCCACTTTTTTCAAAGAAATGGAGCAAATAATCCTAAAATTTGTATGGAACCAGAAGAGACCCCGAATAGCCAGAGGAATATTGAAAAAGAAAAGCAAAGCTGGCGGCATCACAATTCCCGGACTTCCAGCTCTATTACAAAGCTGTCATCATTAAGAGAGTATGGTACTGGCAGAAAAACAGACACATAGATCAATGGAACAGAATCGAGAGCCCAGAAATGGACCCTCAACTCTATGGTCAACTCATCTTTGACAAAGCAGGAAAGAATGTCCAATGGAAAAAAAGACAGTCTCTTCAACAAATGGTGTTGGGAAAATTGGACAGTCACATGCAGAAGAATAAAACTGGACCATTTCCTTACATCACACACAAAAATAGACTCCAAATGGTTGAAAGACCTAAATGTGAGACAGGAGTCCATCAAAATCCTAAAGGAGAACACAGGCAGCAACCTCTTCAACCTCAGCCGCAGCAACTTCTTCCTAGTAACATCGCCAAAGGCAAGGGAAGCAAGGGCAAAAATGAATTATTGGGATGTCGTCAAGATAAAAAGCTTTTGCACAGCAAAAGAAGCAGTCCACAAAACCAAAAAACAACCGACAGAATGGGAGAAAATATTTGCAAATGACATATCAGATAAAGGGCTAGTATCCAAAACCTTTGATAAAGAACTTATCAAACTCAACACCCAAAGAATAATCCAATCAAGAAATGGACAGAAGACATGAACAGACATTTTTCCAAAGAAGACATCCAAATGGCCAACAGACACATGAAAAAGTGCTCAACATCGCTTGGCATCAGGGAAATCCAAATGAAAACCTCAATGAGATACCACCTCACACCAGTCAGAATGGCTAAAAATAACAAGTCAGGAAACGACAGATGATGGCGGGGATGAGGAGAAAGGGGAACCCTCCTACACTGTTGGTGGGAATGCAAGCTGGTGCAACCAGTCTGGAAAACAGTATGGAGGTTCCTCAAACAGTTGAAATTAGAGCTACCATACAATCCAGCAATTGCACTACTGGATATTTACCCCAAAGATACAAATGTAGGGATCCGAAGGGGTACGTGCACCCCAATGTTTATAGCAGCGATGTCCACAATAGCCAAACTGTGGAAAGAGCCAAGATGTCCATCGACAGATGAATGGATAAAGAAGATGTGGTGTGTGTGTATACACACACACACACACACACACACACACACACACACACAGGAATATTATGCGGCCAGAAAAAGTAATGAGATCTTGCCATTTGCAGCGACGTGGATAGAACTGGAGGGTGTTATGCTGAGTGAAATAAGTCAATCAGAGAAAGACATGTATCATATGACCTCACTGATATGAGGAATTCTTAATCTCAGGAAACAAACTGAGGCTTCCTGGAGTGGTGGGGGGGTGGGAGGGATGGGGTGGCTGGGTGATAGACGTTGGGGAGGGTATGTGCTCTGGTGCGCGCTGTGAATTGTGTAAGATTTTTAAATCACAGATCTGTAGTTCTGAAACAAATAATGCAATATATGTTAAGGGAAAAAAAGAAGATAGCAGGAGGGGAAGAATAAAGGGGAGTAAGTCGGAGGGGGAGATGAACCATAAGAGACGACAGACTCTGAAAAACAAACTGAGGGTTCTCGAGGGTAGAGGGGTGGGGGTATGAGTTAGCCTGGTGATGAGTATTAAAGAGGGCACATTCTGTGTGGAGCACTAGGTGTTATGCACACACAATTAATCATGGAACACTTCATCAAATACTAATGATGTAATGTATGGTGATTAACATAACAATAAAAAATTTTAAAAAAGATAGAAGAAAGCTCAAGTACACAGAGAAATGAAATAGGAGAGGTTATAACTGATGCCACAGAGAGAGTTCTACGAATAATTATATGCCAACAAATTGAACAACAAAGAAGAAATGGGTAAATTCATAGAAACATACAATTTTCAAGATGGAATCATGTAGAAAGACAAAATCTGAATAGATTGAATCAGTATTCCAAACCCTCCCAATAAACAAAATTCAGGACCAGATGGCTTTACTGGTGAATTTTACCAAAGAAAAATGGTTTAATACCTATCCTTTTCAAACTCTTCCAAAGCATTAAAAAGAAGGGAACATTTCCAAACCTTTTTTTTTTTTTTTTTAAGGATTTCATTTACTTAACAGAGAGAGACACAGCGAGAGAGGAAACACAAGCAGGGGGAGTGGGAGAGGGAGAAGCAGCCTTACCGCGGAGCAGGGAGCCCGATGCGGGGCTCAATCCCAGGACCCTGGGATCGCGACCCAAGCTGAAGGCAGACACCTAATGACTGAGCCACCAGGCACCCCCAGACTTATTTTATGAGGCCGGCATTACCCTGATACCAAAACCAGACATTGACAACAATGACAGAAAAGAAAATTACAATATCCCTGATATACAGATACAGGAATTCTCAGCAAAATACGAGCAAACTAACATAGAAAACCTGAGAGATTCTACCAAAACACTGTTAGAACTGATAAATAAATGTAGTAACACTGCAGGATACAAAATCAATATAAAGAAATCTGTTGCATTTCTCTACACTAAAAATGAGTTATCAATACAAGAAATCAAGAAAACCATCTCATTTATAATTCCATTAAAAGAAGTAAAATACCTAGGAATGAATTTAAACAAGGAGGTGAAAGACCTGTACTCTGAAAACTGTAATACATGGATAAGAGAAATTGAAGACAACACAAATAGAAAGATTTCTCTGCTCATGGGTTAGAATAATTAATATTGTTAAAATGACCATACTACCCAAAGAAATCAATAGATTCAATGAAATCCCTATCAAAATTCCAATAGCATCATTCACAGAACTAGAAAAACAATTCTAAGATTTGTATGGAGCCATAGGAGACCCCAAATAGCTAAAGAAATCTTGAGAAAGAAAAACAAAGCTGGAGTGGCAGGGGGTGGGAGGGATGGGGTGGCTGGGTGATAGACACTGGGGAGGGTATGTGCTATGGTGAGCGCTGTGATTTTTGTAAGACTGTTGAATCACAGACCTCTACCTCTGAAACAAATAATGCAATATATGTTAAAAAAAAAAAAGAAGAAGAAGATAGTAGGAAGGGAGAAATGAAGGGGGAGAAATTGGAGAGGGAGACGAACCATGAGAGACTATGGACTCTGAGAAAAAAAACTGAGGGTTCTAGAGGGAGGGGGTGGGGGATGGGTTAGCCTGGTGATGGGTATTAAGGAGGGCATGTAGTGAATGACACACTGGGTGTTTTACGCAAACAATGAATCATGGAACACTACATCAAACACTAATGATGTAATGTATGGTGATTAACATAATAAAAATTAAAAAAAAAGACAAAACTGAAGATATCATAGTCCCTGATTTCAAACTATTCTACAAAAATATAGTAATCAGAACAGTGTGGCATTGGCATTAAAAACAAACAAACAAACAAAAAAAACAAACAAAAACAGATACATAGATCAATGGAGTAAAACAGAGAGCCCAGAACTAAACCTACACTCATTTGGTCTATTAGTTGATGACAAAGACACAAGAATATACAATGGAGAAAGGACAGTCTCCAACAAATGGTGTTGAGAAAACTGGACAGCCACGTACAAAATAATCAAACTCGACCACTATGTTATACCAAACACAAAATTTGACTCAAAATGCATTAAAGACTTGAATGTAAGAGCTGAAACCATGAATCTCCTAAAAGAAAACTAACAGTAAGCTACTTACTAAAAGTAAGCTACCTGACCATCAGTCTTGGCAGTGAATTTTTGTATCTGACTCCAAAAACAAAGGCAACAAAAACAAAAATTAACGAGTGGAGTACATGAAACTAAAAAGATTTTGCATAGCAAAGGGAACCAACAACAAAATGAAAAGGCAACCTACTGAATATGATAAAATATTTTCAAATGATGTATCTGACAAGGGGTTAATACCCAAAATATATGAAGAATTCAACTCAATAGGAAAAACCAAGAAACAAAACAAAAAATACAAACAAAAAACCCTACTAAAAAAATGGCCAGTGTTAGATATTTTTCCAAAGACAACATGTACACAGCCAACAGACACATAAAAAGATGCTCGACATCACTCATTATTAGAGAAACACAAATTAAAACAATAAAATATCACCCCACATCTGTTTTTAAGAACGTGGGAATCACAAGTGTTGGTGAGGATATGGAAAAAAGGGAATGCTCGTACACTGCTGGCTGGAATGTAAATTGGTGCAGCCACTGTGGATAACAGTATGGAGAGACCTCAGAAAATTAGAAATAGAACTACTACCTGGTACAGCTATTCCACTCTGGGTATTTGTCCAAAGAAAATGAAAACACTAAATCAAGAAGATATATGCACCCGTATGTTCATTGTAGCACTATTTAAAATAGCCAAGATATGGAAACATCTTGTATCCACTGATAGATGAATGGATAAAGAAGACATAGTATGTATGTGTGTGTGTGTGTATGTATACATACACACACACACACACACACTGGAATACAACTCAGCCATAAAACAGAATATCTTACCATTTGAGACAACATGGATGGACCGTGAGAGTACTATGCTAAGTGAAATAAGTGAGACGCAGACAGACATATGCCATATGATTTCACTCAAATACAGAATGTTAAAAACAAAACAAATGAATAAACAAAACAAAACTCCTATTTCTTTTATCAGTGTCATAGTTTTTAGAGTACAGATCTTTTTTTGGTTAAATTCAGTCCTAGGTATTTTAATCTCTTTGATGTAATTGAAAATGGGATTGTTTTCTTTCTTGTCCTGCTATTTCATTATTAGTGTAAAGAAATGCAATCTGAAACAACTTAATATGTCAACTCTACTTCAATTAAACATTTACAAATAAGGAAATAACACCTCATAGATACAGAAAACAGACTGGTGGTTATCAGAGGGGAAGGGGATAAGAGGGTGTGTAAAAAGGGTGAGGGGGTCAACTTTATGGCGACAGATGATAACTATACTTATTGTGGTGGTCACTGTGTAATGTATACTGATACTGAATTATTACGTTGTACACCTGAAACTAGTAGAATGTTATAAAGCAATTTTACTTCAATTAAAAAAAAAACTTAGCATGTAGATTTTCTTAGCTCATTTGAAATGGGAATGTAATTGTCAGGGTCCCTCCCAATTAGGCACCTCTTCTTGAAGACATTTTTGGTTTTATTGTCACAGTAATGATAACTCCATAAATTAGAATGAAAACAGTTAAGAAAAAGAAATAAAAATGTTCTTATCTAATATCATTATAATGCCAACTCATTATTATTTGAGACAGCCACTATCACATTTTGATAAGTTATTTTTAATATAAGAGAAACATCTCAAAATATTTAACGAGAAATACTTTAAAGAATCCTGTTTTATCAAATTGATTTTACTCTAGAGAGGAACTTAACAGTAGAACTTTAAGTGTATATTTTCCTTCTCAAACTGTCTTTTCTCAAAGAATAGCAAGTTAAATCACATGTTAGGTCAGCAAATAATCATGGCACAGTGTGCATACTGTATACTTCTCCATCCTTAGTTCCTAACACGAGTGTGAATAAGAGTTTGAAGTCATGAGTATTTTTATATGTGCATAGAATATTTTTCTCTGAATGAGACAAATCACAATGGTATATAAACAAAAAGTATTCTATGCAGTAACATCTTAATGGCTTTTAAAAATTTGATCTATAGCATTCCATGAGCAACTGACTACCAAACAGTGATCACATATAAGTTCATATAAAATTTCAGAATGCATCACTCTCAGTCTCTGCTTCTCCAGGTTACAAAACTCAGACCCTTTGAGTTGAAATGACACAAACAAGGTCCTCCTGAAGTTTGTGGTTTAGCCAGGACTAGAAAGAATTCAGGACAACTGCCTCCTCTAAGGGATTTTCCTATTCTCTCACCATGCGCTGCATATAATGTATTGACGGCAGAGAAAAAAAATGCTGTTACTTCACTAAAAGAAATCTTTTAAAACAAGCACTAAAATATGTACTGAAGTTCAGGAACCAAGCTGGGGGGGGCATTAAAACATTCAAAAATTTATTTCTATGTAATAATGTCTCTCCATATTCTCACGACATCCTAGTTTCTGAACTCCTGGTAGCTACTCCTGTTGCTATGAACCTACTTTAAAACCAAAGGAATGATCCAAAAAATATACAGTAACTAAAAATAAACCAATGTTTAGATTTTTTAGTTTTGTGACATATGTCAATGCACAGTGGATCACTGTGCAAGTTAATGGAGGAGTCATTTAAACAGTAGTATAGCTAATACAATGGTAAAGCATGAAATAAAAAATAGTTCTGTGTGAGAAATTGCCACGACAGTGCAACAAAGGGACAGTAGAATAAGCTAAACTCACTCTCATTAAGCTCATATGAAATTGTGTCACCAGACAAAGGCATTGTTACAGTTAGAAATTCAGGCTTAAATTAAACAATCACCATTCACCTCCGTGACAAGGCTTAAAGATTATTTAATAAATTTCCAATGAAATATTTATGAACGGATACAAATTCCAATTAACCAAGAGTCATTTTACAAAGGGAAACTAATAACAAGCCTTCTAACCCACACTCTTCCCATTCAGTACTAAAAAGAAATAATCATATAGAGCCCATTTTTATTTGGGGGAAAATACAATAAATATATGTTTAGTAATACCGTAACTGACATAATCTAATGAGGAAAATGAACCATGGCCTTTGTTTTTAATCAAAGTAATTGTGTCATTATTCTAGGCTTACTGGTACCACACTCAACAACACTTAGTTTCTGTCTTAAAGACACGCTATTATCAGAAACCAGATGGTTTGAGAGACTAGAAATGCAATTGGGAAAATATTATGTAGCTTTTCACCATAATATACCTGGTTAACTAGGTCAACAGAATATGCCTCATCTAATTACAGTGCATATTAATGTGGAATGAAGTAGACTATACGGAATTTTTTTTTACAACTATGGGAAAAAAATTATGTTTTGTTTTATTCCCGGTAAGAGTTGTTTCCGTGTTGGTGTAAAACTGAACAGTTTGTAAATAGAACAAGAGGAGAGTCAACACTGAAGCTTCGTTAATCAGGAAGATTACATCTCTCTTTCTCTGGCATGACTTCCAGAGGCATGCTTCTTTAGCTGGTAAGGTATCAGTGAGTGTGAGTGATGCTACTGGGCAAGATGTAATAGGATCCCGTGTTTGTTTTATCCAGTGTTACCCTCCCCCCATTGCCCCCTGGAAATCACTCATGCATCTTTTGCCCAGAAATCTCTGGGTGCTTCAATTTACTGCTTCTTCCTCTGTCTATATAGCCAGGAAAACTGATGAAAACAATTCAATTGAAAGAAAATGTAGAATATATGAGGTGGTAATTAGAGAGCATGTGATGTATGTTCACACTGACTTAGGATTGCCAGGTCAGACTTCTCAGAGGAGGTGACGTTTTGATAGAAATGTGAATGAAGGCAAGAAGAGAGTCACTGGAATATCCAGAGTAGAAACCATCTCAACAAAGAGAACGAGTTCACGGGCCCCATAGCCTGAGCTTATATAGTCTCATTAAGGAATAGCAAAGAGCCCAGTTGTGCTGCCAGTGGAATGATCAAGTGAAAAGGAGATAGAAGAAATCAGAGGGGTAGCAGGAATTGGAATGGGGAAAATTGTATCAGCAGATCATAGGGAGTCACTCAGGCCACTATCAATAATTTGGAATACATTCTTCATGTCAAAGGAAGCCACTGGAAGATGTGAAGGAGAGGAACAGCATTATATGACTTTTCCATAAAGGAAAATTTCTAGGTGTAAATATAGAATATATATAAAATATATAATATGGCATGCCAGTGAGAGTCAGATCTGTCAGGAGGCTGCAACAGACCTTACAAGAGATCATGGTGGCTTGGGCTACTGGTAGACATGAGAAGACCTGGTAAGAGTCTGGCTATATTTTGGACACAAACCAGAGGATTTATTACTGGGGGTTGGACAGTTTGAAAAATTTGTGTAAAGTCACTCCTCTAGTAAGTTTCAGAGCTGAAATCTGACTTATTTCTCTCAGCTCTTGAGTGCATATTTGTGGTTTCCAACCGAAGATGGTCACCATAACACACAGCGATAGCTACCAAACACCGACATCGAAGCTATGCTCCAGTCCTCCAAGCGGACTACCTGGGAAAGGAGATCAGGGAATTATGGCTTCAGATATTTAACCAGGTTTGCAAACCACCTCATTTACCATGCAGTGATGAGTATGATGGAAATGTGTTCAAGATACAGCCTTAACACCACAGAAAATTGGCCGTGCTTAGAGAACGTGGAGAAAATACTTATGTCAGCGAGTATTTCACAAAAGAATTATGGAAGAAGGGTCTCGAAGCACAAACTGTAGTTGCTGAATGAAGAATGGATCCTAAGAAGTAGACTTCATACAGAAATCACAGAAGGAAAAAAAATAATCAAACCCTTAATGGGCCATTCTCTCTCTGAGCCTGGAACAAGTTAGAGGAGAATGAATGTCAGTAAAAACACATTTCTTACAGAGATAGGTATCAAAGCAAGTTGAAATCCTCTGGCCTCAATTACCTCTGTTAAATAGGTGAGATTAGCTGTGGAGGAGGTAGATGGTGATGGATATTTGGGCAAGAAGCCTGAGGAGAACAAAGCAGTTTTTCAATCAGGGAAGAACAGAATGAAAAAAATGACCAAGAAAAGAAAGCACCCAGGTGAAATTTCAGGGAACATATTAAAATATAGAACCTAAAGAGTCAACTATATACTAATCCAGTCAGCTGTGTGATTCTGTTTCACTCATCAGCTTGGCATATGAAGGAAGACACAGCCCTGAGGACTGACCCAAGTCTGAGGATTTGTGGAGTCTGGAGGTGAAACTATAATTAAGAACAAATATTTGGGAGCTTAAGCAATTTATTTAACTTTGTGAGTCCCAACCTCCTCATCTGCACAATTGAGATAGATATTAGCTCATTATGCTGTGAGGATTAAATTAGATAAAACAAATGGATTACTGTCTGATAAATGGTGGACGGTCTAGAACTGATAACTGCTGTTGCCAGGAGTATGCTCTTAAGTGGAATAAAGGCAAAGTATCAGAATTCAGAGGGTAGACTTCTGCAATGTTCCTATGCAGAAACCTAGAAATATCAAGAACAAGGGCAGGAGGCCTCTCTTCGTAAATGCGGGAAACTGACAGGAAGAAAGTCAACTTTTTTTTTTTTTTTTAATATCTTTCCAAACTGTGAAGACCATTGTGCTCGTAATCCTGCCACCTACAGAATGTGTTTGCCGTAACTTCTGGCTCTGAGTCACCCATAATCTCCTTTGATTTACTCGTTTTGAGTGCAGCAATCTACCTAAATCCTTTTGGTTTTAATTCACAAGCGTGAAAGAGAAGACAGGGAGGGTGTTTGGAAGCATGTTGTTTGGTTTGTCATGACACAGGGTCAACTTGCTTTTCCCCACTGCCTGTTCAGTCCTATATGCATTTCCAAGACGCTCCTTGCTCCCCACTCCACTGAAGCTGCTCCAGTCAAGTCATGAGTGACTCTACGTAGCCAAATCCAACTGATGGTTTAGAGTAGTCACCTTCCTTGACCCTTCAACACTGATCAAGTTAATCACTGCTTCTGGAAACCCTCTCCACCGGGTCCCTGCAATACCATACTCTTTGGGTTTTCTGGCAACCATGCATACTGCTCTGTCAGATTCAAAAATGGTAAATTCAACAAACACTAAATGAATATCTGGCAAATCATTCTTCTCCTTGGACTCCTTAAATGCTTCTAAGAAACATGACCTCTTCCTGCATATACGGCTATTGCCATCCCTCAGGAACAGAGGGAATGTGCCAAACCTACTTTTTCTCCTCTTGTACCTGACCTCTACATTTTAACATTGTCCTAAGTATGTGTGCACCCTTCTTTCCATCAGCTTTCTCCTTAGGGAGGAGGTGATACTTACACAAAGATCATTTAACACCACTTATGGACTAGTAATTTCTAAAAGTATGTGTCCAAACTGACTGCTTTAAACTGTAGGATCACCGATCCAAATGATATCACCTGTCTTATAGGTACCGTAAGTTTAGTTAAACAAGCAAGCAAAAAATGATTGAGTTTTTATGTTAAGCCTGTATTTTCCAATTTACTACAATGTATGCTCCCAGGCTTGCTCATTCTTTTTCTATAAATTATATTTATATTATACACTATAAATTATAAATTATATAATCCCATTAAATAGCCAGAATATAATACCTTTAAGCCACAGACACATCATTTGATTTAAACCTTTAAATAGTTTCCCATTGTTCAGCAGAGAAAATCCAAATTCCACATCCAAACTTAGATACTCTCCCTATCTGGCCTGGGCGCTTTCTTTCGTGAGCCTCTCCCTACATCTGTAACATTATAACCAGGCTCACTTCCTTCCACAGAGCTGAAGACAATTTTAGATTTTATATCATCTTTGATGTAGATTTTTCACATCATGATCCAGAGAGATTAAGTGTTTATCTCAGAGGCGAAAAATGTTCAAGATCTGTGGAATTTTTTATCACAATAATACTTATGCTAAATTGGTTTTAGGAGGATAAAGTTTTTCAGTATAATAGCCAAATCAAAGGGGAAAATCATATTAAGTAGTATACATTTACAGTTTAGGATTAAACTAATTTTTGAATCTTCAAGCAAATCCAGAATAGCTTAGGTTGGTTTTATAGAAACAGTGCATTTCCACTAGTTTCCATGATCACAGTCAGCTTTTCTTTTTAAATGCTAGACAATGCATCAGAGTTTGCTTATAATCCACCCTACCATTGGTGTTTATCAGTAATAAAGTTATTTCGTCAATATTTAAGTCATTTTGTAACTAATGTGGCACTTTCAGAACAGGCAAGGATACTTCCCTAAAAACACTTATACCTTACAAACTAACATGAAATAGACTATTATTTTGCTTCAGATTTCTGTTTTTGTTACTGGGAGTGTTTTAATGTATTTTAATAGTTTCATTAAATGATTATGTTACTTCATAGAGATGTAAGTAAAATAATACTCAAAATATAGTTTTGTATCCTTCAAAACTATGTTCAAAGGAGACTTAAAAATCTACTTGTTATAAGTTAACTTTTCTTACATAAAAATATTTTCCAAAAATATCATATTCTTGCCACAGTGCGACACTGTTAAACTGTCAGTCATTGCCCACTATACAACTAAAATTACATATGAAAAAAAAAATTTCATATTGTAATTTCACAGTTCTTCTTGAACAAAGAAAATCTGATTGATTGCAATCATTTACACAGCCAGAGAAGAGAAAAGTATAAGAAAATTCAAATATATCATTTTAGGCTTCTATCTACAAAGCTTTGAGAAGTGAACTAAAATGAGAAATCCTGCACTCCTTCCAGATTGCATAAAGCAGCTGTGAATTCAGATTCCACACTTCATCTTTCATTTTGATGTGCATTCTTTTGATCCCCGGAAAGAAATATATTTATAATTTCCAAAAGAACTGCCTCAGAAGTAAGTGGTATCCAAATATTGTTCTGCAGAGATAAAAAAATATACAATGTCAGGGGTATTTGGCTGTGGATTGATGATACATTGCACAAGAATATAGAGACATCATTCCGATAAAACTTGTAACATTATGGTTTAGGGACTATTTAACCTTTAACACAAATCATTTTTATTTTCCCACTGGAATTTAAAGCACTTTATTCTGTTATATTGTATTTCTTTTTGTTTCCCCATTTTCACTGCAGTGCACCCACTGAAAATTTTGTCTTTGGTGAGCTGTAAAGAAGCAAAGAATAAGGAACATGATTGCAAGGCAAACAAACTGAGAAAACTGGAAAACCAATTTCTTAAGAAGGTATATTTTTAATGTAAATGAGCTTAAGTCCATGACAGCAAAAGATCCTTAAAAATTAGAAAGTGGTTTTATGTTTTTGTTTTTTTCTGATGAGCTCTGCCAGACAAACTGAGGAGTAAACACTAACAAACAGACAATATGAAAAAGAAACATAGTGGCTGCAGTGAATTTTATCCTGGTATAATTCCTATGTTGCAGAATGTTGTATCGGAATTACTTGAAGACACACCACTGACAGTATGTAAAGAGAAGAAAACAAACTTCAAGCAATCTTGAAAATAAGGGATCTGAGAGATCATTTCATAAATATCTTGGCATCAGTGACAAATCCTGAGTCCTTCTGTTACTATACTTGGTGAAGACGTGTGCTTTCCTTAAGTTCTTCTTCATATCTGGGTGAGATTTAACATGTCTCTTCTTTCCACCCTGACAGAATAACATTGTTGTTGGCACAGAGTGCCAAAGAGAAATCTAAATAAAAAAACATTTTAAGTTGTATTAGGACAATAAAAATGATCTGTTCTGAAGGTTAAATCGTCCCTGAACCATACTGTTAAAAATTTTGTAGGAATGATGTCTCTATATGGGGAGCCATGCATCATCAGTTCACTGCCAAGAACCATGACATTGTACATTTCTATTTTTGCAGAACTGAATTTGGATAGCATTTGCCTCTACACAGGTCCTTCCAGGAGCAGGGACATTTTATGTAAGAATGAGACAGGGAATCATGACTCTAAATGCAACAATGTATCATTCAGCATAAAGATTACTGGTGAAGTGTTTACCATGTGACTGTGTTTTGTATTTCTTCAATTTTTAAAGCAAGCCAGTTCCTTCTGCACAGAGAAGGGAATAGCTTGATTTAATATAAATTAACATTTGAAATCAGTAACTTTGCCTTTTTATGAAACATCCTTGAGATGGGGGAGTTTTTCAAAGCTTACTAATTATATTTAGGAGGCAATTTTATAAAAGGATGCACAAGATTGTCAATTATCTACTGAAGTCAGATTATACAGAAAGTCATTCAAGAACACTTTAAATATTTTAATTACATGAATGCCATATTCAAATGTTCTCCATACATCCCCAAAAGTCTAAGGGATATTAAATTATTTTTACATATGGGAAATATTATGCCAGACTCATAATAACTGTAAGAAATGACTTAATCAGCTTTATTTTCATGTGGCTTCTTCTGTCACTCCCCAAGTTAGTAAAGTATTCTGGACTTACACAATTTGGTGGAAAGCTGATTTTTAGGATATTTTCTGGAAAAGCCCTTATCTTTTGTATATATTTCTCTGTATAGCATACAATATTATGTCTTTATCACTTTGATGGAGCATAAAGGATTAAGGATATTTTATCCACATATAAAAAAATAAAATTAATTTAGTTTCTGATGGCACCCAAACTGCTTATTTCTAGGTACCTTTAAATGTAGGACAGACATTATTGTGCTTAGAATGAGCTGGATACATTTTCTCCAAATTCTTCAGAGCATTAGCTTGGGAGACATCAATTCATTTAAGTTTCTATCTACAGGCAAATAGAGAGGGGCATATACTACACATGGGTGAAACACACTGATTGTTAAAAAAAAAAAAAAAAGTCAACTGTCACAAAATACCCAAACTGTGTATCTATTATTGTATTGCCACAAAAGCAAATGTTATTTGAAATGGCATTTTAAATTTGAACTTGAAGTCTCAAAACATGAAATACAGAATTTTCTTCCATTAGTATTGCTTCCTTTGATTTGTAAAGCCAAACTAAAACCCTGCCTCTCCATCAGTGTGCTTTCACAGTGCACAGAGCTCAGTTTTCTCTCTCTCAGCACAGCAGGAGTTCCTGTTCCTTGGTTTCTGATTGGAAAACCTATTTACAAAGTAAGGTTCTTCTCTACACTGAATCTTTACACCACAGCTTTTATATTCAGAAGAGCTACTATGAGGTTATCTGTAAAAGTCAGACATTTCAACATTGTTGCATTTAATCTTGGGAACTGGACTACGCACAATAAAATATATCTAACTTTAGCTTTTGACTCACCTAGCCATAATGTATGATTAAACAGCTGAGATCATTATCAGCAGTTTTAATCTGAAGCTGTTTGGGTTTTTTTATTTTTTTACATTGTATTCCTTAATTCCACAATATTAGGAATTTCATCTCAGCAATTCTGTGAAATTCCAGAAGGTGATTTCTGACACAAAGCGTGGGCCACGTTAATCTTCAACAAAGGGGATCCCCAAAGGCATAATTTCACAAGAAATCAGGTAAGTGAACCATAGATGACTATAACTATTTTTATTCTACATAGTATTTTATAAGGTGTTTAGATAGTGAATAACAGCAACAAAGACATTCTCATTGATTGCATCCTTTGCTTGTGAGTGAAGATGAATTTTTATTTTAGATGACATAAACTCATTGCATTTTACTTTCAAAGAATCTGCTCAGTATCAAATGACAAATCACCTGCCTTCCAGATAGTTTGATACACAATGGTTGAAACCATGGAAACATATGTGGACAAGGGGCTTCATCACTATAGACAGCAAGATCTCCCTTTCAATTGAGACTTAAAGCAGATCGTGGTTAACAGTGAACTGAGGATAAATACTGTGTCATGGCTAAATATTTCTAAATAGGATTTAAGAATTATATTAAGTCCAAAATTAACTGACCATCTGCTAAGAATTACCTTTAGTCAGTTACCTTTATGCTAAACTTTTCCAGAATGATCCAACACACATACACAGCTATGTACTGTGCGCATGCACACACACAAAATCATTTCATGAGTGTGTCCCAGTTATAGACCTCACACCCACAAGTTCCTTGCTACATCATAATTCCATTGATAATGTATCAAAAATATATGACATCAGCAGCAGGTAAAAACAGCACAAAACAGTTACTTTTTTTTTTTTTTTACTTAATATGAACTGGTGTGTTTATTCATACTTTCTATTTTCAACTTTCTGGGCAACAGTTATTTCAGTTAGCCTGTGTTTGCAAATGTTTATTTTTCTGCAATATTTTCTTCATTTAGCAAGAGCATGTCTAAACTTACCATTTAAAAAGAGTATCGATGTACGACTTTAAGTTTTTATTTAAAAAGAGTATTGATGTACGACTTTAAGTTTTTATTAAATTCCAGGTACTTAACATACTGTGTAACATTAGTTTCAGGTGTACAATATAGTGATTCAACCCCTCCATACAACCCATTGGTAAAGTGTCTACACTACTCAAAGCAATCTACACATTTAATGCAACCTTATCAAAATACCAACAACATTTTTCACAGAACTGGAACAAACAATCCTAAAGTTTGTATGGAACTATAAAAGACCCCGAATGACCAAAGCAACCTTGAAAAAGAAAAGCGAAGCTGGAGGCATCACAATTCGAGACTTCAAGTTATATTATAAAGCTGTAGTGATCAAAACAGTATGACACTGGCTCAGAAACAGACACATAGATCAGTGGAACAAAATAGAAAATCCAGAAATGAACCCACTACGACATGGTCGATTAATCTTCAACAAAGCAGGAAAGAATATCTAATGGAAAAAAAAAAGGCAGTCTATTCATCAAATGGTGTTTGGTAAACTTGACAGCTATGCAAAAGAATGAAACCGGACCACTTTCTTAGACCATACACAAAAATAAATTCAAAATGCACTGAAGACCTAAATGTGAGACCTGAAACCATCAAAATCCTGGAGGAGAACACAGGCAGTAACCTCTGTGACATCAGCTGTAGCAACTTCCTTCTAGATATGTCTCCTGAGGCAAGGGAAACAAAAGCAAAAGTAAACTATTGTGACTATATCAAAATAAAAATCTTCTGCACAGCAGAGGAAATAATCAACAAAACTTAAAGGCAACCTAAAGAATGGGAGAAGACATTTGCAAATGACATATCCAATAAAGGATTAGTATCCAAAATACATAAAGACCTTATAAAACTCAACACCCCAAAAATGAGTGATCCAAATAATAAATGGGCAGAAACATGCATAGACATTTTTTGAAAGAAGACATACAGACCAACAGACACATGAAAAGACTTTTTTTTTAAATTCATGATATGACTGCTTTTCAGAGTAGTGATGCTTATTGCATCAAAAAAATAAGCCCTCTCGGGCGCCTGGGTGGCTCAGATGGTTAAGCATCTGCCTTCGGCTCAGGTCATGATCCCGGGGTCCTGGAATCGAGTCCCGCATCAGGCTCCCTGCTCAGCGGGGAGTCTGCTTCTCCCTCTGCCTCTCTCTCTCTCTCTCTCTCTCTCTTTCTGTCTCTTGTGAATAAATAAATAAAATCTTTAAAAAAAAAAAGAAAACCTCTCAAAACTTAATCTTTTCTTTTCAGTTCATTAAGTCTTTCATAACGTATGCTTTCCTTATGTACTTCATTGCTACTGCTGTAGTTTGTGTAAAAATGGATACTTAAATTACAGTCTTTTAACCTAGATACACTTTGCATGTTAAATACGTAAGAACAGTATTCAGCTCCATTAAATAATAGATTTTTCAACTGCCCTAAAATACTCATCCTCTTGATTTAACTTTTACAATTTACTTTTGTTAGAGACACTTATATAGAAAAATACTAGGAATTTTTTTAAGACAGATAATTTGCAAATATCATGACAAATGAAACACAGTTAGCTTCAGTGTCCAAGGGCGGCGGCCAGAGGAAGTCAAGAAATGCTGGTCAACTCCAGAGCAGCCAGTGACCAGCCCTGCACAATTACTGCTGTGGGGGGTGTGAGCATGGAGTTCGTGGCTCTTCCAATTGGCCAAATGAGCCTGAGAATTGGGATTTTAACTTCCGTCTCATGATTTTTTAGTGTCGGCTCAAAATTACTTGTATTTCTATGAGGAAAAACATGCATGATTAAATGTGAATCTGGTGCTCAGGGACCTCCACATCTGTCCTCTAAACTTTCAAAATCAACCTCCACCTTTTTTACAAAAGGGGGAGCGGAGATATAGAAAATCGAAGTGATTTGCCAAAACGCACAGGGTGAGGCAATAAACTTCAAAATCTGGTACTGGAAGATATGAAATATACTACATTTAAAATGTGTCTCCATAAGTAACTTCACTATGATTAAATTTTGAATCAACCTGCCAATAAAGATTAAAGAATAACAAAGATGGTAACTCTTCTGAAATAACACAGGTCACCATCTGCCCTCGATTATTTCGTAGGCTGAGGCCAATTTCTGAATATTTGTGTTTGTTGGGAGAAGGATAAAGGCAGAACCCTCAATCACACTGTAAAGCAAGGGTCTTACAGAAAAGTACATTTTAAAATGTGCAATTACTCCACGATTTCAGATGGACATTAACAATAAATGTAGGCCAAAAATTCTGCATGGTTAAATTGTCCTGACTGGCTCTTGGGGCCGTGTCAGATGCTGTCCGACCCTAGCCGCGAGCTACACCCTCTGGCACTTACACAGCAAGGCCAAAAGAATCTCATTAAAAAAAGAAATGCACTCGGTAAACATTTCATAGAGCCAGTGCCAGTCGGAAAATAAAGTTCTGTTGATTTTGCCAAACCAATTTTGGCGAGTCTATGAAAAGATTATATAAAGGCATTTCCTCTCTCTCAGCAATGTGGTCTCAAAACTATGCTACTTTGCTAGGCTAAAGTAAATAGAACTGTGTTTTGACAGAAATATTGTTAACTACATGTTCAAAGACAGTACAAAACTACTGGACACCTATACATTAATTAGCTTAAAAGTTTTAAATGCTAAATACCTAGCTTAAAGCACTTCACTCTTGCCTTTTCCTCAGCATATAAAATAAGGTTAAAATGTTCTAAGATTAAGCATTGCTAAGGGAACACTTCTAAAATTGTCTCATATCATTAATTGGCACTCAATAAATTTCTGTGAACCCTTTCTAAAATTGTGTTTTAGAAGAACAGCAGTAAATTCCAGCATTATTCTTTCTTCCTAAATATACCACGTTAACCTTTGGCTTATGATTTTTTTTTTGGCGTAACAGGAGGCCCTATAGCATAAAAAACTCAGATTTATTGTAGCTTCGTCTAAATTCAGATATTTTTTCCAAGCGTGAAATTCTCTTTAAATCAATATGCACAATGAATGTATATATGAACATTACCAGAAATGAAAGTAAGCATTACACACTACAATCAAGCCTTCTTCAACTGCACAAAAAGTGAGGCAGAGGCATACATTTTTCTGATAATGTGCCTTTGCCTTTGGAAAACATCTTCCTCTAGATATAATTCATCACAGATACTTCTGAAGATTTGGTCACTTAACAACAGTTATGTAAGATGATGAAGCTCTGTGAGGAGGAGCATCTGGACTTTTGTAAACCTTCCTCTGAGCTCCCCTATTCACAATACCTGTTCTGAGGAGTATTCTGGGGCTGACCCCTTGGCTGACTTATTTATTCAACAAATATTTCCTGGGTGCCTACAAAGCACAGATGCAAGTTTAGTTACAATGCATACAGCAGTGCCCAAGAGAGGCCAAGTTCCTGTCGTCCTGGGCTAACGTTCTTGTGGGGAGAGACAGACAAAAAAAACAGGAGACAAGGTAAATACATAAAAATCACGGAGCCATAACTGCGGCATACAAAAATCCAGCTGGGTAAAGGGACTGAGTGGGCTGCCACTAGTCTCTGAAAACCTTGGCGGAAATTTTCCTTTTCTGAGCATTAGATCATGAATCCTGATTCAGATTATAAATATTTACATTTCTGTAAAGATACTCTTTATCTAGTCACTGGTCCTAAATTTTATATTATGATAATATAAAGATGAGGTGGAATTATTTTGAATAAAAAGACTAGTGTTTTTGACTTTGGAGTCCAGTCAACAGTATGCTTCAATTTCCTTTGCGTGCACAACAGCAAGGGGTGCCTCCTGCCCTGGGATAATCTTTCTTTGTGGGCTTCACCCTGATAAAACATTCATTCGCATTTAGTGTACCCACTGTGGTCGAGGGGTGTTGTCACCCTTATTCTTCCACCACTAAATCGTCAATTAAACCTATCAGTGGTCCACCTGGCTAAGGTTTGGAAAGATGCTTTTCTGAAGCTCAGGTTGAGATGTGAAGCCCTGTCTATCAGTCAAGTGGACAGAATCCTCTGGAGTGAAATTACCCTCATCCTCACTATTAAACAGACTGGACAAGAGATTTTTCAGTTGAATAGTGGAGCATGGCTCTTTGGAATATTAACACACAAAGTGAGTGGAAGACTAAACAAGTTTTCTAGTGAAATATAGCATATGAAACGCTTAATCTGATACACATGCAACACAAATAAAAACTACTTTGATAATATACATAACAACCCTAGAACTCTTAAATATCTACATTTAGACTGGATTTGGATTATAAATGAATTAACCCTGAACATAACTGAATTGATCCTGAACACAACAGGACTATGAGATAATTATTTCGCTTTTACTCCACGATTTGTTCTAAGCTCAGGTTAATCATTTTACAGAACTTTGTACAAATTGTGTGACAAAGGGAGAAGATACAAATTTATCTTTTTATTTGAAAAACAAAATAAAACTTTTTTTTAAATTAAGGGCATGAGAAGTTTTTTAACAGCATATTTCTAACAAATTCACATGTGCCCAATAGTGAAAAGAAAAACAATAATACAGTCTAGCCAGAATTTAAGAAGATTTAAAAGACCCAAGGATGGCAGAATACATCCCACATAAGAGCAGAATAAATCTTAAAATATGAGGCATGTGCATGCACATGCGTGTGTGTAAAGCAAGTGAATTTGTTAATAACTCCCCCCGAAGGCAAAAGGAAGTGATATATACCAAGGATGTTTTTTTTATTAATGAAGTAGATCACAAGATTGTATAAATGTAGTAAGCAGGGATGTAAAAGATTAATTAGCTCATTATTTTAGATAAATTCCCAGGAAAGAATAGATATAGGATATCTTTAACACCTTTATCTTGAAGATTTGTAGTTTCTAATTGAAAGAGATTTGAGATTTACCAGGATAAGGATAGGTGGAAAACAAAGCAAGACAAAAGCTAATGAACCCCAAAGACATTTTGTGAAAACATACGAATTTTCTTATGTAATTTTTAATATGTCGATGACTCGTTACGTACACTTTGGCCTTTGCTTCCCCAGTAATTCAAACTGGGGAGAAATTGATCATGTTTTATTTATTTTAATTTTATTTAATTTAATACATAAATTTAATAATATTTAATTATTTATTTAATTTTAATTATTTTAATTTTATTTTTGTTCAAGCTCAATGCAGTCTCATCAGAAGTACCTGGGAAAAAATCCTACACTAAAACTATAGCTAAGTATGCCCAGATAGTGGGTCAGTGAAGAGATTACACTGGTTAAACACTCGTTGGATGAAATCTGTAACGTTAGGGAAGGGATCTGTTTCTTCATGGGCAAGGTACTGGGAAGGGCGAGAGAGACGATGGGAGCAAAAATAACCACCTTAACATTGCTCAAGATTTACTCGAACATCATCGAGTTTCTTTCTTTTTGAAGGGACTCAAGACTCTAAGAATTACATCAGAGGCAGACCTACAAAAAAAAATGAACATTTTCATATTCACAGTGTATTACAAATCAAGGGACTAATTTTATGCCAATCCTGAGGGAACCAATATGTCAATCAGACAAAATGTTTTCCTGGAACATACCCTCTCCAGTATCAGTTTTATTTTTGCAAGCCCTCAACTGTTGTTCTCACTGTGAGCCCTAGGAGGAGCAATTGTCAATTTTGTGGCCAGAAGTCCTTTCTAAATATACTCAATTGACTCCTTTTCCACCTAAAAGTAAAACACAACAGTAAAACACAACAGCTTTTTATTGATTGATTTATGCTTTCCTATTGCTAATAAAGATCAATCAACCAGAGATTAATCTGGCCAAACACACACTACTCTATGTAATACAAATGCAAAAGAGAATAGGAAAACTCCAGCTATCCGGAATCAACTCTTGACAGGACAGACAGGCAAATAATTAAAGTATCAGAATGCAAGGAGTCAGACTTAGAATATAGATACAAAATGCTACAGACACTCCAGTTTGAATGCCTGATTCTGTTGTTTTAGTAGTTTATTTTTGATAAGAGTGCAGTGTCCCAGGAACATGGATCAAGACCCATTCTTTCCAACAATTCCTACTTCTGAGGCCCAGACATTCAGGCAAGTGTTAATACAATAGTGTAGCAAGAGCTGATGCAGGGTCAATGGTAGGAAGGAAGGGAGAGGGGAGATAATGAAGTATGTAAAGGGAACAGTTCCTTAGGCAAAGGGTTCTCAAAGCTTTTCTTAAAATAATGATTACCTGCCTGGTGTCTACTAGGAATGAAAAATCATCTTATTACTAAAGCCTGTTTTGCAGATTTTTGGAAAAGATCAGCACTCAAAGTTTACTTTCTTCTAAAAATTAATGGCGGTTAAGAAAATGAAAGAGAAAATTTCAAAAGTAGAAAGTCTCTTGAACTGATTAAAGCAATTACTGATGTGGAAGTCCTTTACTAACCATTTGCTAGAGAAAAAGCAAGCTGACCCAGCTGTCACCTTCAGGCATTCTATATAGACAGGTACCCAGTCTTGGAACTATCAGCAAAGCAGTACATTTCTGCATCTCCACAAGCGTGACAAAATGCAGAGTTAAACATTTATGCAGTTTTCAGCAAATGCGACGAATAAAGAAAATCCATCTAGAAAATTCTACTTTGTTTTTTTTTTTTTAATGGATTACATTCGTTCATCCAACAATCTTTATTGGAAAGATTTCACTAGTATCTCTGCATTGGTACTTGTAGATTATATGAAGTGGTCTCTAAATATTATCCCATAGTAAACAGAAAAAGTAACCTTTTATTTATAATCAGTTCAGATCTCAGTTCCTACAGTTTATTTTCACTTTGCCTTCCATATACAAATGCTTTGAGTAAATATATCCTTTTTTGAGTTATTTTTTATCATGATTCGACTCCATCTTAATGTCAAAATTCTCTAAGCATTGTATATTATAGACTAAATCGGGCATCGATTCAACTTTGCATCCTCTGGAATCTGAGTATGACTTTTAGCTACTTTCTACTGTCTTATAATCCCCTCTAAACGTTATATATAGTCTTCTCTGAGGTTTGTTCAGAGAGCTTAGACATCTAATCCATTTCCCTTTTGAGAATGTAACTCAACATTTTGGGGGTATTAGAAGTATTTGGGTCAGCTTGGTAACAACTCAGGCCTTCACAGTATCATATACCCAGCAAGGTTTAGAACTTCCATAAAACTTTTAAGTTCTTGGTTTTATTTCTCCTGCAATGTTTTTCCCCCACCTCCAGTGCTTGTAATAAACTTTTATGTTAGAAAAGAAGAAAATATAGGAACTGGAAACTTATACCATATATTTTTAAAAGTTAGTTTTTTTTTTTTTTTTTAAGAGGATAAGGATTTGTTACACAGTGGTAATTTTACCAAATGCCATAAGAAAGAAAATTAGCAGATCTACTATTCCTAGGTAGGAAGGTTAATACATGAAGCCTGATACTCAACTGCAAGATTATATTAAAAGATTTTAACTGGAGTAGTGAAAAATGTCTATAAACTATTAATCGTCCTCATCGTTTTCAATCCTAAGAACCTTACAAAGAAAGGTATTTCAGCTCCATTATTAGACCTATTATCCAAAAACCAGAGAATTTCAAAACATATAGTAAGATTGATTTGAGTTTTACTTTTTGCTTCACATATCACTCATGTCATCAAACAAAATTAAGGTGATGGCTTCTGAATATGTTCATCACAAATGAGACATTGGTAACCTCTTGACTAAAATAGCTTAAGACTAAATAATGGACATCTTAACACTGAAATCCTTAAAATTGGAACAGAAGCACTGTGTAGGGTATTTTGAACATTGTCTTCCTATATGAGCAGAATTTATATTGTGACCCACTGATCAACCCATTTGCTAAAGATATGTGTCTTAAATTGCACTTAGGTGAATATTTTACCTTGATCCCGCAATAGAAAATCTAGGAACGTAGAAACAGAATCCTGGAATGCATTTTTTTTTCTATGTGCAGGGTAAAGGGATACCGCATGTAAGTCCAAGAAGAAAAGCAAGTGGGATCGCAAGGAAATGCATTTTATTGATTACAGCAAAGAAAGGGGAGCAAGTTCAATTGGCTCACACTACTTGGTCTTGACATAGATGCAACTTTGCTGAGAAGAAAATAAGCATGAGGTAATGCCATCATAAATAATTGCTTAAATCATCTCGGCATTATGGAAGCTGAAATTTCGTAAAAGGAGAAAGCCCTGTAAATGTGAAAGCACAGTAAAGGCAAGCTCTTAAGGCAATTGAGGATTTTTCATTGGATAGAAGCTTCATGCAATACGCAGCTTTAAATCTAAGTATGGAGTTCCCTCTGGTTAATAACTGCAGATCAAAGCAACTTCTACATTTTTTACTACTAGCTTTAGCTACTGCAAAAAAAATAAAATAAAATAAAGGGGCTAATGGAACATACACAATTAAATAGCCTTCCATCCAAGGTTGTATAGTGACACAAGGAGGAGAGGGTGTTTGTTACAAATAGCCCAAAAGCTTTTAAATGTATTTCTTGTGTAAGTATTGAAATCAATATTGATCTGTATATTTAAAAAAGAAAACCCCAACAATGGATTTAATGAAGACCATTAAGATGTACTAGTATAACTTCCAGGATTTATTCTTGCCTCTTTTGGGAATGCCTAATATTGAAGAAGGGGTGGAAAATGTAATGCTATTTATATCATGCTTTTTGTCTATTTTTTCAAACTACTTTCTAATCTCAATATATACAAGTTTTACAATGGTCAAATCTAATTCAACACTTTTAACGATTTTACTTCTTTTTAACTAGCATGTTAACAAAATTATCCAGTAGATAATAATAAAAGGTAGGGACCCTGCTAAGTGATTTACTTTTATCAATTCATTTCATCTTTATGGGAAAACCTGATGGGAAATCATCTCATTTTAGAGCTGAGAATAGCACAGAGAGGTTAAGCGATGTACACGAGCTCCTACAGCCAGCAAATCTGGGGCCAGTCCTCAACAAGGGAGGCAGCACAGTAGAAGACTCAGAGCATGGCCCTGGAGACACCACCCAGACTGGGGATTATTCCTGCCACTTGCCACCTTTGTCTCCTGTCAAGTTGGTTGCCTACTCATGCCTTAATTCCCTCTTCAGTAAATTAGGGTAATGACTTCAAAGGATGGTAATATTAAATGTGTGAATATTATTAAGACACTACAAAGTTTTGGTAAATAAAAGAGGTATCTCTGACTTTTCAAAACAGAATTTTCTTCTGCACCTTGACTCCCTTCTCAGAGTGGTTGGCCTCCAGTAAACGTATCCTCTACCAAGTCTGTAGAGGAGGCGATATGGAAAATTATATGTTGCACAGAAGTTGGTAGTTTTTGGTCAAATGGAACTCATTTAAGTAACAAACAGAACTCATGAAAATAACTTAAAAGGAAGACTTTAATGTATATGCCTGACAAACCATCAACTTCAAGGATATCTACCAAAGATTTTTTTTAGCCAAATAATACAATGTTACTTCAGAATTTACTGTGTCTGTACCCATAAAATTCTCATAAGAATTTTGTTAGGTACATTACTTTTTCAAGTAATTCTCATTTAAAATGGGATTTTCTCAAAGATACAAGCACTACTTTCCATTCCTCGCTTAGTTTTTCCCAAATGTTGTATTATATACATATAATTTGCCTTCATACAATTTGTATTGTATTTACAAATATCACTTTGTGCTTTAAAAAAATTTTCCTAGAAGAAACCTGAGAATTATTCTACACAAAACACACAGAGGTAAAATAAGATTGTTAGATCCAATGTTTTTTGTCTAAAAAAAAAAAATCAAAACTAAACAAAAACACCTTATTTTTTTAATCTGCAAAAAAAAATGCCAATGAATTAAATCTTTTTTCAACTGTTTATCCAGCAATGTGTTTGGTTGTACTATGTGGTAAATAAGTTCTTTGCTGTACAACATACAATGATATACAGTATAATGCAAGAATATGTCTTTATAGTACAGAAAGACTAAGATTGAAAAACTAAAATGTAAGGCACCATTAGACAGATAGACAAAAACTTAAATCTTATTTTAATTCTCCAGTACCAGCATAATAAAGGAGACTTTTGGTAATTTAATTTGGTGTGTTTCAATTTCCTTTGCCCATAGGTCTAAATTCTATTAAGTGGCTAGTATTAGGCAATTCCTTTTCACATTTAATCATAGATTGGCCAAGGAAGGAGTGCATCCTGTAAATATTTAAGAACATGAAATGAGAATGAACTTCTTACTTAATAGTGTCCTTACCAAGTAATAAAATTATGATATATTGATAAATATAAAGTACGAAGCAGATTACAGATATATTTCATTTTACTCAACAGATGTCTAAAATCATATATAAATCAAATTTTTCCCCTAACTGAACCATGATTTAAATAAAATTGAATATGTAGAGAGACTGCTGTGCCCCTCACCTCCCTTTCTCCCTGTTGAGTGAGACCTCATCTAACAACTGGAGTGTTCCCCAGGGGTACTCACTGTTGTCTCCAACTGGGGAAAGTGCCAGAGCTCGCAAATGAAGAATCCATAGGCTCCAACCCAATGTCCAGATGGGGACCTGATAATGATCTGGCAAGCCGATCAGTGATCACTGAGAGCAGAAATTATTGTGCCCCTCCTCTCAAAGGATTTCATCCACTTAATAAATACCATTACTGGACCCAGAGAAGGATGAGAAGTTCTAGAAAATTAAGAGAGCTAAATAGATGTAACCTAATGGACAAGAAAAAGCAAAACACTCAGAGAATGCAGAATCTAAAAAAAAAAAAGGTGAAGAGACAGACACAATTTGAACCAGGAACATGGAGAGACCTGATAAGGACATTCAAGCTCAATGCACACACACACTTACTTCTGGATTCTAAAGGATGCGATTTGTGAACTTGATCTTACAAGGTATCAGAAGAAAAAAAGAAAAAAACAAACCCAACTACTAAAGAGACAAATCCAATTAACCACGGCATCTGCAATGTAGTAAATTAGTTGTTAGAATATTAGAGTCTCTACAGAATGCAGAGTGATGAGGACAACAGGTTACTAGTTTCAAGTCAAAATATTGTTATTAGAGTGAAAATGGATACTTTTGGGAATGCAATGTTGTTGGAAATTTTTCATCTATATGCCAAATGCAAGAAAAACATTCAAAAATAATTCTAAACAAGCAACCAAATCAGAACCCATACTACAGTATACAAGACAATAAGAATGTAACGAGGAGTAGGTCACTAAGCAACATGTTTGTACTAATAGAATGACACTTCAGAGTTTCAATGTTACATAAGGATTTTTGAAGAAATATATTGCAGGAGGAAAGACCCAATAATAGCAGAGTATTAAAAGTAACAGCCATCTCAGGAAAAGCTTTGAGATTACAAAAGTCATATTTAAGATGTCCTAGTCTCACTGGAGACTGAGAAAGTAGGTAAATATAAAAGCTTTCAGTGTGTCCTGTCTTATTTAGGAAGACAGACAAGAAGAGAATTCAAGAATTTCATAAGATAAAAGAGAAATATGAGGGGGATTACAGAGAGAATTTATCTCTGGTAGAATGAAAGATGCATAAGAAATTCCAAATTAAAAAGACAACTCAATTATACCTGCAAAAATAAATGAGGAAAAATGAAATAACAGAATACAATAAATACTAAACCAACATGATGGAAAAATCAGATACAACTGTTATTACACTACATTAAAATGGACTCAGCTATTGCATTCCAACAAAATATTTTGCAAAGAAATACACTTGGAAACACTAATTTAAAAAAAAACTACAATGTTTTTTTCAGGCCTATACAAAAATAACACATGTGGATCAAGAGTAGAAATGTTATCTATCATGGTGGGATTTAATATTAAAACCATTAAGCAGGAGAGTACTTTTTTTTTTTAAGATTTTATTTATTTATTTATTTGACAGAGAGAGAGACACAGCGAGAGAGGGAACACAAGCAGGGGGAGTGGGAGAGGGAGAAGCAGGCTTCCCGCCCAGCAGGGAGCCCGATGGAGGGCTCGATCCCAGGACCCTGGGATCATGACCTCAGCCGAAGGTAGATGTTTAACAACTGAGCCACCCAGGTGCCCCAAGCAGGAGAGTACTCTTAAGTAAAACTTTGGATCAACAAAGTAGACACAATGAGAGTTAGAGCCCAAGGAAATTCAACCTTAGAAGTCTTCACTATAAAAGTATAGGAAGAAAGGCAGCATATAGTGACAAAATTCATCATTTATGAAAGAGAGTGAACACAAATCCCGTGTATGCATCAAATAACAAAAATTTAAAAAATAGAATTTTGAAAATATATTGAGAAAATAAAAATGATACTGGGAGATCTCAATACCAAGTTTTCTAAGTTATGTAGTCAAGAGTAAAAAAAATCTAAGATCAAGAATTTGTATAATACAACCAGCAAAATCTTTTAATAGATGCATCCTTCAAGCTGAGTATGTATTTACATATCCATGAAACTAAAAAAAAAAAAAATCAATCATGTATGTACAGTTTCCGATATTATAATTTAAATAGATATGAATGAAAATAACAAAAAGATGACTTACATTTTTAATTTAAATGGAATTTAAGTTCATACAGCTCAAAGTAATCTCTGGATTGAAACCAACAGATTAGAATGAAATCCTCCTTTACAAGAAACATTTACTCGTAAATATTTTAATTGTAAAAGAAAAAAGCTATAAAGAAATTTATGACTCATATTAAGAAACTGGGAAATGCATAACAAAATGTTTAAAATAAGGTAAATTATAATAAAAATTTTTAACATAACACAAAATAGAAGATAGAAAAGGATATATAAATAAAATCAAAAGCATGAAAAGAAATCAGGTGTGTGAGAGAGAGAGAGACAAAGAGAGACAGGAGGCGTGGAGAGAGCAGGTTTGGGAAGACTCATTAAAGAAAAAGAAAGAGGGTTAAAGACAAGTTTAGAACAGACTGCCCCCAACAGAGAGACAGAAGACAAGTTCCTGTTTCAATGGTGGTAGAGCGTGGGAGGAAGCCTGGGCTGCCAATTAACAGGTAAAAGTATTCAGCCTAAATGTTTAATTAATTGCCAAAGGCCAAGTGTGGGCTGTTGCAAGAATAAAAACCCCAGAGTGCCATAGCCATAGCGGAGATTATACTGACTCACAGGGTCATCTTCAGAGACTATCATTCTGCACTCACTTCTGAGAAAAATCAGAAGCAGGGCAACAAATCGAGAAAACCAAACCAAAGAATGGGACAAATAAAAGGAGAAATAGTCCTGTCTGCAAACATGCTGAATTTTTTTCTTCATATTTCTATCACACAAAAAGAAAAATCAATACATATATAGAGGCCTTAAATGACATGTCAACAAACTTGATTTTTTCTTAAAGATTTTATTTATTTGAGAGAGAGAGCATGAACTCGAGCAAGCAAGCATGAGCTGGGGTGGAGGGGTGGGCAGAGGGAGAGGGAGAAGCAAGCTCCCTGCTGAGCAGAGAGCCCAACGCCAGGTTCAATCCCAGGACCCTAGCATCATGACCCGAGCCAAAGGTAGACGGTTGACTGAATGAGCCACCCAGGTGCCCCAACAAACTTGATTTAATTTGCCCTAATTGACATTATCTCCTAAATGTGTACATGTGTATCTTATGACCCTACAATTCTACGCAGTAGAAATGGGAAATTAATGTGCATGAGTGCAATTGGATATATACAAGATTTTTATACAGCAATTGTTTTAATATTCTAAAAGTAAAACTCATTCAAAATATTATCAGTGGGGTGGAGGGATGGGTTAGCCCGCTGATGGGTATTAAGGAGGGCACGTACTGCATGGAGCGCTGGGTGTTATATGCAAACAATGAATCATGGAACACTACATCAAAAACTAATGATGTATTGTATGGTGACTAACATAATAAAATTAAAAAAATGTTATCAGTGGAATGGATAATTAAATTGTAGTACATTTGTACTCTACAACCATGAGAATTTTTGAGAAAGTGTTAGACTCAATAACATGGATGAATATTCTGAACACTATTAAGTAAATATGTCAGACACAAAAGAATACTTATGGTATTTATTTATACAAAGTTTGTTACATAGACAAAACAAAACTGTAATAGTTAAGAATGTATGCTTTAGTTATAAAAGTATAAAAAAAAAAAAGGCAAGGAAATGGTTACCGTGAAACTCAAGATCCTGGGAGGGTGTAATTATCAGGAAGAAGTAAGAGGTTTCTGGGTGCTAACAATGTCCTAGGTCTTGATGTTGGTGGTGATTATACAGGGTTTAGTGGGTGCTAAATCACTGAGCAGGGTATATTGCTTTATTCAATCATCTGTATATGTTTAAGTGGCTGAGAATGTTATAACACTTAAAAACAGAAATCAGTGTACCAAGTACGGCAAGTATAGCAAACTATTATTAATTATTAAAGCAAGGTGATGGGTAGATAGGGGTTTGTTATAGTATGCACTAATTCTTTGAAAATTTCAGTACAGTTGAAATTGCATTTAGAATATAAAATGTATACAGATCTATTCTCTCTCCTGTTTTGTTTAGTATTTTTTCAAATTAATGATCATAACTGATCAAGAGCTATCTTCTCACCTATAATAGGTATATCTAAGTTGTCAGATTGATCAGGGAAGCTATTAAAGGGAAGTGATGAAATCCAAATATAGATTTGCACAACAGAAAGGCCAAAAAGGATATGTAATAACCAAATGAGTTTGTGCCCTAGTGGTATATTCCTCTAGAGCCTTGAAATACAAATTATAATTAGTTTCCAAATCTTGAAGGACTTTTCCTAGTAACTGAACCATTTAACATTCAAACAGCAATTCCCTTAATAGTTTGGGATTTAAAATTAACATCTGGATTATATTGGTCCAGAGACTACCATTGAATAAGCTACTATGGGGTTCAAAGACATGAACTTTGGAAATTATAGAAGTAGAAACACTAATTCCCATTACCAAGAGAAAGAAATCCAGCTAGATTTTCAGGAAATGACTTTCATGTAAGCCAGTAAGAAATTCCTGTATTGTTTTCACTTTTAAGAAATATACTTCCAATATGAGACTCAAATATTTCTATATGCAAGTATGGCATTTCAGCTGTTCAGTCAAGGACTTCTAAACTTCATCCTACATAGAATTCAGAAATCACCCTAAGATAACTCAGAAATTAGCACTGTCAATGTTGCTGTAAGATTTCCTCTATAAAACATAATTTGGTCTAAGATTGATTTTTTTCCCCTAATGTTCTCTTAACTACATTATGTACAATCCTCTTGCTCATTTCTTCAATAACTTATCCCCAGGTCACCACCTTCCATGTCATGCTTTCTAACAACCCTAGCTGTTCATGGCAAGACACTCTTGTTAGCTCAACATTTAGTAAGATCCTATTTTAAAAATAATGCACTCATGTATCTTAAACATCTTCTTAAGTGGCCCAGTTATCTCCATGTGTGTGGGTACGTACAAAGTCAATACAATGCCTTAAAATTGTCAAATCAGTGATCCTTCTATAAATGTAAAATTCTATGTGAGTTTGTCCCATGTATATTTTTTAGGGGAAAGGTTTAGAGTTTCATTAATTTTTAAAACATTTTTGTGATCACAAAAACATTTTAAAATATGCATATAAATGGAGCAGAGCTAAATTGTCTGAATTAATCTGGTATGGCATTTTCACAAAATACATTCTTCCCATAATCTACAATGGAAAAAATAAAACTAAATAGGAAAAGTCTCAAAATATTTTAGTTTTTTCATATTGTACAGAAGAGCAGACAGTACAATAGAGAGTCAAGATCATTTATTTTTAAGTAAAAGTACAACCCACAGCCAGATAATAGTCATAGCAAAAGGACAGAAAACTTGCAAAAGTTGAGGGAAATCAATCTGTTTAAAACGTATTCTTCATATAAATGAAGGGCTAAACTGTGTGCATTATACTACAACTTCTCCACCAAGGATGTCAAGATTTTTGTTGCATAACCCAAAATGGAAGTGACTAAAATAGAAAGATATCTTGAAATTAAATATAGAAAGAAAAAAATAAAATATTAAAATAGGATGAAAAACCAAGTTGTTATTAAGTTGAATTTTACAAAGAATCATCAGATAAGTCTCACCAAAATGTCTAAAAATTTTCTTGTAGGTTCTATGTGCTTGTGTTTTAATCATATAGATAGTATATAATCATGCAACACAATGTCTTTATCATGTATGGTTCTCAATATTAAATTTTCTTGAAACATGTCTTTTATAATGATTGTCTTCAATAAAAACAAGTTGCTTTTCAAGGTTGAGTATTTACCTTATACTACTAAACCATTGCTAAATGTATCATACAAAGAGAATCAACTATCATGCCCTGTTTTGCAGATATATTAATGAATAAGGTAGCAGTAAGTTTTTAAAAGTATTTGAGTAGTCAATAAGAGGCCAGAAATAATAGGCATAAATTGAACATCACTTAAATAGCTGTTAATATACAGAAACATTTTTTATTCCTTGCTACCAAATTTAATTAGCATTCTAGCCAAAGAGAATACGTGTAAGCTCCCATTCATAGCATAAATAAAGCTTGCTATCATTTCCTACTGTGACTCATTTCTCAATCTGAACAGTTTTGCATTGAGTTTTCTCTGCTTCTGAAAGAAAAGGTCCTTGTCAATGATTAAGTACATTTGTATAATAAAGTTTTCTAAATCTATAACATAGAATCCAGGTAAATCCAGAAAAACTTAACATTTGGTTCTCTTATATTGAAAGAGCAAACAAATCACATTTCAGTGACTGTGCCATGGAATTACAACCTTCCTGAGGAATCACCTTTCAAATATCAAAATTATGCCTGCCTTCTGATAATAAGAAAACTCAGGACATCTAATTATTATTAAACCCCATACAAAATTTAAGAAAATCGTACACCTCTTTCCTTCTAATAGTACTCCAAATTTAAAAACCCAAATAAAATAAATGTAACATGGCATTAAAAATAGTTTCACATCATAATGGAGAATAACTTTTCATGATCTATCACACTGCCACCCTGGAAGAAAAATACTGATTTGAGCACCTGAACGTCTCTCTTAATCATGAAGAGCTGTATATATTTATACATTGCACCTATGATAGCATGGTAGAAAAAGCATCAAAAGGTCCATCTCTTAAATTCCTGCAGCTAGCTGTTTATGAGAGTGGGCATCATTGGTGGATGTGAAGAAGGTCTGGCCATGGTACTAGTCCTCCGATTCATTGACAGAGTTAGTACTAACGATCAGCAGCTCATGTTGACAGCCCACCAGAGAAGCTGCACCTATTTTTGGTATGCTGGTCACAGTGGAAATTTCACGTTTTATTAGGGAACTGATTCAGGTCTGTGCTCTCTACTTTTGACAAGTTCCATGGCATTGGGGACCATGTTCTGGTGCTCAATACTGCATCCCCAGCTACCAGCACACTGCCTGGCACCGATGGAAGACATGAATGAGGGGCAGCAGAGAGAAACAAGAGAGAGGGAGAAATAGAGGAAACAAACCTAACAAAGGGAGGAATTCAAATTTAACGGTGAAAATTTATGGAAGGTAACAGTGAAAGTTTTTTAAAAGCAAAACAAACTCATTTATGTTAGTTTTATGAGACACTCCCTAAAGGTAAACAATGAATTTAAGACCTTATTTTATGTAGCTCTTTAGGTAATAAAATTTTAAACCAACTTTAATTTTTGTAATTTTAACTGTATTTAAAACTTTAAAGTTTTTTCCTTCAAAAAATAATTCTAGAAATGAAATAAATGCATTTTAATCAAATATCCCATCTTCAAACTTTTGGAAATTTCTCTTAATTACTCGAGATTATTTGAATTTTCTATAAATTAATTTTTTGAAGTTCAACAGAGAACTTCCTTGTTTGGTCCACCCTTCCAATTCCACATGCTAAAATATGTCTCCACAGTTACATTCCAAACAGGTGCAATTTTGCTCAGTTCAAATCCCACTACTCTATAATCCCATAGCTAATTATGGGAGAGCTACAAGAAAATCCTGATTTTCTGACTCAAGTCCAGTGCATGTTTTATTATTTAACCTACACAACCTCTCACCCCTTTGCTCTTCTAATGTAAGGTAGTTATAAAATTGTAAAGTTCCTTAAGCTGATGATGTCTCTTGTTTTCACTCCTGAGATGAAGCAATATGTATGAGAAAGCAGAAACTTCTCAGAAAATGAGGCATTGTGGCTAGCCAAATTCACTTCTGGTCCCTACATTGTATCCAGGCTGTTAAGGTCTTTTCTGAGTTCTCTTTCCCTCTATTTTTTACTGCATCTGGGACTATAGGTCTTAACTGTGAGTAAATTCTTTCTCTGAAACAAGAAACAATTTTTGCACTGGGCTGAGTAAACATTCTGTTTGATACAATACCATCATAAATACATTTAAATTAAATTACCCAAACTGCCTTAATCTTTTTATTTTTAATCCCTAGACTATCTTTATGAAAAACACTTTGAGTACAACAATGCTCATAATATGCTTGTTATTACCAATGTTAAAAATCCTTACCCAGTAATGAAAGTTTACATGGCTTCTGGTCACTAAAATACAATAGCATAAAGTGAATATTTCCCACATATATAAAATATTCATTGTTATCACTGGTTTCAATGATTAAAAGAATTACAATGACTTAAAAAAAATAGTGATCTAACAATATAAAAGGAGTTAATTTTGTCGTTGTTAGTTTTACTAGAATTGTTCTTTTTCATTGAAGATTTCATAGGAAATGCTGCTTTAACTTTTCAATAACCAAAATTACATTACCTAGCATTTTAAAATTTAATCAGAAACTGAAAGTTGATATTGTTAATAATGACCCTGAAGTATCATAAGATTTACATGCCAACCACTAACTCATTAAAAACAAAGCTCAAATTGATCAGTGCAGGTGATACCACCAGGAATGGCAAAATAAGGACTTCCAAAAATCCACTCCTCCCTTAAAGCAATGAGAACTCTACAAAAAATGTCAAAATCAACTTTACCACAACTCTGAAAATTAACCAAGGTCTTTCAAAAATCGGGGGATATTTGTTGAAGGAAAAAAAAATGGCTGGGGACACATGAGTGGCTCAGTTGGTTAAGCAACCAACTTTTGATTTCAGGTTGTGATCTCAAGGTTGTGAGATGGAGCCCTGCACTCTGTGCTGGGCATGGCACCTGCTTAAGATTCTCTCTCTCCCTCTATCACCTCCCCACCCCATCCCCAATCTTGCTCTCTCTCTCTCTAAAAAAAAAAAAAAAAAAAAAAAAAGCCTGAACAATTAACATTGTGGTCTTATAATTTGCTCTATTCCCATACACCAGCTTAACAGTAGTCTCAAAAATCAACAGCCCTTTAATTACAGTGCTCATGAAAACCAGCAGTCTAGTAGCCAATGGAGGTGTGAGGGAGAGGGGCGAGGTATTGTTTGGAGCTACCCAGAGGCCCCATCTGCAGAGCATTATGATCATCTGACGGTTCCTGAGAACACCCACACACAAGGTTTGTCTTTACTTGTCCTGATTCAAAGCCTGCTTATTGCAAAGAGCTTTTTCCCAGGGGTATCTGTTGAAAGCAATCAGTAGCAAATGTATGAGAAAATGAATGAAAAAGAATGAAGAATAATGTCAGAGATGCAGATCTGTGGTGAAGTATCAATTGTACCAACATACACATAATGAGAGTACCAGAAATAGAGGAGAGAGAAAAGTGGACACATAGAATATTCAAATAAATGATGTCCCTAAACTCTGCATACTTGAAGAAATGCATTAATCCAACCATCTAAAAAATCCACAAACTCCAAGTAGGATAAATTCAAATGTGTCTATATATGTATATGTAGTATACATATACATATATATACACACACATATATGTATATATTTTCTTTTTCTTGTCACATTTAAGATACAGTTGCATAAAACAGCAATTATCAAACTGAATTGTGGGCATATAATGTATAAAGATGCAATTTTTGTGATTATAGTAACAAGAGGGGGGGGGAATGGAACAATATGGAGTGGAGAGCCATGGATTATCTAATGTTAATCTGAACTAGATGACTATACATTAATATTTTAATTGTAATCCACAGGGAAACTACTAAGAAAATAACTCAAGAATTTTTAGTAAAGAAATAACAAGGGGATTAAAATAGTACAATGGAAAATATTTAACTCAAAAGAACAAAAAGACACAATGTAGCATGCAAACGGTAGAATGGAAGATGTTAATGCTATTTTATTGGCAATCACATTACATGTAAATGAATTAAACACTGGAGTTAAAATAAAGAGATTTGCAGAATGTATTTTAAAAAATGATCAGGGGTGCCTGGGTGGCTTAGTCGGTTAAGCATCTGCCTTCGGCTCAGGTCATGATCCCAGGGTCCTGCGATAGAGCCCTGCACTGTGCTCTCTGCTCAGCGAGGAGCCTGCTTCTTCCTCTCCCTCTGCCTGCCGCTCTGCCTACTTATGCTCTCTCTGTCAAATAAATAAAATCTTTTAAAAAATTTTTAAAAAATGATCAAACTATTTGCTGTCCATAGCAGACACACTGTAGACCAAGATACAAATAGACTGGAAATAAAAAGAGAAAGATATACCATACAAAGTAATATCTTACAAAAATGAATTTTAAGACCAAAATTGTTACCAGAAGCAAAGAAATTTAATAGAAGAAATAGACAAGGAGTAACAGTTGGACACATCAATAACCCTTTTCAATAAAGAAAAAAAAAACAACTACACAGAAAATCAACAAGGATATAGAAAATTTGAACAATACTATAAACCAACTAGGCCTAGCAAACAAGTATAGCTTACTCAGCCCAGCAACAGTACAATATACATTTTGCTCAAATGCATATGGAACTTTTCCAGCACAGACCATATGCTAGGCCATAAAACAAATCTGAATTTATAAGAATTAAAATCACACAACATATGTTCTCTAACACAATGGAAAGAAATTTAATTTGAAGAGAAGGAAATTTAGAAAATTTACAAATTTACAAATATGTAGAAATATGTAGAATTTTAAATAACTGAGTCAAGAAAAAAAATCACAGAAGAAATTGAAAAATACTTAAAAATAGAGCAAAATATAAACAACATACCAAGCCTCATGGGATGTAGCTAAAACAATAACCAGAAGGAATTTATAGCTGTAAAAGCCTATGTTAAGAAAGAAAAATCTCAAATTAATAACCTACTTTCTACCTTAACAGAAAATAGCACACTAAATCAAAAAGAAAGAAGGATATAATAAATATTAGGATGAAAGTAAATAAAATAAAGAATAGAAAAACAATAGAGAAAATCAATAAAACTGAAACTGGGCTCTTTGAATAAAACAAAATTGAAAAAACTTTAGGTGGATACAGCAAGAAAAAAGACTCAAGTTACAGACATTGGGAATCAAGAAGAGGCCATTATTACCAACGGTACAAAAACAAAAAGGATTATCAGGAAATACAATGAATTTCCACCAATAAATTAGATTACTTGATGAAACCAACAAATTACTGGAAAGATAAAAAACTATAGGGAGTGACTCAAGAAGAAACAGCAAATCTGAATAGATATACATTTGATGGTTCCACTGGTGAATTCTACCAAATATATAAAGGAACATCAACACCAATTCTTTACAGACTGTTGCAAGAACATGAACAAAATGAGGATATCCACCCCTATCATTTCCATTCAATATCATACTGTAGGTTGTAGCTAGAGCATTAGGGCATGAAAAAGGAGTCTATATTGATAAAGAAGAAACAAAACTCTCTTCTTTCATAGATAACAAATTCTTGTACATAAATCCAAAGGAAACCACAACACACACACACACACACACACCAAAAAAACTATTAAGGCTAATATATGAGTTTATCAAGGTTGTAGCATTTCAGATCAATAAAAATTCATTGTGTTTTTATACACTAGCAATAATCAAAAATCTGTTTTAGAAATTCATTTACAACATCAAAAAATAAGATACTTAGGAATTAATCAATATAAGTCTATTATCATACACAGGAATTACAAAATATTGTTTAAAAAAATTAAAGACAAATAATTGGAAAGACATCCCATGTTAATGGATTAGAAAACTACAACTTATTATTGTAAAGTTGGCAAAACACCCAAATCAATCTACAGAGTTGGGGCAATCCCTAACAAAATCCCAGGTGCTTTTATTTTGTTTTTGCACAAACTGACAAGATGATCCTAAAATGTATATGAAGATGAAAGGGACCCAGAATAGCCGGAAATGTCTTGAAAAGGAAGAACAAAGCTTCAGGACTCACACCTAATTCAAAACTTTATACAAAGTTGTAATAATCAAGATCATGTGGTACTGGTGTAGGATAGGCAAATATATCAATAAAATAGAATTAAGAGACAAGCTATACATCCTTAAATTTATCATCAATTGTATTTTAACAAGGATGCCAAGATAATTCAATAGGGAGAAAATAGTATTTTCAACATATAATGCTGTGACAATTGGATAGCCACGTGCAAAAGATGGAAACTGAGCCCCTAACTCATACACCACTTCCAAAACTAACTCAAAATGGATCAAAGATCTAAATGTAAGAATTGAAAGTCTAAAAATCTTAGAAAACATGGGAATAAATCTGTGATTTTGGATTAGGCAATGGTTTCTTGGATAAGATACCAAAACTGGAAGGAAGGAAGGAAGGAAGGAAGGAAGGAAGGAAGGAAGGAAGGAAGGAAGGCAGGCAGGCAGGCAGGCAGGAAGGGAGGGAGGGAGGAAGGAGAAGGAAAAGAAAGAGAAAAAATTTATTAAGACTAATAAATTCGTCTTAATCAAAATTAAAAATTTCTATGCTTCAAGGGGCCCATCAAGGAAGTGAAATAAAAAACAGATTACAAGAAAATATTGGTAAATCGTATATCTAATAAGGGACTGGTATGCAGAATACACTTAACAATTCAATGGAAAGATAAATAACCCAATTTTAAAAAGGAGCAAATAGAAGAACAGATGTTTCTCCAAAGAAGATATCCTAATGGCCAATGAGCATATGAAAAGATACTCAATATTATTGCCAATTTAGAGAAATTCAAATCAAAACTACAACGATATGCCATTTCATACTCACTAGGATCACTATCTTCAGAAAGAGGAACAACAAATTTCCGTTAGAATGTGGAGATATTGGAAGATGCATACAATCCTAGTGGAGGTGTGAAATGGAGCAGCCACTTTGAAAAATAATTTGGCACATCTTCAAAAAGTTAAAACATAGTTACCATAGCAACTGCCCTCCTAGGTATTAAAACAATTAAAAACATAGGTTCATATAACAACTTGTGCACCAATATTCATAGCAGTATCATTCATAATAGCCAAAAAAGTTGAAAAAATCCCAAATATTCATCAATTGATCTATGGAGAAACAAAATCATATCTATCCATACAATGGGATAACATTCAGTCATAAAAATGAACAATGTACTGATACAGGCTACAACATGAGTGAACACTGAAAACACGTTAAGTGAAAGAAGTTAGACACAGAAACCACATATTAGGAGTTCATGTAAGTTTCCCAAATAGACACATCCAGAAAGACAGAAAGTGGGTGACTGGTTTCCGGAGATTAGAGGGAGGGGAAATGGGTGGTGACTGCTAAGGAGTATGAGTTTTACCTTTAGAGGTCCTAAAATAATATTCTGGAATTAAAGATTCGTGATGGTTGTACAGGTTTGTAAATATATTTAAAACGTCCAAATTTTATTCAGCTGACGCTTGAACAGCATTGGTTTGAACTGTGTGGGTGAATTATATGTGGTTTTTTTTTTATCACAAATACAGTATAGTAATGCAAATGTATTTTCTCTTCCTGATTTTCTTAAGAACATTTTATTTTCTCTAGCTTACTTTATTATAAGAATACAATAGATAATACATGTAACATACAAAATATGTGTTAATCAACTGTTTATGTTATCGGTAAGGTTTCTGGTCAACAGTAGGCTATTAGTAGTTAAGTTTTTGTAGAGTTAAAAGTAATACATGGATTTCAGACTGTGAGAGAGATTGGCACTTACTTCTAACACCCCCCATTGTTCGAGGGACAACTGTATTTTTAGAGGGTGAATTTCATGGTATTATATTTCAGTGAGACAAGTTCATCAGTCCAGGGTTAGTGTAAAGCTTATTTTATGTCATCATTTTTTTGAATTTGTGAAATGATAATTGAGAATGAAATAACCTCCACTGACCAAACATATGTTAGGTTTGGTGTGGTACTTTCAGAGAGTGATCAATGTCTACGAAAGCATACTAAAATATTTCACTATCACCCAGGACAACAGTATCCCACCAAGCCAGATAATCTAGCACAATTCCTTTGTCCTAGTCTTTGAATGAGGTATCTTTTATTTTATACGTGACATTATAAATTGTCAGCAATGGTGACAGCAAAATCTTGTCTCCCTTGCTCCTCTACTATTCAACCTGTCCTGATGTGTCTGGGGTTTACCTAATTATCAAACTAAGGATTCCACTTTCTTGGACCCAAATGTGTACCAGAAGCAAATCACCTGTTCTGTACCCTAGCTGAATTCCGGACCCACACAATCTGAGAGCTTAATATAATGGTTATGTTGCCACTTCATTCTGGGATGGCTTGTTAATTAGCAATAGCAAGGGGGCATCAGTTACCTCACCTGCTTTTCTGTTTCTTGACCCGGGGTTTGTTTCTGTAGACATTTGGTATCTCTTCTGCCCCAGTACTATGACCTGTGTCCACCTTGCTTTACATCTTTAATTATTAGAGCTCTCTGCTTATCTGATTATTGGTTTTCTTCTCTCCACTGCCCTATTTAAGTACTTTTATGGCCCGCAGCAGCGTTGAATTAATGTTTTTCATTTCACATATTTATCAAATTCAGTCAGATTTGTTCTGACCTTTTTCCAGTTAATGTAAAATAAGACTTAAATAACTTGCAATCATGTACAGAGATAGTAAACTCTATACATGTGATATTGAAGGAAAAATATATATGGGCTACTCAATTCTAAATCTCTGAAAGTCACCTCCAAATCTCTAGAAACAATTTTTTTTTTCTAACGCTTGTCCTTCTGGCTACTCACTACTGATGTCAAAAACAGTATTTGTCCTTAATTTCCATACAATTTTTAAAAATAGCATTAGTCTTGGGGAAATTCATCTGTCTTTATAATAAAGGTATGGTTTACCGGTATACATAAAATAAACTTCCATTCTAAATGAAGCACAAAAATGAATATAAATGATTGCATATTTTCTATTATTGTAATCTATGATAATTGCAATTTCTATACAAGTTTGTGGTAAAAAGTAAATGCATTATATCTTTAAGGAAATTATTATAAGTGTGATAGAAATATTTACATCTGTAAAAGCTTACCCTGTTTCTTAGAATGTGATTCTGCATTATTAAATCCAACCTGAAAAAGCAAAAATATTATGAAATATTTCTTTCTTAAAATTTTTAATTGCCTCTTTTCTGCCACGTTGAGATACTCTGAGGAAAATGTTTACTACCAGTGTCAGAAAACTTTGTTTTGACATTGTAGATTCTTTAAACTTTTCATACTGCAGCTATGTTACATTAAAATTCACTTCAATCTCTTTCCAACCTAATAGCATCCTGCAATGCCCCCATGTTTTTGCAATGCCTTCTGCCAAAATTTTACAGACAAGAGAAAACATACAAATAAGTGAGTCAAAGTGTACACCACAAATTTCCCCCATTGACAGAGGGCTTCAAAGTGATTGGCCATTTTTTCATAAATACTTATTGCATTTGTTCAAAATAAACTATCCCTTGTTTTTCATGCCCCTATTATTAATATGGTCAAATAAATTATTGTTCTCAGAAACACAAAGCAAAAATAAGTACATCTTAACCTTCTGTGAGGATTTTGAAATATCTATATCTAAGTAAATTTGTTACTACCTTCCAAGTGTCTGAAGTTGAATCCAGTTTTTACTACTTATCAACTTTATTTTTTTTAAATCTTGGACGGGTTATTCTCATGAATAAAATATGAAAAAATAGTGTCAACTAATGTTCAGTACTTAAAATAAATGTTCAATACATGTTAATTTATAATTGCTATTATTAAGCCAAAGATAAGTAATATTATTAGGAACTGTAAGATTTATGAAAAAAGAACACATAGTCTTTAATGTTTAAAGTTTACAATTTATTTTGTTCCTTTAAAGTAATCCTATACCTGTAAAATTCACATTGTTATTTGTACCTAATAGCAAAGTAGCCTGATAAAATTAAAAATATAATTTCTATCACTTAAAGCATCCTTTGTCCTTGAATTCAAGCAAAAGCTCACTCTTATCTTTATAACTTGCATTCTACTTTTTTGTATTTTTACTCAGATTTTTTTTCTTACTTTCAAGTCAATCTGTCTGAGTAAGATTTATTATATTTTCCCCAAATCAATATCCTCTCTAGACTACTCTCCTCTCTCTCCATCTGTACCCCTTTCTCCCTCTCTTGCCATGCAAAAGTCAATCTATCACAAAAATTTGTCTATTTCTCTTTTAGAGTGTGTGTCTGTTTGCCAAACATAACCAGATACATCTCTTACTTGATCTATTCAGTATTCTTACTTAGTCTAATCCTTTTTAAGTGGTACCATTTTCAGAAGTTTATCATTAACATTATATTCTTTCCTCAGTTGATCGGTTTTAATTTTTTTGTAGATAGCAACCACAGAAATTGGTAGCATCATTTCAGTAACTAATACTTTTGTCAAATGAGTAAAATCTCTTCCAAAAATAACTTCTGGTGGGTCTTTTTCCAGAAGAAAAAGTTATTGTTTATAGTATGAACTACTTTGGCATTTCCAAAATAGTAGTTTTTTTTCTGTTGTGAAACCATTTGCACTACAGTTATTTTTTCATGTGGATACAATTGGGTTCCAATGGAATCAGCTAGTTCCATTTCTCATGTTTTATCACCTTCAACATTTTCAAACAATTTGGCAAGTTTTGTTTTAAGGTTTAGTTGAGATATCATTTGTAAAGCATCACAATTTGGCATTCTATAGCTTGGTTAAGTTCTTTCAAAACTCTAACTACTTTCAAAATTAGATTCTTCTAAAGTTTTTGGTAGAAGATGTGACTTAAAGCCACATCTATGTTTTCCCTTCAAAATTCATATTCACAAGCAAGGCAAACACACTGTTAGCATCATAATCTTCTGTAATAGCAGAGTCTTACCACATGAACTCTTAAAGTTCCAAATACAACTTCATCTAGGTATAAAGCTATCTGAAAACGTAGTATCTTTAGCATCAAAGCAAGGAACAGTTTCAGTGAGAATAATGTTGAATTATTGACTGCATGGTACACAGATTAAAATACATATTCCCAAAGGCAATCTCTCCTTGATATTCAGGAAACAGTACTGAATAGAACGGTGGGGGAAATGCCAGCCACCTCAATACACCTTATTTCAGGACTTCATCCAAGAACCTGCTTGGAGTTTAAACATATTTTGATCCTTTTCTCAAGCACAAACATAGTTATCTTTTTTTACAGGAACCACATGAATACTAAAAATAAAAACAAATCTAACAACAAAGTGTCACCATAATAAAGAAAACCAGAAGATTCCCCGTTTAAAAAAAAAAAACTACATTTGTTAATTCTGTAATTTACTAGAAGACTTGTCTCTCTAAGCCCTCATTTTTAAATGGTAAGTAATTAATGCCTGGAACTCTGTAGCAGGCACTGTCTTTATACAGAACATGAGTTCTAGCTGCAATGTTCTTAATCACTATCAATACGCTGTGTATTTTGAGTTTTCTAGTTTTGCCTTTACAGTCTCTGCAATTTTCTCATTGTTTTGGGTCTACTTCTGTAATTCTTTTTTGTTGTTGTTGTTGTTGTTATAAATCATTTTCTTTTTTATTAATATTTAATGTATTATTTGTTTCAGGGGTACAGGTCTATGATTTGTCACAATTCACATTGCACACCATAGCACATACTCTCCCCAATGTCCATCACTCAGCCACCCCATACCTCTTACCCCCCTCCACTCCAGCAACCCTGTTTGTTTCCTGAGATTAAGACTCTCTCATGGTTTGTCTCCCTCTCTTGTTTCGTCTTGTTTCATTTTTTTCCCTCTTCCCCTATGATCCTCTGTCTTATTCTGTAATTCTGTTATGAACAATCATATTTGAATTAATCTTGACCTTCAGGTAGCATACTGCACAGTTACTCGTTGTGAAACATGATGGCCAATGCCTATGAGATGCTTAAGGCTCACAGCCAACAACCTATTCTCTGGAATAGGCCTGTGTCTTCTGCTCCCACCAGTTGGTTGCATGCTTACCTAACCTGGGTTGTGCTTTCCCTAGGCAACTCTGTTTATGCCAGGTGAAACTGTTTTTGAAATTGTGATTTATCAAAATATTTCTTAATCAATAAAATGTGTGTTCCTGTGAAAACTATGAATGTTTTTGAAAGCCCTTGTAGAGGTGAATAAGACCACTATAAAATATTTTTGCTATGAAAATACAGAAATACAACAGGCAGATTGGGTCTTAACACTTTACTTGACTTTCTGATTAAACTGTAAAGAAACTACAACCAGAATGCAGAAGAAATATAAATCCTATGATGTAACAAAAAGTAAATGCCACTGTTTACAGGAGGAAGATTCTTTATGTTTAAGGAATGGTTTTTCATCCTGATTGTAGTGATGGTTATACAAATCTGTATGTGCTGTGACATTTCAGAGCACCATATATTAAAACGAAAAGTGCACATAAAAATGGGTTAAGCTCAAGTAAGACCTATACCTGAGTAAATGGTATTATACCAATGTCAGCTTCCAGATTTTAACAATGCAGTGTGGTTACTTACATATGGTACATGAAAACCCTCTGCATTATTTTTGCAACTTTTTGTAAGTAGTAAAATATAGAAGATACTGTACACAGTTTCCTTCACAAGTATTTACATGGAGTTTTGCTCCACTGTTAAAAGAACCAAAACTGACACCAAAGATATTCATATGATTTATGCAATAAAATTTAAGTGCCACTATACAAAGCAACTATGGTAAACCAAAAGATCTTAGCTCACCATAAAAAAGGTGAATGAATGCATTTTTCATTTTTTTCAATGAAAACAAAATGCCTATGTTAAGTATATATCATGCCTTGAATCCTGCAGCTATGTAAACATTTTTTTTTAAATCAGAAGAATTCTACTGAATCAGCTAATAGGAAAATAGGACTGCAATAATATGGTTTTTTGACTTCTGTTACACTTTCTATCTTCATTTGTCAGCTTAACAAAAATTACTTCCACTTTCATCTTTCAAAAACACCATTTTGACTTAATTATTATTGACTTTTAATTTAGATTTTAATACAGTAGCTTCATCAGTTATAAAATATATACCACGCTGGTGGGGGTGTTGATAATGGGGGAAGCTGTGAATGTGTGGGGTAGGGGTATATGGGAAATCTCTGTACCTTCTGTTCAGTACAGCTGTGAAACTTAAACTGCTCTATTAAAATAATTTTGAAAATGATACAAACTCTTAACACTTACATATTAGATCTAAATTTGACCCTCAAAAATCCTCACAATTTGAATGCAGTTTTTCTGACTTTGGTAAAAGAGTGCTCGAAATTCAATATACACTACTATTACCGGAAATTTAAAACTTTATTATAAATTGATAAGGCTATATTTTCACATAATTATAGAAGCCAATATTAAAAAAAAAACATAAATAGCAACATAAATTAGTATACACCACCTTTAAAATGAAAATAATTCATCACAATAATTTTAAATTCCTAAAGTTTCAGTTGACTTGAAAACATTTTGTAGGAGTGGAATTTGAAGCATATTTTATACGAAGTTCTGGTATGAGTGGGGATATGGAGGAGCCATTCAAACTGGGGAAATCAGCATTAGCAAAATCTGAAAAGCCTTTGGTATATCTGAGAAAATGTGGATAAATCAGAAGGTTTTTATTTAGGAAAAGCAAAGAAAAATTTTGAAAGACTGTCTTTTTATTTTAACTATCATTTGGTCTCTTCTCCTTTGGAAAATACCTCCCCACTTTCTTTGAGAACTGCTCCTCCGTTCCTCTTTCAAGTATGAAGTTCCTGTAAGAACTAGATCTTTCGTGATACAGCCTCAGCACAGGACTCTAGTCAGTACTACTGAGAGCACTTTCTAGGATTCCATGAACCATAACTGAAAGAGAACTTTTCTTTGTCCTCTCTTTGCCCAGAGACAGAAAGAGCATTTTTTGGTTACAACACTAACCCCATGTGAAAGAAGGTATCACTGGTAAGAAATAAAGTCAGCACTTCAGAGAGAAACAGAGATTTGGGAAAGAAAAGGTGAAGACAAAGAATTGTTAAAGTCCAAATATATCTTTGTGTTTCTTGTAGCTTGACATTTAAACCTTTTCTTGGACACTTTGAGCCAACATGTTCCTTTGTCCTAAAATGTATTCTGAGTAATGGTTTCTCACTCACACTAATATAGTGCCTTATTTTGTATTAATTTAGATAGAGGCTGCATTTTTGTATATGATTAAAAGTTTTGAGACAATCCATTACATCATGTACAACAACAGACTGTCTAACTGGGATGATATGTAAAACAGCAGCACAGGAGATGAATGTTTAAGAGATAATAAGGAAAGACTGAAACAAACAAAAAATCTGATACTACTTTAATGAATAATTCTTGCTGCAATAAAAATTTAAATTAGAGTATTGACATTGGGAATACATAGTATTTAAGCTAAAGGATATCCAGGAGAATAGTGAACATCACCTAAGGACTTTGTTTCCTCTTCTCAGAAAGGAGTTAGTGCATTTTCAGTTGTATAATGGATAGTTGTAACATGTTAGCTTTAATTCTGATCTTGTTTTCTCCTTATTTGGAAATTAAGTGTGATTTTTAAAAAAATGTATATGATATCAAGTTGACGAGGGGTGGACTTGTGATGGTCAATTTTATGTATCAACTTGGCTAGGACATGGTACCCAGATATTTGGTCAAACATTAGCCTGGATTTTGCTGTAAAGGTCATTTTTAAATAAGACTGACACTTAAATCAGTAGACTTTGAATACAGTACATTAGCCCTATAATGTCAACACAGCTCATCCAATCAATTGGAGGCATTAAGAGGAAAACAGACAAACATTCCTCAAAGAAGAGAGAACTCTGCCTGCAGACTGCCTTTAGACTTGAACTGCAACGTTTATTCTTCCTTAACTGTCCGGGCTGACAACAGCCTTTAGATTTGCTAATTCCTTCACATAAAAATCTCTCTCTCCCTCTCAACCTCTCTCTCTGAAGAACCCTGACTAATAGAGATTTTGTAGAATACACTTCCCATACAAGGGATACTGAGTAAAATTATCATCATATTTCTCAGCAGAAATGATGCAGACCAGAAGAGAGTGAGATAATATAAAGTACTGCTAGAGAACAAAGAAAAAGCTTCCAACCAAGAATTCTACATATAGCAAACTGTTCTGTATCAACATTCCAAATCAACACTCCAAAATAAACAAAAGCTGAGGTAACTGATTACTGCTAGAACTGTCCACAAAAAAAAATGCTAGAGATTTCAAAATGAAAGAATGTCAGAATGCAATTCAAAGCATATAAAAATAAAAAATTTCCTAATAAGTACAGAAACCAGTATTGTAACATTTATTAGAACTCCTTTTTAAATATTCTATAGGATTTATAAAGCAATAGCATAAAAATAATTATAAATCTATGTTAATGGGTACATGATATATATTGTGACATTAATGACAATGTAGGGCATTGAATTCTAAAGGAGTAGAGTTTTGTATTTGATCAAAATTAATTTGGCATCAGTAGAAAAGAGGTTGCTGTAACTTTATGATGTAGTATACAATCCCCATGGGGACCACAGACAGAATCTATAGAATGTACTCAAAAGAAAATTAGAAGGGAATCAGAATGTGCCATATATGGCAAACCCAGAGCTAACATCATACTCAGTAGTGTAAAGTTCAAAGCCTTTCCTCTAAGATCAGGAACAAGACAAGGATGCCCACTCTTACCATCTTTATTCAACATGGTACTGGAAGTCCTTGCCACAGCAACTAGGCAAGAAAAAAGAAATAGAAGGTATCTAAATTGGAATGGGAGAAGTAAAATTATCACTATTTTCAGCTGACATGATACTATATAGAAAAAACCCTAAAGTTTTCTACTCTACCAAAACACTATTAAAACTAATAAATTTGTAAAGTCATAGGATACAAAATTACAGAAATTGGTTGCATTTTTATACACTAAAACAAGCTATAAGAAATAGAAATTAAAAAAAAACCCCAACAATCCTATTTACAAGTGCAGCAAAAGAACAAAATACCTAAAAATAAATTTAACCAAGTAGGTAAAAGACCTGTACTCTGAAAAGTGTAAGAGATTGATAAAAGAAACTGAAGAAGATACCAAAAAATGGAAATATATACCATACTCATGGATTGGAAGAATACTGTTAAAATGTCCATACCTCCGAAAGCAATCTACAGATTCAGTACAATTCCCATCAAAACACCAATGGTATTTTTCACAGAGCTAGGGCAAATAATCCTAAAATTTCCATGGAACCACAAAAGACCCCAAATAGCCAAGTCAATTTTAAGAAAAAAAAAAAACAAAGCTGGAGATATCATGCTCCCAGATTACAAACTATATTACAAAGTTGTAATAATCAAAACAGTATGGTACTGCCATGAAAACAAATCCATAGATCAATGGAATGGAGAGCCCAGAAATAAATCCACACTCTATATGTTCAATATAAAAAGAGTCCTCTTTGGCAAAAATATACAATGGGAAAAAGAAAGTCTCTTCAATAAATGGTTCTGGCAAACCTGAACAGCTACTTGCAAAAAAATGAAATTGGACCACTATCTTACACTATATACAAAAGAAAGTTAGAAATGAATTAAAGATTTGAACATAAAACTCAAAACCATAACACTCTAAGAAAATATAGGCAGTAAGCTCTTTCACATCAGTCTTAGCATTAGTTTTTTGGACCAGTCTCCTCAGGCAAGGGCAACAAAAGCTATAACAAACAAATGGAATTATATCAAACTAGAAAGCTTTTGCACAGCAAAGGAAATAATCAACAAAACAAAAAAGCAACCTACTGAATAGGAAAAGTATTTGCAAATGATATATCTAAGAAGAGGTTAATATCCAAAGTATATAAAAAAGAAAACTTGCACAACTCAACACCTAAATAAATAAATAAATGACCTAACTAAAAATAGGCAGAGGATCTGAGTATCCATTTTGCCAAAGACAACATACAGATGACCAACAGACACATGAAAAGATGCTCAGCATCATTAATTACTAGGCAAATGCAAATCAAAACCACAATGAGATATTACCTTGTACTGGTCAGATTGACTATTATGAAAAAACAAAACAAAAAAATAACAGTGATAGTGATGAAGTAGAGAAAAGGGAACCCTTGTACATTGTTGATGGGAATGCATACTTGTGTAGCCACTCTGGAAAACAGTATGGAGTTTCCTCAAAAAATTAACATTAGAACTACCATATGCTTCAGCAATCCCACTTCTGGAAAGTTATCCAAAGAAAATGAAAACATCAATTCAAAGATACACGTGCACCCCTATGTTCACTGCAGCATTATTTACAATAGCCAAGATAGGGAAGGTGCCTAAAGTGTGCATTGATACATGGGTAGATAAAGAAGATGAATGCATATACATCTCACACACACACACACACACACACACACACACACACACACACACAGGAATATTTTTCCTACATAAATAAGGATAAAATCTTGCCCTTTGTGACAATATTAATTGATCTGGAGGATATTATGCTAAGTGAAATAAGTTAGAGAAGGACAAATACTGTATGGCTTTATATATGTGGAATCTAAAAACCAAATCAAATCAAATCAAACAGAAACAGACTTACAGATACAGAAAATAAACTGTGGTTAATGTAATGCCCAGCATAGGAAATATAGTCAAGGATATTGTAATAACTTTTTATGGCAACTAGACTTATCATGCAGATCATTTCATGATGTATAAAAATATCAAATCACTATGATGTACACCTGAAATAGGATATTGTATAAGGAAAAAAATCTTAAAAATCCGCAAATATATGGGTATTAAACAACATACTCTTAACAGGTAGGTCAAAGAAGAATTTATAGCAAAATCATTAAATATTCCGTGGGAAAAATGAAAATTAACAGCAAAATTTATGAGATTCAACAAAAGCAGTGCTAAGAGAAATTTATAGCTGTAAATTCTTACATTAAAAAAAAAGATCACAACTCAGCCACCTAGTTTTACACCTTGAGGAATTAGAAGATGAAGAAAAACGAAACCCAAAAGTAACAAAAGGAAAGAAATAACTAAGATTAGAGCAGAGATTAAAAAAAAAGAGAGAGAGAGAGAGAGAGGGGCGCCTGGGTGGCTCAGTCATTAAGCGTCTGCCTTCGGCTCAGGTCATGATCCCAGGGTCCAGGGATCGAGCCCCACATCGGGCTCCCTGCTCAGCAGAAACCTGCTTCTCCCTCTTCCACTCCCCCTGCTTGTGTTCCCTCTCTCACTGTGTCTTTCTCTGTCAAATAAATAAAATCTTTAAAAAAAGAGAGAGAACAGAATATCAAAGGAGAAACTTAATAAAATCAAGACTTGATTCTTCAAAGGAATCAGCAAAATTGACAAACTTCTAGTCAGATGGACAAACCAAAAACAAAAGCAAAACACAAAAGTAGGGGGGAGAAGTCTCAAACCAACTCAGAAATGAAAATGGAGCTAGTACTAATGACTTTAAGAGAAGAAAATTATAAGAAAGTACTATGAACAATGGTATGCAAAACAATTGAATAAAATCAACTAATCATTAGCAAAATGCAAATCAAATCCACGCTGAGATATCACTTCATACTCATTAGGATCACTGTTATTAAAACAAATGGACAAGGGGCACCTGGGTGGCTCAGTTGTTAACCATCTGCCTTCGGCTCAGGCCATGATCCCAGGGTCCTGGGATCGAGCACCGCATCGGGCTCCCTGCTCCACGGGAAGCCTGCTTCTCCCTCTCCCACTCCCCCTGCTTGTGTTCCCTCTCTCGCTGTGTCTCTCTCTGTCAAATAAATAAATAACAAATCTTTAAAAAAAAATGGACAAGAAGTAAAGAGATTGATAAGTGTCAGCCAGGAGGTGGACAAAATGGAACCTCTGAGCACTGCTGGTGGAAATGGAAATTCCACTACAGCAAACAGTGTAGTGGTTTCTTGAAAACTTGAAAAAACGAGATACTATATTATCCAGCAATTCCATTTCAGGGGAGATACTCCCCAACACACTGGGACTCAAACAGATATTTGTATATCAATGTTCACTGGAGCATTTTTCACAAGAGACAAAAGGTGGAAGCAAACAAAATGTCCATCAATTCACAAATGGAGAAGCAACACCTGGCACATGCATACAATGGAATACTATTCAGCCTTAAAAAGGAAAGAAATTCTGATACATGCTGCAGCAAAAATGATCCCTGAAGACATTCTACTAAGCAAAATAAACCAGCCAACAGAATATTATAGGACTCCACTTACATCAGGTACCCAGAGTAGACAATTTCATAGAGACAGACAGTAGAATGATGGTTGCAGGGGCTGTGGGGGAGATCGGGAATTATATTTAAAGGTATGGAGCTTAGTTTGGAAAGACAAGAAAGTTCTAGAGTGGAAAGTGAATGATGGTTATACAACAATGTGAATCACACTATTCACTTCAAAGCACCTATAATAGTAAATTTTATGTGTATATTTTACCATGATAAAAAAGCATATTTATGTATATGAATAGAATGCCCAATTTTATTTTTACTTCATTTACCTGTGCTTTTATTAAGCACATATTTTTGCCAAATTAGTATTACAGAAAAATAAAAAAAGGTAGGTTAGAAATGGAGACCTCCCCAGGAAAATCTTAATATTGGTGATTACTTTCCACCAGTTCAGGGCATTTTCGTTATCATATTAAATTATATAATCATTATGTAATGATCTGTAATTATGCTATCCCAACTGTAATTGTAACTAAATGAACATCTCCTAAGCAACTACAACATGCCGAGGGCTATACATAAGAGAAAAACATTGTCTTGGCTTTGTCCCTTTCTAATTTCAGCAGGACTGTTTGCCTTCTTTATCTCTGTTACCAAAAGAATTTCCTCTTAGAACATGAGCTTTTTCTAAGGTTTTCCTCTTCTATCCCTACTTTCCAGACCTCAGAAGTTTTTGAAAGTATCCTAACAGCCTTACTAAAAAAATGAGAGAAGCCATCATACTAATTTTTATCTCATTTATAAAAAAAAAAAAATCCCCAAGGTATTTATATTTATGGGACTCAAAATAGATGTCCTATTAAACTCTTTTGATATTACATAAAGGGGAAAGCCCCAAAGCTTGAAGGCGGATAGAGAGAGGTTGAAAATTAGTATAATGTTTTTTGATGAGAATCAAAGGATTGCCGATTTAATCACATGCAGAACTTTGAAGTCTAATGATAGGGGTCCTTCATCTTGAGCCAAAGGCCAGAAAACTAATTCGTACTCGTAACTGTAACTGATTCGAAGCTCATTTTGCAGGAGCATCATCTGAGCTTCATGGAGCCATGGTTGTTTCAGCCCTTTGCTCAGTTTACTTTGTTGGCAAAATTCTGCTGGAATATAAAACCAATTTTGGAACTCATCATTTAGAAATCCTTTAATGCATTTACAGAAAGGAAGAACTCCTGACCTAAAGCAATCCCAATCAGTAAAACTACATATAAATTCACTAATGGCGGCTAGGCCATTAAGCATAACATATTGCTGCTTAAAAATATTTATACAAAATATATAGAGAGGGGTATTTTTCCTGAAAGTTAAAAAGTTTATTTTGTTGTTACAATATACAGAAAACCAGAAGAAAAAATCATCACATATGCATTAACAAAAGAAATTCAAAATTTAATCAGGAAATTCATAAGAACAATGATGATGTGCATGTGTTTCATCTCATCAAAGAGAACGGATTATGTAGCAATATTTATTTATATCTCTACCAATAATATCTGCATTGCTGAAAAACTGAGTTATGTACAAGGCAGACTAAGCTGCAAAGGAAACTCATTGTTCTTTAGCAAAGACTGTATTAGTTTGACAGTGTGAGAACATATTGAACAAACTGACATTTAACCCTTGTCTTGTTTAGTTTATAGGTGTTTCAATAAAATCTTTCTGATGCTTCTTTCTAGCTGAATATATCTCAACTGCTTAAGTAATGCCTAACACATGAGATGCCAAATAAGTATTTGTTCAATGAAACACTATAGGATGGAGATATGATAATAGTTCAGTTATTAGCAAAGTGGGTGACTTTTCGCTCATTGGTAACAGGAGTCTAGCCCCTGAAAATGAAAAGCACTTTTTATTTGGATCAACATTGGTCTTATGTTCTAACAGTTACAAAAACAACAAGATGTCTTTGTGGAAAAAAATGCCTGCAGTTACCTTTTGTAAAGTGTCTGTTTCAGATCATGCTCCACTAATTCTAGAAACAATGACACCTAAATAATTCCTGCTAAAACCTGGGAAAACTCAAAAATTCCTGAAAAGGGCGAATTTCTGAGAACTCCTACCAGAAATTGCTTAAATTCTATATATTTGCCTGAGATTTACAGACTCTCAGAGCTGATTCTTTGTCAAAAAACTTTTCTTCTGAAAACATTAATATTCAGTTTAGAATAAAAAGACACAAGATAAAAATAAAAGTTAACCACCATCATAATCTTATCAGTGTTTAGATAATAATTATAGAGGACTTAAATTTTTTTTCTAGATGTCTTTTTTCCAAAGCCTGTTAGTGTATTTTGCACGTTTTTTTTTTTTTTTTTTTTTTTTTTTACCTGGGAATGAGTCAAACATATTTTTGTACTTTTTCGTGCCTTTTACAAACATGCCACCAGCTTGGGAACAAAGTTTTTGCTTCAAAGGAGTACAATCCATGGAATAAGTAAGGACCCACTGAACTGAGCAGATTATGTGACATGATCTCAATTAATAACCATTTGTCGAAAACAAAAAGAAAATAGTGTAGTGCAGCATGCAAATGAATCCAGACCAAGGTTGCCATGTGCTCGTACATGCTACCGGTATCCTGCGTTTGTGAGAGATGCAGATATCATGCCAAGGTAATCATTACAAATTTGTTTTCCAACTTTGTAAATACTTGGATTCCTTCCTTGTGAGAGTAAAACATTCTAATAGAAGAATTTCTTACTTTCATTTTCACTTACTTTTTAGCTTTTATATTTCTTGTTTTTTTTCTTCGAAAACAAAGTTGTAAGAGCTAGATCTCTGTTACGGTCTTTGCTTAGGTCAATGTAATACAGTAGTCCACTCTAGGTGGTACATTCAACTCTTTCACTGAGTCTATTCCTATTTTTTTTTCAAGATTTTATTTATTTATTTGTCAGAGAGAGAGCACAAGAAGGCAGAGGGAGAAGCAGACCCCCCGCTGAGTAAGGAGCCCGATGCGGGACTCGATCCCAGGACTCTGGGATCATGATCTGAGCCGAAGACAGATGCTTAACCGACTGAGCCCCCCAGGCGTCCCTATTCCTAATTTTTTAAAAACAGATTTTATCTGATACTACTGCTTGGCATGTAGGAATTTCACATGCATTGAAGATTATTGGTTTGACTTCAGTTTCCTTGTTTTTATGTGTTAGATCCTGTATCCCCATGATAAGACTAAAATGAAGAAACTTTTCTGAAGAAAGAATAAGATGTAACAAATACCCCTTGAGAAAAGGACATTATTAAAAATGGCAAAATAACTTATTTTCACATTGATGGAGTTTTGTATACCTCCCTGCCCAGGGCTGGGAAACTTTAGGACAGTGATTTTTTTTTATTACGAAAGTTAAATTAACTTCTGCTCTGTGATGTATGGTGGACTGCCTACATTGTCCCAAAGCCTTCTTTCAAAGATTGCTTCAAGCCTCAAACTGGAGTTAACAGTGCCTTATAGAATAGCAGCTCTGACCACTAATTCTTGCCTGAGCAAGAATTGATAAGGATATAGACCGTGAGAATATTGCACTCTTGAAAAGCCTTAAAAGGTGTGGCATGGTAATGTGCACCCCATTATATGAGGAATAGTGTCTTGTCATTGGATTAAAAAGATAAGCTTAGAAAATAAAGTTTGGGGCTGCTTACATAAAACGGATTTATAAAAAATGTTGACAAAAATGAGAAAAAAATTTTTAAAGGAATAATGTCTAACTAAGATCAATAAAAATTAAATGTATTTTCTTAACAGAAAGAAAAATCATCAGAAAAGGAAGAAGGAAAAAAAGAATTAGAGACATATTGTCAAGAAGGAGGGGCCTTCAGAAGGTAAGTTGTTTGTTTCAAGTTTTTATTTAAATTCTAGTTAGTTAACGTATAGTGTAATACTGGTTTCAGGAGAATTTAGTGATTCATCACTTACATATTCATTCACTTATGTATAACACCCAGTGCTCATCACAACAGGTGCCCTTCTTAATACCCATCACCCATCAGCCCATCCCTCCAGCCACCTCCCTCCATCAACCCTCAGTTTGTTCTCTAGAGTTAAGAGTCTCTCATGGTTTGCCTCCCTCTTTTTTTTTTTTTCTCATTCCCCTATGTTCATCTGTTTTGTTCCTTAAATCCAACATATGACTGAAATCATATGGTATTTGTCTTTCTCTAACTGACTTGTTTTGTGGTAAGTTTTTTTCTAACTCCAGCTTTAAGTACAAACTGAGTTCTAAGAGCAAATTAAATGAGATATGCCTTGTGTAACTCTGTCTAGATCAGAGCCTAAAACATAACCAAAATAGACTAAAATAACTCTTCCAGGTATTAATGAAGAAATAAGATGATGATAACAGGCTGGACTATGGGACAAATTAATCCCAGTTCTTTCTTTCTTTTTAGTAAATAAAGTTTTATTAGAACACAGTCATGCTCATTAATTTGTATATTGTCTGGTCCATGGCAACTTTTATGATACAATGAGTCACAGCAGAGGTTATACCTATACAGCCCACAAAGCCTAAAATATTTACCATATGGCACTTTGTAGAAAAATTGTACCGATCTGGGTGTTAGAATCCCAGGAAAAGATTCCTGGAGAAAGTGAGTTTTTTTTTTTTTTAACACCAATTTTTTTTTATTACGTTATGTTAACCACGATACATTACATCATTAGTTTTTGATGTAGTGATCCGTGATTCATTGTTTGTGTATAACACCCAGTGCTCCATTCAGTACGTGCCCTCTTTAATACCCATCACCAGGCTAACCCATCCCCACCCCCCTCCCCTCTAGAACCCTCAGTTTGTTTCTCAGAGTCCATAGTCTCTCATGGTTCGTCTCCCCCTCCGATTTCCCCCTCTTCATTTTTCCCTTCCTGCCTTTGTAAATTTCTTACATACTGTTAGGAAAAAGAGAAAAGTAAGATTTATTAAATAATGATTTTATGCTAAATGTTGGGATGGAATGCTGTCACATGTGCTTGCAAAATCTCTAGGAGATAGGCACCAATATCATTTAACAAATGAAGAAACCAAGAGTCAGAATCTGCAAAATACTGCCCAGCTGAGGGTCTCTTCAAACTCTTGAGAGAGTTGTATAGTACACAAGTATGTCACATTTAAGGAGATGCCATTTGCCCACAGTCATAATTGTTGTAATAAATATATAAATACATCATCTGGTAGCTGGCAATAATAGGTATGTTACAACAAAATCATTATTACAACAGTTGGAAGTAAAGCGTGTTGAGATAGGACACCGTTAGTTTGAACTTACATGAATGAAGAGGCCATATGGGCTATTGATAGTGATTCATAATATGATACTATACCGTACTGAAATAATGAATTAGCATATTGAGTTGGAATGAAAAACCAGATAAAGAAAACATGAACAAAGATTCCAGTTAGCAGTGAGCATGATATGTGCTTTGGGTTTTTCCCCCCACAGTGAAATCATATAAGAGCATTGAGATATAAATGAACATAGAGAGAACAAAAAGACAACCCCATATTTTGCCACATAAAGTTGTTACCTATTCTTTATGGAGACCACTTTTGTGCATACCCTGATTCTGGTGTGCTATTAAAATGTAAAATTTGTAGCAACACTAATAACTGAGAATTTCTGTGAAGTGTATGCATTTCACATAAAGCTGGTCTCCTTTTTATATTAAAGGAAAATGCCTAGCTTACACTTTAATATTTAGAATTACAGGATTTAGCTTTAAATATATTGACCAAATATCTGCAGGAAATAAAACCTTCTATATATGGTGTATATACTTCCAAAATAAAGCCAATCTTATATTGGTAGCTCTTAAGGTCATTATATATAACACTATTAGATTTTCACAGATTCTAATGAAAAAAATTCTGAGCCATTTATATTAGCCTAACTGTAATATATACATATATATGCATATTACTAAAATGGCTTCTAATTGAATATTTAATGACTTTACTGTTTCTGAATTTTTTTCCCTTCAGTAAATTTTGAAATGGTGTTAGAGTGATATAAACACATTTACTAAGCAAGTTTAAGAATAAATTTGGTGATATTCTAGAAATTGGTACAATGTAGCCCAAATGAAGGAGAGCTTATTTAATTAGAGGGATTTCACAGTAGGGTTGATATCTCAACTGACTTTGAGAAAACAGGTAGGATTTGGACTGATAGACTTGCTTTCTTCCTGCTGCATCTCTGACAGAAAGCCATTGTAAGGGTAAGTAGGTAGAAATTCCCAGCAGACATTGGGAATAGGAGTCTTGCAAAAGTCAGTCCAAGGATGCATATTTTGGGACCCATCTCTCTAAATAAACAAAAACCAATTTTGTGCACACAAGATCACTAAGGGTGACCAGGCTGAAAAAGAGAAACCAGTGCCAAATATTGGGGGATACCCATGACAGGCTGTCACAAAGACTGAAGGTAAGCATGGGAAGCAGAAGTACCAAAGAAGTTGTGAGAGAGGACTACTGACTTTCAGAGAAGTGGTTACAGCGTCAAATGCTCTAGAGAAGAAAAACAAAAGGAGGGGAAAGGATGATGGACTTTGACAGCTCCAAGATTAAAAACAATAACACTGGACCAAACAATTCCACCAGATGTGAAAATTAAGGGCAGAGAAAGCACATACGTACCTGTTCCTTGATGGTTTGTAACAAACTCAGAACTGGTGTTTGGGAAAAGGTAAGAGTTCCTAAATTTGTCTTTTAGCTTGTGTGTGTGTGTGTGTGTGTGTGCGCATGCGCGCCCGTGTGTGCACGCACGTGTGCATCGTGTGTGCATGGACACATGTGTGATTAATCTGGAGGACAGGTGAACTCCGAGCATGCTTATTAGTCACATTGCTCTGGTTAAATGAAATTAAAGATATAAGAGATTGAAGATAGCTGATGTCAGAAAATATTGAATGTACTAGAGATAGAAACAGCTGATAACATATAAGAGCAATATTGACCAAAATTTAAAAAGAAACTCAGGGGTTCTTTAAAATATACCTGAAACCAGAAGTAAATATATTGAGCACCACATACACAGTAATCATAGATATCTGGGAATTTTACAATTAGTTTCCGCTCTTATCTATTGGACCTAGAATATTTTGGTATAGTTACTTTACTTTTCTGTTTAATAAATTTAGCATTATCTTACATATAAAATTAAGTCAAATTAATAAGACATTTTTAGACATAAGAAACTATTTTAAATTATCTTTCAAAAATACAACTTTCCTCAGAATGAGCATCTTTAAAAAAATCACACTATCTGGGACGCCTGGGTGGCTCAGTTGGTTAAGCGACTGCCTTCGGCTCAGGTCATGACCCTGGAGTCCAGGGATCGAGTCCCACGTCGGGCTCCCTGCTCAGCGGGGAGTCTGCTTCTCCCTCTGACCTTCTTCCCTCTCATGCTCTCTCTCATTCTCTCTCTCTCTCTCTCTCTCTCAAATAAATAAAATATTTTAAAAATAAAAAACAATTAAATCTCACTAACAAACCTCCAAGGTATCACCCCACTCAACAGTAAGTGAAAAACTAAGGACCTTTGAGAGTGAACTAGAGAAAATAAAATTACCTGCAACACAAATTTAGGTAGCAATGAAAAAAATAAATCAGATGCTGATTTCAGCCTCTTCTGAAGTATTTCCCTGGAGTCGGGTACAGGTTCCTCTCAACTAGCAGCATCCTTTAGCCCTTTTGTCTCCTCTGCCCCCTCCGCAAAATCTCCTCTTAGTATGGGATTTGGGTACTCTGCCCTCACCTCACCCATAAAACCTCGCCCCTTAAGGCAAACCATCATTATCAAATTTCTTGGATTGTCTCGCTTTTAAAAGTGAGGTAATTTCTGGTCAAGGAAAATCCATAACCTTCAAATGGTAAGGGGATCAATCTATCTTCAGTAGAAAAATAACTCTTGTTCTTTTGCGTGAGACCACAACAGCAAATCAATTCTCAATTGTTTTTTTTATTTTTGTCTTTGCAATTCTTTTGACAATAATCATTCAGTGTCTGAATACTTCCAGTGTAACCTTGCTGCATCCCAACGCAGTTCACTCCTGTTTAAGATGGTACCATTAGGCAGAAAGACAAACGTCCACTGAGGCAGGACCAAAAAGCTGCCCCAGGAGGCATTCCCTCTGTGGAGAAAGACCTAGAGCTTTCACATGCTCCCTTAGCTCTTTTAAACCTGTAGTTCCCTATTCACTTAGTCAGCACCTTGATTAGTCTTAGTTTCTATACCGAATTCCATATGTACTTCAGAGTCTCTACCCAAGACCACTTTCTGATTTTGACAGTCCTTAATGGCTCTCAACCATTACTGAGATGCCCCTTATTTCTTACGTGTTTTAAATCAACAGTTTCTCACCTTTCCCCTTCCTGTAGCAGCTGGCAATGGCACCTCTATGCATATCCCAGAAAGGAGGAGATATGGAGATATTTTTATTTTGTAATCAAAGATAAATTTCTTTCATTCCCCTGTGCCACTACCTTTCAAGAGGGAAACAAGCTAACAAACAAGAACGGTAGGCCAAGTTGTGTCAGTTGGAGCACATACATATCCTCTTCTGTTTAGGAATAGGATTTCTACAGGGCCATCTCACAGTGGCCACAGTTTGGTCTCAAACACGTCTCAGTATCCTCATTCAATGAATGATCTGTAAATGAGATGAACTGGACTACCATAGATCACATTCGGCATGGTGACTGTTTCAGTCTAATGGAATGGGCTGCAGGGGTAGGGAGGGGGAGTGCCTCCAGTCTTCTAAGTAAGAAGCAGTAGTGGAAAATTAACTAAATCTCGTGGATAATTCAAATTCATAATACAATAGGATTGTATTTTATATATTCGATTTTTATGATTCACTGGGGCCCATGAGTTATCAGCGTATGGTACATTTGTGCCCACTGCAAAGGACACGGAGCATAGTTTTAGCATTTAAAATTATTACACAAATTTACAGTTGTATGTCTTGTTTGATGACATTTTTCAGTCATGTCCATGATTTATCTGATGCTTGGCCTACCACATAACATCAAATTGTAACATTGTTCCTATGAGGAAATATAAAATTTTTATAACAATCTGCTCTACAGTCAGGCTTCTAAGACTGCATTGTGGTGACAAGTACGAACATGCCATAGCAGTTTTATGAACTCTACTTGGCACAGATTTATGATTAAAGGATAAAATGCCCCTAGTGAATATTTAACAGCTTATGTAAATCAAAATTTTAAATGTTTTTTTAACCTTAAACTTTAAAACCCTGTTTCAGGACTACCTCTCTGACATATACTCCGCTTGTTCTCCTATCCTGAGGGGAGTCTCCTCAAGATGCCATCTGCTGGGTTCATTTCACACTAAATATATCCTGCCTTGTACTGCAACCATACTTCTCTAGTTTTTCTGGTCAAGGAAGACATGGGAAGACAAGTTTTGTTAGACTGAATTAAAGAATACACATTATACTGTTTTTAGAAAAGGCAGTTCAACCATGTACACACTAACTGTGGTTTAATAAAAACATGATGATTTAGGAACATGTATGCCTCGATTTACCCAGAGTCCATTGCCTTTATACACACACTATAGAAAGCAAAATCATTGAACAAAATACTAAACCCAACTCATAGAGCAAAAGTTTATAAACATATTCATGAGAACAATTTCTGAATAGAATATAATTTTAAATATTTTTAAAGTACTATAGGATAGACCATGTTATTTGTTATTTAGAAAATAAAGTTAGTTGGAGGACTTCAGGTATAAAAACATCTTAGATTACTAAAGAAGCACTCTGAAGACATTTATATTTAGATATTTATCTCAAAAAAATCTCGAGGTATAATTCCAATTGTAAAGTCTTGTCAGCCAATATCTAAAGATCTATGTTCAAATACCAGTGTTCGTCAGAGTATGAAGATATCGTCATAAAACTCACTCTGCCCTCAATGGATCATTATGGATGAAGTTATTATAACTAGAATCTGACCTTATGGTGCTATAAAACTGCTTTTTTTCCCCAAGATAATATGATGTCAGTTGGTTTAGCAACCAGATCTTAACCTTTAGAGTGAGAACATTATGTGAATGAACATTTAAACGCTCTTACACATGAGAAATGAATTTCCCTGTCCATTCTATTAAATACCTTAATAATGCAGAGACTGTTCTATGTAGCAGTATTTTCTGTTACTCTGAAATATAAAAAAGTCTATTACTCCTAAAATAGTAATAACAGATAATAGCATCCAATACTAAGAGTTTTTCTGAGACAGCATCTTGGTGTCTTGGAAGACACCCATGAAAAGAGATGCTTTAACACAAGTAATATTGTCTTCTCTCTAGCAGAACTGGTGGAAACAGTTTTAAACATAAAGGTGTTTAACTTAATCAGGGAAGTTTATTTAATTACATTAGAGCTCTAATAGGAAAATATCAGGCATTAGTTATGTTATATAAACTATCCAATAAATACGTATTGGCTTTCTACTGCGCTCAGCTCCTATTCCAAACTTTGGAGATAAAATGACAAATCAAAGAGACAGTCTCATCTCACTCAGAATGCAGTCTATGGAGATTCTGGAGAAAAGGAAGCCAGAACACAAAATGCAGTGATTTTGTTGCTACTAGTTGGGTAAGAGAAGAATACTGGAAAAGGTTAAGGAGCAAGGAAGAGGAAGAGAGGGAGAGACAGAATGAAAATTAAACTTTCAAAAACCTAAAAGCAACCTAACTGTAGAATAAAATGTTAGGTGGATGGTGGAATGGAAGAGATTAATGAAAATGAGTCATACTAGAGAAGAGAGTGCGAACTTTGGTAGTCTTAAGGACTTTGGATTTTTTTCATGTGGGGAAAAATGCATAAATATCATATGAATCTATCGAAATAAGCAAACTCCTTTAAATGGACTACGGTTTGTTTTGTCATTGTCTCTTTTTATGTTTTGGTTTCTTTCTCTTGGAGCGGATGCTAAGAATCATGGCAGAAATTTGGTGGAATTTATTGGATTATGGGCCTCGTTTCATAAATAATCCTACCTAGATCAAGGTTTGGTTCCTTAACTGGTAAAAAGAGTTCTATTAAGCTCTCTAATTGTAAAAGATTTAAGAAATCAGATTTTCTTTATTTTTTTAAAAAGATTTATTTATTTGAGAGAGAGAGAAAGAGAGAAAGAGGGCATGGGGGAGGGGCAGAGGGAGAGAGAAACTTAAGCAGACTCCGTGCTGAGTGTGAAGTCCCACTCGGGGTTGGTACCTCACAACCCCGAGATTATGACCGGAGCCAGAACCAAGAGTTGGATACTTAACTGACTACCACCCAGGTGTCCTAAGAGATCAGATTTTCAATAAACGATTCTTCCAAGGTACTAATAAATTGGTAAAGGCACAGTATAATAAAGTGAAGTTTCAGGTAAAGTATTCTATTAAATGATGAATATTGACAAGAGAATGTTAGCTGAAAAGGTCATAAGTATGCTACAGAAGTTTGTCCCCATCTAACAAAAAGCAATACAATTTTAATTTCTGCTCATATATAAAATAGGAGGTATTTAATATTTGACCTAACTCACATGCTTTGTTAAATTTTATTTTTAGCTACTCCTGTCACCTTTGTTGAATAGTTAAACCAAATAGCAATGTAAGAATTGCACTTTTATAGGTTAAAAGATACATGATTAAACTATTATAATCCCATGGTATGACACAGTCTCTAATACATTTTTATTTTGGTTTTTAGTTTATTCCATCATTTAAAATAATGCAACAGTGTTAGTCTTCTATAAGTTTTATGCCTCCAAAATAGATTGCGATTATTAAAATGCTGTGAAAGGGAACTTTCCCATTATATTACAACAAAATTGAGATGAAAAAACAGCAGTTTCCTATATATTCCACTCCCCCACACATGCATAGCCTTCCTGATTATCATTATCACTCACCAGAATCGTATATTTGCTACCAAGGGTGAACCTACAGTAACACGTCGTCATCACCAAAGTAAATAGTTTACATTAGGATGCACTCAGTGTTGTGTATTCTTGGGACTGGACAAATGCGTAATAATATGTATCTGTCACTATAATATCATAGAAAGTATTTCACTCTCCTAAAAATCCTCTGTCTTCTATCTATTCATTTCTCCTTACTGCCCCCACTCCTTACCCTCTGGAAACCACTGATCTTTCTTGCCAGTTTTGCCTTTTCAGATCAGCTTCTTTCATTTAGTATATGCATTTAAGGTTCCTTCACGTCTTTTCATGGCTTGATAGTTACATTGCTTTTTGGTGCTGAATAATATTCCATTCTCTGGATGTACTACAGTTTATTCATCCATTCACCTCCTGAAGAGTATCCTGGTCACTCTAACTTTTTGCAATTATAAATAATGCTGTCATAAACATCTGTGTATGGCTTTTTATGTGAACGTAAATTTACAACTCCTTTGGGTAAATATCAAGAAACAGGATTGTTGGATTGCATGGCAAGAGTACCTTTAGTTGTTAAATAAACCACCAAATTGTCTCCTCAAGTGGCTGTGTCATCTTGCCTTCTCACCAGTGGTGTATGGGAGTTCCTGTGGCTCCACATCCTCACTCCCGCTTTGCATTGTCAGTGTTAGGGATTTTTGCCATGCTACTGGGTGTGTAGTGGTATCTCGTGGTTATTTCAAGTTGCATGGATCATGTCTTTGATACTGTATCTAAAAAACCATCACCATACCCAAGGTATCTAGGATTCCCCCCATGTTCTCTTCTAAGAGTTTCATAGTTATGCATTTCGCATAGGTCTGTGATCCATTTGAGCTACTCTTTGTGAAGAGTGTAAGGTTTGAATCTACATTCATCCTTTTGCATGTAGGTGTCCTTTTGTTAGAGCACCATTTATTGAAAAAACTACCTTTGTTTTATTGTATTGCCTTTTCTCCTTTGTTAAAGTGTTGACAATATGGGACATCTATTTCTGGGCTCTCTATTCTGTTTCACTGATCTACTTGCCTAATTTTTCTTGAGCATCATACTGCTTTGATTACTATAGCTTAACAGTAGGTCTTGAAGTTGGACAGCATAAGTCTTCCAACTTTGTTCTTTTCCTTTAATATTGTGTGGGTGAGTCTGGGTCTTTTTGACTCTCCATATACACTTTAGAATCAGTTTGCAAATATTCATGGAATTTCTTTCTTGCATTTTGATTAATACATTTTGAAAATATTGAGTCTTCCCATCCATAAACATAGAATACTGCTCCACTTATTTAGTCCTTTGGTTTCATTCATCAGAGTTTTAGAATTTTCCTCACCTAGATCTTGAACATTTTTTATTAGATTTATACTTAAGTATTTCAATTTGCGGGGTGCTAATGTAAACTGTATTATTTTAATTTCAAATTCCATTTGTTCACTTTGGTACATAGGAAAGCTTTTGACTTTTGTTTATTAACCCTTGCTTCTAACTGCAACCTTACTATAAACCACTTATTAGTTCTAGGAGTTTCTTGGCAATTCCTTTAGATTATCCACATAGGCGATAATAACCATTTCTGATATTAATAATAATTGTATCCTCTGTTCTTATTAGCCAGCTATTGGCTTATCAATTTTATTGATCTTTGCTAGGAACCTATTTTTGGTTTCATTGATTTTTTTTCTGTTGATTTCCTATTTCCAATTTTATTGATTTCTGCTCCAATTATTCTTCTTTTGCTTATTTTAATTTGCTTTTGTATGTCTAGTTTCCTAATACGGAAACTCAGGTTACTGATTTTTAGATATTCTTTTCTAATATATTTACTCAATGCTATAAATTTCCCTCTAAGCACTGCTTTCACTGCATCCTATGAATTTGGATAAATTGTATTTTCATTTAGTTCAAAGGTTTTTTTAAATTTCTCTTGTCATTTCTTCTGTGACCCATGCCTAATTTAGAAGTGTATTGTTTAATCTTTACATATATGGGGATTTTCCAGTTATTTTTCTATTATTGACTTCTAGTTTAATTCCATTAAGATCTGAAAGCAGACTTTCTAGGATATTTATTCTTTATATTTACCACGGCCTGTTTTATAGCCCAGAATGTGATCTGTCCTGATGAATGTTCTACGTGAGCTGGAGAAAAATGTGTACTGTCATGTTGGATGAAGTAGAATATAATGTTATTTATATCTAGTTGATTGATCGTGCTGTTGAGTTCAATTATGTTCTTACTGATTTTCTGCCTTCTGGATCTTTCCATTTCTGAGAGAAGTGTGTTGAAGTTTTCAACTTTAATAGTGGATTTATCTGTTTCTCCTTGCACTTCTATCAGTTTTGCTTAATGCGGTTTGAAACTCTGGTGTTTGAGACATACAAATTAGTAATTATTGGTCTTCCTAGAGAATTTACCCCCTTATTAGTATGTAATATGTTCTCTTGGTCCCTGGTAACTTTCCTTACTTTGAAGTCCGCTCTGTCTTAAATTAATATAGCTATTCTTGCTTTCTTTTCATTAGTGTTTATCATGGTATATTTTTCTCCATTCATTTAATTTTAATATGTGTCTTTATATTTAAAATAGGTTTCTTATGGAAAACATATAGCTGGGTTATGTTTTCTGGCCTACTCTGACAATTTTAATTGGTATGTTTAGGTCACTGAGAAACCACTTATTGACATACTGGATTATTATTACCTACTTTTGTTATCATTTCCTATTTATTGTGTTAACTTATTCCTATTGCCTTCCACTTTTTTTCTGCCTTGTATATTTTTAACTGAACATTTTTAATGATTCCATTTTCTCTCCCTCTTAGTACATCAAATGTACATTTTTTACTTCTTTTTTAGTGGTTGTCCTAGATTTCTAAATATACTTTTACAGCTAATCCAAGTTCTCTTTCAAGTAACATTGTGCTACTTCACAGTAGTATCCATCTTTCTATCCAACCCTTATATTATTGCTGTCATTTATTTCACTTATACATAAGCATATTTATACAGGAGCATACAAATTCAAATACATTATTGTTATTATTTTGAACAAATTACTTCGTCTTTGGTCAATCAAGAATAAGAAACATAGAGGTTTTTAACTTCATTCCTTCTTCAAGGATCTTCCTGTCTTTATGTAGACTCGATGTCTACTTGTATCATTTTCCTATTCCCTAAAGAACTTTTTAAACATTTCTTGCATGGAAAACAAATTCCCTCCATTTTTGTTTGTCTCGGATAGTCTTCAGTTCCTCTTCACTTTTGAAGAATAATTTCACAGGGTACAGAATTCTAGGTTTGTGGGATTTCCCCCCAACATTCTAATTATTTCATTCCACTTCTCTTCTTGCTTACATGATCTCTGAGAAGTCAGACATAACTCTTATCTTTGTTCCTCCATAGACTGGCTTTTTAAAGAATTTTTCTTAACCTCTGATTTTTTTGTACTTTGAGAAGGATAGGCCTGGGTATAATTTTTTTTTTTGGACACTTAACTTCCTGTTTTTGTTTTTTTTTTTTTCTGAGCCTCCTGGATCTAGGTTTGGTATTCAACATTAATTTGGAAAAAATATCTGTCATTATTGTTCCCAATATTTCTTTTTCTTTCTTTTCGTTGTGATAGTCTCATCACATTTATGTTGCACCTTTTGTAATTGACCCACATTCCTTGGATAGTCTTTTCTTCTTTTTAAGTTTCCATTTTCTTGGCTCTTTGGCTTGACGATTCTGACATATCCTCAGAGATTCTTTCCTCTGTTGTGTGTGGCCTACTTGTCAGTGCATCAAAAGCATTCTTCATTTCTGTTATGGTGTTTTTATATCTGGCATTTCTTTTCGGTTCTTAGAATTTCTATGTTTGCTTATCTTGACCCTCTGTTCCTGCATGCAATCTACTTTATCCATTAGAGACCTTAGCACATTAGTCATAGTTGTTTTAAACTACCCATACGGTAGTTCCATTATCCATGCCATGTCTGGGTCTGACGCTTTCTCTGTTTCTTCAAATTATGTGTTTTGCCTTTTGGTATGACTTGTAACTTTTTTATGATAGGTACAGAGTACGCACTGGTTAGAAGACACTGCAGAAGATGAGCCATTAGAAAGGTGGGTGTGAGATGTGAGGGAGGGGGAAGAGTACTACTGTCCTATGATTAGGTCTCAATCTTTTAGTGAGCCTGTGTCTCTGGACTGTGAACTTGGCAAGTTCAGTTTTTGTTGTTGTTTTTCTCCTTCCTCAGGTGGGACAGGCTGGCTAGAGTGGCCTGGAGTTAGACATTTCCATTCCAGTCAATTAAGCTTCAATAATACCCCAGCAGATTAGGCTTCGATTAACTAGTTTACCCTGGTAATGGGCCTTGGTAAGAATTGAGTGTTCTGAAGTCTTTAAAAAATGGTTCCTTTTCCCCTGTCTCTGAAGGGGCTTCCTGAGAAGCCTGAGAGTTTTCTAAGATAGTTACTGTGGAATCTGGTTGAGCTCCTGGAAGTAAATCTCATAATGTTTTGCCCCTCCACCACTCCCCCCATCATAACCGAATCTCCCTGAGGTTTTTAAATCTTCAACCTTTCCACAGTGAGCCTCCAGTACTTCCATCAGTTATGAGTTAGGGTTTCCTACTTCAGCACTAATTTCTGTAGTGGTTTCAGCCTATGAGTCTGCTCCAGTTAACTGTGACTTTCCCTTTTTCTGGTCTCTCCTATCGTGGAGGCAATGGTTTGCTTGTGTCTTCTATTATGGATCTAAGAAGAGTTGTTGATTTTCAGTCTGTTCAGATTTTTACATGTTGTTAGGATAAAGTTTGTCTAACCTCCAAGCTTCTTCCATGCACAGCTGGAAACGTGGCCATATCATCTTAGTATTTATTAATATTTACTTTTAATAACAGTGAAAAATTTTAAGGTAATAAAATACATACTTAATACTCACTTAACTACTTATATAATTGTTTAACTATAAAAAGAAAATATACCAAGAGTGGTACCAACAGGAAAAAAATTAAAAATTGTAATACAAGCATCTGTTAAATTATTACACACCTGTAGTTTATTTAATCGGGAAGAAGTATGCTACAGAGAAGTGAACATTTAGTTACTTGGTTCACATTTTAGTTCTTGTTCAGGTTTTATTTTTATCTAGGTATTATCTAGAGATATAGGTGGACTCACTGAAATTGTATACATTATTTTCTGTGTAGGTATAAAATTTCTTTTTTTTTTTTTTTGGCAAGAGTACCCATAATGTTTGAAACGTCTCAAATAGATATGACCACAGAAACAAGTGGAAATTATTACTTGAAGGTTTCAGAAACACTCTTCAACCGGTAAGTATTTATAATGATATACTTAATGCTACATTTTCATTTAGCTCTCAACCAACTTAGAAAAAAGGAAAATATCTCCAAACTTTGGGAAATTCAATATCTTTGCCTACAGGTTCAAGAAAACACTACAATTTTTAAGCTTATGTGTTTTTCCCGATTCTGTTGCTACAAACAAGTATTTTCATTACTGAATTAATGAATGCTACATAAAATCTCAAATTTGTCAATTATCACGGTTATATAGGTGTTATGGGCTGAAATAGGTTTTCACAAAATCCGTATACTGGAACCCTGATCCTCAATGCTTAGGAATGTTATGGTATTTGAAGAGAGATCCTTTAGAGATGTGAGTAAGTTAAAATTTAAGTTAAGGCTATTAGGATGGACCCAAATCTCATCTTACTGGTGTCCTTACAAGAAGAAGTTTGGATGGAGAGATGGAAGGGACACATGTACAAAGATGAATCACCTGCATGTGCCTCCCCACTGGCTGTAGCTTGTCTTTATGTTGGGGAGTTATTTTCCAAAGTTCTCCTAATGCAGACACGGCACACTCCTGTCCTCATACCCACAGGATCATGCTGCGCAAAATCCCACCAGGGTAGGCTAACCCGCACCCTGATGTGGAAACCATGTGCTTCATACACAGGGTGACACCATGACACACATGATGTGTCTGCCTGCCAGTCAATTCTCCTCTGCCCTGGGTGGTTGTTCCTCATGGCCCCTCTACATGGACTGTGCACACTTCAAGTCTCCCAGCTACAGTGGCATTCCAGTTCACCCTGCATGCCCATGCACTGGACTCATCGCACCTACACATTTGAAGGTTATCACTTGATTGCCAGGGAACTGGACTAGCTCCAAACTTTGGATATACACTAGACTGTATATCTTTGCCATCAAGTGGGCTGAAGCCACACCTGTTCTAATGAGGTTTAATCCCGAGCCTTAGAAGGGGATCCCTTATTTCCAATCTTGTTCTTTCTTGATGACTTTCAATGCTCTAGGGTATCTGTTATCTTTACATCTTTATAAGTTTGTCTCCTAACATAGCTTCATAAACATTTATATTAAATTTCTGTATAAATAATTATGTCATTTTTGTCTCCTGACTGGACCCAGACTGATATGTGTGTTTTGCCTAATAAGGCATCAGATTTCTTATAAGTAAGGGCTTGAAAGGGTGTTGTGTGCTTGCAATTTCTCTTATTTCTCTGTAGCTATCATTAGAACATTCCAAAGAAACCTAGCCAGATGAAGGAATAGGACTATAAACACGAAAAACACATGGAGGGGAGCAGAGTTTTCACAACTTTTGAGGTAGCAGAGCCAAGATCGGCAGAACTGCCTAGGGGACCCACACCTGACTGCAGATACATCAATGTGTACAGCTGTGGCCAAAAATTGTGCCCAGTCCACACACTTGTTAGAAATATATCCTTGTTGTTTGGAGCCATTAGGGTTAGGGTAATTCATTATGCAAGAATACTGTGGTAAAAGATAAATGATACAAGAACCCATACATACAAGGAAATCCTAAATCCTAAATTTTAACTCCATAATCTTCCATCCACATGAAGCCAATAATCCAAGTTTTTAAGATGAATAAAGCAATATTAAAGGGAATTAGAGGAGAAATTTAAAAATCCCCCACTTTACATAGTTCAATCTACCATAAAAGTTTTAGAACCTACAAAGAATAAGACAGAAACTCAATATAAATTGGCAAAAGAAAAAAAATTAACAAGCACCTCACTAAAGAGGATTATCAAAACATATGGAAAGTTGCTCAGCACTCTTAGTCATCAGTGAAATGCAAACTAAAAGCACAATGCAATACTACCACATGGGCACCGTAATAGCTAAAGGAAAACAAAGCAAAATACAAGCAATACTCTTCTGGTTACCTACTGCAGCATAACGAACTACCTTACAACTAAGTGGATTGAAGCATCTCAATTTTCTATCTCATGATTTCTGTCTTATGTCTTATATTTCAAGAATTCTATCAGCCTTACTTTGGGAATTCCTGTGTTCTACATGGCAGGAAGGAAGTCCAGGGGCTGGACCAGTGGGGGATATTCAAGACAACTTCATGTGAAGGCATGGAAGGTTTGTGGGAAGGCTGGGATTAACTGGTACTGTCAAACCAGACCCTGCTAGCATGGTGGTCTGAGAGTGGTCAGACAACCCAAATGGGGGCTCAGAGCTCCAGATGAGGTTTCAAGATGCCCACAGAGAGGAGGAGAAAGATGGCAGAGGAGGAGGAGATCTAAATTTTGTCTGGTCCCAGGAATTCAGCTAGGTAGGTATGAAACTATTATGAGGGAGCCTCTGTCAGCTGCTTCTGGCAAGTGCTAGAGCCGCGGAGCACAAAATCGGACCTTTTAGAAGTCGGCTCCGCTGAGGGACGTCGCTGCAGTGGCTAAGCGGGGGGTGGAATCCTCCCAGGACAGTGTGGTCTCAGGACCCTCGGGGTCACAGGAAGACCGGGGGTGCCTGAGTGCGGCAGAGCTCCCAGGGATCGGAGCGGGGAAGCCGGCTGCAGAGACGGAGCCGAGGCGCGGGCTCTCAGCTCAGGGTTGCCATAGACTGTGATCCGCGGCCCAGTCGGGCCACTGCTCCTCCAGCAGGGACCCAACAAGCGGCAGAGCCGGGGAGACTCCCCTTCCTCCCCCGGGAGGAGCGGCGCAGGAGCGCACCGCAGGGATCTGCTGGGTTTGGAGACTCCACACGGGGTCGGGTGCCGGAGATAGAAACGCTCGGTCACAGGCCGGGTGAGCACGGAGTGCGGCCAGAGACCGGGGAGACAGGAGTGACTGCTTTTCTCTGGGGGCGCACTGAGGAGCGGGGCCCCAAGTTCTCAGCTCCTCTGGGGCGGAGATTGGGAGGCCTCCATTTTCACAGTCGTCCTCCAAAGCTGTACCGAAAGCTTGCAGGTAACAAAAGCTCCTGAGAGCAAACCCGAGCAGCTTGCTTAGCCCGGACCGACAAGGGCGGGGCAATTCCGCCTCCAGCAAAGACATTTGAGAAACACGGCAACAGGCCCCTCCCCCAGAAGATCAGCACGAACAGCCAGCAAGCCAAGACCAAGTTTACCGATCAAGGAGAACGGGAGAACTCCAGCGCTAGGGGAATACTGCACGTAGAACTCATGACTTTTTCTACCATGATTCTTTAGTCTTTCAAAGTTAATTTTTTTTAATTTAAATTTAAATTCTTTATTTTTTTCTTTTTCTATTTTTTTGAATTTTTCTTTTTCCCCTTTTTAACCATCTTATCAATTCCTTTTTTTATGTTTTTAATTTTCATTTTAGAGTCATATTCTATCCCTTCACTGTAGTTAACCTTATTTTTTTATATACATATGAGTTTTTCTCTCTTTAAAATTTTGGGGTACAGTTTCTTCTAACAGACCAAAATACACCCTCAATCTCTAAGGTATGGTTTTGTTCTAGTCTCTTACCTGATCACATTCGATTTTTTTTTAAATTTTTCTTCTTTCTTTTTTCAACCAACTTATCAATTCCTATTATAAAATCTTTTATAATTTTCATCTTTACAGTTATATTCCATCCCTTCATCGTATTTACCCTTATTTTTTTACATATGGTTTTCTTTCTTTAAAATTTTGGGAGGCAGTTTCTTCTAACAGACTAAAATATGCCCAAAATCTAGTGTGTGGCTCTGATTTATTCACCAGCCTGATCATATTCTTTTTTTTTTTTCTTTCCCTTTCTTTTCCCCCTGGTTTGGGGTCTCTTCTAATTTGTTTAGTGGATATTTTTCTGGGGTCGTTGTTACCCTGTTAGCATTTTGTTTTCTCATTCATCTATTCTCCTCTGGACGAAATGACAAGATGGAAAAACTCACCTCAAAAAAAAGAACAAGAGGCAGACTAACTGTCAGAGACCTAATCAATACAGACATCAGTAAGATGTCGGAACTAGAGTTCAGAATGACAATTATAAAGATACTAGCTGAAAAAAGCATGGAAGATACTAGAGAATCCTTTTCTGGAGAAATAAAAACTAAAATTTAGCCAAGTCAAAATCAAAAAGACTATTAATGAGGTGCAATAAAAAAATGGAGGCTCTAACTGCTAGGATAAATGAGGCAGAAGAGAAAGAGGCACTATATCATCTATAGTGATATAGAAGACTAAATGATGGAGAACAAAGAAGCTGAGAAAAAGAGAGATAAACTACTGGATCACAAGGGCAGAATTCAAGAGGTAAGTCATACCATAAGATGAAAAAATATTAGGGGCGCCTGGGTGGCTCAGTTGTTAAGCATCTGCCCTCAGCTCAGGTCATGATCCCAGGGTCCTGAGATCAAGCCCCACATTGGGCTCCCTGCTTAGCAAGAAGCCTGCTTCTCCCTCCCCACTCCTCCTGCTTGTGTTCCCTCTCTCATGGTCTCTGTCAAATAAATAAAATCTTAAAAAAAACAAAAGACGAAACAATATTAGAATAATTGGGATCCCAGAAGAAGAAAGAGAGAGGGGGACAGAAGGTATATTGGAGCAAATTATAGCAGAGAACTTCCCTAATTTGGGGAAGAAAACAGGCATCAAAATCCAGGAGCCGGGGTTCCTGGGTGGCTCAGTCATTAGGCGTCTGCCTTCGGCTCACGTCATGATCCCAAGGTTCTGGGTTCAAGCCCCGCATCAGGCTCCCTGCTCAGCGGGAAGCCTGCTTCTCCCTCTCCCACTCCCCCTGCTTGTGTTCCCTCTCTTGCTGTGTCTCTGTCAAATAAATGAATAAAGTCTTTAGAAAACAAATCCAGGAGGCACAGAGAACCCCCCTCAAAATCAGTAAAAATAGGTCAACACCCTGACATCTAATAGTAAAACTTACAAGTCTTAGAGACAAAGAGAAAATCCTGAGAGCAGCTCGGGACAAGAGGTCTGTAACCTACAATGGTAGAAAAATTAGATTGGCAGCAGACCTATCCACAGAGACCTGGCAGGCCAGAAAGGATTGGCATGATATATTCAGGGCACTAAAGGAGAAAAATATGCAGCCAAGAATACTATATCCAGCTAGGCTGTCATTGAAAATAGGAGAGAGAAAAAGCTTCCAGGACAAAGAAAAAGTAAAAGAATTTGCAAACTCCAAACCAGCCCTACAAGAAAGATTGAAAGGGGTCCTCTAAGCAAAAAGAGAGCCTAAAAGTAACATAGTCCAGAAAGGAATAGAGACAGGACCTTACAGGCAATACAATGGCACTAAATTCATATCTTTCAATAGTTACCCTGAATGTAAGTGGGCTAAATGCCCCAAAGGACACAGGCTATCAGATTGGATAAAAAAAAGACCCATCAGTATGCTGCCTGTAAGAGACTCATTTTAGACCCAAGGACCTCCAGATTGAAAGTGAGGGGTTGGATAACCATTTACCATGCTAATGGACATCAAAAGAAAGTCAGGGTGGTAATCCTTCTATCTGACAAATTAGATTTTAAACCAAAGACTATAATAAGAGAAGAGGAAGGACACTATATCCTATGCAACAAGCTCTAACAACGTAAATATCTATGCCCCTAACATGGGAGCAGCCAATTATATAAGCCAGTTAATAACAAAATCAAAGAAACACATCGACAACAATACAATAATAGTAGGGGAGTTTAACACCCCCCTCACTAAAATGGACAGATCATCTAAACAAAAGATCAACAAGGAAATAAAGCCTTTAGAGACTCACTGGACCAAACGGACTTCATAAATATATTCAGAACATTCCATCCCAAAGCAACAGAATACACATTCTTCTCTAGTGCCCATGGAACATTCTCCAGAACAGATCACATCCTAGGTCACAAATCAGGTCTCAACCAGTACCAAAAGATGGGGATCATTCCCTGCATATTTTCGGACACAACTCTTTGAAACTAGAACTCAATCACAAGGGGAAAGCTGGAAAGAACTCAAATACATGGAGGCTAAAAAGCATCCTACTAAAGAATGAATGGGTCAACCAGGAAATTAAAGAAGAATTAAAAAAATTCGTGGAAACCAATGAAAATGAAAACACAACTGTTCAAAATCTTTGGGATGCAGCAAAGGCGGTCCTAAGAGGAAAGTATATAGCAATACAAGCCTTTCTCAAGAAACAAGAAAGGTCTCAAATACACAACCTAACCCTACACCTAAAGCAGCTGGAGAAAGAACAGCAAATAAAGCCTAAACCCAGCAGGAAAAGAGAAATAATAAATCAGAGCAGAAATCAATGAAATAGAAACCAAAGAACAGTAGAACTGATCAATGAAACTAGGAGCTGGTCCTTTGGAAGAATTAATAACACTGATAAACCCCTGGCCAGACTTATAAAAAAGAAAGAAATGACCCAAATAAATAAAACCATGAATGAAAAAGGAGAGATCACCACCAACACCAAAGAAATACAAACAATTATAGGAACATAATATGAACAACTATATGTCAGCAAATTAGATAATCTGGAAGAAATGGATGCATTCCTAGAGATGTATCAACTACCAAAACTGAACCAGGAAGAAATAGAAAACCTGAACAGACCTATAACCACTAAGGAAATTGAACCAGTCATCAAAAATCTCCCAACAAACAAAAGCCCAGGGCCAGATGGCTTCCCAGGGGAATTCTACCAAACATTTAAAGAAAAATACCTATTCTTCTGAAACTGCTCCAAAAAAGAGAAATGGAAGGAAAACTTCCAAACTCGTTTTATGAGGCCACCATTACCTTGATCCCAAAACCAGACAAAGACCCCATCAAAAAGGAGAATTACAGACCAATATCCCTGATGAACGTGGATGCAAAAATTCTCACCAAAATACTAGCCAATAGGATCCAACAATATATTAAACGGATTATTCACCACAACCATGATATACTTTATGTGGAAAACCCAAAAGACTCCACCCCAAAACTGCTAGAACTCATACAGGAATTCAGGAAAGTGGCAGGATATAAAATCAATCCACAGGTAACAGTGGCATTTCTATACACCCACAAGCCAGAAGAAAGAGAAATTAAGGAGTCGATCCCATTTACAATGGCACCCAAGTCCATAAGATACCTAGGAATGAATCTAACCAAAGAGGCAAAGAATCTGTACTCAGAAAACTATAGAATACTCATGAAAGATATTGAGGAGACACAAAGAAATGGAAAAACGTTCCATGCTCATGGGATGGAAAAAAAAAATATTGTGAAAACGTCTATGCTACCTAGAGCAATCTACACATTTAATGCAATCCCTATCAGAGAACCATCAACTTTTTTCAAAGAAATGGAACAAATAATCCTAAAATTTGTATGGAACAAGAAAAGACCCTGAATATCCAGAGGAATATTGAAAAAGAAAAGCAAAGCTGGTGGCATCACAATTCCAGACTTCCAGCTCTATTACAAAGCTGTCATCATCAGGACAGTATGGTACTGGCACAAAAACAGACACATAAATCAATGGAATAGAATAAAGAGCCCAGAAATGGACCCTCAACTCTATGGTCAACTCATCTTCGACAAAGCAGGAAAGAACGTCCAGTGGAAAAAAGACAGTCTCTTCAACAAACGGTGTTGGGAAAACTGAACAGCCCATGCAGAAGAATGAAACTGGACCATTTCCTTACACCACTCACAAAAATAGACTAAAAATGGATGAAAGACCTAAATGTGAGACAGGAATCCATCAAAATCCTTGAGGCGAACACAGGCAGCAACCTCTTCGACCTCAGCCACAGCAACTTCTTCCTAGAAACATCGCCAAAGGCAAGGGAAGCCAGGGCAAAAATGAACTACGGGGACTTCATCAAGAAAAAAAGCTTTGCACAGCAAAGGAAACCATCAACAAAACCAAAAGACAACTGACAGAATGGGAGAAGACATTTGCAAATGTCATATTAGATGAAGGACTGGGATCCAAAATCTATAAAGAACTTCTCAAACTCAACACCCAAAGAACAAATAATCCAGTCAAGAAATAGGCAGAAGACACGAACAGAACAGACATTTTTCCAAAGAAGACATCCAAATGGCCAACAGACACATGAAAAAGTGCTCAACATCGCTCGGCATCAGGGAAATCCAAATCAAAACCTCAATGAGATACCACCTCACGCCAGTCAGAATGGCTAAAATTAGCAAGTCAGGAAACGACAGATGTTGGCGGGGATGTGGAGAAAGGGGAACCCTCCTACACTGTTGGTGGGAATGCAAGCTGGTGCAGCCACTCTGGAAAACAGTATGGAGGTTCCTCAAAAAGTTGAAAATAGAGCTACCCTATGACCTAGCAATTCCACTACTGGGTATTTACCCCAGAAATACAAATGTAGGAATCTGAAGGTGTACATGCACCCCGATGTTTACAGCAGCAATGTCCACAATAGCCAAACTATGGAAAGAGCCTAGATGTCCGTCAACAGATGAATGGATAAAGAAGATGTGGTATATAAATACACAATGGAATATTATGCAGCAATCAAAAAAAAGAAAATGAAATCTTGCCATTTACAATGATGTGGATGGAACTAGAGGATATTATGCTAAACGAAATAAGTCAGTCAGAGAAAGACAATTATCATATGATCTCACTGATATGAGGAATTTGAGAAACCAGAGGATCATAGGGGAAGGGAGGGAAAAATGAAACAAGACAAAACCAGAGAGGGATACAAACCACAAGAGACTCTTAATTTCATGAAACAAACAGGGTTGCTGGAGTGGAGGGGGGTGGGAAGAATGGGGTGTCTGGATGATGGACTTTGGGGAGGGTATGTGCTATGGTGAGCGCTGTGAATTTTTGATGAAAGTCTAGTATCTACTAAGATTATATCATTTGAGCGCTGTGAATTGTGTAAGACTGATGAATCACAGATCTGTGCCTCTGAAAGAAATAATACATTATATGTATTAAATAAAAACAATTTAGTAAAAAATAAGGTAGTAGGAAGGGAAAAATGAAGGAGGGAAATCAGAGGGGGAGAAAAACCATGAAAGACTAGACTCTAAGAAACAAACTGAGGGTTTCAGAGGGGAGGCGGCTGGGCGGATGGGTTGGCCCGGTGATGGGTATTAAGGAGGGCATGTACTGCATGGAGCACTGGGTGTGATATGCAAACAATGAATCATGGATCACTGCATCAAAAACTAATGATGTACTGTATGGTGACTAACATAATAAATTAAAACTTAAAAAGTTTACAAAACTGCTGGATTAAAAAAAAAAAAAAAAGATGCCCACAGAGAAGCTGTAATGCTTTGTATTACTAACTGGCCTTGGGAGTTCCAGAACTTCACTTCTCTCACAGTCTACTGGCCAGTGAATTCTTCAAGGCAAGCCCCGCATGAGGAGGAAGGGAATTAGACTCTACCTCTCAACAGGAGAGTGACTCAAGCATTATCAGCCATTATTAACCTGAAGAATTACAACCTTTTGCAGACAGGGTAAATACCTAGTTGGTGGGAATGGCTTATCTAGTTTTGAAAACAGTTCGGTAGTACACTCTGAAGCTAATCATAATCATCATCTAACATTCAGCAGTTACTCTTCTAAATAATTACATAAATGTAAACATTTGTTCTCTCAAGGACATGCTCCAAAATGATTATTGTAGTGCTATTTAGTCCCAAATGAGAAAATGCAGGCATGTCCTTTAACCGTAAAGTGGCTAAAGGCTATGTGACAGACTATAGCAATCTCCTATCCAGCATGCTCTTGAAATAAGATTTTGACAATTTAATTTTTAAAAGGTGGGATATATATAACCCCCCACCCCACCTTGGTTCTGGGTAGACTGGTGATTAGCATTAAAGTGACACTATATGACTTTTGAAGATAAGTCATGAAATGACAGAAAATCCCTACCTGATTCTCTTGGGTTCCTCACTCTCAGAACCCAGGCCCCATGCCATAAGGGAGCCCAAGCAACCCACAGAGAACCAACCTCGAGAGAAACTGCACTTTGGGTGAGTTTCTGCCAACATGCAAACCACAAAGGTAAGCCATCTTTAAAATTAACCCGCTAGCCCTGAATTAATCTGCCCTGACACCAGCTGGAGCCAAGGTGTGGACCCCTCACAGTCATGTGGAATTACAGGCTTGTGACCAAAATAAATGACTGTCATTAACTTCAGCCACTACATTTTGAGGTGCTTTTTATGCAACTATAATAACTGGGACAGAATGAGACACTGGTGTTAGAACCAGAAAGCAGGTAAAAGTCTAAATGCTTTCCGAAAAAAAAAAAGTTTCAGTGAAATTGTTTCAGTAAAAATTGCTGTAGTGTTTTCATGAAATCATAAAAAGCCTCAAGGAGGCAGCTTGTAAAGATCTAAAGGAAGGACATGTTATTGGAAGTTGGAGCAAAGAGTCCCCAGGTCATGCAGAGGCAGAATTGTTGGCAATACTGTCACCTGTCATACTGTGGTGTGGGAGACGGGGAAAGTGCCCATTGAACTGGGTGACCTAGCTAGTGGAGATTTTCAGGTAGAATATTTGAAGAGCCATCTGGCACTTTCTCACTCTTTATGATAAAATGTGAGAAGAGAGACACAGCATAAAGAAGTGTTTAAATTTTAAAAAGCCAAGGCATACTAGGTTGTAAAATAAAATTGTTTCTCATTTCCATCCTTTCCCATGGCAAAATATTCTCAAATTATCAAGGACTGGATCTCAGATAGGACCCTAACCACCTTTGTTAAGACTTTGGAAATATTTAAAGGAGTGATTCATAAAATCTTTCAAAAAAAAAAAAAAGACTTAAAAAAATCCTCAGGGAATGTTTTTCAAGTCTGCATTAGACATTTATGGCTGTGGGTTTTTTCTGATATAAATATGTATGTATACACAAATCACATATATCATACACATATTTGTATGCAAATAGCCATATGTATGGCTATTGTTTTTAGTCACTAGGTCTCCTGCAGTGGTGCACAGCACAGCAAGGGTAACTGGAACACCATGGTATATTTACACAATGCAATATGACTATAGGGGATTGAAAATGACAAATACTACAAAAGTATATGGATGATTGTTCAGTAATGGGGGGACCAAACACTGTACATAAAAGGTACATTTAATTATGAATGTTTAAAAGTGAACAAAACCTTATCTTTTTTTTAATTTTACAGTTCCTAGACTGGTATCTCTAGGAGGTGGTAAAGATTGGTATGGGTACAAGATGAATTTTTTTCTTTTTTTATTCTACTAATGTTCCGTTTCTTGATCATTTGAGTGTACTTTATATGGGTGTGTTCTATTAGATTTTATCAGGTGTGTATTTATGATTGGTGCCCTTTCTGTGCATATGTTATAGCTCTGTCTGTCAGGATTCATCTTGAAAACAGAAGGAGATCAATCTGGTTCAAGCACTCTAGGGTCCTAGCCACGACCGGAAGAACATGAAAGTACTGAGTTATATTATGCTATCATCATGTAACAATAATGGCTAATACGCATGTTGTAAGCTGGACGCCAGCCACTAAAAGAAAAGCAGGACGGTATTTCAGTAACAAGATAATTGTGGAGAAAATTAAATCAATGTGATAAATACAGTATTGAGCCAAAGGATGGCAAAAGAACAGGAAACATGTAACAGCTATGACAATGTAACAAAAGGAACACTGTTAAGTCAAAAGCTATCAAGGTAAATACACCAGTAATTGCTTCGTGTTACCTGATATAAACAGGTCAAGGAAAAACGCATGTCAAAAGGCAAAATATGCCAGTGGTGGTTATGAATTACTTCACCTGAATAAACCATGGAGTTAAAAAAAAAAAAAAGTCCAAATAGCTTCCCTGATAACCCTCCTCCCAGGTTTGCAGCAACATCTGTCTATTCTGAAACCTAAATGCCCAGTGTAATGGGGTAACCACAAAGCAGTTTAGTCTTTTTATTATTTATTTTTATTTGTTTGTTTATTTGACAGAGAAGGAGTGGGCGTAGGAGGAGGGGCAGACAGAGAGGGAGAGAGAGAGCCTCAAGCAGACTCCCTTGAGAGGAGACTCCCCAATGTGGGGCTCGATCCCAGGACCATAAGATCATGACCTGAGCCGAAATCAAGAGTCAGGTACTCAATCGACAGCCACCCAAGTGCCCCGTAAGGCAGTTAGTATTAAGAGTGAACAGGTTTAACATCCTTGTACCCTTCCTGTGCCTTTAAACTAGTTACTTCAATTACTTTACACTTCCATTTTCCTCATCTATAAAATGGATAGAAATACTATCTACATTACAGGTTTTGATGGGATGAGTTGAAGAAAGTTCTTAGAAAGCTGCTAGGTACCTAGTCACAATTGGTGGTATAATGATTACTGTCATTTCTATATATAAAGGATTGAATGCTAATCAGAAATAATGGTAGCTTCAAGTCCTGAGTTCATTATTTTGATACATCTCTACTTGTCTAGATATCCTTGTCAAGAAGTTTTTTTTTTTCCTCTTCCCTTTTTTTTTTTTTTTTAAGGTAGAGCTCATGTTGCCAAATTCCCTGAATTCTTTCATGCTTGTACTGAAAAAATATTGTGACTGTGGATAATATACTTGGATTATATTTTCTTTCCCTCAGTACTTGGAAGACAGGGTTTCATTGTCTTCTGATTTTGACTATTACTGTGGAGAAGTTGGAGACCAGGCTAATTTTTACCATGTTAAGGTGGCATTTTCTGGTGTGATTGTCTAAAGAATTCTATCTTTATCCTGAAGTTCAGTAATTTAACTTCAGACTATGCAGTCTTTGTTAGAATCCCATGACTTCTATTAAATGCCCTTTGGAAGAGTCAATTTCCATTAATTAAGTGGTGTATCCTTTTCACAAAGGAAACCACTGGGCTTCACATCATTTCCCCAATTCAACATGTAGGTCTAGAATCTACTTTGTTGGAGAGAATTACCTTGTTCACTTTACCATGTTGTATACTCTTCTAGCTGTCAGTAGTTTCGATTCTTCCTCAGAGTAGGGAAATGTGTGTTTACTCAGTTTGTTCGTCTATACACCTGGATATGTTAATGGGAATTCCTCAAATTTTAGCATTTTACCAGGATGATGTCGAAGGAAAGAAGTCCCTTTTAGGAACCGTGATTCCTTGTTGCTTTTGCTGCAAGATCCAATTACGTGAATCTTGTTTTGTTCCTTTGAAGTTCTGAATGTGATTTCACTAAGTTATATCATTTCCTTATTTTGTTTATGCAATTTTGCTTTATTTCTTTTTTCATTTGTTAACTAGCTTTTACTAGTTTTTGTTGACGTCACCAGGTTTTGGGAAACTATGAAACTATTAAGTTTAAATCCATTGTCTTATTTATGTCCTTATTTACAGCTTTCCAAGAGGCTATTAAGGATACATGTATTCAAAGGAGTATTTGATGGAGAAAACTTACATGGAGAGCTCTAGATAAGCCTAAGAACTTTCAAGAATTTGATAAAATAAAGAAAATAATGATTTTTTTTCATAAGAACTGAAAAATATAGGGAAAGTATATTTTTTAATAAATGAAGATGAGGAGAGTCAGAATTAAGGTAGGAATTATGTGTATTTTGTACAACGTGAAATATTAGGCTGAGGATGGTTAATCTTATAACTTCAGTAACTGTACATAAGCCACTATGTTCTAATGTACACTATGGTGGATGAAGTTAATGATTTTCTCAAGCGACATTATCTGTAAACAAAATGAAATTCATAAGCATTTTGCAAGACCACTAGAAAAGAAAGTTAAAATATTAAAAGAGCTCACAAAGTACATTTACACATTTAAAAACTGATTGTAAGTGCTAAAAAGAAATAGGAGTTATAAGTGTTAAAATCTTAATTACACATTCATCCTTATACCCTGTGGGTATTGAATATATATAGGTTTTATTATAATTTTGAAATCATGACTTGTTCTTTCAGCATTATGGTTGGTGTTTCTAATTCTGAATAATGTTATCAAACATGATGTTCATTAACTGATTTTTATTACAGATTGGTATCTGGCTCTTCAAAAGAAATCAATATAGAATTTGAGAAGACCTTAGAATTTTAAACCTCAATGGGACCATAGAGATCAGATAGTATCAACTTCTTCATTTTACTGATGAGAAAAGAATCTCATAGATGTTGAACCTTGTCAAGCTTCCGGCTTTTATATATATATATATATATATATATATATATATATATATATATATATATATATAAAACAGAAAAGATGTAACTCTTTCTGTAAAGAAGAGAATATATACACTGTCATGTTTTTAAAAATAACTTCTGGGCCCCTGGGTGGCTCAGTTAAGCGACTGCCTTCAGCTCAGGTCATGATCCTGGAGTCCCGGGATCGAGTCCCACATCAGGCTCCCTGCTCAGCGGGGAGTCTGCTTCTCCCTCTGACCTTCCCCTCTCCATGCTTACTCTATCTTTTTCTAATAAATAAAATCTTTTAAAAAAGTAACTTCTATTTTTGTTTATTCCTAGAATATACACACAGTTGCGCACAATTGTGACTTTCAAAATTTAATCATGGTATGATTTTATTTTTTCTGACATCAAAAACTAATTAAACCATTTCTGCAAAAATTAATATGTATTTTCAATATTTGCTTAATCCTTGGCCTCCAGCTTTCTAGACAGTTTGTGGTTATATGGGATCGAGACTGGGAAGCTGAAGGGCCTCCGTTTTTGAAAGGCTCCATTTCTGCTGTTCTTCTGCTAAGCCCCATGTTCTATATTTTGCATCTGAGTAAAAACCAAAGAAGCTATGTTCCCACTCCAAGAGGGAAGCAAGCAAATTAATAATTCTTTGAGTTTTGTCCTAGGCCCCCAAACACCAAACACTAGTGAGAGCCAGATCCCAAACACATTCCAGGACATTAGCTTTGAACAAACCCCGGCTGACACTGGTATCAATACCTCTACCTTCAGTGATTTATAAAATAACACCTATTAGTCACTTGCATTTGATTGGATCCTACACTGGATTCCTGAAGGAACATGTATCCAGGACCCCTTTCCAGTATAAATCCCTAACCCCAAATAACTCTAAGACTCATACTCCTCTACTTTCTGAGTCTCCCAGACATCCTGTCTGCTATACTCGGTCATTCACACTATTAAATAAACTCCGCTTTTGGGGCACATGAGTGGCTCAGTCGGTTAAGCATCTGCCTTTGGCTCAGGTCACGATCCCAGGGTCCAGGCCCAAATCTGTTGGAGCCTGCTTCTCACTCTCCCTCTCACCGCCCCCCAATTCCTCCCCCCACTCCTGCTCTATCTCAAATAAATAAATAAAATCTTTAAAAATTAACTCTGCTTTCACTTCCTCTTGCTCATATTTGATCTCTATCTTGCACAAAGCCAAAAGACCCTCTTGGCTGGTCCTGCACCCCTTTCCTCCCCTGGTTCCCCCCACTGCCCCGTACCCAGCCTGCCTGCATAAGGATGTCTTGAGTCCCAGCCAGGAATTAGCACATATGAAGATCTAGAATGAGGATCTGAGATTCGAGTTGTAAATTCTCATCTCAGAGAATCCTGATCTTGCTTCTAAAAGCATGACCAACAGTGCTCTACAGTAGGGGGCTAATGATATGAAATTGAAAAATAAAATTTTAAAATAGAATATTTCTCTCAGAAATAAGACACTTTAGTATTTTAGAATGAGAGATTGCAACAGAGATATTCTTGCCAGTTACATCTCTTTGTGCACAGAGAGTAGAAAAGTGTTAGATTTCTGAGAAAACAGGGCATTTGGAAAGGAGGAAATTCTAATTTTTTCAGGACAAGTGTGAGCAGATGTCACCTAAGACCTGCCTGAACCTTGGATATAAACACTCTCTCATTAGAATAGAGTTCCTGTAATTATTGCACAGGTAATCTTTAATAATAGTACAAAAATAGAAGTTCAGAGAGACTCAAATGGTACTACAGTAATAAAAATTTTGATAATAATAATTCTTAGAGAAAGATAAATGTTACCCCTCTTTCCCTAGGCTTTAGATTCCAGGATATCAGAGACACCTCAGATAAGGAGGTTCAAAGTAAGCTGTGTCACATTGTGCTTCCTTATTTTTCAAATTTTGTCACTGGATTGTTAATAAATAATTGACATCAAGTGAACACATCTATTATCTAAATATCATCTATTTATCAGCATTATGGAAATATTCCTTTAACTCCAGTTTTTCTGGATCACTTTGAAAGCAGTTGTCTTTTTCTATTGATGCAATACATGACATTTAAATCATTAGGGCGCCTGGGTGGCTCAGTTGGTTAAGTGACTGCCTTTGGCTCAGGTCATGATCCCGGAGTCCCAGGATCGAGTCCCACATCGGGCTCCCTGCTTGGCAAGGAGCCTGCTTCTCCCTCTGACCCTCCCCCCTCTCATGTACTCTCTCTCTCTCTCATTCTTGCTCTCTCAAATAAATCTTTAAAAAAAAAAAAACATTTAAATCATTAATCAGTATATCGCCCAGTTTCACATAGACAAGGAATTATACCATTATTAGGCTTCTTTCAATTATTATTAGGTAATCTTGGAATTAGAAATATGTTAGAGTTTACTGTATTATGTTCTTTCCTAGTTTGGGTTTAACTAAGTGTACGAACAAATTCATGGGGGCGCCTGCGTGGCTCAGTTGGTTAAGCGACTGCCTTCGGCTCAGGTCATGATCCTGGAGTCCTGGGATCAAGTCCCGCATCGGGCTCCCTGCCCAGCAGGGAGTCTGCTTCTCCCTCTGACCCTCCCCCCTCTCATGTGCTTTCTCTCTCTCATTCTCTAATAAATAAATAAAATCTTTAAAAAAAACAAATTCATGTTCAAATTAGCAAAGCACAAAATATAAAAGATACACACTAATTATAGACTCCTATTCTTCCTTGTAATAATTCATCCTCAGCCAGTATATACAGGTACCACCCCCCATATTCCCCTGCACACCATCCCTGCCAGTCATCGCTTCCAGCGTAAAGGCAATATATTCTATTCTCTCTCATTCAGCTCAGATACTAAAATGTCTCAATCCACTTCTTACCCTGAATCTATAACATGCTGATTCTTCCAGTGTGTACTATTGATGCCTTTCCCCTTAACTCATCCTGTTTATGTCTTTTCTACGCTCTTCACTCACAACACTAATCTTATGTAGCAGCCTAAGGATCCCAGTGTTTTCTCCCCCCTTCAATTTAATATATTGCCTATAATTACCTGGAATATTGAACAAAATTCCTGTAAGAGTATCCGGCCTGTCAAGGACATAGGTATCTACCGTTCATGCGTCTGACTCTTGATCTCATCTAGATGCCGAGTTGGCAGAACAGGCCTACATAATGTTGATAAAGATTGACACTTTCTGATCTGCAAAACAACACTGGGAACTAGATGGATTCAATGTTGCATCCTCATTTACAACATGATGAAATTCAGGTCATTTCAAATAAGAAGATAAAAAATACAAGAATAATACTATCGATAAAGCGATAGAAAGACATGGAAAGTTTTTAAGAAACTTAATATTTATGACCTCAGATTTCTGTTGGTTGGTTAAGTCCCACTCCCTAACCCAGCCCAATCTGATCTCTCCTCTTCGTTGCTCCTCTATGACTGTGAAAGCTAACTTGTGAGTTTTCTGCAACTCAGTATTTCTTTTTCTGCTGACTTTGAGATTAGAGCAAGGAGAGGTGGAGATAGGCCCTCCCTGTTCTCCCAGCCTCAGAGTCAGGTCTGAGAGTAGCAGCTACCTCCTCCAGAGGCAGGGAGGCTGCCTCCACCAGCTCTGCTAGGGGGCTGGGCCTCCTCAGCTCTGTCAATGACTTCTAGTAACAACATTTCATCTCCTTGTCCCTGGGGGATGGTAAGATCTTCCCAGTGATGCTAAGCTCTGGGTGTCTATATTGAGAACTTGGGCATTACTTTATCCCAAACCACTGTAACAAGTCATTCCGTTCTCCTCAGTAGTATTTTTGGGTGAATCTGGTTTCCTGCCTAAACCCTAATACATTATTATAATGCCGAATGTTAATATTTAATAACAAAAACTCATGATTTTGTTTGATACTGTACTAGTAATATATTTAAGAATGCTTATATCATAAATAAAGGGCTTTGTCATCTGGCTCTCAGCCTCTTTCGTTTAGAAAAAAAAGTGAGAGAGATGAGTAATTATAAGGGGATTTCCTGGAGATTTGATTTGCACATGTACAGTTTTGCAAAGACTGAATATGTCTTGCATTGATTAAACCCGTGCCATCAAATACAAGTATAAAGGTGCAATATCAGCCTACATGGGTTTTCACTCTCACCAGTAGAAACTTTGTGGTGTGATGAGTTCTAGGACTTACAAACATTCAACCTATGTTTAAAAGAAGTTGAAAATTAAGCAGAAGAGACTTCTCATAGGCCCCCTACCCTCACACATGCACAGCCTCCCCCACTATGAAAATCCCACACCAACATGGTACATGTGTTCTTACTCATGAGCCTACATTGACATTATTATCACCCAAAGTCCACAATTTACATTGCAATTTACTCTTGGTGCATGTTCTATATGTTTGAACAAATATGGCATGTACCCATTATTATGGTATCACAGAGAAGATTTTTGCCGCCCTCAAAATCCTCTGTACTCTGCTTATTCATCTTCTTCCCAATCCCTGGCAACCATTGATCTTTTCACCATCTCCATAATTTTGCCTTTTCCAGAATGTCATGTAATTGGAATCGTACAGGGCATAGCCTTTTTTGAAATGGTTTCTTTCACTTAGTACACCTATTCCCTCCATGTCTTGTCAAGGCTTGATTTTTTTTTTTTCTTTTTAGTACTTACATCCTTTTAGCCTATCAATTGATCGATCAGAAAAATGCTACCAAAATGGCCCTAAAGAACAGTTGCCAGTCTTAACATCAGAGATGCTTCAACATTGCCATGTATCAACCTGACCTGACATTGACTAGTTATGATTTGATGAGCTGGGATGGAAGAGTGACCTAAACCAGGTCTTTGCAGTCTATTTGCCTGGTTTGAAATCATGGCATATGATTTTTAACTTCTTTTGTTAATTATTTAACAGATAATTAACTTTTATTTAACTTCTTTATTTAACTTCTTTTGACTCAGTTTCTTCATTTATAAAAGTGGAATTAATAGATACCTCAGGGTGTGGTTATGATTATCAAATGAAGTGTTCAAAAGCATACAGAATAGAGTTTAGAAAGGATTAAGCACCAGTGAACATTAATTATATTATATTTGGGACAAAGATATCTCATCAACATTCTTGAACTCCAATAATATTGGTATCTCAGAGAGAAATTTTTAGGATTATTTCTATTATTATCCTATGACTTCCCAAATTCTTGCATTTGTCTGAATGATATTCTTACAATTCTGTTGGCATGAAGAAAGGTCAGAAGCAGGACCATAAAAGTGGCTAAGACCTGAGCCACAATTCCTGGCAGAAATTTGTCTGTCATCTCCCCCATTTCCATATTGGAGACAAAAAATAAAAAGCTACAGGTCACTGGTGAGTTAAAGATGGACTGCAAGTGAAATAATCTTATATATGTGGTATTTGATTAATGGAACTCATAATTTGGGTAATTCTTCAAATACAAGCATTGAAATGAGCAAAACCAACTGACAAGGTAACTTGAAGTCAAGACACAGGGTGCTGGTGACTACCGAAGGAAAAATAAGTTTCTTTCAAGAATGTTGTGGGATTCCATTAACGTGCTTGGCTCTCTGTTATCATTGCAGGGAGTCTGAAGTTGAGATGACAAGAGTGCCTCCAAACGTTTACCTCAACCACAGTGTTTCAGTGAATTACAAACTCTATGTTGTCTATTGGAATTTTTGATGAAAAGCTCCAAAACAAGATGAAAAAACCCAAAATAAAGTTTTAATATCTTTAGCTTTAATTTTCTTAAAAGATTGTATTTATTTATTTGACACACACACAGAGAGAGAGAGAGAGAGAGAGAGGGAGAAAGCAAGCACAAGCAGAGGGAGGGGCAGGCAGGAGAGAAGCAGGCTCCCTGCTGAGCAAGGAGCCCGATGTGGGACTCAATCCCAGGACCCCAGGATCATGACCTCAGCAGAAGGCAGACGCTTAACCGACTAAGCTACCCAGGTGCCCCCAGCTTTAATTTTTTTTAATATAGAAAAAGGGTCATGGTAAGGTTAAATCAGGAGCAACACTGTAAGGACTTTAACTGAAATGGCAAACCCTTAAAGATAGGAAATTTGCCTTAACCTTTAAGAAAGAAATGATGCTGATAAAAGTGAAGTACAATATATTGATTTGAATGAGATCGACAATATTAGGAAAACAGAAGGAAATAATTATAAAATGTTGAAAATACAAGAATGCTTCTAAATTAGTAACAAAAGACCAATGAGACCTTTAAGATTGTAGTTTTAAAAACTTACAAATGGACTACTATAAAAGAAAACACATTTATTTAAATGTCATTTGGGTATTCTTTTTGTCATGAATGGCTGCTGGGTGGTATTCACAAATACTTGATCTCTCTCTAAGCTGGGTCTCTCATGGAAAATGTTTAATTTATTTTCAAATCAACTCCCTTCAGATGGTTGTTTATCTCCTATTTCCTTTCCCCAAAATATAACTCAGTTTGGGTGACTATTTTTTTCAAAATTACACATCTCCTTAGGTATTGCTTGTTTATTTCTAAATGGTCTTTCTCTAGGGTAATGTATGGAACATTTGCTTTGTCTATAATAAATAATGACTATGTTTTATTAATGAACAGTTCATGTTAGCATGTGAAAGCTAGACAAAAGTGATTCTGAAATCTGTGTATATGAAAATATCTTTAGATCTTTGTGATTTAATATCAATCTATAGCATTTACTTTTTAAATTCTGTCATACCTTACACTATGAAGACAAAGAAAGGAACACAGCTCTACTTTTAAGCTCCTCAAAATTGTTTGTTGTTGTTGTTGTTTCTTGGTTTTATTTTTTTTTCAAAGTTGTTTTTATACCATAGCAAACAGTACACTACAGAGATAATAGTTCTTACAGAGACCATGTCAAGTGCTGAATGAGAGCCAACACAGTTTAGATGTTTACATCATCCCTAAAAAAAATCCAAATAATTCCTACGAGACCAATTCATTTCATATAGAATTTATTATAATAAATCTGCCAAGAAAATCAGTTGAAGTAATCAAAGTATGGACAATTTTAAAAGACATGAATATATAATCTACAACTGAGAAGGTGACCCAGTCAATTTTCTGCACTCACTGCATAAGCTAACACTGGTTTTCTTTTGTAATGAGATAGAATGGAATGATCTGGACTCAGCCACCCACCAGTGTCCATTCTAGGATGGCTTCTGTGTATCTGGCCGATGGACTTTAAAAGATGCGAGGCACTTGCTCAACTACTCCAGCTTCCATTTTACTCAAAATTGTGACTGCTTTTGACTTTTTTCTGGGTTCTTCTATTTTGACCAACCAATTTGAAATTAACACTTCAGGTTATCCTAACACATTAAAGTCTAGCATTATCACTTTGTTTACATTTATGAGTCATCTTTTAGCTACTCTTCTACTGGCACTCCCTGAGTTAACTCCTGTAACAACTTCCCAGAAAGTTAGGTTATCTATTTTTAAACAAGCCATCTTCAGATAAAGATCTCAAAAACAAGTATTATAGGAGTTGAAGAAAACATTTATTGAGTATTAAACAAGAATTATTCTAAATATTTCATTCAATATAGAAAAGATCTTTTTCTTAACTAATGAGTAAATGGAAATTCAAAGATATCATACAGCTTCCTTTATATAATGTGGCTAATTAAGCAGAGACACCAACCCTGAAAATCTGTCTATCTTGAAACCTGTAGAGTCAGGGTCACATATGCTGCTGCATATCAAAAACATATACCCCTACTCATCACTTTAAATTACAAGGTTTACTGTTGAGTATCACAAAACTAGGAAAGAAAGCAAAGTGTTTTTTTTTTTTTTTTTTAAACTTGTGTTTGGGGTTGTGGGGGGGGAGAGTTTGGGGTTAGGAGGAGGAGGGCATCCCGCTAATACCTCCTAAAATGTAACTGACAATTGGCCAGAGTCTCATATAGACAAGTCTAAGCATTCCCAACTCCACAATTTTGGTCACAGGGAATCCCCACACTTTTAGGACTTTGGTCTCCCAGAGCTCAACCTGGTTATCACAGTGAAAATTGGAGAAAAATCCCCTCAGTCTCCCCACAGGGGAAGGGTAAAAGTAACCATTTTGAAATACACCAGACCATTATGTTCTTCTTAACCAGGCCTGCCTTTAGAAGAAACTCTTTTACCATAGCTTAACCCATTGAACTTTTTCCAGATCCTAACAGATCTGGGGGAAGAGAGACACCCAACTCCAGCGCAACCTAGCGCTGTTCCACCTGGGAGCAAAGGGGACTTCAGAAATCCTTGTGAAGTTCATAGCACAGAGGCACAGGCTCATTTAAAGATTGAGACTGTAATAGGACCACCGGACATTCTCCTCCCCCTACAACTTATCACATTACTAAAGGCCTATTTATAGCATCTCCTTTACCCACTACCTTTTGTCTGGTCCTCAAGGCAAACTGGTAGGACAAAAAAAAAAACAACCAAACAAACAAAAAACACTGTTTTAAGAGACAGAGTACCAAAACCAGACTCAGATAAGGCAGACATGTCAGAATTATAGTACTGGAAATTTAAAACAATTATGATTGTTTTAATTAATTAAAATCCTAAGGGATCTAATGGATATAGTAAAATAAAAATTACAAAATTTACCAACAGAGCACAATTAATAAAATGCAAATAGAAACATATTTTGACATTACTACCTCATGGTTAAACAGAGATTTTTTTTTTAAGATTTTTATTTATTTGAGAAAGAGAGAAAGCATATGAGAGAGAGAGAGAGCAAGCATGAGTAGGGGGAGAGGCAGAGGGAGAAGCAGACTCCCTGCTGAGCAGGGAGCCTGATGCAAGGCTTGATCCCAGGATACTCAGATCAAGACCTGAGTGAAGATGGACACTTAACTGACTGAGCCACCCAGGCACCCTCTGAGATTCTTTTAATTTCTTTGCTAAAGTCTTTTCTCTCTAGTACACTGACAATTAAGTGGAAGGAAGTTCTTTTCAGAAAAAAGGTGCTGGAAAAAACCACAATCCCTAAAATGTCAACTTCACTCCTTGCCTCACACCATTTATAAAAAGTAATGAATTCACCTAACACTTACAACCGAAAGCATTATTTTTCTAGAAGAAAACATAGGGAAAGTCTTATGACCACAGGTTAAGAATTCTTAGAGAAGATTTTTTAAAACATTCAAAAAGGAAAAAATTTTTTGGTTTTTATTTATTTATTTTTATTATGTTCTGGAAAAATTGTTAAATGTGACACATCAAAATTTAAATTTCCTATTAAAAGACCCATTTCTAAAAAATACTAAAAATATAAGACTACAAGAAAATATTTTCAAAACAAAGATCTGATAAAGGATTTGTATACAGAATACATAAAGAACTCTTACAATTCAGTAATAAGACAAATATCCTCATTTTATTTTTTATTTTATGTTACGTTAGTCACCATACAGTACATCATTAGTTTTTGATGTAGCGTTCCATGATTCATTGTTTTCGTATAATATCCAGTGCTCCATGCAGAACGTGCCCTCCTTAATACCCATCACCAGGCTAACCCATCCCCCATCCTCTCGTCTCTAAAACCTGTTTGTTCCTCAGAGTCCATAGTCTCTCATGGTTCATTTCTGCCTCCTATCCCCCCCCTTCATTTTTCCCTTCCTTCTCCTAATGTCCTCCATGCTGTTCCTTATGTTCCACAAATAAGTGAAACCATATGATAACTGATTTTCTCTGCTTAACTTATTTCACTTAGCATAATCTCCTACATCCATGCTGATGCAAAAGTTGGGTGTTCATCCTTTCTGTTGGCTGAGTAATATTCCATTGTATATATGGACCACATCTTCTTTATCCATTCATCTGTTGAAGGGCATCTCGTCTCCTTCCACAGTTTGGCTATTGTGGACATTGCTGCTATGAACACTGGGGTGCATGTGCCCCTTCTTTTCACTACATCTGTGTCTTTGGGGTAAATACCCAGGAGTGCAATTGCTGGGTCATAGGGTAGCTCTATTTTAATTTTTGAGGCATCTCCACACTGTTTTCCAAAGTGGCTGTACCAACTTGCATTCCCACCAACAGTGTAAGAGGGTTCCCCTTCCTCCACAAACTCTCCAACATTTGTTGTTTCCTGTCTTGTCAATCTTTGCCATTCTAACTGGTGTAGGGTGGTATCGGTATCTCAATGTGGTTTTAATTTGAATTTCCCTGGTGGCTAATGATCATGAATGTTTTTTCACGTGTTTGTTAGCCATTTGTATGTCTTCTTTGGAGAAGTGTCTGTTCATGTCTTCTGTCCATTTTGTGACTTATTTGTTTTTTGGGTGTTGAGTTTGAGAAGTTCTTTATAGATCTTGGATATCAGTCCTTTGTAGTGTCATTTTCAAAAATCTTCTCCCATTCTGTGGGTTGCCTCTTTGTTTTGCTGACTGTTTTCTTTGCTGTGCAGAAGCTTTTTGTCTTAAGTCCAAAAAGTTCATTTTCGCTTTTGTTTCCCTTGCCTTTGGGGACATATCTTGAAAAGTTGCTGTGGCCGATGTCAAAGAAGTTACTGCCTATGTTCTCCTCTAGGATTTTGATGGATTCCTGTCTCACATTGAGGTCTTTCATCCATTTTGAGTTTATCTTTGTGTACAGTGTAAGAGAATGGTTGAGTTTCATTCTTCTGTATATAGCTGTCCAAATTTCCCAGTACCATTTATTGAAGAGACTTTTTTCCATTGCATATTTTTTCCTGCTTTGTCAAAGATTATTTGACCACAGAATTGAGGGTCCATATCTGGGCTCTCTATTCTGTTCCACTGGTCTATGTGTCTGTTTTTGTGCCAGTTCCATGCTGTCTTGGTGATCATGGCTTTGCAATATAGCTTGAAATCAGACAACATGATGCCCCCAGCTTTGTTTTTCTTTTTCAACATTTCCTTGGCGATTCAGGGTCTTTTCTGATTCCATACAAATTTTAGGATTGTTTGTTCCAGCACTCTGAAAAATGCCATTGGAATTTTGATCAGGATGGTGTTGAAGGTATAGATTGCTCTGGGCAGCATAGACATTATAACAATGTTTATTCTTCCGATCCATGAGCATGGGATGTTTTTCCATCTTTTTGTGTCTTCTTCAATTTCTTTCATGAGTGTTCTGTAGTTCCTAGAGTATAGATCCTTTACCTCTTTGGCTAAGTTTATTCCAAGTTATCTTATGGTTTTTGGTGCTATTGTAAATGGAATCTTATCCAAAAACAAAAAAAAAGAAAAAAAATCTTATCCAAAAGAGAAAGGACCCAAAGTAATAAAACTATGAATGGAAGGGGAGAGATCAAGACTAACACCAAGGAAATAGAAACAATTATTAGAAATTATTATCAACAACTATATGCCAATAAATTAAACAACCTGGAAGAAATGGATGCCTCCCTGGAAATCTATAAACTACCGAGACTGAAACAGGAAGAAATAAGCAACCTGGATAGGCCCATAACCAGTAACGAGATTGAAGAAGGGATCAAAAACCTCCCAAAAAAAACAAGAGTCCAGGGCCTGATGGATTCCCTGGGGAATATGAGCAAATTGTGGTATACCCATACAATGGAGTTCTATTTAGCAATAAAAAGATATAAATAGCATCATGGAGGAATCTAAAAACATCATTCTAAGTAAAAGAAGGTAGACACAAAAGAATTGTATGATTCCACACAGATGAAATCCTGGTACGTACATCAGTGGTTTTAAGGTTTGAGGGATTCGAGCAAGAGAAGGACTGCACAGGCAATTTGGGCAGTGAAGAAAAGATCCTGTATTATGATTGTGGTGGTGGTTACTTGACAGTATACATTTGTTGAAATGTATCAAATTGTACACTTAAATCTGGTGAATTTTATTTCCGGTAAATTATATTCCAATACAATTGACTAAAACAAAAATAAAGCTTTCCTGAAAAACAGCAATCATTATAAATGGTATGATTCAGCTTCCTGCCTAGAAAAGGATGTACCAAGGTGAGGGACTGGGTGTCAGGCTAAGGAGCTGGCTGTGGAATTGTCTGAATTCAGACTGAGAACAGCAACGTCTACAGGAACCCAGTGTCCAAGTGACAGGTGTACAGAGCCTCAGCCTAGAGCTCAGGGGACATTCTGCTGCTTAAGGCTCTTGGTCATCACCAGCCTTTCATCAGTTGTTATGACACCCATGCCAGGGTGTTCTCCAGGGATTATTTCATGCGTCCCTAGATTATGGACCACAATTCTATGTTTTCCTATGTTCCCTACATAAACTTTCTCTAAATAGATCCATCCTCTCTACATTAACAATAATGGACGACTATATTTACTTTGCTTCTATTATTTGTCTCTTGTTTTAAAAATAGTATCTTTTTGGGGTGCCTGGGTGGCTTATTTGGTTAAACATCTGACTCTTGATGTCAGCTCAGGTCGTGATCTCAGGGTCATGAGATCAAGCCCCACATCAGGCTCTGTGCTGGGTGTAGAGCGCTTAAGATTCTCTCTGTTCTTCTCTCCCTTGCCCCTCCCTACCTGCTTACAGGCTCTCTCTTTCTTTCTCTTTCTCTAAAAAAAAATAATAAAAAATAAAAATAAAAGTAGTATCTTTCTTTAACTTTACGATTTCAAAAAAGCACAAATGAAAACATGAGAATTGCCTATAATTCCAGTATCAATGACATTTTAGAGTAGATAATACATGACTTTTTCCCAAAGGGACCAATCAAGAAACATCTTTTGGCACAAAGATACAGTGTTTACCAGTAGCCAATTACGAACCAGGCTATATTTCTCCTGTTGCTCCCTCACCCCCTCAGTATCCTCTGGCTACTCCTCACTCCTGTCTGTTCCTGGGTTCCCTTCCTACAGGACTGCTCCTAACCAGTCTCCAGCTCTTCCAGTATGACGAAGTTCCAGGACAATAGCCTCCCTAGCAGGAAATACATATAAGGAAGAATCTAAAGAAATGAATCTTAGAAATTACTTTTCATGCCCATGACAAGAAAGATTATGTGTTATGGATTTCTGCTTAGCATTCTTCACATATATAGACCATCCTGGGTTTCATCCATTTTCAAAACTGACCCTGACTTAGAATCAAGCTGTCACCTTTAAAATAACTACAGCAACCACTCCTTGATCATTCGTGGATGAGGAATAGGAACTCCTGGATAATAGAATTCTCTCTTTCAAAAAGGTTTACTATAACACGAACTTAGTCTATGAACTGAAATACTGTTAACTACCTGATTTCATGTTGTGAAATAAAAGTCAGTAGATCTTTCCCTACTCTAGGAGAATTTTATAATCTTGAACCCCCTATTGTACCACGTTATGATTTTTATGGTTTGTAGTGTCAGGTACTGTTTAGTGTTATCTTTCCTTGTTACCATAGATACCCTTGCTCAGAAAGCTATGTGAATTGCACCCAGTGTTACTGTTAAATATAAGAGCCTAAATCTAATCCTGGCTTTCTTTTTGAATCACCTAAAACCTATTCTCTTGCCAATCAAGCATTATGAGTATCAGTTATCACTGAGTCTCAGATGTACATAACAAATTAAATACAACTTACCTTCATACTTTTAATTCTACCTACTTCTGAATACAAGCTCCCCTTCAAGTCACTTATTTAGTATTTGATAAAGGTACATTAATACAGAATAATCTCCATGTGTCCCACAATTCCTTCATTCTTTGTTTCCTTTTAGCATTTTTTTGTGTTATTTACTGTTTAGAGCATTTCAAAACAATGAGGCTGATTGGGAGGAGACCTGAGAAATGTTTTTCAAAACATAAAATAAAATATATTCTTTGAGTACAAAGATGATAATATTTAAGACAGAAAGGTACTACAGAATAAGCATCACTAAAAGATGTGCTTTAGCCCTACAAATTATAGACTTGAAAGTATGGATATTGAGAAATAGTGTTTTCTAAGACTAAGGCATCAACTCAATCATGACTTTGGCAGTTCATGTCCAAAAGGAATTCTTTGAGAAGGGAGTTAGTGATCTCCTTCCCCTTACTAAGAGTGGAGTGTCTACTTCAAATATCTAAGTGGATTTCTTTCTCATTTTGTAGCGCAAGCAGAAAATCACAGTACTGGATTTAGTATATACAAGTGAACTATGCGTTCCATCCACTACATAGCTCCACTGGGTCAATTTTAAAGCCTTTTTTTTTTTTTTTTTTTTTTACTCATCTGAGCATTTTCCAGGTTCTATCAAATTATTTCAATAACTGAACTCTGGTATTTTTTAAGTTTGTACAAGTCATTTTCTTCTTAACTCAGCTGCCTAGAGCTATTTAGTGCAATATTAATTGAGGTCAACTATCTGGAAATGTAATATAAAATTACCTCTTATCTCAATTTGTGGGGGCTGCCATGGGTCCTTTTACCAGGAAAGAGAATATGACACATTATTTGAGCCACACAGTGGATTATTAGTGTTTTCAGGAACAACCTTTATAAGGGGGTGATGGAAGCAAGAACAGACAGAAGTTGAACAGCAGTACATTTGTGACAGAGGCCTCAAATGACATCCCGACTGTCTGTGATGACCTTGTACAGTTGTCTCCAAACGGGGCCAGGGTGTTGTGTCCCTTGTATTACTGTCAGGGTAGGCATCATAACCCTGTGGGCAAGGAAGCTCCCCTCAGCCAGAGACAATTCTTAGGGTATCCATTGTTAACCCCCTGAAGCCAACACTCACAACAACTGGGGACATCAGTGCTTTGGTCCTACAGAGAGCATCTCCATAATGCCCTGCAGCTTTCCTTACATGTCCCAACAGGACACTTAACTAAATACATTTCCTTTTCATGTGCCTGTATGGCATCTGGAATTCCGATTTTAGATCAATTTCCCTGAGTAAGACAGTGGATATCAATCTGTTTTCTTCAGAATCACTTGTCTCACAGTGCTGCAGTGCTTACCTTAGGGGTGAGAAGCTACTACCATTTAGTACTTCATTTTTTCTGGATTGGAGGATGTGATTTCCTTTCAAATTACTGGCGGGAACAACTAGACCTTTATCTTGACAATATTCACTTGAGTATGGTTTCTTTTGAAAAACAAAAACAAAAATAAAAACAAATCTTCCACCCCAGAAAAAATACCAAAAAGTATTGGGCTGAGATAAAGCCATTAAAAAAAAAAGTGGGAGTGCATTTATGATACAAGAAATTCTGTGAGAGAAACTCTCACTCTCCCACATACAGCTTAGTATCCAACCAAATTCTAAGCAGATTTCCAGAGCTATTTGTGTACCTCTTCTCAAATATCTGCACCCAAATTTCAGTGGGCCTCCATTTCCCCAAACTCTGATCATCTCCATTCATTGAGACCGCTATGTTCTGATTATGTTTACCCTCTGAACTCCATGTGATCAGGAAAAAGGTTCCAGTCTATAAGCAGGGGTGATCCTCTAGCATATCTAATTTGTTACCCATTTTTTCAGGGATCATAGTTCTATACTGTCTTTTAATTTCTGAAAATACTTGTTTCATATATTTGATGCATACATCTTTTTTTTTTTTTTTTTTTTGGTGTCAGGAGGGCATGCCTCATAGCAGTTACTACTTACATGAGCATGAGAGACAGCCCTAAAATCTTTTGAATCAAGTACAAAATTTACAACAAACCCCAAAATACATGTATTTAAAATGGTATAGATCAGTGATGCTTAATAATGTAAAAACAAACTTTAATAAAAAAATAGAATAGTAAGAAACAACATGAAGCGTATGTCATACATACAAGAATAGATCTAAATTAGGAATTCTATTAAAAGATTTCATTATATAATAACAACAAAATGAAAATGGTGTCATTATCTCCATATACTGAGGTTATTATATTATTCAACTTGGTTTTTGATTTTTTAAAAGTTGCTTTAAGTAGATTTATTTTCCTTAAGACAGTTTTAAAAAATCTACTCAGCCAACAAGTTGTTATTCATATTGGGTATCTAATATAACCACTCTTATTTAAGGTTTTCAAGGCACTACAATAATAAAAGGCATAGAGGAAGACTTAAATTACCACTGTTTGTAAATAATTTCATTACTTTAATAGCAAAGTCAAAATATTTGACAGAAAAAGGGCATAAATATTTAGACATTCTTAGGGCAGCTAGAGTCAATATTAACATAAATACATCAATATCCCTCCTACATATAAAAATAACTTATTAAACTAAGGACTGGGTCATTGAAAAGATAAGCAAAATTTATTTATTTTTTTATTTTTTAAAGATTTCATTTATTTATTTGACAGAGACACAGCGAGAGGGAACAGAAGCAGGGGGAGTGAGAGAGGGAGAAGCAGGCTCCCCATGGAGCACGGAGCCCGATGTGGGGATCGATCCCAGAACCTTGAGATCATGACCTGAGCTGAAGGCAGATCCTTAACGACTGAGCCACCCAGGTGCCCCAGATAAGCAAAATTTAAAAACTTTAGCTGGGGGCGCCTGGGTGGCTCAGTCGTTAAGCGTCTGCCCTGGGCTCAGGTCATGATCCCAGGGTCCTGGGATCGAGCCCCGCATCGGGCTCCCTGCTCGGCGGGGAGCCTGCTTCTCCCTCTCCCACTCCCCCTGCTTGTGTTCCCTCTCTTGCTGTGTCTCTGTCAAATAAATGAATAAAATCTTTCAAAAAAATAAAAAAAATAAATAAAAACTTTAGCTAGACTCACCAAGAAGAAACAGGACTCAAAATCAGAAATGAAAGAGGAGACATTACAGCTGATACCACAGAAATACAATGATCATAAAAGACTGCTACAATTATAAGCCAGTAAATTGGACAACCTATAGAAATGGATAAATTCCTAGCAACATACGACCTTCCGAGACTGAATCATGAAGAAATAGAAAGTCTGAATGGAGTAATTACTTGTAAGATTAAATCAGTAATCAAAAACCTCCCGAAGTCCAGGACCAGACAGCTTCAACGGTAAATTCTACCAAACATCCCAACAATTCGTACCAATCCTTGTCAAACTCTTCCAAAAGTAGAAAAGGAACAAACACCTTAAACTCACTTTATCAGGCAAGCACTACCCTGATACCAAAACCGGACAAGAACACAAGAAAAGAGAATTACAGCTCACAATCCCTGATGAGTATACATGTAAAAATCCTCCAAGTATTAGCAAACTGAATTCAGTCATACAAATAAATCAACGTGATACACCACATTAACAGATAAAATCATATAATCATCATGAGATGCAGTATAAGCCTCTGCCAAAATTCAACATCCACTTATGATAAACTCTCAACAAAGCGGGTATAAAGGTAAGATACCTCCACATAATGAAGGCCACATATGACAAGCCCCAACTAACGTCATACTCAACAGTGAAAAGCTAAAAGCTTTTTCTCTAAGAACAGGAAAAAGGCAGGGGGCCCACTCTTGCCACTCCTATTCAACATAGTCCTGGAAGTCCTTGTCAAAGCAATCAGGCAAGAAAAAGAAGTAAAAGGCATCTGATTCACAAAGGAAAAAGTCAAATGGTCTCTGTTTGCGAATATGGTCTT